>NW_026851455.1:600000-1200000 GCF_030913505.1 Colletotrichum phormii
TTCCTGTGTCTTTTTTTTTTTCTCCTCTCTTTCTTGTGTGTGTGATGGATATAGGAATTTTGTGAGTGTGTGTGTGTGTGTGTGTATATGAGAACGTCAACGGGTCGCTACAAAACCCGTCCTTTCTCATAGTGTCACGGATTTGCTTGTATTGGCGATGGGACGGAGACAAACCAAGATATCAACCTATAGACGGCGGGAACAACTTTGGGCGGTGTACATGAGAGAACTTTCTTCTCTCTCGGGCGGTTTTTTAGTTTTTTTTGAAGCGCAGAGACAGCGCTGACAACTGGGTCTACTGGTCTTTTTTTATTATTATGTCTGGCTTTTCCTTTACGATGAACGTCGCCGCCTAGGCTGGCTGGACGAAAGCTTGTTTTCTTTACAACTGTTCTTAGACAAGAGATTTACTCGATAAACCCTCGACAAACTCGAGGAGAAATCCAAACAGATCTTCCCCCCACATTTTACCATGGTTCACTCCTCGCCGTTTGACGAATCTACCTAGTGTATGTATGTGTGCGTGTCTCAAACAGTAGACTGATTTGTCCCCCCTCTCATGTTTGCAAATGTGATGTGTGCGAGGTGCATTTGGGGTGTGACCAAGAAAACCACCACCCACACCACCGATGATCGGACCCGTGCCCAGGCGGCCGTTTGTTTTCCTCTCTCTCCCTCTTCCTTAATAACCACGGGTGTAGAAACGGGATGGGTTGGAAAGGGGAGAGGGGAGAGGGGAGAGGAGGGTGTGGTGGACGGTTTGGTGGTGTCCGGGGTTCGCGGGCGCTGCGCGGGCGTTTCCCTCCACATCCCTCTCTTTCCTGGGGCCCCCCCACCCCACACACTTTTACTTTTGTGTAGAGAGGTAGTAGGTATGACGCCGTACGTAATCTGCGCAACTTTTTGCAAACGAACTTGCAGACGGGTAGGTAGGGATAAGTAGTGAAATACCCAACTCGACATCGCTTTTATCCCCACAAACATCTGCCACATATCTATCCGGTAAGGGATCTTGAAAGAAAAAGAAAAAAACAGACTCAGGTAACACAACAAGAGTGAGGTGTCAGGTTCCCAAAAACTAGCACCGTCGGGAATCCAAACTTTTCCGGGGTTCGGGTGGCGGACTGGGGAATTATTTCTGGGGAAAAGGGCTCCTGCTTTCTGACCAAGGCGCAACAGCTCTGAGCTGGGGAATGAGACGCCCAAATTTGGGATAAGGGATTTTCCTGCTTCTCCTCCTCCCCTCTCAAAACGTGATACTCTCAACCATTGTGCCCAGATCCGTACAAATCTGTGGAACGTTTTTTCTTGATGGAATTTCTCGACTAAACTACTAACATGACCAGACTTGCAAAGAAACAACACTCCGTAGGAGACACAGGAAACTCAGGTTTGGGCTTAAAGTACAAGTTGTGTATACAGACACACCCCTTTCATAAGGCGTTGGATATTTAATCTTGATCCGCCTATTCCGCAGGGCTGTATTGTTTCCCCGGGGGTGCGTATGCGTACGGAGTATGTGTGTGTGTCATCGAAAGGGAAAGGGACAACGCAACAACTACCTTTTTTTTTTTTTTTTTAAGTTGTCATTACGCCGAGTGAGTATAGATAGCATAGCGTAAGGTACAACTTACGGATAACGCCAATGCGACTTTACTCCCCTTTTGCCCAGCCAACATTAAGCCCTGCGAGGCCAACCCTCCATATGTACAACTATTCGTAAAAAACCAAGGCAGGTATCTTCCAGCCCAGGTTCCAGGTTCCAACTCCCAACCCCATTCGTAAGGGAAAAAGAAAAAAGATGATTTTTCTCTGTTTTAGTTGGTGTTATTTGTCCCATCTAGGCCCTATCTTTCATCCATCTTCTTTGGCCCCATGTCGTTCCATGGCTGGGGTTGGTGGGCTCTTGGGCGGTTAACTGACACACGCATACACACCCCCATGCCTGAAAGTCACTACTCAACTTCCCATACCTACCCCTTTGGATCGTCGTCTGCAACTGGATGGCAGCATGGCTTGTCACTGCGCGGATAGATACGGATACATTTGATCAACGTATCCGCAATCTGCACTTGTTACAGAGAAGCACCTGCAGGCTGCATCCAGCATTTCATCTTTTGCCTGCCGGAGTCACTCCAAGCGCCTTTCCCCGGAATCTTTGCAAAAAGAGACCCCAGGATTGTACTGCTCATGGCTCGACATCGTCATCAATAGTGACAGTAGCCCCTTCCCCGACTCATGAGCGCTAGTAGATCCTGATCGACCGAGACCCGTGGAGAAAGATAGGGCAATCTTGAAATCTCGACATTTTTGTGAGAGCATTGAGAATGGGGTCCGCGAGACCCCATTTTGCCTATCAACTACCTACGCCAAGATGGGGTGGAGGGAGGAAAGGAAAGGGCAGGAAACAAGAACCACTTTGCTTGTGTCAAGCCATATCTCGGCCAAATCCCCCAATGCCCCATGCCAACTTGAACGAACATTTCGATAAACCTGATGGAATGATGCGCTGATGTGGAGTTTCGGCGCAGGTGCAAGAGTCAGTTCCCCTGGGTCCCAAGGACCCCTCCAGCAAGTCAACAACCCTTTTTCATGCCCCCCCCTCCGGCTCTCGAGCTCTCTTCCCTACCATATCCGTCCTTGTCCCTCCCGTCTCCAGGATTCAGGAGAGTGAAAAAAAGGTCTGGAACGGACGGCATTACGTATTTCTCTGGGGGATGATATCACACCCTGCCCCACTGTCACTGGCATGAAGGCGTTGCGTTGGCATCGATTCTGACACTTTGCCTGGTTTCCGTGGGGTAAGAAGAAGAAAAGAACAGAAAAGTTTTTGTTTGACAACTCCATAGGATCTTCGTAGCCGGAAGGATGTTTTTTTTTTCGTCCTCCCCCCTTCCCCCACTCGCGTCCTGTGTATATCAGATCATTGCGACGACATAAGCAAATGTTGTCGGCCAAGAATAGCATGATCCGGAGCCTGCGGATGCTGTTCTGTGCAACGGAGGGGCCAAAAGGGGGCGCGGCCAAGACAGTGACATTCAAAAATTCCCTTAGTGTCCCCAGTTTCAAACGGAGGTCGGTGAATGATGACTCAGAAAATGTCACTGTCATTTTCCCCATACTATGGCGGGGGGGGGATGGTGTGGGTTAGCTTTCTGGGGATGGTTGCTTTTTGCCCTTGCCGTATCCCATTTTCGGCCACCAAGGGGTGGTGGGCTCGGTAGTTGGGTGGCGAGATGCTGTTGGGCCAGGAACGCAACTCGTAAACTCCTCCGACTCATCAAAAATCAGCTTCTTTGGTTTGTGCGCCGAGCGAGCAGCAGCAGCCCAGCCACCAAAAAGTGTTTCTGCACAACTCGGACTGCCAGATTGCGTTGCGGTTCCTTTCCGTCCCTTTCCTCGGACGACGACAACTCCGGCCTAATCATGCCCCAAGGTTTTGGGCTGAGTCGTTGAATACCGCTCACTTGTTGTCGGATTCACCAGTGAGTCAAGGCACATGCAAACTGCCAGTCTTTTCCTCCCTGTCGCAGCTGAGGCGGCGCGCGAACCACCTCGCCAGTTATAGCCTTTGAGCCAGGTCCGGTGTAGGTCGCATTTACGACAAGACTCGTCACATGTGAGAGCGCAAGCCATGGCTTGTCCATCGGGTGTTGGCATACCAGCCCTTACTGGCAAGTAGTGGCACATCACCACTTCCGACGCAGTAGAGCAGACCTGTAAGTATGGTTTCGGACGCGGTGCAACGTTGGCGTTTGGCCGTCGCAATGTGGTCGCAATGTGTCCTGTTGAGCGGCCTCCAGGAGGCGTACACCGAGCGCAGGGCGGCATGGCGACGAGGGCCGCAATAGCGGGAGTCCGTCCGCTGCTGCTCGATGGTGTTATCTTCCGTGTCGGCTAATGGAAACCTATCCAAGGCAACGCGTGTCTGTTGTGTCTCTTCTGCGCGCCTCCAGATGGCTGCCTCGATGCACACGACTCTCGTCTGCGCCTGTCTCTCTAAACAGAAAATCAAGGCCACGCATGCGTGGTTTGCCTGGCTATTTCCTCACCGCCACAATATTTTGAAGCGATAGGTCAAACTGGGCACACACTGCCACACGAGATGGTGTGGTAGATGCAGACCTCTCCCACAGAGGGTGACTACGTACAACGCTTGAGGATGGGTGTGTTGAATGTGAAAATCGATCGCCAAAGCCACGGAGCAAGTTGCAGGAGGAGTGGAGACCGGGGGAGTCTGGGGGAGAGCGGCATGGCGTCTTTGGCCTACTTGGAAGACGTTCCGATTCGAAGAGCCCTGAGATGGAATTGCTTTTCGAGACAGCGTATGCGGGCGAGGCCGCCCTTCAAAGGATTGTGCACTGTCGCCTGCCGTGTAAGTTCAAGCGGCCAATGCTCCCGGGGAAGGGCGGAAGATTGGGGGGGTGCGGGAGAGAAGAGACGAGACATGACGCGGATATCCAAGTGAGTGCTAAGATTTAGACAACCGGGTCAACGAGATGTATCCAAATCTCGGGAAGAAACCTGGGTTGCTTGGCTTGTGACATCGCTGGCTGGATGGTTTGCTTTTTGAGTGACGGCCTGACGCCCATATTGCGCCCCCAAGAAGGACGGAAAAGTCAAAGACAGTGAGCACTGCTCGGCGGTACACCTGTTTGTTTGACTCCAGGAGTCAGGTCCTTTGGCTCGATGAGCTTGTCGAAACATGATCTCGCAGTTGAGACACCCTCGCGGGCGCTTAGACAAAAGGACAGTGACACTCCTTCTCTTGATCGTTCCGCCTGACGCTGACCCGAGGACTGGGGTCATGGTGTGATGGCGCTAATCTGCGCTTCCAACAGACCACATGCGCTAACTTTCTGGATGAGAAGGCCAGCTGAGATGGGGGGCTGTCTTTCTCTTGACTTGGCAAAGCCTCCCGGGTTGGGAGAAGAGGGTGTCGCAATTTGTCGCGGTTGCAGGGAGACGCAAGCCAGGCTGACCAAAGTGTGGGGGGATCTAGTAAGAATCTCGTCGATGAGAAGATAGGAGATGCCGCGCCTGTCCGATGACCTCCGGCGCATGACTTGGTTCTCACTTTACTTTGATATGTCATCGCTGGTGATGTGCGCGCAGCTCACGCCTGTCACCGCAAGCAATGCCGTGCTCTCTCCGGTATCCGGGGGCTGCTGAAGACCACATCCCGATTGCGCCCGAAGCTGCTCTTATCGTGACTCCGAAGAGATGTGGCTGGCCCCATCTCGCTTTCTTCGGCATTAGCCATCATCGTTTTGCACACCACACCCTCTTCAAAGTTCAAGCGGCGCGGGCAGGCTGGTGTGTCGGCGTTGTGTGAGCCCCCCCACGAGCTGCCCCACGAAATTTACCCCGGTATCTAAAGCGCGTTTTGACGTCGTTTTATGGAGTTGTGGGGGAGAAGGCGTGCTCTCATGCAACCTTGTTGGGACAGCCGGAATCTTGCGCCAGAATGGGCGATAAGCAACCAGATCCATCCATAGATCTCTTCAATGACGCAGCGACCCCATCCAAGTTATCTTGGATGATAACACGGATTCAAGACCTCTGTGAAGAACACCATCTGTATCCGTACGCCCAGCTCTTGTCCTCTTGGCCTCTCCCACAGGCTACGCCGTTGTTTCGTACCGTGGGCTTGGCCATTATTGCTGACAGGCCAGCATGCCCCGTGTCAATCAGTCTTT
Organism: Colletotrichum phormii; assembly: GCF_030913505.1. Classification (NCBI taxonomy): domain Eukaryota; kingdom Fungi; phylum Ascomycota; class Sordariomycetes; order Glomerellales; family Glomerellaceae; genus Colletotrichum; species Colletotrichum phormii. The sequence goes on from NW_026851455.1 coordinate 605,700, forward strand.
CCCGCTGTGTGTCAGCGAGCCAGGGCCTCGGTATGCCGATGACAGGTTGACGGTAAAATTAGGACCATCCCTGAATTGAGGCGAAGCTGAAGCCTGTCCCGTCCCATCCGATCATTATCCGTGCCGTCAATCCGCGGGATTGGAAATCAACATACGGAGTACCTACACAGGAGCTGATTTCCTCGCACCTAGCAAGCGTAGTCTTCGGGACTTGGGGTCCTAGGTGTCACGGTGCCTTGGTGAAGGTTTCGCCCGCAACTCCCGCTTGATCTAGTAATATGTCGGACCTGTTTCCCTGTCCGACAAGCCGTGACTGGTTAGTATAATGGCTTTTTCCCGCCGTTGGCGTAGTTATGAGTCTGGCAGCACGCCGTGACCACTGACAACGCAAAATCGGGTTGTATCTCGGCATCTCTCTCGGGCGCCATCTATCCGCTGTGCCTCGGGAGCTCGAGGTGGACGCATGCTCCGGCTGAAGTCATGGTGCGACGGATCGACAGGATGAACTGGCGCTCTTGTGCTCTAGAGTGTACCGGTTATCCGCAGGCATCTCTAGTTGTCGCTCGCATACGGAGTACTGCGAATATCATCCAACGCCATACGGCCCATAGCCCATGGTATAGCCGCTGCAAGATTGATAGACCAGCGTACCCCATTGTGGATTCCAGCCTACCCATCACTACAACCCTGCGGGCGAGGTGCAAATTGCTTAGTCCAGTGTGGGGGAGAATCATGGTATGTTTGATGTTGATTGCCCAGCGAGCGTTCGTTCGTCTGGGGAAACGGGGATTTGACAACCTTCTAAAGTCCCTGATGCTGCCAATTTGGCGCAATGCATAGTCTTTTGACGATTCTAGCTTTGACGCCTAGCGACGAGGACTTTGGCGAATATTTCACCGTTGGTCAAGGCGGTTGCAGATAACGACGGCCAAGCGCTACCATAGTGTAATAACTTAATAAGCGTTGTAGGCCACGGAATGGTCTTCCCAACGGGTAGGTAGCGGGGGGTTGATCCTCCGAGGCGGACCACGGGTCCGAAGACTCAAGACATCCATTGAGACAACTTGGGAGGATGTGTGGTCTGCGTATATCAGCTGTTCAGGCGTATTTGGGCCTAGGAACGTAATCTTCCGCCGTCGGAGTTGACGCCAGAGGCCTTCTGATTCTCGTCATCAATCTTTTCAAGCCCCTCGAGATAAGAGCTGTACAATAAGGAGTTGTTGCGACGCATCAATTAGCCATGTCTCGAAGAGTTGCTGACATCAGACACCAAGCAGCTCAACCAGTCGATATGGGAAGCTGGTAGGAGACGCTGTGATTGGAGCGCCAGTTTGGCCACGGGTAGTGACAGATGGCTCGTTGCGTGGTTCGGTCCTCGGATTGGCGCGCTGCTGTATCTAAACTTTGGTAATCCAAATGGCGAATCGACCGTTCCAGGCCAAAGAAACCCCCCGCATCATGCCCACTTGCGCGAGCCAGGTTCTACCCCGGCGATACCATTGACAAGCCTCATGCGATGAAGTGCTGGTAGTGTAATTGTGAGCTAGTTCTCTCAACTAGGCGTGGATGGCGGGTAAGTGTGCAGCGACCGGAGAAGCGGGACGAAGAGTTGGTTCGATACCGGCTGAAAAGGATTGAGGAAGTGTGCTTGTGTATCCGAACGGATACGGGGGACTGATTATTGATCGAGAACAAAGCTAGAAAGGACACAGACGAGAGGCCAGGAATAGACAAACTGGCGAGACACGGGGGGAGAACCGGAACGGTATCCGAAGAGTCGATTTCTGGCGTTCTCAGATTCAACCCCTTGCAGGCCGTCAAGGCTGCCGAGATGCACAAGCAGTTTGTGTTTCAGTGTGCTCAGGGGCGGTTTGCTTGCTTCCCGTGCGTGCATGATTCCGTCGACGGATTTTGCTGGCGAGAGTGTTGAGACCCTGAATCATAATGGAGTCGAGAAGAAGACGATGCAACGTCCGGTCCTGGTCCCCAAAGAAACACCATTGCTGTTCTGTTCCTCCTTTGGGTAATCCGAATGAAGTGGGGGAGAGGCTTTCATGAGCCCTTGATGAAGGAGCTTCCGGAGCACCTCCAAACATCAGAGATAGGCAAGCAGCCCCCGAATCTCCCCTCGGTCTGGAGACTGGTGGTGCCGCGGTGGTCGGTGGAAGCCGAATCAGGAGAAACGGAGGGTAAATTCCGTCAATCAGTAACGACGAAAGGCGCCAGGCCTGTGGTACCGTCTTATTACGGCAACCCCGGTCCGTTCTGGGGGAATGGGCTGGGGAAGGCAGGGAGCAGAGGGAAGGGGCGGGGGGGGGAGGCACGACGGGATTGACCAGGGGAGGGGGGCGTGTGGAGGATGGGGAAGGATAGCGGGTGGTGCAGCTGTTGGAATAGCAGGCGCGGCAGGATCTGGGAGCCTCCTTCTGACGCTGGACGGTCTGACCTTATCTGTGGGGAAACATCGAAAGATGTTCCCCAAGCGGGTCCTGGCCTGAGAGTGAGGTGGTGCCGGTGGTGACTGCCCTGAACATCGATGCGCTGCCAAGCTGCCCTGAGGGAGGCAAGTGGCTTCTTTCCTTCCATTTTCCATTCCTGCCCGGTTTGGATTTGGAACCGAATCCCGGCTCCGGGTCCCCTTTGACCTCCGGGACATCCCTTCACCTCAACTGAGGTAGTAGGGCACTCCCAAGGTTCCCTCTTCATTCGCCCTTGTTGTGTTTTTTCCAAATCCCACGATTCACACCCTTCGATCCCCTTCCGAGCAATCGGCCAAACCCCCCCCCCAGGCCTATCTCCCGCGCCCCAGCTTTCTGTCAATGATTTTCGGCTTGCGGCATGGGTATCCAAGATGGCGAAACCGGTAGGGGAGTGTTGATGGGAAAACCGCCGATTCACTCCACTTCCTATTCTTCCTCTCGGTGCTTCCTCTTGCCTAATCCGACCTAGATTCTCTCACTCTTCTCGGCCTTACATGAGAATTTGACATTGCATTCGATCCAAGAGCCCCGTAGCACTACAGAAAGCCCGCAATAGACCCTGGAAATCGCAAATACATGATACACTAATAACTCTGTATTCGTGTTGATACGATAGTCGAATGGATTCAGCCGAAAAAGGCCTCTCATTCCCCAGATGGAGAGCGCGCCAATGGAACAGCAGCCACCATGCTTATCGGCGCAAAACAACGGCCAGGTGCCTGGACCCTGGATGGCGGTTGAAACTCCTTCCCCTGGCCTCTATGCCTTTATTGACACCTTTGCCGCCTCAATCAGAACTTCTGCCCCTCACCGGCGCCTCGGTGTGCCTTCAGCCGCTACTACTCACCGTTCCATCCGGGACCCTAACTTGCGTCGATACGAGCCAAGATGCGTGGGTACCATGCCCTCGATGCGAGGGCCAATGCAAAGTGCATGGCATGTCACCCTGCCCAATTTGTTTCGCATCTCGCGCCCTAGAAGTTCGTTTGCTCTCAAGACCTTGATATCCCGCAAAAGGATTCATACGGGGTACTCAATAAGCGTTGCTGCTGCTTCACAAACTGTCTAGGTCATACGATGGTACCTTGCGTATGTACGCAGTATGCACCGCCTTATGGAGACATCAATTTGGCACACCTGCATCAGTAAACCATGTCTGTCAGATATCGTTGATAGAAGTCATGGCCAGATTGTGTATACAGTATCGTGTGATTACAGTGCACAAAAAGCTCTGAATTCTTATCATCAATCGCCTGCATTGCCGTTGTGGTCTTCTCCGCAAGCCAAGCGCCTTTCGCTGCATCTGAGCCGAGAATATTATACAAGTCCGGCACTTCATCAATCAAGTTCATCCCATCTACGCATTCTCCAGCTTTCCCCGCCGGTACCCCCGTGTTCTATCACCGGCCCCTCCATCCCGAGTTACCCAAGAACCGACCAACGACAACTCCGCTCAAGGAGCCTCATCCGCCGCGCTACATAGAGTATCATCGGCCTTCTCCACGATCTTGGGATCTGTCCTTTCCGGATGCCGGGCCGGAACCCGATCACTCTTTCCGTGCGGGGGCTAGTCTGCGCCTCTCCCATCCCCAAATGTTATGTCGTGCAGTGCACACATGGGATTACGGCCCGGGGAAAGCGTTAATCTTGATACCGGCTAAGACGCCCGTCGGAGAGGAGTTTGGCTTCACCGAGTGTGGGAAACCTCGTCACCGAAGTATACTCTTTTCGATGTAAACGGTTAGCCGGTGGCTTGGGACGAGACTGGCCATGTTACCATCCAGACACCCTTTCGAAGACGGAAGCCGGTATAGCTTACTTACTGAATAGTGTGGTGGCCTAGAGATTTGACTGGCTGATGGGTTGATTGGCCAGAGGGAGTGGCATCAGATGAGATAAGTCTTGATAGCCGACAAAGCAGATGCGCCCATGTCTACTACATGCCTTGAATCTATCTTCAGTGCATTGGTTAACTTATGCATGGCCAGCTGCTGGAAGAAGAATCTTCAACTGACTTCTTCCAAGGTCATGAGGAAGCATATGCTCGTTCGCCCTCTGAGTACTTTACACCTGACCTGTCCAGATACGCTTTCTATGCTCTTACACAGGGTCCCCGAGGCATGCCCCGTAAGTGAAGTACAGTTCCTGACACAATCAACTACTAAGTCAACATCGACACTATCAAATTCTGGCGATTACTTTTCAAATGTCGATGACGATGTTTTACCTAGCTGTCTGTTTTGTGCCTTCTCGATTCAGTAATGCCAGAAAGTCTTCTCACTTCAGATCTCTTACTTTGCTCACGCAAGTCCCCTCAAATGCTCATCACACTTTCGGACTTTCTGCTCATGAGCTATACTCCACGAGCATTTGAATTTACAATTCTGTGGCTTACGCAGATGCAGATGAAAAGGATTGACATTACCAGGTATCAGTCAGGCCTGTAACAAATTATCAGGTATGAAGAGGAAGAGGGCCCCTCAGTTGTTTCAATGTGTTAGCCGTGTCTTAGAGAACGATTTGAGAAGTCGGCAAGATGTTATAACCGTCAAAAAGGGACCGATCCGCGGTTCGAACGCGGGACTCTTGCAGACAATTCAATGAACCCAAAGCAAGGATCTTACCACTTGACCAATCGGCCTGACGGTTGATGTCTTCTTGTTGAAATCACTGCAATCGAATTCGGAATAAGATTGAAAGGTTTGTGGTTGGGATGGGTCGAATACGTGAGGTGAAAGGCTTGGTGCGGGCGGTGTATTGAGTCATCCGGCAGGAGCGAGTGTGGAACGACCTCACCTGAACTCATGACACCTCAGGAAAAAACGGAAGTGGAATGTGCGCCCGAGTCGTCAGGTCCTTGACGAGAACTTGAATTTCCCCGCCGCCTTCCAAAAAAGTAAGCTACTTGGCACCTTGGCAATTGTTGGAAGGAGAAGGTGTCCCTACACATACAACCACTACCTTCCGTCAGGGACGCTTCCCTCGATAAGCAGGTGTCAAAAGGATGAGATCGTGGTGCTTTCCCGCTGTAAAATCTTCTACAATCGTTGCTGCGGACGGGCTGTAATGAAGTCTGGCGTTAGTATAGGCTTAGTCGGTTGAGGGAAGTCGATGGCGGCTTGCTCTTGACGATGAACGTCGGCAGACGACGGCAATTGGAAATTTACGTCGGCCAACACCTTCCATCATGGAACTTGTTGCTTTCCACTATGAGTTCCTGGGGTTCCTGGTGTTACCATGTTGAGGACATTCTATACGTGTCTCCCAACTTGTCCTCCTTCATCAACCCTGGACCCCCTTTCTCGAGACGCGGCTGTTCCTCCAGAGCGTTGTCTCGCAACGAGGCTTTCTATCTTGAGGGCATCCTGTAAGTCTCTATACCCACGATAGTCTGTAGCAGCGCTGACTTCTTTCTTTAAGAGACTTGCGGCTGCTTCCGATCCTTTCAAATTCCGTGCCCACCTCTCCTTCACCCCGCCTAGACGACAGCCATGCGAGAACTCCCTCCTCTACAGCTCGACGGCATCGAAGCCGAGATGGATAATGACAACACACGGCCCGATACTTCGAAGAGCTCGGACGAGCCTAACCCGTCTTCGTTCCGGCCTCGCTCGAAGAATCAGAAGCAACATCGGGTTAGATATCGCTTTCTCACTCCCTCCGAATGGGCTATCGTTGCTCATGGCATCGGCGGTGTCAATGATACCGAAGGACACATTGCCCTTCATCCTTCCTGCTGGTATTACCCACCCAAAGGTATCCCCAACGGACTGTACCGAGATGTCATTTGGCACCGGACCAAGTACTTCTACATGTACCACGGCATGAGCTCCATTCGATGGGTTGCCTATATTCTTCAGATCATTCTCGGCGCGATTCTCACCGCAATCGGTTCCATGTCCTTCAAGAACGGCACTCCCATCACCATAATTGCGGCTACGAACACTATCAATGCTGGAATACTCGCACTTTTGCACAACAGCGGACTGCCCGACCGTTACCGCTCCGACCAGGCGGAGTTCGATGAGGTTGAAGACCACCTCAAACAGATCCTCGACACTGGTATTGTCCCGGAGAGCATGTCTGTTGACCAGGCTCTCATCCATTGCTTCAGTCTCTATCACGAGGCTAAGAAGACCGTAGCGGCAAACATCCCGGCAACTTACACCCCCAGCTCAGTTCTCGGAGCTGGTCAGCAGGTTGGTGAACCGCAAAAATCCAGCGCCACAGGTCCAACGACACCCAACGCAGCTAGCGGCGTCATTGCAACCAGACTTTCAGTGGCATCACCAAAAACAAGTGAGGCACAGGCCATCGAGGAGAAATGAGGAGAAATGAGAAGGCGTCGTGGCATAGGAATGAGAGGATAGGCTGATGAGAAGTTTGTATTACCCGTCCCCTGAACTATCGTGGTATCGAAGGATCCTTGGTGCCGTTTAGCCATGGCCTTGGCAGCAGTAGATGATATAATCCCTTGCGTCAAATTGGGATGGGGATGAGTGAGAAGGACAAAGATGCATTCTTAGACCTGTTCGCTTTGTATCTAATTGTGTCGTCTGGAGTGGCGGGAGCGAGATTCTTGGAGCAACGTCATGGACTATGAGGATGACAAGTTGAAGTGATTCGACTAAATGAATACATGTGCTACATGCCCTCCAAGCCTTGGCAAGGATGCTGATATCTTACACTACAAGGAAATGCTTCTCGTACATGCTCTTATTCCAACGCACTGCCCTTTTGTGTGCCGGGATCATCCCCAGTTGATGCCGAGGAACCTGACGCCTTTCTTTCCAGAACCGGTCGCCGTGTCTGCGTTCTCGAGGTAGTGTCGCTGGTGCCCTCTGACATCAACGTATAGGTATTTGTACTCAAACTCGCCAGAGATGGGCGTCTTGATCATGTGCAGGTAAACCACGCCCCTGTTGAGGGGTCCCTCGACATGGAAGTGCATCAGCATATGCTCATGACCTCTCGCATCCTTGTTGATAGTAGAGCTATTCAAGTTAGACTTGCAGAATTCTAGTTACGGGGAGAGCGACATACGCAATTGGACGAGCTCGTCGCCACTTGTTATACGTTTCCTCGCCATGGCAAACAATCTTCTTCGAGTCTCCCAGCATTTCGATGCATTTCTGATCGGCCTTGATCTTGTCGACGACTCGGTTGAAGACAGCGGTTTTGCTGTCCGGAGAGAAGACGTCTGTCCACAGGACATATGCAACTCCGCCCTATTAGACCACCTCCATCATTAGCTACTAGTTGCCGCGGGGTAGAAGTCATCTGACTTGCCGTCACTGCGATACCAGCCAGAATCAACCCAAAGTTGAAGGTCTGCTGTGTCGCCCTGGCTGCCTTCTCTCCCCCAGACAGTTGCGACCAAGGTACCGAACCATTGTCGTTGAATGGCGTGACTTTCTTCCGTTTCGAGCTGGTTGTCGAGGCGGTCGTTCCGAGACCATACTGCGTCGCATAGCTTCGCTGGAGTAGCAGAGGTTGTAGTCGGGGCGCAAGACCCAGTCTCGCGGTTGCGCGGATCGCATTCGAGCAGGTAGTCGTCTTCATCATGGTGGTTCGACGTCAGCCATCGTACGGCCGCAGCAAGCAGGGTACGGTAGTGGTCGAAAGAGAGCTCGGCAGTCGAAAGTTGGAGCTCCCCATGTAGCTGGTCTGGGCGAGCTCTGCAAAAAGCCTCTTGACCGCCCTTGGCAGAATCTCAATTGCCAACCCACTGTGGGGGAATCGATCTAGCCACGTTAGGTCTAGCGCTCTGGCTACATGCCACTTCACCCAAGGGCGGCGACTGCCTCCTGAACTTTTGGACACGAAATTCAGATAACTCCGCTCTCTGCTTCGCTCTCGCTTGCGCATCATTTCTGTACCCGCAACCTGCACCCTCTTTCCGCTCCCTTTGATATTTCGGCCTTCGCAACAGGTTGCGCTTTCACCTCCAGGACCAGAAGCACACAACTGAATTGTTGCCAGTATCGTCACGATGGCTGCACTCGCTTCCAAGCAGCAGTCGCTCAAGATCTTTGAGAAATTGAAGACTAAGCCTGCGAACAAGGTATGCCCAACACCATGCACCCCCTTATGCCCAAAGTTCGTTGTGCAGTGCTGATTGATTTGCGCACCCCCAGATCTGCTTCGATTGCGGCGCCAAATATCCGACATGGACCTCAGTCCCCTTTGGCATCTACCTCTGCCTCGACTGCTCGTCTAACCACCGAAACCTCGGTGTCCATATCTCCTTCGTCCGATCCACCAACCTCGACCGTACGTGTACTCGATGACCGTCTACCCTTTCCCCCCTTGACTGACCCCTACGATAGAATGGCAGTGGGATCAGCTGCGCGTGATGAAGGTTGGCGGCAATGAGTCGGCCACTAAGTTCTTCCAGCAGAATGGAGGTACCGCGGCCCTCAACAGCAAGGACCCCAAGACCAAGTACCAGTCCAACGCTGCTACCAAGTACAAGGACGAGCTGAAGCGCCGCGCCGCAAGAGATGCTCAAGAGTGTGTATACCGACCTTAGCTCACAGTTGCCGGACAAGCTGACAAGATAGATACCCTGGCGAGGTTGTCATTGCCGAAGCCACCGATGCCGACACGTCTACCCCCGCCGGCGAGCCGGACGACGACTTCTTCTCTTCCTGGGATAAGCCCTCTATCAAGAAGCCCACGCCCCCCATTTCTCGCACTTCAACTCCCCCGACCGTCGGCCGAACCGCCTCACCCTTCCTCAACGCCAACAACGGTGCCGGCATTGCACGATCCTCCTCGCCCCTGTCCAAGGCCGAAGGCGATAACAAGCCCACGGCCGGCCGCGTAACCACCTCTGCTGCGCTGCGCAAGACTACGACCTCCACCGGACCCCGTAAGGCCAACATCTTGGGAGCCAAGAAGGCCCCCAAGCTTGGAGTCAAGAAGGTCACGGCTGATCTCATCGACTTTGATGAGGCCGAGAAGAAGGCCAAGGAAGAGGCGGAGCGCATCGAGAAGCTGGGCTACGACCCCGAGGCCGAGGAGGAAAAGAAGGCTGCTAAGGTGGATGTTGTCGCGGCTCCTACTCCCGCCGCCCCCTCGGGTGGATACGGATCATCCAGCCATACCCGTCAAAAGTCTGACGCCGAGATGGAGCGCTTGGGCATGGGCGTTCGCAAGTTGGGCTTCGGCATGGTTGGTGGAGCCAAGGGTGCTGCCGCAGCGCCCAAGAAGGCTGGAACTGGTGGTTTCGGTTCCGTTGGCCCCATCAAGGCCAAGACTGAGGGTAAGGAACTCACTTTACCAAAGCCAGAATGCGCAACTGACAGCAATGCAGATGAAAGCGAGAACTACGCACGCAGCAAGTTCGGCGCCCAGAAGGGTATCTCCTCTGACGAGTTCTTCGGCAAGGGCTCTTTCGACCCCAACCAACAGGCCGAGGCGAAGAACCGTCTGCAAGGTTTCGAGGGCGCGACCTCCATCTCGTCCAACGCGTACTTTGGCCGTCCCGAGGATGAGCCGCAAGAGGAATACGGCGACCTTGAGGGCGCCGCCAAGGACTTCATTCGTAGATTCGGTATTACCGCTGGCGACGACTTGGAGAACCTTGGCCAACTGGCCGGCGAAGCCAGCCAGAAGCTGCAGGGTGCCATCCGCGCTTACCTCGGAAGCTGAGCGACTCGACATGACACAGTAGCAGCAACGTCATTGGAGATGACAGAAAGGAAATTGGAATTTCACTTTGCCATAGAGATATAGAAAAGCGGCCATGTCCCAAGGTCCCCCCCCTCAATGTTTTAGAGGGACGAATGCCATACGCCAGAGGAGGAGAAAGGTACGAAAGCAGAACGTTGGACAACGGCAGGCGGACGCGAAAAAAGGATACCTTGTGTGCTTTTCAGAGTCTGGGAGGTTGTGGTGTGGGGTCTCGAGGTTGGGACCGGGGGAAAAGACGACGCATGCTGAGGACCTTTTATTTTTTTATTTTGAGATTTGAGTTGCATCCCGGCATATGAGGGCGTACAGACAGAAAGCCGGCGACGGGGAGTGATTGACACTTGCTTGGTTGGTTTGGGTCTAATACATAAGTATGAATGAATATAATTGAGCTTCATCACTATGTTCTATCCCAACTCCGCTTCTTGGCGCTGGACAAAGTGATCGTCGTCGTATCTGCGGCTGAGGACATGTGTGGAGAGAGGATGCTAGTAAGGTGCCTACCTACCTTAGAAAGCATGTGAAGTATCCACTCCGCCGCGCCTAGCCTTTAGCCTTCCAGGGTCCATCGTGTTATGCGAGAGGGCGATGATTAGGAACAGGGCGGCAAACTCTACGGATACAGACTTGAGCGCAAGAGAGTGCGAGAACACGTTACGCTCTTGACACAGCCGTCACTGACGTCCCATTTTCTGACTGGCCACTTGTTAAAGAAAAAAGTTAATCTGATGTCGAGCACAGACGGAAACCGGTTCTCCCTCTTTGCCTTTGGGAAGTTGGGGGGATCTTGCTTATTTTCTGTTTCCCCCCCCCCCCAAAAAAAAAGTGTCAAACGGAAGTTGTGTGGAAGTAGAATGGTCATTTCATGATATGCTAGCAATCATCCATCTCAGGTCGTCTCAAATATACAAAACAAGAGCCTCATAACTCCAGGCCTTGGGAGACGCCAGGCATAAGTTTCCCCTGGCGCCCACCCAAAAATGCGACCAACTAGAAAAACATTACGCTTTTAGAATTTACAACTTGGCAATCATCTTGTTGCCCTTCTGGAGCCATGCAACGGCATCGTTGACAAACTCGTCCATGACTGCCTTTGCGGGCTTCTTCTCGTTACACACAGCCGCCGCCTTGCCCATGAGGAAGGGGCGGAACTGGTCGAGAGCGTCGTCAATGTCGACCTCGGCAGCGTTCTTGTCGCCGCTGCCCTCGCCATCACCAGAGTTCATGAGCTTCTCAAGATCGGCCTCGTAGGGGATGACACCCTTTGCGGTGAGCTCCTTGATCTCCTGCTGGCGCTCTGTCTCCCAGTTCTCAATGTACGGGTTCTTGCGTACACGGAGGGGTCGACCTGTGAAGATGAGAGTCTTGATGTTGTCGTCGTGGCCGGCAGTGCGGACAGCCTCCTTGTGCGCCTCGGGGGCACCAGCCTCATCAGTGAGAATGAAACGGGTACCAACCCAGACTGCACCGGCACCCATCATGAGGGAAGCGGCCAGAAGCTGGCCATTGTGAATACCACCAGCGGCGATGACCTGAACGGGGCCCTTCAGGAGAGGGCTCTTGGTGTTCTTGCAAAGGTCGACAACAGCGGGGATGAGGACAGTGGTGGGGACATCACCGGTGTGGCCACCACCCTCACCACCCTGGGCGCAGATGATGTCGACACCGAGGTCGAGGCACTTCTGGACGTGCTTGGGGTGTCCGATCATGTTCATATAGACGATGCCGGCAGCGTGGAGTCTGTCGACGACGTGCTTGGGGGGAACACCGACAGCAGAGACGAAGAGCTTGGCGCCCGACTCGATGATGATGTCAACGAGCTGGTCGAGCTTGCCCTTGGTGTAGTCGTAGCTAAAGCACGAGATATTAGCCTCGGTTAAAGCTTGTAGATGCGAGACATGCGCGCGCCCGCTTCTCTTGGAGAAACGTGGGTTTGGAGATTTCGGCACTTACTTGGTCTTTCTGGCGCTGCCACCGACCTGGGGAAGAAGCAGATCAACACCGAAGGGGGCGTTCTTGTCAACCAAGTACTCCTTGAGCTCTGCGATCTGCTCCTTCAGCATGTCCGGGGTGTAGCCGACACCACCAATGACACCGAGACCACCAGCGTTGGTGACAGCGGCAGCCAGCTTGGGGCCGGCAGCGACGTTCATGCCGGCAAGCAGGATCGGGTGCTTGATCTTGAAAAGATCGGTGATGGGAGTGCGGATTTGCTCTGTGATCGCGGAAAACGTGTCAGCAACGGCTCTGGGGCGACTCGTCTGTCGCATGTGACAGGTAAGGTCCGGATAGCAAGATGGTTACTTACGAGGTGACGCCATTGTGTCTGTGTTACTGGGTATGATAAATGCTAAAAGGATCTGGGTATATCGGGTCGTGAAGCTGTACAGACGAGGAAATTTGGCCTGGGAAGAGGAGTAGTAGATGAAGGAGAGAGCAGGTAAATCTTGTGGAGGAAGAGGTGAGATCTGGCAATCGGCGGTTTAAAGGGCTCCGGTGGTAGTAGCGCTCGGCATCAAAGGCACCTTGGTTTCTGGGGAAGAAGGGGCGGAGTAGCGTTGCCATGCGCCCCTGCTGGGAGTCCTGGACCGAGGTTCGCCTGTGACCTCAGCAACTAAGCCTGTTTGGGAAAGACGGGTCAGTCCAGCGGGGTGGATCTGGGGAAGAGATGCCGAGGGCCACTGCCAGCCGTGCCAGCCTCCAGAAGCGGGACAATTTCACAAGGGCACGCCGCACAATGGACAGCAAGCAACTGACCAACTGCAGTAGCAGGGAAAAGCACAACTCGTTTATGCATCCCCCCCCCCCCCGCCCCCCGGCTAAGTGATTGATTCATCGATCGGACTCGGACCGGTGGTGACCTGACCTCGGTCTGAGCATCTCCATGTTCACGATTACTTTGAAAATGGAGTCGTTTTGGAAGGCCTCGTGGGGACTAGGTAAGGTAGAGACGCGGTTTAGTTTTGCATCTCCCACTTCAACTTTCGGACACGGGCGTTTCTTCCCATCTTGACAGCGCACAGCGAATGCGACGGACGACCTGGACAGTTGTCCTGAGCATTCAGTAGTACGCACGCAGTCTGACAGCGGGTCTAAGCACCGAGTCAACCATGCGCTGTTATCCGTTCCAGAACGTTTGGAATTGAGCCCGTAAACTCTCTGCTCGAATCATGTCATGATCTAACCATCTTCCAACCTCGTTGCAACCACAAGCGGCACTTCGGACTTTGTTCCTCTTGAAAAGACGGACGAGTGTCTGCACCTCTTTTATCAATCTGGTATCCTAGACGACAACCCCCGCCCTCCTTACCCAGAATAGCTTACCTTCTCTTATGTCAGCCCATTCTACGAATACACTGGTTCCCATTCCAACCCCTCCAAAGCCACTTTACGCGGTTTTCCACGTCTTACCTAATCACTGGATCGCAAAGGGACCACCACGGTGCACACCCAACCCTCATTGGCTGCAAGAAAAGATTCTCTCATTCTAAGTGACCCTCAACACACAAGAGACACACAAACCCATTGGATATTACCTTACTGGACTGTGGGCTTTTTGCCGTCGACCTCCTTTCTCTCCCTTCCGTCGTGATGAAACCCCCAATCCCCCTCCGTCACCAACCCTCCCTCTTTTCACGAGCTTGCGCCCTAGCACGGAGCAACAATGCGCGCCGCCAGCCCCTAACGCCGCGACTTGTCCGGTTCCACGCCACGACGGCATCACCAGCAGCAGCAGCAGCAGCAGCAACATCCTGCATAGCCTCCTCCTCCTCGCGCACGTTCTGCACTTCTTCGTCACGAGGTAGTCCCTCCCCCACCAACCCCGCCACCGCACTACTCACCCGCTCCCGGCCCCGGCCAGCAACAACCATGCCCTCCCGCCGAACCCCGTCGCCGGTCATGTCCGCCGGTGCCGCCCAGACCCGGTCGGCCTGTGGATGCGCCTGCAGCGGCGGCGGTGGATGCGGCAGCGGCGCTGCCAAACCTAAAGGTCCGAGCACGGCCTACATCGCGCTCGGCAGCAACCTCGGTGACCGCGTTGCCTGGATCGAACAGGCCTGCGCCGAGATGGATCGCCGCGGCATCAAAGTGAAGCGTACCAGCAGCTTGTGGGAGACGGAGCCCATGTATGTGTTAGATCAGGATAGGTTCGTCAATGGAGTCTGTGAGGTTAGTGACACTCAATCTTTGAACTCTCTCTCTCTCTGCCTCTGGCTCCAACCATGGGCTCAGGGTTTCATCTGTGATATTCATGCACTTCTTGGAAGTGTATACATGCCAATTGACTTTTGACTGATCGGATGACATACAGGCCGAGACTGAACTCGAGCCTTTAGCTCTTCTTGACGAACTCCAGGACATTGAGCGCACTCTAGGCCGTAAGAAGCTCATTGACAAGGGCCCCCGCAACATTGACCTCGATATTCTCATGTACGGTGATGAGAAGATTGAGCATCCTCGTCTCAATGTGCCTCACATTGGTATTCCCGAGAGAGAATTCGTCCTGCGACCTTTGGCTGAGTCCGTCCTCCCCAACATATCTCTCTCAATAACAGCAACTTACACGCCCATCCCAGACTCATTCCTGAAAAGCCTCTCTACGCATCCAACCCCTGGAAACTCACCCTGGACTACCTCAACGAGCTTCCCCCCTCATCAGCGCCCCTCTCACCACTCACCCCCATCTCCGCCTCTCACTCCCCCCTCGCCGCCCTCACATCCAGCCGCCAAACCCACGTCATGGCCATCGTCAACGCCACCCCCGACTCCTTCTCCGACGGCGGCGTCCACAACCCCCAAAACCTCGTCTCGACCCTCAAATCCTTCGCCGCCGCCGGCGTCACCATCGTCGACGTAGGCGGCTGCTCCACCGCCCCAGGACGCCCCGAGGTCCCCGCCGAAGAGGAACTCGCCCGCGTCCTCCCCGTCATCAAGCTCGTCCGCGCCCTCCCGGAACTCGCCCACCTCGCCATCAGCATCGACACCTACCGCGCCTCCGTCGCCGAGGCCGCCGTCGCCGCGGGCGCAGACATCATCAACGACGTCTCGGCGGGCCAGCTCGACAAGGCCATGATCCCCTACATGGCGCGCAGCAACCGCACCGTCTGCCTCATGCACATGCGCGGCACGCCCGCGACGATGAACTCGTTGACGGACTACCCGGACGGCCTGATCCCCACCATCGCCCGCGAGCTGCTCGAGCGCGTCGCCGAGGCCGAGGCCGCGGGCGTGCGACGGTGGCGCATCATTCTCGACCCCGGGCTGGGCTTCGCCAAGACGGGGGCCCAGAACCTCGAGATCCTGCGCCACATGGACGAGCTGCGTTCCTGGCCGGGCCTGGAGGGGTTCCCTTGGCTGATTGGGTCCAGCCGGAAGAGCTTCGTCGGCAAGGTCACTGGTGTGTCTAAGCCTCAGGAGCGGATTTGGGGCACGGCGGCCACGGTCGTCTCGGCTGTCCAGGGTGGCGCGGACATTGTCAGAGTTCACGATGCCGTTGAGATGTGCCAGATTGTCAAGATGGCGGATGCCATCTACAGACATTGAGCGACCTTGGGGCACTAGAAGAATAATAAAATAGAACATGTACAACAACTGGGAATGAGCGATGGGTATAGACTTTCTGTATGATAAGATGGCAACAAAAGCTTTGGTTTCACGATCCCAAGGTCTTCGGACTTTTGATTCAGCTGAGCATTGTCTAAACAAGCTCTCTTGATTTACAGACAATATCTAAGAAATGCTATGGATATCTCTTGGATTATTCCGACCATCGTAGCAGCAACAACCAACAACCGCCCACTACCTAATTGGGCTCTGAGGATTTGCGCATACGCCTACACAGTCTGGCTGATGGATTACCAGTCCTCCTCTCTCGTACCCAGCTCATTACTCTTATAGATAGCATCCAACATACGATGCCTAGTCAGCGCAACCTCAAAATCCGGCGCCTCCCCAGGTCCCCCCACAAACGCCTCCCAAGCCTTACCAGTATTATCTGAAGGCCCCTTGACCTCATCCACCTCCACAACCTCCAACACAGCGCCCGGCTCAGCCTTGACAAACTTGATCGTCGGCGGAAACCCCTGAATATTCCCCATGGGACCCTCAATCAGAATCGTCCCCTTGATGCCCGTAATTTCCCAAAAGGAATCCTTGTCGACCTGGCTCATACCCCCCTGGCAAATCGCCGTCGCCACCCCGCCGCCGGGAAGCCTCCCCACCACAGAGAGGTGATCGTGCGCCGTCTTCTTAGTCTCACCCTTTGACTTCCCCTCGCCGTCGGTGACGACCACCCGGGGCCGGTTATTCGCCAACGTGGCCTGTATCCCCCTCAACTCGCACAGAACAAAACACAGCGCGTCCAGAGCGTGGCCCGCCGAGATGGATACCAGATTCGCACCATTCGAGATATCGGCGCCGTACACCGCCGCTTCGGGGAACGTAGCCCCGAACCAGGGACTCGTAAACAACATCGTCGTCTGCAAGATATCCCCCAGCGCCCCTTGCTCAACGAGCTCCTTGGCCTTGAGGGTAGCCGGGTCCTGACGCCCTTGCAAGCCCACCAAGGTCCTGACGTTTCGTTCTTTGGCCAGGGACGTAAGACGCTCTGCCTCGGCGCTGTTCCGGGCGAGAGGTCACTCGCAAAAGACGGCGCGTTTGCCGGCGCGGATGGCGGCTTCGACGGCCGCGGCGTGGAGGTGGACTTTGATCGTCACGGCGACGAGGTCGACGACGTCCGGGTCTGCGACGAGGGCGTCGATGTCGCCGTAGGCTTTGGTGTCCTGGGGAAGGTTGTGGAGTTGTATTGCTTTCTGGGCTGTTTCTTTGGAGCTGTTTTGGAGGGCGGCGAGGGTGTAGGTTTTGGAGTGGGTGAAGTAGGGGAGGTGAGCGGCGACGGCCCAGGACCATTCGCTGCGAGTTTTGTTAGTTGTCGTGAAGTTGAAGAACAGAGAGGGTGGGTGGTTCGTACTTACGGTCCGGATGAGAGGCCGATAAAGCCGACGTTGGTCACTTGGGGAGCCATTTTGGATGATGAGAGGTCGTTGTTGGAACGGTTGAAATGCTAGACTAGGAGTTCGTTTGGATTGAATGAACTACAGAGAGAGGCAGCTTCTTCAGGCGATTCGTCTTGGCATATATACCACATATTGATGTATGCGCCATAATCTAATTCATTCATCGCGAAGCTTCCCATTCTAGTCTTCATAGATCTCGTCAGCCAACAAACGTTGATCAACGTTACCATTCTGCCGTCTGTGTTCGTGGGTAAATTAGTCATCTGGAATTGGCGGTTTAGATCATTGAGCTGGGCTTAGTCAAAAAGCTTAAATATAAGTCCGCCATCTCAACGTGGGTTCAAAGTAAAGTCGGTTCAATTGCCGTCATGCTTCAAGTCAGGTAAGGTGAGTGGGTAAGAAGGCAAAAACAGTCATCGCGATTGAAGGAAATTCCGGGCTCAGTGGTGGGTATCACGGTCTTTGGCCGCATGTACGTCATTGAATTGGTCACTCGTTATTCGAAACCTAAGGGATCATAACGCAATACCTGCCCCAACTTGGGCGATGTCAGCTTCAGATCGGAAACAGATGGCTTCGTGTGGTAAGTCCGAAATGACGGGAAAGCCCCATCTGTTGCAAGGCAAGTTAACCCAGCAAGCAGCCAGACCAAAAGTTCCGAGCAGGGCGTTGGATCTCATCACGTTATCCGTAGACGAGCAAAGGATAGGAGGTTTCTAATCGATGACTGAAGAGACTGACTACACATAGGTACGGGGGTGTTGCTGATTACAGCTTTGGGATACATCCACGATACGTCCAGCAAGTTTTCTAGAAGACCATCATTGGGAAAACCTGGGCTTTGCACATATCACATGCCAAACCACTTCTTTCAAACTGAAAGCTCTGGGGAAGAGGGGGGTTTCCACCGCGCAGTCGATTGGACACACACATGGACGACAAAACATCGGACCAGGATTCGGCAGCAAGATTTGCGAATTTCCAATGAACTCTTTTATGAGAACAAACCGTAAGACTTGGAGAACGATGTGTTCTAGGTGTAGTTCTCAATAGGTGCAAGTGTCGGGGTTCTGGATCCTCGAGGAAAGTTTGGAGCAATCATCTACCTGCCGATCCCAAATCCCGAGTTATGAGGTTCAGTCGAGTTCCGTTTCGAAGGGTAGACGCTACAAAACCTCACTTCTTGAGTGATGGAGAACGCCTCAATGGACCAATACTATGGCATTTCCGTCTTTGCTCGCTCGGTATGGCTCGAAGGTCCCAAAACGAAGACTGACAACACCACCCATCACGGCCGAACGTGACAGAATTACCGAATCCTTTCCTAAGCCTCGACGCTGAAAGAACGCATAGAGGACCAGACAGTGATATAAAATTGCGAAGAGCTGCAGCTACTACAGAAGCCACGGCAAAACTCGTATTCCATGACTTAACTACACAAGTCGGAAGAGTAACCTCAAGATAATTTCATACAACCGCTCCCACAACATCTACTCAACGTTCTTGGTAATTGGGACAGGCCAAGGCTGTAAGCACCGCCATTGAAAGAGGAGAAACATAGAGCTTCATTCCATCTTCAGATTGTAGGTCACTCAACTTTCTCCACATAGTGTAGGTCCCATCGTCACCAGTCTAGGTTGGCAGAAACGGCTAGCATTGCCGAGGCCCATGGGAAACTGTGTTTCTAACTAGAGAAAGCTTGCTATTGAGGTCTCTCTACTTCGCCGCCTTATTCTTGCAATTCGTTAAAGATAGCAGATTGCATAGTGTTATCTCAGAAACCTTTGAGTAATCCCACCTACACTGGTCACGGGAAGTGTCCATACGGCTAAGTGACTACCCGTTCTCTTTCGCCGTATCTAGGATAGATCCAGCCCAATCCAATCAAGGACTACGAGTCTCTTGGACGTTGTGTAGACCTAGAACTCAGAGGGTAAAGAAGTAGCGTCTACTAGACAGGATCGCCGGTCTAATACCCGCGACCGGCCTTCTAGTGGATTCGAGATGTGCCGTCGGAACCTGAAGAGGCAGCTTTCACGAAAGTGAGGAGCCAATGAGTTTTTTTGCTCTCTCTCAGATCGATATCATGACAGAAAAACGCGGCAGATTACTGCAAGCAGAGAGATCTGGATTATCGTGAGGTATGATTCCATCCATGCGATGTAGTAAAGTTTGGCCACAAGGATAGTTTCCAGCCCGAATCTTTGTTAGATTTTCTTGGAGTTTTTCTGCTGCTCAAGATAAAAAGCCCTGACTATGGTGACTATTTAGCTCAATGCTTTGAATCTCCTCGTCTTCTCGGATTGATTATGCACTTGAACTGGTCCATGACTTCGTGTCCAAAAGGCGTCGTCAGATTTGATGCCGCCTACTTCTCTTCGGCTAAGCCTGATAAATGCTGCGCTTTATAAAGACCCAAATCCCGGTCTGGGTAGAGAAACACGAGACCTCAGAAGTAACTGGCGAGTTGTAGGTAGTTTTGGCTCCTCAACAACGACGCTGATGACGAGGATAGATTTGTGTAGTATACGACATGCTCCAGGCAGAAGTCTCTCACTTCTCACAAGGGGTTTCGAGGTTGCTCTTCAGTCACTGGAACCCAGAACGATGAGATGGTGGCTTGGATCAGTCTCCTGGATGCACGATCCGTGAGAAGAGGCTTTGAAGAATGGGGGGTTAAAGTTGCCTTATCTCTCGCCAGGTTGATTAGTCTTGAAGAAACAAGCATATAAGAGTGACACGTGGTTGTCGAGCCTCTTGGCCAGATCAGACAGGTTTTATCCCTCGGAAACAAAACTCGGAGGCGGATATAAAGATACCAGTCTATCTACAGGTTACCCTGAACACATCAGAACGCAGGATGGCTACGTCGGAGACTTCGTTTACACTTGCGACTCTTGATGTATCTCCGACCTTTACTTGGGTATTCTGAAGACGTGTTACTATCTATTCTTCAATGAGCCATGTTGTTCTTCAAGTACTCTACTACTAAGCAAGAAGGAAAATGGACAAAGTTGTGGCAGCGAGGCAAGTCGACGCTTTTCTTAACCCAGATACCCCGTCACTTGAACGGCTCCTGCGTATTGGCTTGAGCTGTATTCTTGGGGCATGGCGTCATAAACTGTCGCCCGTGTTCCTGGATCCTCACAACCATTCCAAAAAGATAGTCACCGTGGATGCAGGTCTTGCAGAATCTGATATCAGAGCAAAATGCCCAAGTGAAGCTCAACCTCTTCTCGAGCAAGCGGATCGTACTACAGACGAGCTTGAAAGAAGCTTCCGCCACCGCCCAAAGCCCCAAAAAAGCCTCGGCGAAGCCTCAACAGCACATCAATATCAAACTGATGCTCGCGGAGTCGAGACAAGCCTACCATGACAGTAGTGAAAGGCATAATTAGGGCTTAAGAACCCCAAGAAGCATCACCTCTCCCCGTAGTTGCTGCTACGGCGGCAATGAATGGGCGATTGGGCCCCATATCCACCCTTGACGTGACGATTGACGCTGTAGCTCCTCATCAGTCAACAACAGGCCGGTATTATCCATCCCGCGGAAGTATAACAGCCGAAGTTCGGGTGCCTCGAGGTATCTGACAACATTCCCACCGTGGACTCAAAGGGTAGGTGACAAACCAATCCCTTTTGGGTCCCCTGATTTCCCCTGAGACACAAAAACAGGAGAATGAGTCTTGTCTTCTTCCCCATTGCCAGGGACAAGGGATAAGGACTGAGACACCGCGGTTGGAAACACACAGTCGCGCAGATGACAGTGAGACCGTCACGAAATCTGATGATGAGGAAAAATACCGACTTACATGCAAGCTTGACCCGAAACCCTTCAAAACAGGGAGCCGACAACCCACAAACCACATGGCGCTGTTTTCCTTCGTCACCGCTCCACCCGTGACCCAGCCACAGAAACGTTGCATTCTTCGGCAAGAGGGATGGGAATGGGAACGAGAACGAGAACGAGCGGGAAGACGTTTTCCGTCCTCGGGCCTAGGTAAGCCCGGTGGAGGGCAAGGGAAAAGAAAAGAGGAATGGGGCCAGTAGGGCAACAAACCCGAGTGAGTAATTCATGACGCAGGCCGTAAATGCCCGCTGCTGTGCACCCCTCGGCCCGACGAGATCACAATCAGCCACCATCCCTGCCGGCCCCATTCGAGCATGCCTGGATCGTAAGAGTGGCTGCCCCCTCGAATGGTCGTATTTTACTCGCAAAGCCACTCGGATTCAGCGATGCATAGCAACGCTCGATCGTATAAAAATGTCACGAGGTGGCTCGTATCGTCGGTGGCTTCTGGAAGGAACGGCATATCGTGGGGTGATGAAATAGATCAGGCAGATCACCGGAAGAGGCACCCAGTAGGAAGGTTCTGTGGTATCGTGTTGCCCAGAGAGCAACATCATCCGCAGATTCGGTGCAACTGCGCGATGCAGGGATCTGGCTCTGAGTTTCTCAGGGATTATACGGCAAATCCCTAAAGCTGAAGCTATAACTCTTGCCAAGAATGATCGTGGCATTCGAGGAACGACAGGTGCCTGGGAAGCGCCGGAACTCGAATAAGCACCACGAGCTAACGACAATCAAGGAACGGAACGGGAGGTAGCTTGGCAAGGGAATCGCCCTAGACACAGTGTGGCGGCAGTTCAGGTGCTGCCAAGCTCGTTTGCGGAAGCTTTACCGCAGGCCGGAAGACGCGTGGCCGGACTTCGTCGATTCGATGAAACATTAGGGTAAGAGGGTGGCACGGTGGGCAATGCCAGCTGAAAAGAAGGAATGGTTCCCATCGTGCCGTCGGTACCATGTCACCATGTCAGCGGATGACGGCGCGGTGAAGGAATCCAGAAGTTGTGATCTGCATGTACTTCGTAGTAAGACGTAGGGAGAATGGCATTCCATTCCTTCCAGGAGCCGTGAAGCGCGAACGTGCCAGGTTGTAGGGGTCAGACGGGAGGATCTCTGAGGATATCCATAAGGCTGAGGAGGATTGAAAGTTTGTACAACCACAGCCCTGGCTCTAGTTACATGTGGAGAGGGGCGGATCAAGCTGCTTACTAGACGCTGACGAGAGACGGGCTGTACGAGTACTCCTGGAGCTGGAATGCCCTGATGAATTGCGCAATTCCAACGATGTATTCAGCGGTGAAATGACGGTGGGCAGAAGATAGGATCCGGCCCTGAGACCGTTAGCTGGGAGCTGACGAATAATGTAAAGGCAGGATGACATTGCCGAGACAAGGGCAAGGCTGGAAAGTAAGACTCAGGGAAAGGGAAGTGACCTACCATGGAGCAAGGGTATGGAATCTATGACGCTTTGAAAGGGTCTGAGATCGAAGCCGACATTCCGTGCACAACCACGTTCAGGTCTGAATATGGATGCGAAAGCGTGATATGGTGGCTGGCATCGAGAAGGTGGCTTGTGGTCAGGGAAGAAAGAGTTGGAAGCCTGTTGTAGTGTTAATAGCAGGTAGATCAATCAGGCGAGGTGGCTGGCTAGGTAGTCAGAGTCCGAGGGAGAGCCTGGGCCCAAGGCAGCAAGTGACATGAGGTCCAGTCGGGTGCAATCTTTGTCATCGGATCATCACTTCGGTGTTAGGTGAAGGTGTACCCCGCACCCGGGCCGACCATACCTTCCCGTTCGACGCTCACCGGAACGCACACTGTGCACCCTGCACCCTAGCGCGCCGTTCGTCCCATCCACTTTGCCGTCCAGAGTTCACCGATGCTCGACGACGTGTCTCTCCTGGAATCTTTGCAAGCCAAGGCTGGTTGTTAGTTGGGTTATCTGAGGGTAGCGCATAAACGGAACAAGCCGTACCATTTCCAACAAAAAACTAGTTCGGCCGAAAGCAGCCGCACTTATAAGATATACCGAGCTGAGAAGATTCCTGCCACGGGGCGGGCGCCGTCACTGGAGCCAGGCGCGCGTAGGGTCTGGACCCAGGTACCTACCTACCTTACCTTGAGCTAACTAGCCCCCCCCCCCCCCCCCCCCCCCCATGCCCAGGAACGGAGCAGAATACAGAGTGACATGCCAACTTAAGCTGTCTCTCGTGCACTCTTATTCCCGACTGTCACCCTCTGTTTTTGTATTACAAAATCTCTGACTCGTTTACGTAGACTCGTCCAGTGGGAATTGTGAGACAAAATCGAAAGAGAGAGAGAGAGAGAGAGAGAGAGAGAGAGAAAATAGGCACGCGGGGATTGAAAGCCCGCAATGATATCTCAGACATTGTCTGCCTCTCAAATCTCCAAGCGAAGACACCTCCGGACCCCTACGGCCGCCCACCTCTAGGCTCTCCCTCCCATCTCTTTCTTAGGTAGCTCTCCCGGTCTCCCCCCACAGTCAGGCCCAGGGTGCTAAGTCAAACAGGGACAAGGCTATAACTTATAAGCCCAGTGGTCTCGGAGATCCAAGACTAAGTAGGTAAGCCAAGCCCATTTCGCCTTTCCATTCCGTTCCCCCGTCTGCCACTTGCACGCGGCGCGTCTTTATCCTTTCTTCTTTTTCTGCCCGCCCGCGGAAGCTGCCTTTCCCATCTCCCCTAGACTAAAACCAAAAAAGTGACTCGAAGTTTCCTAGCTGAGCTCCTTCCTCCCCTCTCTCCACAGAATGTCACTCAAAAACCTTAATTGGACATCAATCGAGAAAAAGTTGTGGAGTTCTTTCCCAAGCCATCTGTGCGCATAACACCAACCACCAAACGTGCCTACCTTGCCTGCACCCATGATCTGATCTTAAGGTGGGTGACTTTGGAAAGCAACGATGAGCTTATGGGAGAAAAGAGCAGGGGAGCATTGGTAAGCATGTATAAAGGTAAGCACCAGCGAGAAGCAGGCACCAGAGACCTGATGAGAGTTGTAGGCGACGAATAAGACGAGTTAAGCATTTTCGGAAATGACCTCCGTGTTCGAGCGCGACCTTTCATTCTGTCGCCTGTCAAAGCAGGACCTACCTTCAATTGTCCCTAATGACGACGGGTTCTGTACCCCCCAAAGTGGCAGGGGTACAGAACGTCGAAGCTCAACCCTCTTCTCCAGCCATCATCTTACCGTTTTGCATCTGCTTCTATTTGCCCATCTATCGAACAATGGACAAAGCCAATCTCATCGCAACAGTTCGGATTTGGCAACAAGAGGCATCAGCCGAGATTGCCACTTTCCGGCGCTTCGGGTCGTGCATACCGCCATCTCTGTCCTTTCCATTCCCACAACTGTCAGCCACGGGCCATTGCGACCGTTGCTTTCCTTACCTAAGCCCGTGTCCACTGCCTGTCCATCTCTCAGTCACTCCACTCCACCTTCCCCGAACTTCAGGTACTTTGTACTTTGTACCGTCCGGACTTGTGTCACTTAATCCGGGCTCCATTATGAACATGGGCTTGCTTTTCCTTCCATCACACTTTATCAATTTCATCACATCACACCGAAGACGATTGTAATCACGTTCAATCCAAAGTTGGCATTTACACCCATATGACTGGGAATTTGAGGCCCTCATCCGATCACAACGACACAGCCCCGCCTCGGTCACAGAAAAGATGACCACAGGGTACACGCCCAAAGAACGCAACTGACGCCGTGCAACAAATCCACCCAACCAACCATTTGATGGAAACAAGCCCCTTTTCATCACCTAGATGCACTTACATACATATCTCCCAGCATCAAACGGGTTGCTGCGTCTTTTGCATAGCCCAATGAGCCCAAATAACCAATCCAGCAGAACGGGGACTAACAGAGCCAAGAAAAGAAAACACCACCTCCCGCTCACTTCTCCCCAAAAACGAAGTGTTTCCAACTCCTTGAAAGTACGGTAATCAAACAACTCGATTCGCATGCACCCGTCGGCGTCTCCCGCCCACGCGCATGAACCAACGGCTTCCGACATCATCACCGCTCAAATTCTCTCATCATCCCCTATCCCTCCCAAGCCCCCCCTCCCCCTTCTCATCTGCAGCTTACAAGCTTGCGAAGTTCGCGATCCCGTCTACCCACCCTTTCCAACACAGCAAAGCACCTGAGCGACTCTCTCCTGACCCTCTTCCCGTCGTTCATGCTGTGTTCCGACAAGGTTCGTATAGAACCATACCAGCGGGAATTCAACTTCTTTTCCCTTTTCGGCGACTAATTCTCCTTTCTTACTTTTTACACAACGACGACAATCTTTCTGCACCTCTCTCCCCTCCACATCGACTTTATCCTTCCATTTCCCTCCCCCTAATTCCTCGTCCACTTCTGACTGGTCTGCATAAGGTATGTGACAGAAGACCCAATGGAACCATCCCCTCCCCCTCTTGAACGAGAGAAAAGAGACAATTCTGCAATCTGCGGGACCTCACACCAGACCTGACCCCAAACAAGGCCCTTTCCATCCTCCCCCCCTCCGCCTCCCCAATCACCCCCTGCCCTGCCCCCCTCGTGAAACCCACCACACCACCCACGAACCCGTGAATGTGCCAAACTACATACTACCACACCCCCCTAGACCAGACCTGCCTGCCAGCCATCGGGTAGGTGAAAGACTCATATTGGGTGGAAATTAGCAAGGGCTGGCTATGATTTCCGGGCCAAGCCGACAAAAGCAGTCGTGCAGCTCGTACAGGGGTAGGGGTACCGGTAGAGGGCAAGGGAAGGCAAGTCGCAAAGATTCCAAGTTTGCTTGCCTTTACCTTGCATTTTCCTAATCCTCTCTAGCACTTTGCTCGTAGCTAACAAGGGGGAGGAGGGGAGAAGGAAACGGGATGCTCTTCTCCCCCACCCTCCCACACACACACACACACACACTATCACCCCCTCGGACTGTGCCCAGCCCAGTCTTCCTTCCTTTCTGCGCGGCTGCGCATCCCGTCGCATTTCAGCCATACCCGTCATCGGATTTTTCAAAAGACGAACAAGGACGTTCGCATTTTGTCCAGTTAGGTGCTTTCTTTCGTGGATAATGGAGCAGACAATAGGTTCCCGTCTGATGGATATGCGGTACAAAATCACAACAGAGGTATAGGGCAATGTCTGGGGTGGATAACAATGTCAGAATTTCGCCGCAAAGGACAAGAATATGTGGAAGGGTTAGGAGCTAAGTTTAAGTTGCCGCATTGATCCCAAAAATAATAAACAAGCCAAGTACCTGGCATTGGCACCTGCCGTTGCTTCCCCAGTACCTGGCCCTCCAAAAACACAAGTCCGTTCCGCCTTGAACTTCCGTGTTCCATCCTCCCTCCCCCCGTGTCTCTCTTGCCCTCTCTCATGTCGTGGTATCTGTGTTCCAACTCAATAGGAAAAAAAACTTGTCTTTGTTGAAACGAATGTTCCATATCCTCACATTATTACAACATCGCATGGCCTTTCATGAAGAGAGAAGGAGCCGTGAATGAAGGAAATTCCCAAACATGAAGGGGAAACAAAATAGAAAACAGAATCCGAAAACAATGCGTGGCGGGTATCCCTAACAATGTCTGTCGTTCACCGTGTTCCCCCTGGCCCCTGGCCGACAATGTCTTTTGTTTTCCCAAACTTTTCCTTCCCAAGATGTTTCAATGTCGGGGTGTGCTGGGGGCAAATTTCCCTAAATCCCATTTCAAACCAACAATTATCTTTCTCTTTTCCGCGCGCCAAATTCGCCGTGGTTCCTTTGTTTTGTTTTCCCCAGCCCATATTGTGCTTACTCAATGTCAACGATGTCTTCAGTCTCGTTCGGGTATCGAGTGGTGCTCCTGATGCCTGTGTTGCTCCCATACGCCAGAGTCTCGCCTTCATGTTTATGCCAAATTTTCATTATTTCTTTGGGAAACGAAAACAGAAAAAGAGTATCCGAGAGAAGAACAGCTGTTTGCTGATAAACAGTTTGCTCACTTTCTGCTGGTGGACCCTACCGCCGCGGGGTTCCTCATTGTACAGACCGTGGTCCACCATGACGGCCTTGGTTTTCGCCAAAGTTGCCTCTTCATGTTCATGTCATATTGGAGACGTTGACACCGGACGGAGGCACCATGGTTGGGTAGTATCCACCCGACGTCGGCTTGCTCTCGAAAGGACCGCACCTTTGGTTTGACATGAGTGCCCCAGGTTGGAAAATGCTTGGCAGCATGGCCCCCTCGGGATCCCGCTTGACTCTTTCGTGAAGTGGGTCGTAGGTTGGTGTCATGTGCGGTACCAAGTTGTCCTGCGCATGTCGACTGTGGGTGAACATTTCCACGCCGCCCCTCGAATCGCTCGTGTCGTAGATGTGGCCTGGATAGTATTGGTACTCCTTCGTCGTTTCAATGGCTTTGGCGTCTTCCGGTGGCAACATGGTTTCGAGCTCGGGATGGTGTCGAGTCGACCCGTAATGACCGCTTCCCCGAGAATCAAAGCCTCCCCCATATCCGCTTCCCACCATCGTACCTGCGGGCCCAAAGTCGGAACCCATGATCGGGTTGTTGGAGTAGCCGGTGAAGCTCCCGCCCGAGCCTCCTGGACCGCTGCTTGTGCTGGCACGCCTCTCGCTCTGGTAGTGCCCTGGTGACCGGCCACGCACAATCATCTTGGCCGACTTTCGATAGGCGACCCGCACATAGTTGTCCGGGCCTTGCGTTCCTACATCGGCCCACAACTCAATCAGAAGGTGATAGTACTGTTGGGCAGCTCGCCTCTTTCCGTTGTTTGCTGTAGCCTGCTTGAACTGGATGCGCTCAAACGTGTGTTCTGTCTGGTACGAGTCACCACCACCTTGCTGGCCA
The DNA here is from genome assembly GCF_030913505.1 of Colletotrichum phormii. Taxonomy (NCBI): domain Eukaryota; kingdom Fungi; phylum Ascomycota; class Sordariomycetes; order Glomerellales; family Glomerellaceae; genus Colletotrichum; species Colletotrichum phormii. The sequence continues at coordinate 633,613 of NW_026851455.1, forward strand.
CCAAATCCTCCCGGGGGGTCATAGATTCTTGACGGACCTCCCATGTTATCGTGGGAGTAGAGACCGTTGATGGGATGTGACATTTGAGGATGTTTCGGGTGGAGGCGCACTTTGCCTGGCTTCTCGACGGGGCCTTTATCTCTCTTGGGCGTATGCTGTACGAGGTCGATAACGTGGGTATCATTTTCAGCGACAACGGCCGAGATGGACATGGCAAAACCGAGAACCGAGTATGGCTGTGTTGAGCCTTGCGGTGTGAATTGTAGAGCCTGGCCGGGAAAGTGCGGGGTCAGGCCGAAGGAGCAGATGCAAGAAAAGTAGTTCCTCCTGTAGCAGGTCCAGTCTCCTTCAGACTGGAAGAAGCCCTTGTCGATGTTGCCTTGTATGTCAATCTTGACTTGCCCCATGCTTCCGTCAGTGTATTGGAGGATGCCGAGGGGGGTGATGTTGCCCAGCGGAGGCACACTCGCCTGTGCCCTCGAGGACGACGAAGGGTAGTGACCGGCGTCCATCCTCAGAGCCGCGGGCGCCGTGAAACCGGTAATGGGGCTGGAAGTTGGCGAGATGGGGTGACGGCGTAGAGCAGTTGGGTATGATGGAGATCTAGGTTGGTGCTCCGACACCCTCCTAAAGGATGGCGTTGCTGGAGAATACTGGTCTCGAGTGCTGATGTGTGTGCCGGGATGGGGTAATGCTGTGGAGCGGTGGGCATGTGCCATGCCCGTTGAAGAGGTGCTACTGTCAAGTAAGTCTGTGAGTTTGGCCATGTTCTATCTTGACAGGATAGGATCGATTCCATCTGGTAGCGTGTCGGAGGGGGGCAACAGTGTGCGACCTACTTTGATCCCAGGCGAGGCCTGACGTCCAGGCTGGGGTAGACGTGGTGAGAGGCGGCTGGATGATAGAAGCCGCCGTCAGCGGAGTACGGAGTGGTGGTGGTTATAGGTGGATTGAACAGGTTTAAGAGTGTCGGCTGTTGTGGCGGGCCTTCGATCGTCGACAGAGAAGCATTGGCGTTGTGTTCGTAACTGATGTTCTCGTCAGCCCAAGTGGCTCCCCGAAAGAAGAGGCTTGTACAAAGCAAAAAGGTTGGAGCCTGGCACGACAACTGCTGTACCCGCGTCCGCATGCGAGACACAGTGTCAGTGCTACCAGCTCGTCGTACTGCCAGCAGCGTGTTGCACAACGGCCAGCGGATACAGGATCGGGTCATGCGAGGACACACAACCATCTCGCGGCGATAGGCGGGAGCGCCTGCGGATTTCTAGTCGCACGTTGGTTGCCAGAAGGCAGCTACCCACGCCTGTCCATCCTTCGCCGCTGCAAAGATCAAATCCCCTTGTCTCTGCATACGTCTTTTCCGCGTCCAAGGCACGCCAGACCAAGAGGCTGAGCCGAGAACCGATCAGAAAAGAAGGATTCGAGCCAAAGAGTCTGTATCTTTAGTCGGGCTTGCAGAGTGAGGAGTACGATTGCCAAGTCGGTGGTGGAATTCTGACCAGGGCTCCGAATAATTGGATACCCTGAAGAAGACCAGAACCGACCAGGCCTGCACACCGCAGCACCGCAGTCCCGCAGTCCCGAAAAAGAAGCAGAAGCCGTGTCCAGACAAGGACCAGACAGAAGTCGAAAGCGAATTCAAGGAGAAGTTAACATACCGCATGTCATTGCTTGAAGCTGCTTGCATATCAAGGTAATCATACCCTGTCGACGGTTCGAACTCCTGTTTGGATGGCAAGCACTTGTTAGATCATAGCCTTTTCTTCTTGGAAGAGTGAAGATGATGGGAATAAGAAGGAGATCTCGCAAAGTGATCTGGATGCTGTGCCGTTGCTGGAGTAGTAGCCGGGGGGAGCTGTGGGTGTTGCGGGGGGCGAGACGCTTCAGGCGTGATCCGCCACAGACAAGTAGACAGAGGGGACAAGCGAGTGACCTGCGGCGCAACCATGGGCGATAGTTAGCTGGGCGTGCCAAAGAGAGACATCTTCCCACAAGGAGGTAACATGCGATAAACTAGCTTGAGAATGAGGTAGAAGAGGGAGGGGGTGGATGCTGCTATTGGGGTTGACCGGTCTGGGCCTGGTCGGTCTCGTTGAGCCCGACCGATGAGGACACACGGTGGATGCAGCGGCGGCAGAAAAGCAACGGCAGCGGAAGCAGCAGCGGAAGGGGGAAGAGGGAGACAGCAGAAGGGGAAGGGAGAGAGAGAGAGAGAGAGAAAGAGACTGAGAGAAAGAGAGAGGCTAAGAGACACAGGGACAGACAGAGACAGAGGGAAAGAGAGAGTGTGCGAGAAGGTGTGTGTGTGTGTGTGTGTGTGGGCGAGTGAGAGTGAGCGTAAGAGAGAAGAGAGAGGTGAAGAGAGGAGGCAACATGGGAAAGATACGGTACAATCCAATACCATCAGGCACCACAGTGTACTTGCTTGCATGACTTGCAGATGAGCGAGCCTGCCGACAGGCCAAAGTGATAAGTCTTGCAGAGCAGATACACACTCACACACACCTTCATCTGCATGCTCTCACATCTCCCTCTCAAAGCTCACACGCCTGGCCGGCACACCTCACATCACCCCAGGAGTGAGTGGGTGAATGAGTGCAAGGCACCGCGATGCCCCCTCCCCAGCAGCGCGCACTTTGAGTGTCGGGGGACAAGGCATTGATGATGATGGTGGTGGTGGTGGTGGTGGTGGTGGTGGTGGTATTGGTGGTAGTACCAATCGTCTCCGAGTCTTGTGTTCCTCATCCCATGAGATGGGCCTATGGAAATTCAAGGTCCCAAAAGAGAGCGAGAGAGTGTGTGTGTGTGAAAGAGAGAGCAAGGAATCGAATAAAGCACAGAAGCATGCGATTGGAACAATTGCATGCATGTTGGTTGTCCTGAATGGGCGCCCAAATGTGCTCTGTTCTGCTGCTGCATTGCTATGCTCTCTTCCCTCGACCTTGTTTTTTTTGTCTTTCTTTTTCCTTCTTCCTCTTCCTCTGGTCCGAATGAAATTCCAAGGGGAGGCCGGTGATTTGAGATGGCGAGAGGGAAAAAAATGAGAAACAAGACGAACACAAAGTGCCGTCGACGAATGTGTGCAAGGCAGGAGAGACATTGGAAAAAGCAAAGAGGGCCAAATCGCGTACGCACCTTTTCGCGAAGCCTCACTCGGCCCGCTTCCTTGCCTGGACGTCCGTACTTCGGGACAGGATCAGGCCGTCGGGACGTGGCTAAGAACGTGGATCTGGGCGTGGACCAGCCCTCGACTCGCCCGCCCTTCCTTGCCTGCGCTACCCGTTGAAGGCGTTGTTGGTTTCTGCGCGTCTGTCTCGCTCGTCTTGTCCTGTGCGTAAATGTCTTGTCTTGCAATGTCTCGTCTTGCCGATAATGCTAATTTGTGCCGGATCGTAATCGTAATGTGCTGACAAGCTGTGCAGCAGATCCGACCCCAGCCGCCGACCGATGGACGGGGTTTTGACCGATTTAATCAATCAAAGTTGATGAACATGCCGGTTCATTGTTGTTATTGTTGTTGGTATGTTGCAGCACCCGCCGCAGTTGTTGCTCCAGTTGATTTCGACTTCCGGGTATGGAGTAAGGGCACAGCGTCCGTTGCGATCCGATGTAAAGGAAATGGTAGGGAAAGAAGGGAACGGAAGGGAAGAGGGCTCGGGAACGAAGCGTAAAAGTGACATTGCAGGGGGGTGTTGGTGGTTGTTCGATCAGGTAAGGCAGGCCAACCAGGATAGGAACATTGTATCCATAAGGAGTCACCTCATGAAGCGAACCGCGAAAAAGGGAGGGATTCCGAAGGGGGAAGAGGGGGGGGGGGGATTGGAATACGGATACGGTACCTTTGGTAGCTGTTGAGAATTCATACGACGGTCGTCCCCCGCGGCCACGAGGGGTGTCGTGCCGTAGTAGAGGGGCGGTGATCTGGTGCTGATGCTGGCGCTGGTACTGGTGCTGGCGCTGGAACAGCGCTCTCGTCGCCCCAGTTCCTCGATCCTCTGTTTCGACACCGCAACTGTCAGCACACAATGTTCCCATAACAAACATCCTGGTTCCATTTCCAACCCAACCATCCCACCAACACAGGCCGCCCAACCGCCCAACCCTGTTCCTCCACCCGTAGCTTTGAAAACGTAACCAGACTGGCTCGCTTCGGCTGATTGACATTCCCAGATATTCGGTCCTGGCATGCTTCGCTGCAATGCCCGCAGACTGTTCTGACTCTTCGCTCGGCTTCAAATATCGACTCGAACGAACTCTTCCCAAGACTCCACGCGGGGTTATGGGGCTTCATCACTCACCGGTTGACTCTCCAAGAGTGCCCCTGTCATGCCAAGGGGTTGCGTGCAGCTCTTTATCCTGCTTGACCTAACCAATTCGATTATGCCGTCAGCATCGGACCCAATTTGCGTCTCTGTCAGAAACAAACGTGGCCGTTTCTTTTTGACCCATGAACGCATCCCAGACTGCTCCAGCATGATCGATCAATCGTGTTAGAGACACCGCCGTTGATCCACGGATAGGGCAAAAACAGCATCACGCCGTTAGAGCTGTGCCGTAGCCATTGACAAATCCTCTCCGCGGATTCCAAGACCATGCAACACACATAAAGCTGCTGTCTTTCCGCCGATCTGGTTGCGCATTCCTAGTTGGAAATGGTCTGGCTGGGTCGTCCTCCTCCGCACTAGGTAATCACCGGAGAACGCGGTCTCACTTACTCGCAGGAAGAAGAGCACGGCAGATTGCTATATCTGACATGAAGTTAGTCTTTATTTTTATTTCCTTAGCAACGGATTGTGCAGCTGCCTCATCAACAATGGCCAGCAAGCAAGCGATTGTTCCCGTTCGCAATAGAGACGAATCGGATTCTGACGCGGGGAAACCGGCAACATGGGTCCTAGCCAACGGACCCTGGTGCAAATCGCGCTGGGTGGCCACCCTCAACGTATCAAGGGGAGCATCCCGCAAAATAGACGTGGTGTAGTCTACGAGGAGGGGGGAAGAGTTGCGGTTTTCACTTACTGAATGAGGATTCTCTCGCTTGCCAACTTTTCGGGTTGATCAGATAGCAGACTCGTGTTGACTAAAGTCTTGTCTGTCCCGAGTATCGGATAGGCTTTCGATGTGAACTGTTGTAGGTCGTTGTGCGAGGAGTACGCAGTAACTCGACAAGTCGATACCGGTAGCTTCTATTCGTTGTGAATGGTGATATCGAAGTAGTCTCTGTTCTAGAGATGTAGTTGACTAAGTCGAAGAGTCTACGAGAGGCCCGAAAAAGTGCAGGATCTTGGAAGCAAGGTATCTATATACCCTGCCAGAGGAACCCCAGATGTGGCTGGCTCAAGATCGCACAGAGAAGCAGAGATGGGTTGGAGGCTCAAACTGCGACTAAATGCTGGACGCAGTTGCACAGGCCAAGAAGCAACAGACAGCTGAATTTCGCAAGCAGACGTCCTGCCGATGTCCTAGAGGCCCAAGGTGCAAGGAATACAATATACAATATCGGGGAGAGGTAGGGCGGGGGCCTCCGCGCGCGAGCAGCAAATGGGTTGTGCAGTCTCTGAGACAACGGTAAAAAGAGACATTCAGTCGTGCGGCACTGCGGAGAGCTCCCAGAACCCCCGGTCGACTTCTGGAAAAGACGTGCTTTGCCTGCCTTCGGTGCTTCCTTTGCTAGAATACGATGACAGGCGCGTAAACCGAATGCGCAAGGTAGGAAAACAACTTCCCATCGCCAAGCCGTCAAGCAAAGGTACCGGGAACCGGCTAGGGCCTCAGTCGAGGTATTTTGGCCAGGGGGGTGGGAGTCTGTACAACTCGACTTTGCTGCCGGCCAAGCTCATCAATGGCCCAGGTCCATGGGGCTATTCAGGCAAGCAAGTCTTTGTGGCCGTGTCTGAGGGTGCAATCACGATGGGATGATACTATCCCACTCATCAATCCGCGGGCTGACAAGCGTCCAAGCCTGATGACTAGAGACTCTTAGCCCAAGCAACGTTTCCATCGCCAAAGTCTGTACATGATACAGCAGATGGATTCAGGCTTAGATCAAGGCAACTTCTTCTAACCAAGGAGCGGAGGATCTACTGACCTGCATCGGCGTGTAGCCGGGTCAGTCGAGGTCCCTCGGCTGGTGAGCGGAAGACGACGCCTTCCAAGCCTCGCTGAGCTTTCCTTCCATGCATCAATTCTGCACCTACCCGTTCATCAAGGGCCTGGATGAAACGCCACAAACAACCCCTTCAGATAGGGAAAGGATTTGCCCTTGGCAACGAGGTGGGCTATCAACGGCAGCTTGCAGTCGTCGTGAAAGTAGACCTTGGGCGTTTAGCGGACAATCCCGGCCATTGAGATTCAAGTGTCGGCATGACGTCCAGATTCGACCGACACCCTGCGTTTAGTGTCGTTGGATTGGTTGAAAGAAGTTGATGGTAGCGAATTCGTTTTGGGGAGCTCTGACCTCGTGTCATCGGAACAATTGTATGCAGCCAGAGAACTTCAAGTCTGGGCTGGCGGGGATGGCGGAGGCAGCCTCACGTATTCTACAGCCACACCAAAGATACGTTTGGCAACAATCGTGGTCTTGTTGAAGATCCACCACGTAGCTTTCGGCCCTAAATCCGCCCATGCGACCCATCATCCTTTGGTGGCTTGTCTATGCGCACAACGCTCGAGCTGCCCCAGAATCGGCCCTGATGAACCACGGTTAGACTCGACCTGTAGAGACGTGTCTCGGCCGGCAGAGACAGGCTCGCCACATGACACGTGCGATGAGAATAGGGTTTCGCCTTAACCTGGTTGACAGGTTGCCATCGGACCATTTCTCTCCACGACACTGTGTTCCTAGGCTGTCTGGGCTTACTTTGACTAGCGGCTTGAGTGACCGTACGGATACTGAACGCCTCTCCGAGGCTGGCAAGACCGAACTAAATCATCCGTGGAGTCGAAGCATGACAATGCAGGATTAGAACAAACTTGAGCCGTGCCTCTTCGCGGGGATCCAATGGGATGTCGCAATACCCGAGAATGGTAAAAAAGGCAGGCAAAGCTAATTCCAAACAGATCCAAGAATGGTGCAGACCGGCCAATCTCTTTCCTGAGGTCATCAATCCTAGTGTCGGGAAGATAGGCTCTGCACCTCGTGTTCACAAGTGCAGACTCAATATAGGCCAGTGCGTTAGCTGATCAAGTCGTTTGTGCAGGTTCCCGTTGACTAGTCCAGAAAGATCTAGACAATTGTACCTGATGCGCGCGCCACCATACATGAGGCACGGAGCCAACTTCATTGTTTCAGAAGTCTGATTTCCGGATCTTTTTGGGCCACCGGACTGGCCGGTTGACTTATGGCCTGATATCCGTGGGGGAGAAGAATCAGTCCAGCAGGGCAGGGTTTGCACGTTGGACATTTTGCTGCCCACGGCCAGCACTCGTGAGACAAAACTTGACCAGATGAAAGCTGATGTATCGAGGCTAATTGGCAAGCAGCTGGTCGAGGATGGTCCAGTCACGTCGGATCGGGCCGCTCGAATTTGAGTGTGGCCGTTTCTTTGGCTCGTTTCAACGCCGCCGCCGCCGCCGCCGCCGCCGCCGCCGCCGCCGCTGCTACTGCTGTTACTAGTACCGACGGGACGGCAGAGGTGTGAGGGGCGCTGACGATTGCTCTGTCGTGTCCGGCAGCATGCCATCGACATGCAAATCATAATGCGCCGCCCGATTCAAATGTAGCTTAATCGTCCAGCACCATGTGCTAGATTCTTCGTCGTCGCCTGCGAGATGGAAGTGTAAAAGGCACCATTTCCCCATGTTTCTTCCTTTGCCTGCTTCCAGAGATCAGATCTTGTGTGATGTGACGTATCACGGGCACCAGGGTCCTCTCAGTGGTGGGCGGACACTGGCTAAGTGGCAGAAGATTTGACGGCGGGCTTGCTTCGGTCAAGAAGCTGTTGTTATTGTTGCTGATGGTCTGGCGTGCAGAAAGCGAGTCGCTGTTGCATGAGGCCACAACAGGGGGGGGTTCAATGAGGGTGGTGACACAAGAATTTGCCGTGCAATCTGGAGAATTGCGGGAATAGAAGATGTTGCTAGCATGGGGCTAGGCGGGTGCAAGACTTTGCTTCGAGGTCGATATCTAGATCTCGTTGGTGTGCGTCTGTGGGTTGATGTGATGCGCCATTAAGGTATCCAGGCTATGTCGCAACTTTGTCAAGCGTTGAAGTTGGGTGGGATCAGGCCTCGTATCTAGAGGCCACAACAGCCGCACAAGTTGAACATTTGGGGGTTGGTACGGATACAGGGGTGGCGAGCGATCCATGGCCTGGGAGGCGAGTGGAATGAGCTGAGGGCGACATAATTATTGCATTGTCGTCGATCCGTAGGCTCCTTGCTTTCTGCTTCACGATCCGGCCCAGCTAGGTACGGAAACGTATGCACTACGCAGGTGTGGGCGTTATGAATGCTCTTCTCGTTCAAAGTGGGCGACGTTGACTTGCTCCTAGGTGTCCTAGGTGCATTGTTGGAGGTCGTGAGCGCCAAAGAGCGAACAATGAGATGCTGTTCAGTGGTCAGCAAGGAGCCATGCATCTTAAGCCCTCGAGAAAAGGAGGAAACAAACATGTACATGCGGTGTGGTGTGGCTGGCGGGCGTAGTCGATGAACAGCCCGTTGGCCAAGGTGGTCAAAAGAGCCTGCACTGTCTTGGATTGGTGACGAAGGTGAGAAGATGGCGGGGATGGGATGGAGTTGACAGTAATGGGAAGCCTTCGCACTGTACGGTGTAGAAGTGGAGTCCCAGGTGAATGTATCGAGGGGCAAGTGGATCTTCCTATTGGCCAGCGGGAGAGTGCCTCATTTACACGGCCCAACCTGCATAGCATCGAATCTTCATCTTCACAACTGCAATGGATGACACGGCACAGTGCTGAGGTGGTAGCTCCATTGTCTTCGGCTTCTTCTCTCCTCTCCTCTTTAATCCCCGGTACGCCGAGTCGCCGACCAACATTGAATGAGGTGGACCTGACGCAGGCTGCCTGCCGGAACGAGCTGCTTCCCACTGCTCTCACACACTGTGCCTTCCTGTGCCTCCGGCCCTATGAGGTAAAGGCAGGTACTCACACCCACCCCCCTGTACATTTTGGCTCTGCTCCTTTACTTTCAAGTTCACCAAGCTCCGAGACGTCTCCCTCTTCACATCAATCACAGGAAGGCTCGACGAGATATCCTCTTGCCGTGACTACAGCTGGATGTCTTTTTGGGCCTCATCCGATGCCTTGGGTCTCCGCTGGCTCGCTGCATCTCTCGCTGGCACTGTCGCTCCGAGGCCCTCACCGTCTCTTCAAAGGCACATTCAGTCCTCAGCCATACTGCATCGCGCCGCCATCGGGCACCCCTTCGCCCTTCGCCTCGTGTTTTTGTCCTGTTTCTGGCTCTTGCCTTGCTACACCGGTCGCTTCATCTCTCATGCCTCGTTCTGATGCTCGTCCGGAAACATTGTTTTGCTGGACAAACACCCACCCCTTGGAGGCCACAAGAACGCAAACCATGGCAACTATGCTGTTCAGAACCGAGGCCAGGCCCGATACTGTGTCTTTACCAGATTTCAGACAAGTTACTGGCCTCGCTCGCTCTCTTAACACTTTTGTGGCCCAAGCCGGTCATCTACTCCAACAAATAGCTATCACGGCTACATGACTGACTAGCCAGCAGATAACCCAGACTGAAGACCAGTGTTCAATACTCTAGACTACTCCGTACAGAAGCTCCTTATACAGCACATGAGTTGGGAGTCCGGGTCATGACCAAGACCACTGAGCATGAGTCTTGACCGGACCGTGTCCCGAACCCGCTCCATGTACTACTTTGTACCTCTAGGGTCTTTCTGGTACCATACGACGGCTTGCCACATGTTTTCTCTTTCGGTGTCATTGTTGCCAAGTTATCTTGGGATGAGCCATGCCTCCGGATCACAATCTATCGCTGACTATTCGGGTCAGGCGTCCGACTGCTGGTATCAACCCTACTTCTTCCCGGCCTAACATCCCAGGAATGTCTCGCAGCGCGACCTAGCAGGACGACAGGAGAGCCAAACGGATCGTCTCTCTTACATATCCGGTCATCAACCCCCTGCAAAGCAATCAAGCATACACAGGCCACTTCGACAATGTAACAGCCGCTGCAGCGACTGTGAGGGACCGGGTCTTTTCTATCGGACACTCGGTAACAAAGAAGCAAGTATGCAGAGAGAGCTATCAAAAGGTTGTGGCTCTACTCCCCGGTCCTACAGAACTCTCCCGCCATATGTGGCGTCCGCGCCGCAGACTCGACAGGGAGTGCATTTCCAATAAGGCTTCTATCAGCAGGCTTTCTTGCCTAAACATTTACGAGGCCTGTGCAGTGGCGGGAGAAGACAAGGCGGAACAAAATCTGAAGGGGGTGAGTAGTTGACAGCGGCCTACTACTTCTCGTCTCATTCGACGCGGGTATCTAGGGCCTTGACTTGGCTTATAATGAACCACCCCCGTCTCTGTACGGCTTGCGGCAGAAGGACCCGGTATGCTGGTTGCCTTTGCGAAATTGTCAAAAAGGCGGTCAAGGGAGAATCTTACAGCTTTTGTTCTACGAAGAGCCATCTCTCGTCAGCTTCAATCCCTCGATTCTCGCTCCCGACACTTACCCCCCGATGCTCTCTCGGTCTTTGCGGAATTTGTCTCTCGCGCAAGGTCAACCCGGCAAGCCCAAGCTCCTGAGTAAAGGAGCGGGTTGGCCGAGTAGCAGTGAGAGTACCGGCCTAGATTTCTTTGCGCCATTCCAGCAGCAGGAAAGTCACTTTGGCTTGAATATCAGGCATCGTGACTACCGAGCACACCATGCCCCCTGTCTTTGCAGGACTGTACCCCTTGGGGCGGCAACATTCATTTCAGGTGACACAAAGAGGGCTTTAGCCGAGAGGACTTCCACATCATGAACATTTGTCAGGCAGGAAGAGGAAAGGGACTGGGCTGTCTCAGTGAGGACATCCGGCATAACACAATAAGGATCCGATCACTGTCTGTCGGTCTCGAATACCAGGCTCGTTTTGAAGAGCCACAGCGTATCGCTCAAGACACCAGATTCGGTTGAGTCATGGTATAGGCAAATCTTTCGGGACCGATGGCTCACATGTCGCAGATCGGATAGTGGATGCTACGGCCTTGGTTGTTTCGAGGCTACACGGGGCACATGAGCAGTCTTCTTGGAGCCATTGCCTTGGGATCGTCACGACATCCACGGGCTGTGACTGCCCATCTACCGAAAGGCCCCTCCTCGACGGCCTCCCTAAGGGTAGGGTTCTTATCACGTTGCCTTTGATGTCGAATCTGGCCAATGTTGGGACACAGATTTCCGAATTTGTTCGCTTTCTCCTTCCAGATTGGGACTGTCAATCTCGAATTGTCAAACGTACAAGACTCCGTCAGCAAGCCTTTTTGCCACCAAGCGCCATGTTTCGTCTCCATGACTGGGCCCCTGACCATGTTGTGTAAGGCATCTTACTTCCCCGCTGAAGGCCTCCGTCACAACACAATAGGATGATTGGCAAAGGATCAAGAGCGGTCGATCACCCAGGTTGCCCGCCCTGGTCGCCCTCGGACATCCCTGAAAACCGTCCCAGACTGCCCACAAATCTCTGTCCGCGGGCTAGCAGCATGCTCCTGACCCGTCTGTCGTCTTGAGCGTACAAGAGTACCAAAACTTAAAATGTCGCGCCATTTACAAAAAGCCAACGACGAACACCGTGTGCATCCAAGACGCACGTTGTTTCATAGGGCCAGTTTCAGGCCCGCCTGTCAGGAGCCTGCCATGGGCTTTTGTGGATGCAACGTTGGACGGGCTCTTTATGATAGACCCATGGATCCATCGGCTACCGGGCCCTTTTCGACGTCGAGGCAAGCGCTGCCACGCTTTCGACGTGGCTTACCTGCCTGGGGGGTATCATAACAGCTCTGGTTCGTACGCCAACATCTGGGTCCAGAGAAGGCCTAGCCCTCGATGAGGTCAAAATGATGCGATATCTTCAACGGGCTACTGACTCGTGATTACGGTAGCCCAATAGGATGACGTGAGGAAATTCAATCGATAGAGCCAACTGTGCGGCTACCCGATTCTTCAAGGCGCGTAGCAAAGTCCACCTCGCCCGGCTACCACCATCTTCCCAGTATGGGTCCATCGATGATTCGAGACAGTTGTTGACAGCAACAGCTGAAAACACACAAGACAGACAGCCTATTCTGAGCCCGGGTAGGCTCAAGAACGTCACACAAACACTATCTGGCCACGAGGACGGATTTGGCGAGTATGATGAGTTGTGATATGGCGGCTTCTTGCATCGAAACCGCCATAATAAGCCAGTCCCAGATGAGAGGATGGGATGAGGTTCAATGGAGGCATCGCCATTCCTCGGTGCCGGTGGCGTCCATGACATGCATTGCTCATCAGTCACGCCCCGCATTGAAATGCCCGCTCCATGGCCAGTTGTTGATGAACTCTTCTCCTAATCGACCAGCACGCCTCCGACAGCGTCCCTGAGGTTGACCTTGGTGTACTATGGGTCCCATATTGGTGCCTAGGCCGTTCATCTGAGTGAAAGTTGCGCCGCCTGTACTGTCCATGACGCCAAAGATCACCGCGTACATAGCAAACACGATGCGCCAGGCTTGCTTGCCGTATTATGCGGATGGTCAAGCAGGGCATGCCTCATCTTGGATAGATTCGGGGCATGGCACGCCCTGAAAGGTGCCCTCATCTTGGAGTCCCCCCTGCTGAAACATTACGCCGAAAAAGGGGTGGCACAAAGATGGCGGATGTAGTCTTAAACTCTATGATGTTGTTAGGTCTAGCGGCAGTCGAGTTTGCAAGGCGAGGACCTTTCTCACATTTTCGTAAAAGTGATGGAACAGAGACAATGGAAGTTGATTGGGAGACGAGTAACCCCCAGAAGGCCTGTCAGTCGGGCCGTAGAGGTTGTTGCTGTGAAGGGGGCCCGAGTCAATTCCATTCCATGTCCGAAGTGGGTCAAGCCACAAGGTCGTCAATGTCAATGGTTCAGGACCTGCCGAACCGGTCGACCGGCAGAACGGGTCCTGCCCGTGTCCGGGCCGGGGCACCTTCTTCGCGCATCCGAACGCTCAGACCATGCGTTTGCCCCAAGGTGGAAAGGACCTGCCGCCCGACTCATTCAGTGATTGAGCACTGAGCAAGGGCACTGGGGAGTCTGGAAGTCCGTGTAAAACCGGGACTCAGTCTGGACTCTACGGAGTACCTGAGTGGAGGGGAAGCAGCGTATTAGCGCTTGTGGGCGGATCTAATTGACAACTGGCGGAAGCTGACAAACAATAAAACGAGGCGCATGAGGGGTGCTTATCCCATTGCAGCATGACGTTTGTAACGTTTCCCCCCCTTCCAAGCCACGCTACGGCCCTTATTCGATCCTAAAGCTAATTAGGGCATCAATCAATCCTTTGGTGAGCAACAACTGCCCGGGGAAAGCGAGGCAATGACTGTGCTGTTCTCATCTCGCCCTGCAGATTGAGCTGACTGACTGACTGACGGAGCTGCCTGTGACTCACAGCAAGAAAAAGAGAAAAAAGAGTAACTGGCGACTCATCTGGTTGTTGCTGACGCTTACCCCAAGGCGGATGCAAAAGGCGGCAACAACATTCCAGAGTACAGGGAGTACATAGCGACAAAGCCTCGCCGCCTGGAAGCTTGTTTGCTCTGCTCTGCAACAACGACGAGAACCTACCTTGGCTTCTCCACCCCCCGCCTCATCCCCTTCGGAAGCCTACTCTCACAGCTTCCCCCTTCCGTACCTCCATCTCTCGCCCGGGCATGACTAAGAAAAGGCATCAGGCGTTATACTCGAAGCCGCAGTCGACTGCCCCGTCTTCATTGGGTGCCTCAGCTTCAGCCTCCTCTTCTGCCCGTAAGTCCAGCTCCAACCCCACGCCCATCGCACACCCCCGGGCCGTGGTCCCCCTCTCTCCTCTCTCTATCCCATCCTTGCCTCTCCTCTCACCCAGGTCCTCTACGTGACGTCGCTTCGGCCACTGACAACGATGCAACACAGAGAACCAACGTAGGGGCGTCAACGAACTTTTGGCTGATCTTCGTCGATCATCCTCCCGTGCAACCCCGACAGCATCAGCAGCAGCATCGGCAGCGACCACGCCCACCGTCCCGCCCGCTCTCCGACAGATCCTCCAGATCCCAGAGACGCCTCCGCCAGCACCCAGGCGTGTCCCAAGATTCGACGCTACAGGCAGACGAGTACCACCCGGCCCGCCACCTCCACGCAGCTGGTTATCACGATCCGGCCATGTCCAGCGCGCACACGCGAACGCCGCCCACCGCGGCGCCCAGGCCATGGAGCGCCTGCCTGGCACGTACGAGCCGGGCAAGGGCAGCCTGATGGATCTCGTCCTTCGAAGGATGGCCCTGAACTGGGAGCTTCATAAAGATTACGATCAGTACTACTTGCACACGCTGCCCAGCCGCGTCAGGGCCTCGTTGGCAAAGTATGTTGGCGTATGGTACGAGGGCGGCGCATCCGCTGCAGACCTGCACAACATTCTGATTCCTCCTGCGGCGGCGCACGAGGGCCAGCAGCCACTTGACGTCGACGGCCTTGTGTCCCTGAACAACGACGTCTACTCCCTCGACCTGACTGGCTCGGTGGGCCACTCCATGACCGTCAGGGAGTTGGCCGACGTCCTGTTCCCGCAGCAGCTGGCGAGCGCCGCCGAGGCCGTGCAGGATTCCTGGGACACAGCAGAGGCGCCCTCGCTCCCGCCGAAGCTTCTCCCCAACATCACGCACCTCTGCCTCACTGTCGCCTCTAGCGCGCAGCAAGGCGGCGGGACGCCCGGCGTCTCATGGAAGCAGCTCCTCTCGCTCGCGGCGAAGCTGCCCACGCTCACGCACCTGAGCCTAGCGTACTGGCCCGAGCCGTCGCTGACGCCCAACGCAAAGTTCTCCAAGATTGTGTCGTCTGATGGCCGCGCCGAGACTTACTCAGGCACGGGAGCGTACGCGCACACTCTGGACGATGACTGGTCCGAGGCCGTCATTCTGCTGAGGAAGCTGAGCAAGTGCCTTTACGGGCTGGAGTACCTCGACCTCACGGGCTGCGGCGCGTGGTTCAAGGCGCTCATGGCCAACGTTGACGGTGACAAGGTCGACTGGACCGGGCCATGGGGTAAGGTCACAAAGTTGAAATTAAGATATGGGTATGAGTTCAGCGTAGATACGCCGATTGCGGACCATGAGAGGTTCCGTGAGGCGGCGCAAATGGCAAAGGCTATTGAGAAGTACATTGTAGCGCAAAGAGCTGGAAAGGGGAGATTCATCAACGTGGACAGTGATCCGATAGAGGATGTGCAAATGCCGTTGATGCCATTTATATTTTGAAGATGAGACATCAAGTTACAAATGATTCCCAACAAAGTCCTCAACATTCGGTGCTTTTAGTTCAGTGCAATTGCCACATCATGTCCCAAAGACTTTCACGCATCCTGTCCGCCAGCCTGCCGGCTCGCATCCCAAAGTTCTCTGAACCTGCCCTGCCTCTGGTCCAACAGCTCCCGAGGATTCCCGACCTCGACGACGCGGCCTTTATCGAGGACCACGACGCGATCAAAGTCGATGACCGTGTCCAACCTATGAGCGATGGCGATGATTGTGTGGTGCTTGAATTCCTCGCGGATGAGATCCTTGACCATTCGCTCCGTGTGAGCGTCAACACTATGTGGATTGTCAGTCAACGGCTTTCAGGAGCAATGAGGGGGGGCGGAAGAGTGGGGGCATAGAAGAGAGGGAGGACATAGAAGAGAGGGGAGATGAGCCTTACCTGCTCGTCGCCTCGTCAAGGAGGAGAACTCGTCCGACATCTTTCCTGAGAATCGCCCTCGCGAGGAAGAAAAGCTGTCTTTGTCCGTGACTCAGCGCTTCCTCCGCGAACTGAGCTTCCAGTCCGCCGTTGTCGCGGATGGTATCCCACAGCCCGACGCGGGTCAAGACGGAAACAAGGACAGTATTGTTAGCATCGGCATCAGCTTCCGCATCAGACACCAAGCCCAGCGGATCGAGATTCTGGCGGACCGTCCCGGGCAACACGAACTGGTCCTGTGTTATCGCGACGAGGGCCGATCGTAACGGCAGGAGCGGGAGAGCGTCGATGGGAATACCGTCGATGGAGATTGTGCCCGAGGAGAGGGGTAGGAGGCGCAGGAGGGCGAGGAGGAGGGAGGATTTGCCGCTTCCTGTGCGGCCTACGATGCCTGTTTTGGAGGCGGGGGGGAGGGAGAGGGTTATGCCGTCTAGAGCTTTCGCGGTGGCCGCAGGATGGCTCTCGGTGTCGGTGTCTGGATGAGTCTGATCGTACGAAGCTACGACGTCGTGTAGCTCGATGGCACCGCGGGAGGGCCAGCCCTGGACGATCGCAGTCTCTGGAGCCTTCTGCGTTTGCCCGCCGGCAGCAGACTGAATCATCAGGGCCTCCCTCTTGAGAGCATCCGCCTCAACCTCATCAGGCGTTTCCTCAGCAAAGTTCTTGATGCGCGCCACCGCGCCGATGGAGGTCTCGAGCGAGGTCCAGAATTGGATGAGCATCTTGAGCGTCTCGGTGAAGGAGATGAGCTGGACGAGGGAGACGCCGGTGAGGGCGACGGAGACCGTGTCGCGAAGGCGGACGGCGAGGCCGACGACGAGGAGGGCGAGCGCCGTGGTGGTGAGGTCGAGGACGAGGGTGAGCCATTGCTGGGTGAGGAGGAGGATGTAAAAGGGGCGTTGGGAGCGGTCTATGAGGGCGTGGGCGTGGGTTATGGAGGGGGTTGTGAGGGCTTGGGCGCGGAGGGTTGGGAGGCCTGAGAGGGTTTCGAGGAAGTGGGTGCTTGAGAGTTGGTTAGGTTACGCGAGCTTGGAAGATGACATCAAGGGGTTTAGGGAGGATAGGGTCTTACTAGACGGGAGCCTTCTCTTCGAGGTCTAGGAGGCGGAGTTGGCGGGAGGTGCGGAGGTAGGCGCGTTGGATGTAGTAGAAGACTAGGATCAGGACGGGGAAGCTAATGGCGATGTACCAGGAGGCTGAGGCTATGAGGAAGGCTTTGCCGATGCAGGTGAAGAAGCCTGTCGGTGACGTTTGGGTTAGATGTTGCCGCTATGGTTTGAGACTGGAGTGGCTTACTTGCGAGAGATATGACCAGAGCTAGAGGAAGGCTTCTGTCTATTAGACCGACGTCTTGTGAAAACCTAGGCTGTGGTTAGAGTGACACTGCAACATGAATGCGCAAACGCAAGCTTACCGGGTGGTGATGGATCCAGTATCTGTTTTCGTGAACAGAGATAGGGGCGCGCTGGACCAGTCATTAAGATTCACAGCCTGTCGCTGTAGGATTATGGCTGGTACTCACTGCATGACGGCTTTGAGGAGACGCTGGTGTAGACTGATGCCCGATTTTGAAGCCACTGGAACAAGAACAAACCTGAGAGATTGAGGTTGTTAACTTGTGATAAGTTAAATCCAAGGAGCAAGAGCTTTAGACTTACCAGATGAGGACGGCAAAGCACAAGACGCCGCTAACCTGGAAAGCGGCATATACTCCGAGGTAGTAGGCATCATGGCTCGCGAGACTCTCCGCCTGGGAGTCTGTCCAGAACTTCAACCACACGGCTGGTCTCACTTGTTAGCGATGCTTCTCTCGAGGGCCCCCGGCAAGAGTGTTGGTGAGACTTACTCGGAAAAGTCGAGAAGAACGCCCATGTCACCTCCAAGACCATCAAGACGGCCACGAGGGAGGCGCCGACGCTACCAAAGTAGTAGCCGTAGACGCTCCAGTCGCCCAGCTGCCGTCTTTTGTCGTCTTGCTGTTTTACTGTCTTGGCCCTCTTCTCTATAGGGTCGTCACTTGTGGTCCTGCCCGCAGGCTCTTCTGGCTGGGGGCTGCTCTCGTCCTGTTTCTCAGCGTTGGAGGAGATGAGACTCGAGACGTAGCCCTTGGCATGTAGACAATCTCCAAAGCTTCCTTTCTCTGCTATTTTGCCGCTCTCGAGGGCGATGATCATGTCTGACTGAGAAAGAAAGCTCACTGTATCTGCTTGTCAGCGATATGTATCATGAAGGATGATGAGTGTTGAGAGGTTGATACCTGACTGAGTCGCGAGAATGATTGTAGTCCCCCAGGTCCGAAAGATGCCAGTCTTGGCACCAAAGACGCGCTGGAACACTGTCCTAGCTGTATGGTTATCTAAGCCGCTAAAGATGTCGTCAAACAGAGCAATCTGAGGGCGGGAATAGATGGCTCTGGCAAGTGCCTAAACCTCGTTAGTCGAAGAGGACAAATTCAGCCCATGGAACTACATACGACACGCTGCTTCTGGCCGCCACTAAGAGCAATGCCCTTGCTTCCGATCAATGATTCATCTCCATCTGGCAGCTGAGCGAGTTCCTTCTCAAGATCGCATGCATTGAGAACTTGTTGATAGAGTTTCTGGTCAAAGTCGGAGAAGCAGATGATGTTCTTTCGGACAGTCTCGTTCTAAATATCTGTTGGTGATGCTCACACTTCCTCGGTTGTGAATGTACTCACAATGAGCCAGGGACTCTGCTCACACCAAGAGACGCGATCGCTGGATAGGGCAACCGTCCCGGTGACGTGTGGGAGCTCACCAAGGAGACCTTTCAGAAGCGTACTCTTCCCGGATGCAACTGGCCCCACGAGCATGACGAGCTGGCCTCGAGAGATGCTGAAGTCCATTAAATCAACTGCGGGAACTGCCTCGGGCTTCCATGCCAGCGTCGCTTTCACGCGAATAGCGATAGGGCCACTGAACTTCGTATCTGGTGAAATCTGCCCCTTGCTGCTCTCCAGATTCTGGAGTTGCACATCTTGAGAGTGGGAGCCCGTCCGTTCAGATGAGCTAGCAGGTGAGCCTGATGGGAGATCTCGATACTCTGCTCGCGGCGGCTCAGACAAGTACTTTTCGATGCGGTTGAAGCATCCCAAAGCTGCGCTCATGTCAAGAACGACCTCGAACATCCAAAAGAGCGGCTGGGCCAGCAGGATGATCAACGACAGGGCGGCGAAGAGCTTCGTGGCGTCGAGTACTTGACCGTTCTTGGATGCAATTGTCGTGTACATGGCAAAGGCCACGACGGGGGCGATCATAAGGGGTACCTGGGCGACGGCGGAAGTGACGGCGCCGATCACGCGAAAGGGAGTCGCCGCCCTCATCTCGACGAGCCGGAGGTCGGCCAGAGTCCGGGAGAGTTTCTGAGTTAGGCCCGACATTTTGATGCTCTTGATGTGGCCTATCATGGCCGAGGTGATGCCTTTGAAGGGGTCAGCGAAGTATGCGTCAGGGGAGAGGATGATACAGACCAATGCGTTTCTGAACCTTTTCAACCCAGAAGATCTGGCACTTCTGAGCAGAGGGAGCAAGGAATACGGTGGCGCCCAGCGCGAATACCGACACAATGATCGGACCACTGGCTGCGTAGCCGAGGTGAGTGCTGAGAATCCATGTGGCGAGGGCGATTTGAATGGTGTTGGCCCAGAACTCGTGAACTTCGCGCCAAGCACGAATGATGGCGTCAACCTGAGGGATGATGGTCAGTTTCAGTGTCGAAGATGGGAGGTGAAAATTTGCAACGACTTACATCAGTCGACATGAGAGTCACAGCTGCAGAGTCGTCTCCCGGGGCGACACGTAGCTCCGTCGTCTTGGTGTAGATGGCAGCGACCAAGAAGCCTCGGAGCATAGTCAGACACCGGAAAGCGGCGTGCCAGTAGAAGCTCGACGAGATGGAAATGCCCAGGTAGACAAAGCCATAGGCACCAATGAGGCCGTAGCCATAGTTGACCGTCTCGGAAGGGTTCTGCAGGAACTCAAGGAACCGGTTCAAGATCAGGGGCTGACAAATGGTGAAGCCGAGCAGGAAGAGCCTGGGAAGGACAACTGCCAGCAATTGCCATTTCAGCGTGACGATGCACGTCCTGATGAGACGGTACCTTGACGATCGTGACGCTTCACTAGACGGGTCGCCCGTCGAGAAGGACGGGGACTTGTTCCAGTGCAGCCAGAACCTCTCATTCAGCACAGCAGCCGACATGCACCCGTCTAGGACGAATAGGTCCAAAGACTTCAGGAGACGACGGAATCCCGTCAGCAGCAGCGGCGTAAGCCACCAAAAGAGACCGCGGCTGTAGATGCCGCTGGTCTCCTCGGGGCTGTACGACCGACCGCCACCGCCAGCCGTCGACGACGACGACGAGACGAGATAGCGCGTCTTCTCCTGGGCTTCGAGGATCACGATGGCCGTCTTGCACGCGAAAGACGCGGCGAAGACGGCACTGATGGCGACGCTTAGGTGCGACAGCCACATGGTGCGGAGGATAGCTCCGTCCAGCACCAGGGACACGAGGATATATGTATTCAGGATGGACGAAGGCTTAAGGCTCTTCGCGTGTTCTATGTACGAGAGTCCGGCAAACATGACGGTGGCCGCAAAGGACGCGCACGAGGCGGCGACGGAGACTGCGCGCAGACGGTTGCCGACGACGTCGCCGCGGCGGTGCGCTGACCACAAACCTAGGAGAACCAGTTGCAGGATGGCGAGGAGGGCGATGGCGGCCTGTTTTGTTAGACGGAGGGTGGTGCCGTTGACGGCGTAGGGGAGTTTGCCTAGGTAGCGGAACCGTAGGGGCGCAATGAGGATGAGGAGCGAGGCGGGGAGGATGGTGAAGAGGCACTGTTCCAAGGTCAGGGTGAAATCGAAACCGTCGCGACAATGCTGGACGATTGGTCCGAAGGCATCGTCGGCGGTAAGAGAACAGCCGTCAGAGGTTGAATTGGCCATGGTGAGTGCAGTATTCAATGATGGTAGGAACGAACACAAAATGGGTTTGGAGGAGCAACGAAATAAACAAGAAAAGGACTGAGGGGGGGGATCAGTCATTTTAAAGGACGGAAGATTAAGCTGCACGTTGCGGCACAGTCGGCCCAAAGAGTCTTCCCCTGAGACAAGTCTGTTTGAGCAAGGTAGATAAGCAGAATGACTAAGTCAACTAGCGTTCGTTGCGGGATTCGTATCAGGAGAGTAGATCATGATAAAACTAGCAGCACTCAAGAGTTGGGCAGAAGAATGAAGCTATTCGCAATGGCACAACACCGCATGTTGCAGCCATGTCGGACTGTGATCTTCTGCTTTGGATAACGATGCCGAGAATGGACATCTCTTGCACCTGGGCGCTGGGGCGAATCCACCGAGTGACGATCTACCTTAGCCTGGAACGAGTGCTTCCAGAGAGTCAAGGATCAAATCAGAGTTTAGCGCTGGCCAAGATGGGGGACTCGCGGTCTTCTGGGGCTACCGTTACGTTTAACTGCACCGGGAGACAAAGAAGCCTCCACAGGCGGTAAACAACCTCAGGAGCAGGACCCTTCAGAGTCTCGACTGGCTATGGACGCTCCAAAACTTGCTGTGGCATCCCTGTTCGTCTCCTGTTTTTGTTCTTCTCATCCAAACAGGTTTCCCGGGTGTCATCCGATGGACGGCTGGCGACAAGACCCTCGTCTAGCCGTATAAAGACGTAGATACGTACCTGGGTAATAGTGTGGGTCCAAGTGCAGCCCCCAATTGGGAAAGAAATGATGTGGCTCAGTAGAAAGACCGATGACGTAAACTTGGATATTGTCGTACACATCCACAACCCGAACGACAAGTCACCAACCACACACCCTTTCTTCCATGACTAAAATTCTTGGCCACGTCAGGCTCGACCTAGACTTGCTGTGTTGTTCAACGCCTCAGCAAAGCAAGATGATGTCTCCCTCCCTGTCTGTGGACTTTGTGGATTCTTGCACTTGTTTGTGGCACCCACGTTGTTCTAAGGCGCCCAACATTCCAACTACCGCCCTCGCTCTCCATCCCCCCGTA
This sequence comes from Colletotrichum phormii, assembly GCF_030913505.1. Lineage (NCBI taxonomy): Eukaryota > Fungi > Ascomycota > Sordariomycetes > Glomerellales > Glomerellaceae > Colletotrichum > Colletotrichum phormii. The sequence goes on from NW_026851455.1 coordinate 655,574, forward strand.
GCCTAATCCATTCTAATCATGGCTTTGCCCCTAGTCCAGTGTCCAGGCGAGTGACGCTGATGGGGCCGCCGGCCTTGTTCCTGTCCCTCGTCTCCATCACAGCATTCTTTCACGTCCACTCAGGGTCCCCTCGGTTGCATCATTGCCGGTCCAGGGTCTTGGATGGCTGGTTCGATGTGATTCACCCGTTGCTCCTTAGGCTACTTGCTCTCCGTCAATAAGGCCTGGACCCCTTTGCTGCCTTTAAAATCTTTCAGTCTCGGGTCTTTTGATTCTGAACATCACGTTTCCAAGTGACAGGCAGTACCTACCCAAAAGTCTCTCGACAAATCTCAGGTCCGCGGTCACGAAATCCGCTGTGTACCCAAACAATCAACCTACAACCCCGTCTTCAGCCAACATTTTTGCATTTGTCCAACGCGAGCGAGATCAGCCATTGCCGACAACATGCATTTCACCGTGATAGTACCGTTGGTACTGTCCATCGTGGCATTCGTCCTCTCCTTCCTCGCCCTCTTCGCCGGGCACAAGGAGGGCTTCATGGAGGACTACGACGTCGTCCGCCTCAACACCTCGACCCTGGGCCACAACCTCATCCCCACTGCAACCTCGGAGGCCGACCCTGCTTCAACCACCGGCAGCTTGCTCGACAAGTTCATCGACGGCGTAGGCGACAAGGTGTCCGGCATCCTCAACGACATTGGCAACGATGTTGCTGACCGCCTCGCCGACGAGTTGGGAATCTCCGAGTGGTACTCCCTGCATCTGATGGACGTGTGCCACGGCCAATTCTCACCCAACGTGACGGCGCCCAACGTCTGGCTGAACGTCACGAACTGCACCCAGCCGTCTCCTGGTCGTAAGTAAACCCCACTAGTACCTTAGTACCCTATCATCTCAACGTTGAACGCTAACATGGAGAACTAGCAAACGTTAATCTCACCAAGATGCTGGACCAAGAACTTGAAATTGGCCCTCTCAGCCTGAGCCTGTCCGACCTCAACTGGCCCGACACCATCGAGGACGCCATGGACAAGGTCAACAAGGCCCTCCTCGCCATTTTTGTCCTCTACGTCATGGGTATCGGCTTCTCGGGCCTCGCCATCCTCGGCTCGCTGGCTGCCTTCTTCCTCGGCTTCAAGAAGCGCACGACGCTCACCAACTTTGCTTTTACCTTTTTGGCGGCTCTCGTGCTTTTCGCTGGCAGTTTGGTCACGACGATTGGCGCGAAAGAGGGCGCGAAGCAGATCACGGACATTGGCGAGGAAGTCGGCATCTCGGCCAAGGTGGGGCAGAAGTTTATGATCATCTCCTGGGTGGCTTTCGCCGTCATGTTTGCGGCGTCCGTTTACTGGGTCACGCAATTCTGCGCCGAGAGGCGGTCGCGCAGAACGCCGCGCGGTTATACCGAGAAGCGCCATAAGAAGGGCAGCTTCTAGAATCGAAGCATTCTCTCCGGTTTGACTCGTCAGAGTCGTCAAACCACGGGTGCGCCTTTCACTTCTCTCAGATTGAGAAACCGCAGTACGAGAGCGTTGCATTTGAAACAATACCTTTGTCGTGTTTGCCCCGATAGCTGGCATATCATGGCTATTCCCGACATCACGATCCTTTTTTTTTTTTTTTTTTTACCTTGTTAGAGATACCATTGTTGCGATTAAATCCAAGAGTACACCATTTTATAGCATTATTTCTAGAACCACATCAATAAAGATGCTATCACTCAAGTAAAACCTAGCAATTACTGTGAACACCCCTGGTCCATCATGGGTGAGACCGCAGTTGTGATTATAATGTCCTCTGAGTAAATAAATATGATTCGTTTCCAGCTTCAAAACGAGCTCATGAAGATACCAGGATTATCAAGCTTTGTTCAGAGCCTCCAATACCCGACTCTGCCTTCGGAGGAGACCCACCCCCGGCTCCGGCGTCACGCACCCCGGAATGTGGGGTACGAAATTCCTCCCCAAACAGGCAACAACCACCATGTCTCGACCTTGGCCAAACGAACCCAACCTTGAACGTACCTTACACTTTAGGCGCTCCATACTTCGACTACATCTCACCTCAAGGACACTCCAACTCTCACGCTTCACCGCCCGTTGCACCGTTGCTCCAAACGCTCCTTGCGGCTTGTGACTTTCATAAACTCATTGCTCTCTCTCTCCCCTTTTAGACCTCCAAGCCCAGTGCGCCGCCGCCGTCCTCCTCCCCCTGTCAGTAGAAACTTGGTCTCAAGATGCCCTCCCTCCCGTTCTCGGACCGCATCTCCTCCGCGGCGAACATGCAAGGCCGCAACGACAACGGCGAAGAGGAGTCCCTCCTCGGACGAGGCCAGCAAAAGGTGCGGCGTTTCTGGGATGGCTTCATCGACTTTGCTCTGCAGGGCAATATTCTTGAGATTGCCTTTGGTTTGATGTAAGCGTCCTTCCCCTATTCACTATACACAACATGCCTACCAAACGCGAGCATGAAGCGACGAACAAGGGGCTGTACTCTCTCATATCGACAACGCGCTTTTGCAGCAACGTTTTCTCGAGAGTGTAGCCCAGCTTGATGTTTGAATTTTGGGGGGTTCTATTCTACTGACACCGTTTGACAGCATCGCGGCCGCCTTCACGACCCTCGTCAACAACTTTGTGCAAAACATCATCATGCCGCCCATCTCCGTCATCTTCCCACTTAACCGCAACATGGAAGAAAAGTTCGCCGTCTTGAAGGGCGGCCCGAACTACACCCACGACAACAAGTACACGACCCTCGAGCGCGCCAAGGATGATGGTGCCGTCGTCTTAGCTTACGGGTAAGTTTAATATTCCACGCACTTGCTTCTACTTGACCATCACCATGTAAAGACTCCATATGGTATCGGATTCGGTCCTTGTTTGGAAACATTCATTTTTCGTGACTCCAAGGGCAAACACATCCAATGAAACTTCGCTCGACACGTCTCTAACAAAACCTCCCACACAGCTCGTTCCTCAACCAACTCGTCTCCTTCCTCTGCGTCGGCATCTCGCTCTACGGACTGGCCCACGTCTTCCAGTTCTTCTCCCGAGAGCCGATTATTAAGCATACCGTTAAGTGCAAGTACTGCCGCAAGCGGATCAGCAATAAGGTGCGTCCAGTCAGGCCCTACCACCAAGCTCTCAGATGAGAGTAGAACCCCGTTGAAGCTGACCTAACCTCTCGAGCGTAGGCGCAACGTTGCGTCAACTGCACTAGCTGGCAGGACGGGCGTGAGGATAGGGCTCATCAGTAATAAGTTTCTTCTCTTGTTCTTCCCGTGTTGGTGGAATTGGTTCGAGCACGTTTCTTTTTCTCGGACTGGTTTTAAGCATGTCAGGGGGTGGGGGTTACGGGGCAACATCATGAAGTCAGGTGTCGGGGGTCCATGAGCATTGTTTCGGCATAGCAGGGTTGGAGTTGAGAAGCATTCGGTGTCGTTTCGTGTCGGAGTCGTGGTTCCTCATAATAATTCAGAGCATCATCATTTGACTCAGGCCCACGTGTTCTTGAATGTAATGACCCAACTCTATTATACCATACATCGCATCCGCGTTGATCCAGCCGTTCGCAGTCCTAGAAGAATTGGTTTTCTCACCTGTTTATCATGCCCGCTAAACTAAAAACTCACCATTGCTCCTCGGGAAAAGACTTCCTGCCATCTTAACCCCCTGGCACCCCACTCCCTCTATGCACCAGGCATCGTTTCCTCAGGCGTACCCCCGTTCCGTCTAAAATACTCCTTTTGCGCGCGCGGCGACATTACATAGCGCCAATATCCCACCGCCACAAGACCGATGAAGAGTATGACGCCCACGCAAGAAAACGCGATAGTGCTCTTTGTTTCGACGTTCATGATTTGCTCTGAGTTCTAGGAAGGGAGGGGGGGAAGAAGTCTGGGACGAGAAGATGAATGCCCCCTTGTCTTGCGAGGTAGGGGCTGGATACCTGTCAGTAAGTGAGCCTGGGAGGGCGGATAGTTTGTTGAGTGAGAGGACTGATGTGTATGGACACTGGGCGAGTGAAGAAATGCTTGAGCTGGGGTTGAGGGAAATAAGTTGTATTTGTGTTTAGATTTGTATCTATATAATTAACCGCTTCCCATATAGATTTGATTGTTACGATTCATCGCTCACCTATATGAAAGCCGACGTACTCGTTCAACAAACAATGCCTTGGTTGTTATCAGCCAGACAACCTACAAAAAAGAACTGTCTTTGACTCACACAAAGTCAATGAAGTGAAGGGGAACACCGCCGCAGCAGCCAACAAAAGGTAATCCTTAAAGATGAATGAGAGACAAGCATGTTAATACAGTCGGAATGGTCACTATGCGTCAAGATAGTCGCGAATCATTCGCGAGGTTGCCTATTGTTGTTTCCCGAAATACACCGCTCATCGATGCCTTCCTCAACTGAAACTACTACATCTTCAAAGACCTGGCTCTGTCACCGACATACTTAAAACATCATGAACCCAGCCGCAGCGACAGCACCGACGAGCACACCATCCCGGCCGACTCGGGGTGCAGCGGCGTTGGGCGTGGACGTCGAGGAGGCCTGCGCAGTCGTCGCCGTTGCAGCAGCGGAGCCGGACCCAGATCCGGATCTGGACCCGCTCTGCGCCAATGCCGTGGAGGTCGCCGTGGAGGTCGCCGTAGCCGTCGCAGCCGCAGTCGTAGTGGCGCCGGCCTGAGCTTGCTGCAACTTCTCGAGGCCCGCGGTAACGGTGAGAGGAACATAGAGGCTTGTGCCCAGAGGCGACACACTTGTATCGGTCTGCGTGACGGTGCTTCCGCTCTTTGTGGCGACCACGTGGTAGTACAAGGCACCATCTGAGACGGTACCAATGTACTCGATTGATCTATGTAAACAAAGTTTCAGCAACCATGGTCTAAAAGATTACCCCGCTGGTGTTGGCTGCGCATGGCAGAGAGACGATGAGCAAGTATGCGTGAGATGTCTTACACTTTGCTGGCAGTACGTTCAATGTGAAGCTCCACGGTCGACGGCCCTCCGATGAGGGTCATGGCCAGGCCGGAGGGGTCTTGGCGACATTGGTAATTCGTGCTGTCCGTTTGGCAGCTCACGACGTACGTCGTCGCGGTAGGATTAGCGTCCTTGATGGACGCGTCGTAGGGGTTGTCACCGAAATAGGGGTTCAGGACGCTAATCACGGACGTGGTCTGCGCCGCGGCGGTGCCCAAGAGGGCGAGCAAGATCGTCGTGTAGTGCTTCATCTTGAGATCAGTATGCGACAAGGAGGGCAAAAAATGATGCTTTCGTAAGTATCGCGGCGAGACAATGTTTTTCTTGGCTGGCCTTCATGGTCAATTTTCCCGGCAGAGGTGTGCCGCAAGCTCACAGGAGGAACTGGGCCCGGGAGTTCATGGCCATTTCTGGTCAAGCGCTCGTGTCATTGTGTGTTGGTAGCGAGAAAAAGGAATAAGCCAAAGTTCCAACCCGTCAGTCCAGGCTGTCGTTGGCAAGCAATGTTCCAATTGGATCCCGCCTAGATAACGTTGGCCGTCATTCCGATGAAGAAATTCAGAAGGTTTGCATGGAGTTGGGGCCAAATCGGTTTCTTGCGAATGACGGTGGCTCACTGGCTCACATGGAGTAATTTTACAACCAGTGTGGATTTCTGACGCATCGGTTCGTGACTTCTGTGCTCCTCTCCAGTCATCTGGCAATGGTTTGTGCAGCTTGCAACCCGGCAATAGGTCATTTCGTGCACAGCTGCCTCTAGCATCGCATGGAGATACTCGTTCTTGTGGCGAAGTGCAGCATGTATTCTGCATCGAATCGGACGCCATGCTGCCAGCTGATATGTAGATTAGTTCGAGCTGAGTTTATTTGAACGTTTTTCGGTCTGTGACTTGCCGACACTTGAAGCCTTATTGATGTGACTGTGTGCTGAACAAACGACCAAGGAACGTCCACTTGGGTGGCTTCAACTCGCTGGGTTCTAAATTGAGGTGGAAGCAGACACATTTGCCCAGTCAAAGGGCCGACAAGCAGGTGTTCGGCAACACAGAGAGTCGTCCTGGCCCTGTGGCCCATCATGAGTGATACACTCCGAACGACAGACCAGGGGGCGAAGACGACAGGATTGTATTGCCTCCAGGTACAGCGGGCTAGCAATTGAAGCGTGTTTGCTTATCTTGGATAAGCAGCGAGCCTTTGACGGGAGCAAGCCGAGATTCGCCGAGCCGTTGCGGTGAGGTTTCCAGGACGCTTCGGTTGCATGATGCTCCGGGCGGAACCAGTACGGATCGGACGAAATATCAACATCGAAACTCCTTGCTGGTAGAGCTCGGCGTAATTGATGGGATGAAAGACGGGACGACCTTGTTGGGATTGGGATGGTCGCTCATATCAAAACTGTGGCTGGTGCACAGATACCTACAGATCGAGTGCGATTTCAATGTTGAGATGGCGACGAAGCCGTGGTGCCGGCGGGAGCCGAGATAATCGTCTGTCGTGCTTGGGCAGAAAGCAGATGCATCTGCACTGCTGCAGCGGTGGATAGTGACCAGATCTTCGGTTCTGCCTAACACGGATGAGGGAATTGCAGCGAGCGGAAAGAGGGCCCCGAGGATGGCAGTCGGAGCCTATCAAACGACAAATCGAGGCGGAATCGGCTCCCACTTGGACTTCCACTCGGGTCCAGATATCTGGTGTTCAACGTTGACGAGAGCATGGTCAGATCTGAGATCGAAAGGTGTCGGAGACTCGGAGACTGCAAGATGGATTCGACGAAGGGAGTCATAGAGGTATACCATGTTACACGTTTCTGGACAATGGAGGGGTGCCGAGAAGATGTTTCGTTCAAACGGGTTGGGTGAGGATCATCTTCAAAGCTGCTAGGCCCAGGAACCGTCGGCTGGAGGGGAGTTGAGGTTTCTGGAGAGGGATTTTCTGGTCAGGCCGGGTTTTTGGGCATGAGGTCCCGGAGTGATGCACAGCATTAACGACGGGATGGGAAGGTGGTGGTGTTTTGGGCGAGATTTCCTCACGGGATACAAGTTACCTAAGCCTCAGGAAAGGCAAGAGAGAATTGTGAATTGCGACTTCCCAAGTAGCGCAGCGGAGCGGGGACGAACGGGCATGACGGGGGGGCACCGGGGGGCAGCCAACCCCTGCCGGTTCCTGCCTGGCTGGCAACGTCGGGCCAGTCAGATGATGCCGTGACAGGAGGACCTTCTCCAGTCCGGACGCCCGTGCCCACCCAGCTCTTATTATTATTTTTCGAAATTCGCTGTCTTGGCATTTCTTGGCTTTCTTCCCTTCCATCCTCTCATCGTCTGCCGTTTGTTTCTCTCGCCCAGCTGCCAATGTCCACCACTGTCACCGCATCCATTGGACGATCCAGCACTGAACAGCCATCGGTCCTCGGCCTTCAGGCGAACCGCGGTGGATGCTACAGTGGCACACACGCACTGCAGATACCTACCGTCTCCCAGCTATCTCACGCATAGCTGTGCTAGACTACCCCCAAGATGGAGGTGCTCAGCTCGCATTACACCCACTGGCTGCAATGCAGCAAACCTGCTGGGTGACCCTTTTGGAAGGCCGTTGAAGTTTCAACCTGAGGAGAACGCCGTTGTTGCGAGGAAGCAAATACCTACCTTACCTTACAATGAGGTATGCCGAGACAAGGGCACGCTACGTTCGTCTCCCGTGGACCTTTGACCCTCTCACACACTCTCGCCGAGTCCAAAAGTCTTGGCTTCCGTCCCATTTTACCAAAAGAATGCCAATCGCTCACCTACTCTCCCGCCCAGCCTTGGCCGGCAACGACGGCGCATTGGCAAAAGCTGCAAAGTCCTCAATCTCTCCCCGACACGTCTCTCTGCTCACCTGAAAGTTGAGCCGCTCCCCTTTGGTCGCAATACTGCTGTCACGACAGTAAATCTCCCTCACCGGAAACCCCTCCTCATTCTCTCGGCTCCGTTCCCAGCTTGCTCTTTTAAGGAAACAGACCCCTCCGACCCAGAGGCAACCTTTCCCTGCTTGCTGACAGCTTCCGTCCGGCTTTACTGGATTCGTATGCTATCGCTGCACCCGCGAAACGACCGCTACGACCGTCTCATGCTTTAATCAGGGTCTCTTACCACCACCGCACACGCCAAACCCACTCTCTGCCCCAGAGAACGGCCAACGGCCTTTCCTCCGACCCTTCTTCAACTTTGATAGGGAAATCCACGGCGTGTTACCGAATCCCTCTCTGGCTCCCCAGCTTCAACATCCGTCCCGTCAGCCTGGTCCGCTGCATTGCATAACCTCGCCTTGCCCGTATCGGTAGCTGTCCGACCCATGAACCGCCTCCGGTGGCTAGCTCGTTGACGTCAAGCACTGCTGCATCTTTCGACCGGCCCGAGACTCGACCAATCCACATTCTACGTCTTCACGATGAGATGCTCACAGCCTTTCGCCGCTCTGCTGTCACTATGTTTCCTTTCCTCGAATGCCGTCTTCGCCGATGATACCACCACTGTTCCGATCTACCTGCCGCACTATGATGCGAATAGCTGGTCGCAGCTGCGGGGGAGCGTAGTTTCAAGTGTACGAGTCCAAAGCTGCTCGAGCTCCCTTTCGACTGCCATTGCTGTGATCTAACAATTGCGCCATTGTAGAATGCCAAAGAAACGACGTATACCATCTTTTGCCCGCCACAGACATCACCTAATTGCGACCTCGCCATCGAGTTCCCCTTCGTCTTCTCCGAGGGCGAGAGTACGCTTCAGTTCCACGGCACCAAGACATCAACTCTGTAGGTTCTCGGCTCCCCGCAACATGCACATAGCTTGGAAAGGAGTGGGACGGCTAATCACGACGTGACGGAACAGCATCGCCGATTTGGGCTGCACATTAAGCGGAACGACAGCTGCGACATGTTCAGGATACTCGAGTCTGAAAAGCGGATACATTAACGGCAAATTGACGGGACCGACCGAAGTATCGTGGACGTCGACCATGACCGGCTCTGAGGTGGAATGGGGTATTTTGACCATGGCTGAGGAGCCCGCGGCTACAGCAACTCCAGCGACGACCACGACCGCCGACGACTCGAACTTTGACGATTTCTTATACACGGACAGCCTCTCGCCTTCATTACCTGCCGAGACTAACCCGAGCGCCGCTCCTCGTCTTGGCCGCAGCTGGGCTCTCGTCGCATCATTATGCAGCATGGCAGTTGTTGCATTGGTGGTATAACCGGCGACGTTTCTACACGCCCTCGGGCTACAGAGCCGGGGCATACTATACCCACCAGAGCAATCACGAATGATCTGCTACCCGAAATCCGAAAGAAAACGAAATAGAAAGCGGCATTATCATCATGGAAAGGAAGCATACGAAGCAGACCAAAACTAGGAACCTGGATCTTGGGACAACGATTTGAAGAGGGTAATGCAACCTTGGAGCTTTGCCCTCATGCCAGCGTAAAGGGAGGGGACGAGAAGGGACGAGGGGAGAATCGTTGGCGAGCCCGTTGTCTTTTTTTTTTTTTTACCCACAGAGCTTTGTCATTTCTCGCAATGCGCTCCCTTTTGGAGTTATACCCCGTATCGGCGTTGTATTATTTACGGTCAAGGGCTCAACGGCAAATATAAACATGGACAAGAGAGGAGGGGACGACTCCTAATCCTGTGATTCTCTGTGCAAACAATTTCATCGAATGTTTGTATCGTTTATCCACCGAGAGAGAACATGTCCATCAAAGCAACCTGTTACGCATGTCATCGTTTTAGAACGGACGAATACTGCGAGCAGTCACACGGCAGACGGAACATCCGTCAAATTGGTCCGCAGTCCTGCGTTACGCTCCACACATTACGGTATCCGCGTGGAACGCAAAGATTTGTTCCGCTCGCCCCTTAGACGACCATCGATTCTTCACAGAGCAGGAGGATGACCGGTATAACGTGATGGATTTGAATTCATGAACATTAGAAACTGTCAGGGGGTATGTATGTTTTTACATGTTGAGCAAATGGATGCCTTTTACCAAACGCCGGTTACGCCTTTTTTTCCCCGGATTCCATTCTACACAAGACGGAAATGCCAAAACAGCAACACAGCGCTCAAAGCGCCTGTGTATGTACATTTCAAAAAGATGTTTCCTGCGCCACTTTGGTTCGGGACGGTGGCGGGAGGCGGCTCAGTCGTCGAGTTGGTGGTTGAGTTTGTGAGGCTGGCGCGGTGCCTGTCAGCGGTCGGTTTTCCCCGTTTATTGTTGACCGGACGCAGGACGCAGAAGGACGCAGAAAGGGATTTCGACCGAGGTTGCCCGCACGAAGAAAACCTACTGGCTAACGACAAGACCCTGGATGATTTCGAGCGCGCTCATGGTCTGCCCGAGGCCGTAGCTGCCGTCGTCGCCGTCGACGTACCACTTCTGCCCGCACGTCACGTTGCCCGCCGAGGCCTCGCACACTTTGGCCGCCGCGAGCGCGCTCGGGACCAGGATCTCTTTTACCTCGGGCAGCAGCGCCGGCATGACGACGGCGGACTGCCACAGAAAGCGCGAGAGGTAGCCCTTGAAGGTCTTCATGTCCGTGTTGCACGTGCCGACCATCTCGCACGCGGGCTCGTACATGATGTTTGTGCTGTTCTCGGCGAGCGAGAAGAAGCTCTTGCGGGCTGTGGCGAGCATCTTTGTCGCGCGGTCCGCCCAGAGGACGTCGCCTGTGTGGTTTGCCATCACGGCTGCGCCGTAGAGGTAGATGCCCGTGGAGTAGGTGAAGGAGAGATAGTTTGTCTTTGTGCAGTTGTCGCGCGAGTCGGCGCCGTCGTAGACTTTGAGGTCTGCGTCGAGGAAGCCCACGGCGGCGGACCAGTCCCACACGTACGAGGCCCAGTCGGCGTAGCGGGAGTCGTTGGTCGCGGCGGCGAGGCGCGCGCCGAGCTGGAAGAAGCCGCCGTTGCTGACGCTGTTTTTGTAGTTGAGCCCGTTGGGGTTGGACTCGTAGATTTGCCAGAGGAGTCCGCCGCCGCAGTGCGTCGTGTTCCAGCGGCCCGCGAGGGAGTTGAAGATGTTGCGGCCCATTTGGAGCCATTCGGGGCACCCCGTCGAGGCGTCTGGTTCGGGGAAGTTGCGTTCGGCGGCGGACATGACTGCGAAGCCCCAGAAGCCGAGGTCGTCGTTTCCTTCTTCGAGTTCGTGCTCGGGGGGCATGAAGTCGTAGTTGGGTCCCGTGTTGACTTTTGCGGTGAGGGCTTGGGTTAGGACTGCGTTGTAGGTTGGGTCGCCTGTGTAGTGGAAGTAGTCCATCATCATGCCCCAGAGGGCGCCGGCTTGCCACCAGTAGTATGGTTCTGGGAGGTCGCCGACCATCTGTGGATGTGGTGGTGTTCTTGTCAGTCTTCTTTGATCCTGACGTTTGGAATATTACCCCCTTTTGTGTGAAGACCTGGAATGTGTTTCGTCTTTGGGAGTTGAGATAGTCATACCTTGGGATCACTAGAGACGTTTCCGTTGTAGTAAGACATGGCGCCGAAAGCCAGACTGCCGGCGATGGCCTTGACGGAGTCTTGGGGCCTTGTTAGCGAAAACCTTGGGCCTGTATACGGGGAAGAACTGTAGACACCAACCTGCGTTATTGACATCGAGCGTCTTGGGCGATGTGAAGGCGGAAACCGCCGTGACAGCCACGGAGGCGATGAGGGCGGGCTTGACGAGGACCATGATGTTGCCAGGACCTGATCTACAGACTTTGCGCCGGTTGGAATGTCACCGTTCTTGATGGAGATGATGTTTCCGAAGAGACCGGCTATTTAATCCGCTGCCTTTCACAAAGGAATGTTTCAAGTGTACAAACACGGGGGATACTGGGTCAAAGAAGGACGTACGTAGGGTGAGAGGGAGAGAGAGAGAGAGAGGAACAGTAAACCTAAAAGGAATGACTCTTTGGTGAAGATGACGAGAGAAACAAGCAGCGGCGAAACAGTTCACGAGAAACGAGAGAAGGTTAAGAAGCGAGAGTAACTGCACATTGCGTAGGTAAGGTAATAAACAGGAAGGAAAAGTATCCGACCTACATACAGGGCAACCGAGGCGTTCCTAATGCTATTAATGAGCACGAATAAGAGCAACGTCACAACCAGGGGGGGTTGTTCAGGTCCCGGCGCGCGGTTCGTGAGGTGGCACTAAGGGTATTGAGGGGTGAAGTTCAAGGAATAGACGGCGGCTCCGGCGAATGGGAGCTCTCGCTGGCCTTCTGGTTCGACTCAGCCCACCTTCGTCCCATGTTCATTTCTCTTTTAGACTTCTTGACAGCTGCTCGAAAGAGTCTCGCTGTTCTGTGGCAGTGGTTCGGACAAGGCAGGGCGCGCAAGGGGAACAACGAAAAAAAAAAGTCTCCTTGTCCACATAAATCCCGCCGGTCTCCTCCTGACCCTTGGGGCGGTTATGAACTTATGTGTGTGGACAGGGGGGGGGCTTTGACTGGGTAAATCCCCATGTTTTGAGAAGCGCGGCCGGCCTTTAGTCAGGCACACGCAACCACAGACTTGCAGATACACGCAATGTTGTCACTGGGCTGAAGAGCTGAGGGTTGGTTGGTGGTTTGACTGGTCAAAAGGGGAAGTTCCAACGGGACCAGAGCCGCCGAAAGGGGGGAGGAGGGGGATGCGGGAGAGCGGGGTGTGGGCGGTTTGTGTGGTTCTTCTCAATGCAAGCTTACAATGAACAAACTTGCATGAAGAAAAGGGTCATTTTGAATTGTGATTGACAAGACAGCGTTGTACCGGGACAATCTATGGCAGATCAGAAGAGGACAGAAGACCTCTGGCCCCTCTGAGGGTTTTGCTGTTCAGTGTTGTGTTCAACAGGTTCAGACGTGTCCCAAGGCCAGCAATAACCAGGCAAAGGATGTCGGCGATTGGGTCAATGATTGGGCGCTTGTTTGGAGGATGGGAGTCAACCCATGGACGGGATGATCTACTCGAGAGCCGCTAGCTCGGGTTACCGTTACCTCCAGCTCGACACATGAAACAGCGACGGCACCCAATTTTAGCCTTTGCCTAATGGAGAATGGGCGGGGGGCCATCGGCATCCGTGAGATCCAGTCTGACCAGATGATTGAAGGAACGGCGGTTTTTACACTGAATGGTGGCGCCGTGCCGATTGCCGGGTCTCACCAACAACGTGGAAAGAGGGACGGATTGGTTCTCGAGGGCGTTTCGCTGAATGGTCATTTCTCAATCAAACCAAGCTGGTCGGTTGAGCGCGAGCTTCGAGGTAGGCAAACCTGGCAAGGTAAGGTGAATAGATTTAAGCCAAGGCCTGATTTGAACAGCAGCGAAGGAAAGTTGTTCAGGATCTGATCAGCATCAAGATGTCCAAGATAGGTTGGTTATCGTGACAAATTTCACCCGGCTTCTTCATGCAGTTGATATCCATGATAGAACATAGTTGATACCTAGAAGATTGCGGTCAATTGTGTTGTCTAGCGTGGCTCATCAAAATATCACGTGACCATGTGGGGGCGGCGGATGCTTGAAGCCATCACGACCATCTTGCAGGCTTGCTGTGTTAGGTGGGATATGAACGCTGTACACAGACAGTAATGCAGCATTATGAGATAACGAGACAGATATCATTCGCCTGTACTCCGTAAGCTTGTCACGACGAGAAGTATACTTTCAGATCGAAAAAGAAAAGAAAAAAACAAATGGGCCGATGGAGGTTCGAAAGCCGGCGTCCTGAAATAATCCGGAGCATCACGGACTAAGTCAGCACGTCACGACCTTCTCCCCTCGACTACCAAACTAAATGGCCCATTTGTTGGAGGAGAAACACAAATCGTTGCCTATATTTCCCGTCGGCCTGTCGCCTGAGGTTGTAGGTTGATACTGCTCAAACACGCGCGAAGTGCTATGTGCCGGGGCTCAGGGCCACCAAATTTTCTGCTTCCCTACTATTATTATTATTATTATTTCTTGATTTAACTTTACAAGACTTCATGCAACACAAAGGTCACAACATAGGATCTGCTCTCGTATGATACAGAGTCGATGGATGTAAAGACTTCTCCCACCCCAATGTGCACTCAGCCAGGCTTCTTTCACTCATTTAACATTTCTTACACGCACACACACACACACCGAGTTTCAGCTAGAGATGAGTCAGATATCCGGGACGTTAAGTTACCGTGCATACTCACTCTGTCGAACCTGTTGCCAACTTCATGTTCAATAAGTTCATGACGGGTTGCATGAGGTCGGCTGCCTTCTGGGAATATATACGTCCGGATAGTACCAATATTTATTTCTGCTATTAGTGATGCGAAGCAACTCAATTCGGAGTGTAGTCACTTTTAATCTGAAATTAAGAAAACCTGCGCAGTCGGGGGGTACCGATCCAGTAGGTGGTGATTCCCTTTATATGGATCTCAAAGTGACTCACTCCGGTCTCTCTATAAGCGACTCATCAATCCTTCAGGTTAACTGATAATATAGCTAATCATCATCAACACTGCCATCTTCAACTCAAAAAGTAATCAAGACACGCACACCTATTGATCACCAACTGCTCAACCCACACCTCAACACCACAATGTCCCAAAACCCCCAACCCCTAATCCACATCAATGGCTACCCCGGCACCGGCAAACTCACAATCGCCCGCGCCCTAGAACAAAAACTCGCGCCGGGAGCCCGCCTCATCCACAACCACCTCCTTATCAACCCAGCCGACGCCGTCCTACACCGTACCGAACCGGGCTACCAAGACCTCCGCAAAGCCATACGCGGCACCGTCTTCGCCGCCCTGGCGGAGCATCCGTCGACGCGCGATTCGGTCTACATCTTTACCGACTTCCAGTCGAGCGATGCCGTGGGGTCCGCGACGTGTGCCGAGTACCTCGAGGCGGCGCGGGCGCGGGGGTGTCTGCTTGTTTCGGTTGTGCTGACGTGTGATGAGGGTGTCAACTTGGAGAGGTTGGTGAGTGCTGAGAGGAGGGCGCATTGCAAGATTGTTGATCCTGAGCTGTTGAGGTCCTTTCGGGCGGAGAGTACAATTCATCGATTTGAGGCGAGCGATTCGGTTGTTGCTTTGGATGTTGATGTCTCGAGGAAGACGCCGGAACAGGCGGCTGAAGAGATTCTTGATCATGTCCTCCGTATGCAGAAACAGACACCGACACATGACACCTAGTCTCGAAGTAGTCAAAATAGAAAAACTCAAGTTGGGTTCAACATAAGCATCTAGTCCTCATGTCCTTATAACTTTCCACTTTCCTTTTTTTCCCGATCGAAAACATCCAATGCTACCTTTTTCTTTTTGGCCGTCTTCTATCATCTATCAATGCCTCGTTATGAACCGTCCCATCTATGCAATCACCCCGTTCGCCGCCGCTTCCTTCTTCTCCTCGTCCGTCTTCTATCATCTATCAATGCCTCGTTATGAACCGTCCCATCTATGCAATCACCCCGTTCGCCGCCGCTTCCTTCTTCTCCTCGTCCGGCTGCCGCCCAGCACCGCGAACCTCGGCCAGAACCTTGGTAATAGAAGCAAGGAACCTCGTGACCTCGTCCTCGGTACCGATCGTGATCCGCAAACACCCCAGGCAACCATGCTCCTTACCGCGGAACCGCACCACGACGCCCTTGTTCTCCGCAAGACGCTCATACACGGCCAGCGCCGTGACGTTGTCCGGCTGCCCCGCAGCATCCAGCATCTCGTACAGCAAAAAGTTACTCTCCGTGCCGCCGCGCAACCTGCCGACACCGGGAACGCGGGGAAGCTCAGCGATGATGCGGTCCCGCTGCGTCAGGATCTTGGCGCGGTTCTCCCGCATCACGGCCAACCCCTTGTCGGAGACGGCGTACTGCGCGAGCGCGCTGGTCGGCGTGGAGATGTTATACGGCGCCTTCATGGCATTCAAGAGGCGCACGACAGGAGGGGCCGCAAAGGCGGCGCCGAGGCGGATGCCCGCCATGCCGAACGCCTTGGAGAGGGTCTGCATCACGACGAGGTTGGGCCACTCGAGCACCCACTCGGCCATGGAGCTCCCCTCGGGCGCGAAGTCGATGTAGGCCTCGTCGAGGACGACGATGCCGTTCCACGTCGGGTGCTCCAGCACGCGCTGGACGTCCTCCTTGGCGAGGACGGAGCCGGTCGGGTTCCCGGGGGTGCAGAGGTACACGAGCTTGATGTTGTTGTCCGGCTCGCTCAGCGCGGCGAGGATGCCGTCCGTGTCCATGCCGAATTCGGGGGCGGCTTTGAGGGGTACCTTTGTGATGCCCACGTCGTTGATTTGCGCCGAGACGGAGTACATGCCGTAGGTGGGCGGGCAGGTCAGGATGCGGTGTTTGCCGGGGGCGCAGAAGCAGCGGAGGAGGGCGTCGATGGCCTCGTCGCTGCCGACGCCGACGAAGAGGTTCGAGGGCGTGAGGTCCTGGTTCGTGTGGGTGTGGGTGTTGCGGAGGCGGCAGAGGAGCTGCTTGAGTTCCGGCTGGTGAGGGTCCGGGTAGCGGTTCAGGCCCTGGAAGTCGATGCCTAGGTTGCCGGCCTCGAAGTCGGGCTGCAGCGAGGGCCCGTAGGCGTTTTCGTTTGCGTCGAGGAGGACGTTTGTGCCGTCATCTTTGTAGTCGCTGAGGCGTGGTGTTAGAGAGAGAGAGAGAGTGTGTGTGTGTGTGATTTGCTTATGAGAGTCTTGTGAGTGAGTTTTTTGGTGATTGAGAACTTACTCTCTTGCGCAGCGATAGGGCTCGAGGGCCAGGATATTCGGGCGCGCACACGTTTCGAGGTTAAAGGGTGACATTTTGGCTTGGATGTCTGGAGAATGACTTCTGTTGTGAGGACAGTGAAGCAGAGTAAGTCCTTATATCGCCAATCTCTCTCACTCGTACAATCGTCGACGTCGATTTGAGTCAACTCTCGGCCACTGTAAACTGGATCCCGACAGCTGGGCCCGCCGACCCCGGAGCCATACGTCGGCACCTGCCCGGACCTACGCGGGTCATGGAAGATGGCAATTGGCCAATGGGGATTCGATATGGTGCCTCTCTCATTCATCCGAAAAAATTGATTTGTGAGATACTCACAGGGCTAAGTGCCGATTAAGTGATACTTTGTGTGGCAAAGCTGTGGAGATATCAAATTTTGCCCTGTTCTAATTTCGGCTCAAAGCGGGCACTCCGAAGCCGTTGTTGAACTCGGCATCGGCTCAATTCCAACGTGGCACATGGTGAGAAAGTCCGAAATGGTGAAGCCGACCGATGGTTTCAAGGCGAAAGTCAATATTCACTGACGACCTTCAAGTGAGTACTGATTCGTCATACTTGTGATTTCGGGTTTCCACAGAGCCGCAATCTCGGAAATAAGTGAACTGCATATAAAATAAGCACTTATATTCCATTTCTCACATGAATGTGCATCTGGAAGAAGATATGCTAAAGCATGTCTGCATGCTTCCAGGCTAGTTCAAAAGCTTATTCGGGTCCCCAAGTCTGCGTCATCTTTAACGGACAGCCATCTGATATCTTCACTATATCCGTACTTATACAGCCATACAGCTGAATCTCCGAGTTTCGATCCAACTCGCCTTTTGGGGCTCAAGATCAGTAGATGATCATGTACCACGATCTTGCTACTCGCCAACCCGGACTTATGCCCCGCTCCTAGGCCGGGTCCGCGGATCAACTGGCATCGCCTGCATTCAGGCCGAATATGAATGAGCACGCCAGCGCCACGGTTTGGTCTAATGTCAGGGCCAGCCTTTTCTTGAAATACGGCAATGTCGGCTGTGAGTAGGTAGGTAGACAGTAGACAACAAACAGTAACCCCGCACAACTCCTAGTATGCAGGACGAACCAACGACTCCCCAACCCGTCTCCGGGAACCAAGGGGATATCCAACATCGTCCCTCACCTGCCGGCCGCAGCTCTCGCGCCGGCAGCTCAACATGACCAAGCTAGTGCTGGACCGATGTGACGGCTATGGAGTTCAATGAGGCCTTCCCCAACTTATCCCTCATCCATGATCGTGAAGCGGCATCCCCCCCCCCCCGGTCAAAGATCTGGGGAAATTGCAGATGTCTGGGCTTTCTTCTACCGAACTCCGCATTACGCGGGTTCGTCACCGCTCCCCCGCGTACAGGGCGGGAGAGGGGGAAGCTCCTACTATCTACGATCCGGTCCATTTCATAGGCGGCCATTCTTCGTCCGTCTCTGCATCGGTCGAGCTTCCCCCGCACCTCCCGATTCTAGTGTCCCGGATGAAAGGACCTACGGCCCATCATGACGCAAGGATACGAAGCTATGGGGCAGAGCTATATGAACATCGGTCCCCAGATAATGAACCTGTCTAGTGGTAATCGTTCGTCCTGGTTCCCGCTGCTCTTACTGGCGTTTCCAAAGTGTTTCTCCAGCTGAGCGTTTTCGTCCTTCGAGTCTCTTACCGCCGCGATGCTCCCCCTCCTCGTCGCAGCCCTGGCCTCGGTGGCTACAGCCTCCCAATGCGGCCTCAAAAAGTTTGAGAACCTGGTGGCTTTCGGCGACAGTTACACCGACGAAGGCCGGCTCTCGTACTTTATCAACAACAACGGCACCGCCCCTCCGGCCGGCACTCTGCTGCCGCCGAGCAACTCGACCGCGAGCGGCGGCTACGCCTGGGGCCGGATCGCCGCTAACTCGACGGGAGCAAAGTACTACGGCTACGCCGTCAGCGGCGCCACCTGCTCCAACAAGATCATATCGCGCGACTTTGCCGCCATCAAGCAGCCGTTCCCCTCGGTGCTCGACTACGAGATCCCGGCGTACAAGGCCGACACGGCCTTTGAGGCGCTCTACCCGAACCGGAAGGCGGACAACACGGTCTACGCGCTCTGGATCGGCACAAACGACCTGGGCTACGGCGCGTTCCTCACGGACACCAACGCCGCGGGCACGACCATCTCCAGCTACGTGGACTGCATCTGGGAGGTTTTCGACAACATCTACGAGACGGGCGGGCGCCACTTTGTCCTCTTGAATATCGCGCCGCTGGAGGAATCGCCGCTGTACGCCGCGTACGCCGCGACGGGACCGGGGAAAAGCGGCTTCGGGGACAGTCAGTTCTGGACCAACAAGACGGCGTACAATACGACGGAGACGCAGTTCAAGATGCTCGAGTACAGCACGAGCGTCAACACCATGTTTGAGTATGGCGCGCCGTTCCATCTGCTCGTCAAGAAGCGCTGGCCCGGGGCGAGCTTTTCAATCTTTGATGTCCACTCTCTGCTGCGGGACGTCCATGATGACCCGTCGAGGTACCTGTCGTCGCCTGCGAACGTGACGGCGCCGTACCGGACGTGCGATGCGGTGACGAGGGCTTGTGTGAACTCGCCGGAGGCCATGTCGAGCTTTTTGTGGTATGACGAGTTGCATCCTTCGGAACGTGCAGGTAAGTCTGGACTGTTAGCGGGCTCTTCTTTCTGTGTGGACGTTGGGCTAACGTGAGCGATTTTGAAAGACGAGATTATAGCACAGAACTTTATCGACGTTGTGTACGGCAACTCGTCGTATGGCACTACATATACGCCATAAGGGCCTTGTATCCGGTCAACTAGTCTTGGATAGGGTTCCCTCTCGAGTAAGCCCATGGGTTGCAATAAATATCCGAGGCTAGAATCACTGAAAAATGGCGTGAAGCGTTTATGATGTGCGTCTTGAGGGAACAAGAGCCGGTGTGTAATGGTAGGAAATATGCGGAGTACAAGGGAGTCGAACAATTAAAGCAAGCCCCATCCATCCGTCCTGGTCCTTGACCTGGTATCAGGGCGTCTACGTAGCTTTCGATGAAATACCTAAGGTATGCCAGACCATGTTAGGTGCTCCATCTACGACCAAGGCCTCTCTCGGCATATGCCACTCAGATGGACTCATCAAAAGCTGCCATTCCACATCGCTGCAAGCCATCTGCTACGCTTCCGTACTCACTTGCGATTGTGGTATTCCGTACTCCGTGATCTCTCCGTAGAGGATGTCTTCAACTTGTCAATAACAACAGCAGCTCCTTCTTGACAAGCTCGAGGAAGGTGGAAGGAGAGGGGAGACATGACCCTTGCGAGGTGCAGGCACATCCCTGTCGTGGTGACTGTGGGTCTCACCGACAGTCCAATGAATATGCAGTTTCACCTCGGCTCTTGCAATTCCTCGATTAACGTCCCGAGGTACGTACTGACCACCTCCGGCATCTTCCAGGTTCCAAGCGTAAGCCCCCTCCCCCCCTCCCCCCCTTCCCAGAACGCCCCGCCGTTTCTCAAGCTCCCCCCCCCCCCCAGGGCCCAAGGGCCCATGTGCCCATGTGGAAAAGCAACGCAGGAAAATTCTGTTTCTGCCTTTCCACGTCCCTCTTGCCTACGAATGCCTGGTTGACACCTCACACAACACGATCTGGGCACACCGACACCCCGATATCTCGCTCGCTCCCTCATTTCTCACACACCCAGACAATATTAATCGCCGGACCGTAACTGGACTGGAACTTTAGAGTCTAGACAAGGTTACCGCCGCGCCGCCACACCCGCTCTCACCTCGCCTCATCTCGCCCTCACCGCACACCGACACACCGATACCGTGCCGTGCCGTTCCACGTCTGGCCTCTCTCTCTCTCTCTCTCTCTCTCTCTCTCTCTCTCTCTCTCTATCTACCTCTCTCCGCTTGATGCTCCACGCCCACCGTCACTCACACCACGGCCGCATCTGAGGTCATTTCTATTGTCCTGTCTCGTCTTGTCAAACGTACGCAAAGGGTTGCTTTGCGTCCTGTCCCTTCGCTTCCCAACCGCACCCTACCGTGCCGTCTTGCACCAGTCACCCACCCCTTCCGCTCCGCGTATCCTTCCATCTCACCTTTACTTCCCAAAGGTACCTACCGCGTGGGACCTTGCCAGCTTGCCTGCCTTATCCAGGCTATCCAGCTCGGCGTCGTTCCTGATTCAAGTGGCAGCCCGGCGCGAGACCACCACCCGATTGCCATCTGCTTGCTTTAGTCTTGTCTCACCGGCCCGCGCTGTGGCACTCTTTGGACCCTTCTTGGCTCCTTCTTTTCCACATTGGAGATCGTTAATCCTCGAGCAATTACGGATACGCATCTCACAATCCCTTCCTGCCTCATCTCTAACTGGCAACCCTCCATCTGGCGCCCCCATCCCTCCACGTCATCTCCCATCCATTACCGGCACCTAGTCCTTCACCCTTTCTCACCGTACCCATCTCATTCACTTTGAACCCCTGGTTTCTACATTCTCACACCCCCGTGTGCTCTACTTTCCTCTACTTACTGTACCTGCTGAGAGGTATAAGGTAGGTTAGTGGACGAGTACGGACGAGACCGAGACAAACAGGGCCGGCTTCATCCCAGCCTCCAAATACGCCTTACCGACCAGCCAGGCAAGCCCAAGTGCAGAGAAAGGAATTGCTGGATTCGTTCCGTATGCATGGTTGTACCTTAATACGAAATACATCCATCACTAGCAAGACGCAAGCCGAATCAATTCGCTCATAGGCCAAAGAGTTTGGCTGTCAGTCAATCGGTCACAGTCTATCTGAGAGACAACCCAGCCAGAGCCCGCCCATTGACGGTTGTACCCCTGTCCCCCACCGCCCATCACGCACGTCAAGCAGGCAAGCAAACGAGCCAGTCATCCCGCCAGCCTAGCAAACCTGCGGCCCGGACAGGCCAGGACCACCTCGCCTTACTCCACGCACTCCTCCCCGCCGCCCGCCGTTCTTCTCTCTTGTTGCGCTCGACTCGACGAAACGTCGCCCGCTGCGGCAGCGCCTCTCTCTCTCACCTCCTCCGCCCAGTTTAGGCCAACCCAACCAAGCCCAGCCCAGTCCAGCGCGAGACAACAAGCGAGCCAGCCAGCAACCAAGCCTGGCTAGCCAGCCCGTGTCTGACGGAGTCTCAAGCCCGAGTCTATTGCTACAGTACCTTATCCGACTGGGCTCCTTGGGCCCGTCGCGTCAAGCCCCGTCCCCCAAAACCATAATAATAATAATAGCTCCGCGCCCATCCTATCCCATCCCGTCCCAGCCATGTACGCTCCCGGCTACGGCTTCTCCAATGTCCCTCCGAACTTCAACACCGGCGCCCCACCTCCAAACCAGAACCCTCACATGCAGCCAGGCTCTGTCCCAACCCAGCCGGGCCAGCAGATGATGTACAACCCTAATCAATTCGCTGGCATGCCCGGAGGCCAGCCCGGCTTCGTCGGCGGTCCCAATCCCGCCATGATGTCGGGCGCTGGCCCTGCAGGCATGATGCAGAACGCCGGCATGCCACACATGGCTACCAATGGTCAAAGTGAGCTGCCCCCTTCCTTGCCCTGTCTCTCCCCGTTTGTCGCGTGCGCCCACGTCTGCCATCGAGGAGAGAGTCTCGTATCTGCGTCACGCCCTCTGATGCTGTCCCGTGGCAGTCGCAGCATGCGTTGCCCGTTGATGATCGAGACAAAGATCGTGGTGCCACGAGAGCGCGTCCGTCTTGCAGTCACTCCCTCACCGTCATCATCACCATCTTCCACACACACCCGCCAAACGACATGGCACCGCAGCATCTTCCAGCATCTATCAACGGGAACACGTGTTTGCTAACGTCAATGTCTCTACCAGTGGCCTTCCAAAACCCTTACCAGGGCAATCCATACGGCGGCAACATGCCCGCGCCGGGCGGCCAACATCCCAACTTTGGAGGAATGCAGGGCTTCCCGATGAATGCGGCGGGCATGACACCTCAACAGCAGCAGCAGATGATGATGCAGCAACGCATGCAAGCGCAGCAGGCACATCAGCAGCAACAGCAGCAGCAAGGCCAGGGACAAGGAAATCATGGAAACCAAGGCGGTATGCCGTTGGGCTCGACGCCTCAGAGGCCGATGAGCGCGGCGCAGGGTGGACAAGGTTCTCCGAACAATGCGATGCAGCAACAGCAACAACAGCAACAGCATCAGCAGCACCAACCTCAACATCCTCAAAACCCTCAGCAGCAGCAGCAGCAGCAGCAGCAGCAACACCAGCAAAACCAGCAACATCACCAACAACAGCAGGGTCAGCAACAGCAGCCGCCGCAACCGCAGAACCAGCAACAACAACAGCATCAGCAACATCAGCAACATCAACAACAGCAACAAGCTCAACATCAACAGCAGCAACAGCAACAGCAACAGCAACACGCCCAGCAGCAGCAGCAGCAGCACCAACAGCAGCAAGCTCAACAGCAGGCCCAGCAGCAAGCCCAGCAACAACAACATCAACAAACCAAGCCTCAACAACAGCAACAACAGCAGCACTATCCGACATCGCAACCTCAGTCACATGGTCAGACTCCTGCGGCTTCAGCGCACCAGCATTCGGCTTCCATCGCGTCCGTAACGACCCCGCAGACCCCGACATTTCCTCAACACAACCAAAACGCGACTGCCAATGGCACATCGTCGGTATCGACGCCCCTGAGTCCCGGCAGCGAGTCCCGCGAACAGGAGAGATTCTCATTGTTGTTGGAGATCAACCAAGAGCTGTTGTTCGAGTCGATGCAGCTGCAACATACGCTGAGCGAGTTGAAGAAAGAGACACCGGGGGAAGGAGATCAGGCGAGGAAACCGACCCAAGAAGAGGGGTCGGTTCAGCAGGACTACAGCCAGTGAGTGACCGAGACAGACATGTTGTGGAAAACAAGGGAAAGCTGACATCCTTTTTCACAGTTGTATGCGACGACTTCAAGCGAATCTTGCATACCTTGCCGCGTTGGCCGACCGCAAAGGAAACGTGCAGGTTCCTCCATCGCCCGCCTACCTGTCTTCCCCGCCGCTAAACATGGCGCTCAAAATCCGGAATTCAACGCCGCCGGGCGACATTCCCGAAAACAACCCCGACCCGATGACAGACCGCGAGGAACGATCCAAATACCTGACTGAGCTGTACAGAAAGCTGCAGGCGCTGTTTCCTCATGCGGACCCTAAGAAGGAGCCACCGTTCCAGGCCGCGGGCCGTCCTCAGGGTCAACCGGGGCAGCAGGGACAAGGTCAACGGCCGCCGAGCCACCACGCGAGCCCCGCCATGGCTCAAGCTCAACGGCCCATGCAAATGCAGAACATGCCCGGGGCACATCAGCAGCAGGGCATGTCTCTATCATGATCAAGGCGTGGGGAAGCTACTTGGATCGACCGCAGCGATTGGGTAACATGGCGGCGTTCAGGTCCCTAGGGTGATGTACAAAAAAGAAAAAAAGTCACAGTTTTGGCGCGGGTGGCGGACTTTCCCGCTGGCACCCTCGAAGTTGGAGAGAGCCGTAGCTGGAGATTTCCGCTCTAGACTTTTGTTGAGTTTTTGGAGCTGTACTAGGTGCAATTGCGCGGCGTTTGATGGATTTAGAGGAGGCCGTCAGCCAAGTTTGCATAGACTATACTCTTTGGAGCCAACGGAGTTGCGGCATACTGTGCGTCTTATATAAGGTTGGCATGGGGGAAGCACATTGACTGGAAAGAGGTGGACGAGACGAATTAAAGATTGGATAATGTACAAGGCCAAGCGCTGTGTCCTCTTGTCAATTGTCACTGATGTGTACTTGCTGGATCCTCGTGACGCCAGAATCCGATCGGGTCTGTTTTTGACTCGGGCCGGTGACAACCGATACCGAGACAGCTTCATCAACGGCCGTGCCATTGCTATGCGTTTCTTGTGGCTTTGCAGGCAATGCCTGACAATGATTGTGGTCACTAGTGGACGGGAATTTAGAAAAAGGTGCTGACGTGTGTGCCGCCAACATCAATTCTGCTTCTCTATTCTGTTCTTTGGCTGGATGACATTTCGATAGGCGTAGTAGATATATGCCCCACAATGAAGGATCTATGTATCTGTACTCGAGGTACACATATCCGTACGGAGGTGACGGGTATATCTCCCGGCTACTTCAGAGTCCGGTCCTATTGTGACAGAAGACCTTGTTCACACTTGGATTTTATCCGTAATGTGTCTCCGTACAGAGTTGCGCTTGGGGCTCTTGCGCAAGGACGAGAGGTGGCGGAAGCCGTAACGTAAGGAGACCTCATCTCGCGCTGGTCCCGAGTGAGTGGCATGCATACCTTACACGTCTGTGGGTTTCCAAAGGCCGTGAGCAGTCTCCTCCCCCTGTCTATCGTCATGGGAATTTGGGTATATGCAGTCTGCAGGATTATTTGGACTTGGGATGGAAACGTAGGGAATCTGATGGGAAGCGTGGAGATCTGAGACGTTGGTGGTGATGATCTCTATGGTCTCTCTACTAAGCACGCGTCCATCCGTGGATGATGTACGGAGTATATTCACAGGTCTGCTTCAATTTTGCTGTGAAGGCTCAAGGCCGAGGACCCTTTTGGTGAACGTCCCCCTCGTTGGGCTGGGCGTTTGTGGATGCGGTTGGGTACTCGGTAATACCCGGTAAATGGGAGGAGGAAGATGGGGGGGAGACAAATCACGAAATGATGAACTGTAGTGGACGTGTCCTCCGGCCTCCTAGGTGTTTAATTCCAGGGTTTTGTCATCCGGTGGGTCTTTTGGAGGTTGGACTGTTGGATATGATGGATTGCAGATGGGATCACGGAAATGTGCCTGCCGTCGTGCAGCACGCGTGGAAGCTTGTTTACCGTGCAGATAACCTGCAGGCAGGAGAGGCCCAGGAGGGAGCTCGGGGGAGGGGGGGGCTATGGCCCGTGATTGGATCGTTGACGGGCGCTAGTGGTGTCCCGTACCTTGCAGAAAGTGGCTGCTTTTTTTTCTCACGTGCCTTTTTTGCTGCTAATTTCGTCCGAGCTTTCGAGATGATTCGTTGTAAACTTGTAATTTTTGGTGTGGTCTGGTCAATTCAGCCACGGGTAGTCATTGGGTGCTTTGTTTCGTTGGTGCTGTTGATCTTTTCGAACCGTTGATGCTGGGAATAGGGGGTTGCTGATGAGAATTGGCATACAAACGAGGTGTTCATGATCAAGTACGGAGTACGGGGGACGGATACGGATAGGCGAGTGACGAGTGATGTAAACAATTCCCGGGTTACACGTCAGACAAGAGGGCGAATGAGCGCGTTGGATCTGTCCGGCGTCGCGGTTTTCGGTTGTGAACGACTACCTACCCCCGCCCCTTGGCCCTTGGGAAATTGAATTCCCCTCTCTTGCTATCCGACTCATATGAAAATGTTGTCATCAATTAAACGGTTCTTACCCGGGCATCGCGCTGTTTGTCAACTCCCTCCATGGCATCCGGGCCTGCCTATCTGCATACTAGGCAATGGTTATCCGTACTTCATACTCCGTACTACCGTAGGCATTGCATCTTGTTTGCAGACTCCCCTTCTCTCATGCCCGCCCTGTGTTGTGTGACCATTGAAATTCCAATCCTCAAACGACGAAAGGGAAGCGTGCAAGTGGTAAAAGAACATGCCACAGCTGGGCTCTAATTAGTTCCCTTTTTTTTTTCCTCTTTTTTTCCCCAGGACGGAATTTTCTCTCTGACCGCTCAATTACATTCCAGACCAGTCGAGATTCGCCCAATCCCCATTGCCAACGCAACCCAATCTCATCTGATCATCACCCGCTCTCCCCTCCTGTGTTGGCCCCCCCCCCCCCCCCCCCCCCCATCCCCCCCTGTCGCACATCCCGCATTCTTTTCTTGTCCATCAGACCAAGACTTTTCAGATCACCGCAGGAGCACCACCACCACCACCACCACCAAAAAACCGCCACTAAGCCCTTGGACTGGAAACAAACGCCTCTTGGTATCCGCGGTGATCTTAGGTAAAAGCACACTTGAGCTTCGGAAGCTACATACGCTAGATGGCTACTTCGTAGAGGAGGCGAACTCTTTGGCCCTGGCAACGTCTAAATTGCGTGACTGCTCAGCTGTGGCTGCCCTGCCTCTCGTGTCTCTCCGTTACCGCTTCCCCCTTCCAAAGTCCACGTCTCTCCCGGTGGCACAGGGCCTGTATTCGTACATCGAAGGTCCAAGTGAAGGAGTTACGGACAATAGAGGGAGAAGCTGCCTCCTGCTGCCGCTGCCGTAATCTGCGAGAATAGACCAAAGGTGCCTAGGAGAGGCTGCAATTGCTAATCGGCATCCACCCTGGGCTGCCCATCCCAGCGTTTCAGCGTCCTTGGCCCCTCGATGAAACGACATAACCACCCGACAATGGATAGGAGCACTTGACCAAGTTGACGCTGACGCGCCTGCAGGCCCAATCCCCTCCTGTCGCCGTCCAATCCTTTCTTGATTCTTTCCAGGTTGATTCTTCCAAGTTCCTGGTCTCCCTCCAGTTCCCATTCAACTCTGAAAGTTGGCTTACCTACTCACCATCACCCCCGACTTCGCTGGCGGCTCGTTCAAGGAGGCTATCCATCAGTGGATTCCACCCGTTTTCCTTTTTTCCCGCTGCTGCGCTGCCGTGTCGTTCGTTACCCGATACCCCCTTGCTCTCCATCGAACAAGGAAATCGTTGGAGGAGATATTTCGGGGGCCCAAAGCCACACCCACCCGCCGTTGCACCACCAGCCAGTCACTTTGTTGGACACAACCACCACAATCCCGCACCGAGTCTTGTTCTCTCTGCTTGCTGTGTTACCGCTGCCAACCTTGTGCACATCCCTGATCCGCATTGCCTGTGGCTTTCGAGCTCACTCTCCTGCCGCTCGCCCTCCTCCCCCTACCCGTTCGCAATTCATTGGGTACGACAGTCTTTCGGCTCGCGAGCCGCCCACCGAGAACGTTGAACCATATCGAGCCCTCGAATTCGGAAACTTGTCGAGAGACGAGATTGCCCTGCGATTTTATGAGTCTTGGAAACAGGGCCACGGCCGCGCGCACTCGTCGTTGACCGTCCTACGCATACTGTGGGATCCCCTTCGACGAGTCCACATTCCAGTCACCACTGTGATTTCTTGTTGCCAAAACACCAATCAAGCAGTTCGGGCGGCCTGGCCATGGACCTGGCGCTGCAGCAACGGGATGAGGCCGACCACAACACCGAGCTGACGCATGCCAAACCCGACACGAGATCCGCCGCCGCCGCCAAAGCCAACCAGGACGACGACGACCACCGGGAGACGACGCCCAAGATGTTGGCCCACGATTCCATGGTTACCGTCAGGCTTTCCGAGCCGCCTACCCTGACTCTCGACACCAATGTTGGCCCCGAATCCACCCCGAGGAGGAGACCCAGCACCGTCAGGATTGAAAAGCTTCCCTTCCCGACAGAGAGTCTAGAGGTCAAGGCTCAGGATCAGCCAGAGGACGAGACCGACGATACACCACCGAGTGACCCTACGACACCCTTACCTGTCACGAACGCTACCCGGAATCTTCAAGACGAGCTTGTGGACTGCGAGGACGAGGCCGAAGAAGAGGGAGACCGTATAACTTCACTACCAGCTAGGGGAACCCTTCTCGAGACGCCCATAGAATTCAAGAGGTCAGAGGTATACGAACAAGAAGAAGAAGAAGAAGAAGAAGAAGAAGAGGACGAAGAGGAGGTCAACTGGGACGAACTGCAGAAATCCGAAGCACAAGAACCTAGGGACGCGGATACAGACAGAGTAAGTGCATATTGTGGTACCCCCAACAACAGCAACTTTGTCGAGGCTTACAATTCCTAGTCTACAGCCATGTTGCTGGCTATGCTAGAGCAAGAGAACGATAAGCTGGCGACGAACCCCAAGACCATCAAAGTCCAAGCCGTGGAACAAGTGGCCGCTTCCAACCGCCCAAGACCACCATCAATGGCACAATTACGGCACATGGTCCACGGGCCAACACCACCGGCCTTGCGCTACTCGATGCTCCCGCCGCCGCCAATGACCGATCTCGAGTTTTACGCCGCATTGGTCAAGGACTATCAACAGACGGCAGCTCGATTGCCAACGCTTCTATCGAACAAGATACGAAAGGGCATCCCTCCTCCGCTACGAGGCGTCGTATGGCAGAGCATGGCAGGTGCGAGGGATTCGGCACTCGAGGAACAGTACGAGCGGTTCACGGGCGAGTCTAGTCCCTACGAGCCAATTATCGGCAAAGACCTCGGTCGGAGTTTCCCTGGAGTCGACATGTTTCGCGATCCCGAAGGCGACGGACAACGCATGCTCGGTCGGGTGCTCAAATGCTTCAGTCTCTACGATTCGAAAATTGGCTACTGCCAAGGGCTGGCATTTCTCGTTGGCCCTCTCTTGATGCACATGCCCGATAAACAGGCGTTTTGTGTTTTAGTCCGGTAAGTGTCAAAATCCCAAAAAGCAAACCCGAGCGGCCGCTCGACCCCACCTCTCCCGATTTCCTGGGAAAAGGGGTCCGAGAAAAAAGCAAATCAAGGGTTGGACGCAAATGCAAATGCAACGTCGAGGCTAACATTGAGATGGGCAGATTGATGGAACGATATGATCTGCGAAGCTGTTTCCTGCCAGACCTGTCAGGGCTGCATGTCCGCATCTACCAGTTTCGAGAGCTTCTTCGAGAGCACATGACACCAGTATCGAACCATCTGGAGGAATTGCAAGTCGATCCGGCGTACGTTTCACAATGGTTCCTCAGCTTTTTTGCTGTTACATGTCCCCTGCCGATGCTGTTTCGCATCTACGATGTCATCTTTGCCGAGGGGGCCCCGGAGACCCTGATGCGGGTCGCCCTATCCCTGATGCAGAAGAATCAGGCCCGGATTTTAGCGTGCACCGAGCTCGAGGATGTCATGCAACTTCTCCTTTCGAGGGGTCTGTGGGATTGCTACCATTACAACGCAGATGAGTTTGTGCAGGACTTTGTCAGTTTATCGGGCGTTGTCACCAGAGAGACATTGCTATCGTTGGAGCAGGGGTACAGAGACGCGCAAATTGCTAGCGCTAATGCGGCGCGTTCCTCCGACGTGACCACTGCAGCCTCCCGATTCCTCGGCCGCATTTGGGCTTCCTCCACCATCATCTCCCCGAAGTCCTCCTCCACCCTCAGCCCGGGCCTCATCGCTCCGTCACGGCCTTTGAGCATGCTGCGCAGGAGCACATCGAAGCAGAGCCTGGCCTCCACCCTCAATTCGATGGAAGCCAGCTCCGTCAGCGTTCTCAGTTCTGCATCCACCGAAGCCACCTCCGTCTCCCGAGATTCATCAAACACCGACAGCGCATCCATCCGCGAATCGACCCCCATCCCCAGCGGCAAGGCCTTCAATGGCGGCAAGAACAACAAGGAGAATGCATTGCACACCCAGATCGAAGACCTCCTCACTGCATTGACCGAATTGCAACGAAACCATGCATCACTCGCAAACGAACTCGAAAAGGAACGGGAACAGCGCGAGGACGATAAGCAAGCCGTTCGGTCGCTACTGGACGGTCTGCGCAAGAAGGCCAGCAACGACTCTGTCGGTACCGATGCGAGCGTCGATACTCTCAAGGCGACTGATGACCCCGCAAATGAGGCACGCGAGGGAGGCGAGGGAGATGTGTCCACTGCCAAGACCAGCGAGCAGCAGGATGGTCCCTCCCCAGGAGACCTATCTCAACTCCTCGATAACGTCGAAGAACGATTCGGACGCCATGGTAGCGGCAGCGTCGAACGCCGGATGTCCAGAGGCGAATCCAAATCGCAAATGCAACAGGAATTGCAGCAACTCAAGGATCAGCTCGCCAGCGCGGTATCGCAATCACAGGACTACAACCGGAAAATGCACGACCTGGAACAAGAAATTACCACCCTAAAAGATCAAGTGCGGGAATCCCACTCGCACACACGCATCTTGCACCAGGACAAACAGCGACTGGAAAAGCAAATACACACGATGAGAGCGCGGGCATCTGCCGCCGGTGCGGAGAGTAATACTCAGCCCGAAGGTGACTCGCCTGTGAGGAAGAGTTCCGCCAGCGGTGCGAGCGGCTTGAGAGAGTTGAAACTTGGTAGGAGCACGTCGACTCCATCTCAAGCTGGATCGATATTCAGCAAGCGTTCCTCGTCAATGCCAAAGCCTCACGACTCGACGCCGCCACCGACGGATGACCAACATGAGGCATTGTTATTGCAGCTCGTTGAGGCCAAGACTTCCGAAGCTATAGCTAGGCAAGAGGCCGAAGAGACAAAACAGAAGCTTGAAAGCTTAAGAAAGGCGTATAGTCTCGTCACCGGAGAGCCGTCGCAGTCACATCCTGCGACAACGGCGGCAGGAACGGCAGCATCAGCTGCCATGGGCGTCTTTGGTCGCCTTACAGGAGCAGCGGCAGAGCCCGCCAAACCTGCCGCGCCGACGCCCGCCCCAGCAGCAGCAGCAGCAGCAGCAGCAGCAGCAGCTCCCGCGCCCGCGGCGGGAGGATTCTGGGGTTGGAGGAGATAATCAGGATCCGTTCGACCTCATTCACGACCACATCGGCGTTCCAAACACAACAAAATTAGAGGAGCATTCGGAGCATCTAGACCATTTTGCATTCCGGTTCTGGCAACGGGTACCAGGCCCGTCTGCTTGTCGTAGCTTTATCACTGCATTCTCAATAACAGGGCGAGATGGCGGCTTTTTGCATCTGTGGAAGTAGGCCTCTGCTCCACACGCCTGGGGGAGCATTTTTCTACTTCTTCTTCTTCTTCTTCTTCTTCTTCTTTCGAAACAAACAACCCATTGCATGGCATTGGCATTCTAGACTGTTTACTGATTTTTATTATTCCATTCATACCATTCATGGCATCGGAGTTGAGGAAAGGGCCACTGTCCAGACCCCGACGGCTAGAGCGGACGGAAACTCGTCTCCGCCCTTTATGAAACTAGGGATGTCCGTCGGCCCCATTTGTTTTTTTTTAACACCCTCTCTCTCCCCCCTCCCCCTCATGAGCAGAGAGGGCCTGGAGGTGACTGTTTTGGGGGAGAGAGGACTTTTTTGTCACGTACAGATAGTATCAGAATACCAGTGGGAAGAAATCCAAAGTCATGAAGGATAATAATCAACACCATGAACTCACGATACGCTGCAAAGTGAGATTGAAGATGTGTCCTTTCGGTCTTGATTAGTTTTTGGGCGATCTATCATCTGGGAGAGAACTCCGTAAGCCTGCAAGGTAGCTGCTCAGTGCTAGCTACCCTTATCAGTGGTCTGTGAGTATACCCATGCGGCGAACCCCTTTTTCAATTGACCCGTTTTGGCAACATCGTGGGTCTCTGATGTTGCATCTGCAGCAGTTTTGAGTTTGCAGCGTTTGCTTGGCTTTTTTGGGCTCCCATATCCGTAAACCCATGTCATCCATACCGGGCGGCGGGGAGCCTCAGGTGTGGCGGTGCGATGCTACGATGGTGGATGGTGTTGTATTTTTCCACATGTGAAAGCTGTGGCGCAGGGACTGGGATATTGCTGGTTGAGAAGTTCAAGTTGCTATGGTAAGGAGTGGATTTCGGGAGGAGACGAAGAGCAAAAGAACAGAGCTATTTTCATGCTCTGTTTACTTTTTTGATATATCGTTGTCCAAGAGACTGACTGATGGATCACTTTTGGGGGATGGGGGGATATGGATTTTGGTATTCTTTCTGCTTGCTTGAATGATTTTATCGTGTGCGTTTGACCGAGACATTCTCGCATAGGAGGTTTTGGAAGCCCTTTTCTCGGCTGGATAGATGCAGCAGCCACAATTGCCATACCTTGGATAACGAGGGTACACGTGGTCTGAAGAAAGAAAGCTCTAATGTTGGATGTCACTTATAGTCTGTCAAGCGTCAAGCGACAAAAAGTCATCGTCCTTGCAAATCCATAATCTATCAATCGGCGCCAGCGTTTGGCACGTGTAAAGGCGCGGGCCTGGAGCACGCGCGGCAAAGACCGGGCGTTCAGATCCGGTTCACGGCCGGTTGGTCGCGGGGGACGGACGGCCGGTGCGAGCTACGACTGAGGGTTTTTTGTGGCTTGTATGCGGACGGAGAGAAAAGTTCGCCTGACGGCTGTAGCTTCTTGTTGTTAATTGGGGCCGGTAGCCCGTTGCTTGGTGCTTAGGCCGTTGCTGGCGGCGGGATTATAGTGAACTACCTTGAGGTAAGGTAGCCCTAGCTGTCGTATCTCGGAGGTTATTAGTGATCTGCTGGCAGCTCGTTAGCTGTCAAAATGTGCTTGGGATGTCCTGGATCAGAAGGTTGGGCGTCTGAGCAACGGATAAGAAGGCTCTTTGAGGTGGTAATGTTTGGTAGGGCCAAGGTGATATCGTGAGTTTTTTGTTTTTGGTTGCGTACGGATAGTGCTTGGGTGGAGGGGCTGAAAATGGACGGGCCACACGGCGGCGCTAGGGGAGTGGGTAGCTTGTGAAGCTAGGACCAGGCTCCCTCTTCCCTCTCAATGTGTTCTGTGTGCTTCTCCAACCTCTTTGGGCAATGTACTACGAGAGGAGGGTTGGGTGAATGAACAGGCTGGCTTCTTTGGTAACCTGGAACGGGAATACGGTGGCTTGCATGCGTGGCCCGTCTGTAGTTGTGGCACGGTGATGAGGACACAACGGCCAGGCGCTGAGGTGAAGAGGCGAGAGGGTGGCTGGCAGCATCAGATATCAGCGAAATGCCATGGTTTCAGGATTTCCAGGATTTTTGACGTGCTCCCCGGTCGCTTCAGCCGCTGCGGTCACTAGTGTAGGCGGAATACCTGGTGGGCAGCTAATTCTAGACTTCTACGGAGTACGTAGTATCAGCAAGAAGACTGGGAGCAATGGGAGCAAGAGAGAGAGAAATGCAGGAGCACGTCACATGCCGGCTGCATAGCTAGCGCCCAACGATGGATGCTACGCGGTGGGATGACGCCAAAGACGGAGGGGAGGGGGAGGGGGAGGGAAGACCGACATGATACATCGTCATTGGGTCCTTGGGGGCGGACGATTTGTATGGCGACAGAGCCCCTTGAAGCGCGTCTTGGGAGCCCCTTGGGAGCCCCTTGGGAGGTAGTCGATGGGTACCGAGCGATTGGTTGCTGTGGCATAGCTTTTGCGTCATCACAGGTCGGAAACCAAGCTGGGTACGCAGTAACGTACGGGCACTAGCCACACCCCGACCCGCCGCCCCTCTCCCTTTTTTCGTTCTCCGTCTGCGTGCTTCGTGCTACTGCTGCGTGTGCTTGCCGTCCTCTCTCCACCATGCAGTCATTGGTATTGGTGCTGCAGCGCGATAGTTGAGTAGGTGTTCGTATACCGGTGGTGTAAAATTGGTGCAGGACGAGTAGGTAGTCGAGGGTGAAATAAGGTAAGGGAGAGAAAGCTCCTCTACGTGGGTCTTTTCCCCGGCTAGTAGGTCCTGTTTGGGAGACAACGGCGTCACTGCCTCTTTCCCAAATTCCCAGACGGGACGGAGGTGACGGACTGATGGAGTTTCCCATTGCTCCTCGGGTCCCTTCCTCAGTCCTGGGCTACCTATCGCTGTCGTTTTGCTCCTTTTGCTCCTTTTGCTCCCGCTGGCTGGCCCGTCGCCGCCCTGGGCTTGTCCTGGCCTGGCGTTGGCACGGACGCTCCCCGGTGGGCTCTGCTGTGCTCCTTTCTTCTTGATCTTCATTTGCATCACTGTCATACCCAGCAGCAGCACCAGCACCGCCAATATTCGTACCTTACCTGCCTACCAACCGGGCCACCTCTCACACAAAGTCTTTTTTTTTTCTCCTCTCCCCCTTCCCTGCCCGTGCTTTTTTCCCTGGCCTTCCACCTGCTGCTGCCAGTCTTGCACCCACCGTGCCACACACTACCTACTTGGACCTTACCCACCCACACAATCACAAACACACGCCCTCACCTCTCAGGTTTACACCTCTGCCTGAGCTCCCAGACCTACCTACACACATACATCATTGCAACAAAAACACCTGGCCTTCCTCTCCTCTCCTCATACCTGCCCACCTACAACCCTTTTTTACATCTCAAGAACTTCTTCATACCCCAAGATTCTGCCACTTGCTTCTTACCAAAGCTTCCCTCTTCCATTCCGCGCAAGCTTCCATTTCTTGAAACGCAACCAAGGTAGCTTTCTAGCAACTCCACCATCACACGACACCTCCCATCCGCAACTGCCCGACCGCAGTCTTTCGTCTCCTAAACAACAACACCACACATACACCGCCAGAAATCTCGCTGCGATCACACACAATGTCTGACTTCCCGGACGCCCCGACCACGGCTCCCTCCGCCAACGGTACTTCCTACATTCAGGCTACCAAGGAAAGTAAGGTACGTTATCGCTGTCCCCCGAGATCCCGCCATTCCCGCTCCAGATCTGCCCTCCATAGGATCCTCCGGCTAACTTGTATGAATAGTGTTTCAAGCTTCAATCCCCATCTCCAGCGACTCCGATAAGCTAACCATTCCCTTCCAGACGCTGCCGCTGCCTACCAGCAGGTTGCTACCGGTACGTCTTGTTTCCCCACGTCTCCCATGACGTCTTTGTGGCGCATCGTCAAAATACTGACCAGAATTCTCCCTTTCAGGCCCCGTCGCCCAGAGTGTCAAGGACCAGTCCGCAAAGACCACAAATGAGTTCGGCAACCTCGCTGCCTCTCGCAAGACCCCCGCCAACCCTGCTGCCACTGGCCAGCCCTTGACTCACTACCACTCCTTCTTCTTCGAGCTTATCTCGTGGAACAACCCTCGTACGTGATAGTTCGGACTCCTTCTGTGCCTCCGACCCCGACTGACAAACCAACCCCACAGGCGCCTCGGCCATTGCCTACTCCTCCATCGTCGCCCTCATCGTCGCTGCCCGTTATCTCGATGTTCTGCGATACAGCTTGAAGCTCACCTGGATGGTGCTCGGCACCACCGTTCTTGCCGAGGTCGCCGGCAAGCTCGTCCTTAACAACGGCCTTGCTACCCAGCTCCGCCCCAGACGCTACCACGTCATTCCTAGAGAGACGCTCGATGCCGCCATAGGAGACGTTCACGAGCTGGTCAACTTCTTCGTCATTGAGGCTCAGCGCATCGTCTTCGCCGAGAACATTGGTGCTTCTGCTGCTGTAAGCTGCTCGCGTGACATTCTCCACATTTCTTGACATCATTGAGACTGACGCAATTGCTTGCTACAGGCCTTCATCGGTTCCTTCCTTGCCTACTACCTCGTTAAGATTGTTCCCTTCTGGGGCCTTTCTCTGATTGCCACCACGGCGCTCTTCATGGTCCCTCTTCTCTACACCTCCAACCAGGAGCTCATTGATGCCCAGCTCAACCGTGCCGGTGAGGTGATCAACCAGCAGACGAACCAGTTCCGCACTGTCGCCAGCAAGCACACCGCTGAGGCCACCAACATCACCAAGCAGTACATGGGAGACTACACTGCCAAGGCCCAGCAGCTGCTCGGCCGCCGCTCTGCCTCCCCCGAGGCTGTTTCCAAGCCCGCCCCTGCTCCTTCCGCCGACACCGCCATCCCCTCGGTGGAGGAGAAGGACTTCCCGTCCGCCCCCAAGGCCGACTTCGAGAGCACCACCACGGAGCCCGTTGTCCCGGCTGCCGACGAGAAGACCCCCATGATCGTCTCCTAAATGTCTTGTTCGATTGGTTTTCTGAGTGTATACAGGCTGGTAAGCAATCGCGATTTTCGCGTTGTGCCACCGGCTTGACGACAACGGAATGACTCACGAAGAACACGAATGGGATTACGCACACCCCTTTTTTCTCTCTCTCTGCGACTTTATCGGCGTGGTAAGGTTCGCAGGCTGGTTCTCTGGAGTTTAGTTGCACATAGTAAGCAACAAAAGGATAATATCAGAAGGTGTCTCCAAGCGGAGGCAAGGGTCGTTGAACGGATTATCGTGTACGCATGTAGTGTATTGGCTTGTAGTTCTCTCTTCATGGCACACGGCTTTGGCGAACGGGGGATCATCAGATTGTCTAGGGGACGCAAAGAAACGGTTACTTCTATTCTGGCTCATGCATGGTGATTATGCCATTTCTAAACGCAATCGGCAATTGTTACTGGAGAGGTTCATCTTGAACACACTGCAGGCACATGTGACGGTGGTAAATCAAAGCTGCTTCGCTGTCCATTCAGGTCCCTTACTGACGTGACCATTATCCATGTGCTCTGATAGTTGGAAACCTCTATATCATGATTCGCATCGAATGTTGTACGGATAGCGGGGCATCGTAGGAGAGCAAGAAACACGACTAAAGTCGCCAGATCTCTAGCAGCACACCTGGTCAACCGCAAATAAACGAGATCAATAGACCAAGCCGGTTCGTTATCTGCTCCATGGTCTCTTACCATCCCTCCCCTCTTCGCTGGTCCCCCTATAAGTAGATACTCTTCCCAGTGACTTTCCGTGGAGACCTTTGAATTTTGAATCTGGATTTTCTTCATCTTGACCCTTGTTCCCCTCCTCGAGGTGCTCTGGTTACAAGCCATAAGAAAGCGCCATAAGAGAACAAACCATCATAGTCCGCGTAGAGAGCCTAAATGCGGTAGTATCAAGGCCGATTCAAAGACGGCTTGGGCACATACATCACCCCAGAAGAGACGATACGTAGTTACGAGAATGAATTTTTCGTTCATGTTACAGCGAGCAGTATATAGGTATACCAGGATATAGACACAGACTTTACTGCCACTCGGGCCTGTCTGTCTGCATAGGTATTGAAAGAAGCAGAAAAAAGGAGCAAGAGATGCTGTTTCCCCCCAAGCCCTCCGCCAAAAAAAAAAAAAAAGGAAAACTGTGAGCAAATAAAATAGCAAAGTAGAAAGGTAGCAGCAGGAACGTCTGCCCTTCCATAAAACCTCCCGCCGTTAACCCCCCCCCCCCCCCCCCCCCCCCCCACCCCCCATCCCTTTGCCGAACCTGGCCCAGTATAACAACACACATGTACGCGCTCACGCGTTTTTTCAATCCCGCCCTCTCCACTAGTCACTGTCGTCCATGTCGAACGGATCCTCGCTCTGGTCGACGTCCATCTCACTGTCATCATCAATGACATAGGTGGGCTTCGCCTTGGCCTTGGTCGCAGCCGCGCGCCCAGGTCTGCTTCGAGCAGCAGGACGGGGCGGGGACTCGGGGTCTTCCAAATCAACATCCTCATCCTCGTCATCACTCAGCACGCGCTTCGTGGCCTTCTTGGCGGCGTAGGCCTTGGCGGCGGGTGAGAGGGCGGGCGGCTTGGGAGCCGCCTTCGCCTTGGGCTTAGCCTTGGGTGCCGGTGCTGCTTCGGCGTCCTTGCCCTTGTTCTTCGCTCCAGCGGGACGACCGCGAGCCTTCTTGGCCGCAGCAGCAGCAGTGGCAGCCTTGGTCTCCTTTGCCTTGGAACCCTTGGTGGCAGGAGCCCCGTCATCGCTCAAGAAACTATCAATGTCGTCGCCCTTGTTGAATGTCTTGTGAGGAGACGACCGAGCGAGCATCTCGTAGTTGGTATCGTCGACGCTGTCGTCATCAAAGTTCCTCGAGGCCTTGGTCTTGATCTTGGGCAAGGTGGAGTCGCGTCCATTGTCAGGACGGTTCATGGCGAACAAACTAAGTCGGCCCTTCTCAGTCTCTGACTTGGGCGCGCCGATTCCGCGGACCAGAGAACCAATGTCACCAATGTGGTTGTCCTCTACCTCAGATTCCTCGGATTCATCGTCAATGACATACTTGGACTTCTTAGTAGCAGTAGCTACCCTTTGACCTCTGCTGTTGGCCGCGGGCTTCGCGGGCTTCGGCTCAGGGGACGCGCTCATCTCGGCAGCACTCTGGAAGTCGTCGTCTTCGTCTTCATCAGACTCAACAACGTACTTCTTCGTCGAAGCGGCTCGCTTGCTCTTGGGTGCAGGCTCGACCGATGCGGACTTTGATGCGGGCTTGTCGCCGGAGGTCTTCTTGCTGCCAAGATTCTCAAAGTCGTCATCGTCATCGCTGAGCAACTCTTCGACCTTGGGCGAAGGCTCCTTGGGAGCCGCCTTCTTGGGTGCAGGCTTCTTGGTCACTGCGGCCTTCTGACTCTGCGATGAGTTGTCCTCGGCTGCCGACTCGGCTGGGGCAGAGGTGCTCTTGCCCAGGCTGGCAAAGTCTTCGTCGTCGTCATCAGTGCCGCTCAGCTGATAGATGGGCTTCTTCTTGGTAGCGGCGGCTCTGGGGCGGGTTGGCTCAGCCGCGGCAGAGGGCTTAGCAGCGTTCTTTTTGCCACCAAGAGCGGCAAAGTCATTGTCCGAGAACGCGTCCGACTCGGCATCCTCTTTCTTTGGCTTCGTCTTGTCCTTCTCGAACATGGCAGCAAACCTGTCGGCAGCCTTCTCGGTGACCTTGGCGGCAGCCTTGGCTTTAGGTCCAGGTCGCTTCTTCTCCCCCGGGGCGTAGTCATCATCCTCCTTCTTCGCCTTTCGACCCTTGCCAGCGCCAATCTTCTTCGACACACGCCTACCGAGTCTCCGAATGTTGGTCTGGATTTCAGCGTCCATGGCCATCTGGGTCTCCCACTCGGCGACGAACTCGTCGAGATCCTTTGTCCAGAGGTCCTTCTCACTGAGAGCAAGGAGGGCATCGTGCTCAGCCTTCTTGTTTTCAATTTGCCTCTGAAGTCTTTCGAGACGCTCGTAAGTCAAGTTCCAGATGGGCATCTATAGCTTGTTGTTAGTGATAGGATTTGGTACATGAGGACAGAGGATACTCACAGAAAGCAAGTAGTCGTAGCCGTTCGTCTGCTCGTCGTTTTCCTCTTCTTCGCCGTCATCGTTGCCCTCCATGTCTTCGTCGGTGGACTTCTTCTTGACGTTCTTGTCCTTGTTTCTTGGGAAAGGCTCATACTTGCGCTTGGCGAGCTCCTCAACAAGAACCTGCTTCTTCTTCTTCGCGACGACGAGCTTACCGTCGATGATTTCCCTGATGAAGCGGGCTTGTTCAGAAAGCTTTCTAAAGTCTGAGTGGTAGACACCCAACCAATGCTTCTTGCGCTGGGCGTACATCTCGAGACGATGGTGGTAAAACTCCTCGAGAATGTCTTCCACCTTTTCATACTTGCGAATCTGACCATTGGTATCAAAGGCGACCAAGTTGGAGGTTGCGACCTGCTTGGAGAGCTTGAAACGCTCCATGAGACCGTCCTTCATAACATCCTTGGATTGCTTGTCATCCATTTGGATAACGAAGTGAACGTTCTTGTGGTCGTTGAATTCCTTGTAATCCTTGATCCAAACCGGACCTTTAGTGCCGCTGATGACTTCTTCAAGCTTGGCCTTGAAATCGTCTGTCCACATGCGGATAGGAAGCTCAGTGATGATGACTTCACCAGTCTTCTCATCAAGCTCGCAGATACCATTGAACTTGTAGCGGTCTTTCTCGGCCTGCTCAGGGGTGCCCTTCCAGCCACGGAACCACGGCATCATGGTCTGGAACACGCCATCCTCGGTATCCTCACCATCAAGGCGACCCATGCGTCTTCTCAGGTTGTTGACAATGTCAATCGGATGGTAGTTGGGGATGGAAGTACTCCAACCAGTACCAATACCGTCGGCACCGTTGCAGAGAATCATGGGAATGATTGGCGCGTAGACCTTGGGCTCGATCCTCTTTCCGTCCTCATACTGGGACTCGAGGTTGGGCTCGTCGAGGGGAGAGAAGATCTTCCTAGCAAATGGTGACAGTCTCGTGTGAATGTAACGAGGGCTGGCAGCATCTGAACCACCGGCAAGTCGAGAACCGAAGTTTCCGGAGGGCTCCAGGCAGTTGATGTTGTTTGAACCCACAAAGGTCTGCGCTAGACCAATGATGGTCTGCTGAAGAGACACTTCACCATGGTGGTAGGACGTCTGCTCAGAAATGTAACCGGCTAATTCAACGACCTTTTGATCTTTGACCAAGTTCCTCTTGAAACAGGCGAACATGACTTTACGTTGACCAGGCTTCAATCCATCCAGAACAGAGGGAATGGATCGCATGTTATCAGCCATGGAGAAGAGGATGAGTTCCTTGTTGACGAAGTCGGTGTACGAGATGGTCTTGGTAGACTGGTCCAGGAAAGTACCGGGGGTGAAGTTACCGAGCCACTCTTTTCTGGCGTCCGCCTTCTTCTTGGAGAAGGCAAGGTCGAAAAGGTCGGCCTCCTCGGTCTTCATCGTGTCGAACTCCTTCAGATGGTCATCAAGGTTGGTGAAGTAGACCTGGGCGTCTTCGTTTGAACTGGTACCCAGACCCTTGAAGTACTTGTAATGCCACCTGGAAAGGTTATTCCTGTTGGTATCCTTCCACTCCTCGTACTGAGGCTGGGTGAAGAATGACTTGAGGCGCTGCGGCTTCTTCGGGTTGGGTCCCTGCCAGACCTTGACAATAGGAGTGATGAACTCCCGGAAGAAGTCGGGAATCTGCAGCAAGGATGGGTACTGGACTTGCAAGAAGTTGATGAGAAGACCCTTGATATGAGAACCGTCGTGATCCTGATCGGCCATGATCATCAGGTGACCATATCGCAGACTCTTGGTATCGGTGTACGTCTGCTTGTGCTTGAGACCCATGAACTGCTTGATGTTCTGGATTTCGGCGTTCTTCGTAATCTGATCGATGGACGCGTCTCGCACGTTGAGCATCTTACCACGAAGGGGGAAGACTCCGATGCGATCGGGATCCAGGATCGCACGGCCAGCAACAGCCAAACTCTTGGCAGAGTCACCTTCCGTGAGAATGAGTGTACATTCATGGCCGTGGCGAGTGCCAGCCAAGTTAGCATCAACTAGTTTCGCGTTGCTGATGCGGGATCGCTTGTTTCCGTCGCTCTTGGCCATCATCTTGTCTGCCTTCTTCTCGGCAAAGTCAATGATGTTCTGGATGGCGTCTGATTTGGCGATCTTCTTTAGGAATTCCTCAGTGAGCGGACACTTGCTACCAAACTGGCTGACCTTGGTGGTCATCTGTTCCTTTGTTTGGGAAGTGAAGGCTGGGTTATTGACAAGACAGTTCACAAAGATGAAAATGTGATTGCGAATGTGGTTCTGCTTGAGGGCGTGGCCCTTCTTCTTCTTGTCGAGAGTTTTGAGCAACGAGCCAGTGATTTGGTCGGCAACGTAGTTGACGTGTGTACCACCTGACGTTGTGGCAATGGAGTTGACGAACGAGACTTGCTGGAAAGAGCCGTCTGACACGGTAAAAGCAATCTCCCATCTCGGGTGAGCATCGGTCTTGTCGACCTCGACAACGACCTTGGGCTCGACGCCTTCCTCTGCGCCACGCTCCTTGGAAATGGCCTTGGCGTACATCTCACAGTAGCCCTTGAAGGCGAGCTTGATGTGGGTGCCGTTCAAGTACACCTTGATGCCGCGAACAGTACCCGCCATGTCGTAGACGCGGCGGTTGATGAGAGCCTCCAGATCGTCGTCGATACCGGTCATGCTAAACCGCTTGAAGTCAGGCTTGAAGGTGACGCGGACAAAGTCGCTAGTCTTGCTGCTGGAAATCTTCGCCTTGCCGCACTTGCTCATGTTGTCGGTCCAGACCTGCTTGTATCTCTTTCCGTTGTTGGAGTCTTGGCACTCAAGAGTGAACTGCTCACTGAAGACGTTACAAAGCTTGGCACCGTAACCGTTGCGACCACCGACTGTCTTCTTCTCGTCGTCGTCGTAGTTGGAACCAGTCAAGAGGTGACCAAAGATCATCTCGGGGATGTAGATCTTTTCCTTGCCGTGGATCTCGACCGGAATACCTTTACCGTTGTTCTCGACAGAGATCTCGCCGGCCTCGCGGTCGACGGTAATCTTCATAGTGGTCATGGTAGCATCGCGCTGCTTGTTGTCGGCGGCGTTGACAAGAATTTCGTCAAAAATCTTGTACAGACCCGGGACGAATGTGACTTTGCGGTACTCCATGAGTTTCGTCTCCTTGTTGAAAACCCACATGGGCTGTTCGGTGGGCTCGACGGATCCAATGTAGGTATCGGGACGCTTGATGATGTGCTCCAGCTGGGTGAGCTTCTGGTAGGTATCGGTGGCATTCTTATTGGTCTTTGGCGCGGTAGGCTCGTCGTCGTCAACCACCATGCTGTCGTTCTCGATCTCTGAGAGGGGGTTTCCGCTGGATTTCTTCGCAGCGGGAGCTTTCTTAAGCTTCTTTGCGCTAGGGGGGGTGTTGGAGAAAGTGGAGGCGCCATCTTCGTCGTCGCTTTCGGGTTTCGCGCGCTTCTTGGGTGCGGCTTTCGTCTTCAGTGTAGTCTGCGTCAGCTTCTTCGCTGGCGCCTTCTTGACGGCGGCTGCCTTTGCCTTGGGCTTCTGTGACGGGTCAGTGTTGGGTCGCGTAAAGATCCGAGGAGCAGTCGGCAGCTGGCTGGGGCGCTGCAGGAGAGGCATCTTGCTGGGAGGGTGGTGGAGGTGCGGTAGCCAGGAGGAAGCAAGGTACAAGGTGTTTGACTGCTGGTGAGATTTTGGATTGTAAAGAGCTCGTGCAAGTAGATAGAGGGCAGTCGTGAGGAATATTTTGGCGACTGTGGGTTGGTTTGCGACAAACGAGAGTCTGTCGATGTGGAGGGCAGGCAGAGTAGGTGCGGCGCACCGCCAGATCTGGGAATATTCCATGATGAGG
This sequence comes from Colletotrichum phormii, assembly GCF_030913505.1. Taxonomy (NCBI): domain Eukaryota; kingdom Fungi; phylum Ascomycota; class Sordariomycetes; order Glomerellales; family Glomerellaceae; genus Colletotrichum; species Colletotrichum phormii. Next base: position 699,020 of record NW_026851455.1, read on the forward strand.
GAGCAGACGCGACAACTGCTCTTTCCCGGGATTGCGATGAGGGGTAACAGTGAAGTAGAGGGGCCCCAGCAGAGACAAGAATACTCTGCAGACAGAGAAAAAAGGAAGCAAACATACCGCAGGCGCAAAGTCGGACTCCTCTCCCATACTAAACACGGACGCTTCGTCGGACGACATCTTGTACAGTATGCGCTCCCCGAGGCGCGGGGAGAAACACGAGAAATTTCGGAACGCGGTAGTGGTCGGTACACTAGGTGGTGGTGGAAGTGGTCGAAGAATCGCTCGGCGACACAACGACGAGGAGGAGGGTGCGAGAAGATTTGATCCGAAACGGCTAGCTGGGCGGACCAGGCACGCAATCGGCACGAAAGTTGAGGAGAAAAAAGAGAGGGAGGAGGGGAGCGAGTGTGCCAGCTCGAGCAGGGTCTTTTTACATTGAAAGGAGGGTATGGTGAAGGGAGTTTGTGTGTTGCGATGTTGTCGAGAGTGGATTGGTGTGAAGGACGATTTTCCTTGTTGTTGGTAGCAACCCTTTTTGGGATGTTGATGTTTGGCACCTGGGCAAGTAAACAAATTGGGAAACCTGACGGGGAAGGAAAATGGAGTCGCGACACCTCCTGGGTTCTTTCTGACTGGACCGCGTCGAGGGGGGGGGGGGGGGGGGGCCTTGACGCCTTTCCCCTTTGTTTACTGCCTCAGGCCCTCCTACCTGCTGTACTCCGTAGCCTGTGCTTGCCTACCACTGCCACCTCCCACGGTGTGGCGCCAAAGTCCCGGCGCGAGCGGGGAACAGCACGTACCTCCCGGCACCTGCCACCTGCACGCTCTGCCTCTGCCCCGCCGCTCGTCCAATCGAGGCGTCGCGGTGGCACTAAAATTCCGCACAAGACCAGACGGGCGGGAGCTGCCAGCCAGACCCACAATCTTAAGCCCAAGACACAACCCGTCAACTTCTTTCACTATTAAAATCTTAGCTCCTTTCGCAGTAGACATTACTATAGCCTGATAAACATTGACGGCAAAGGGGGTGTTAAATATAATGGCTTCCTTGCACTAATAATATTCGGCTTAATCGCCAAGTTGAATTTACAGGCAAGACTCGTTTAAGTTGTCTGTTCAATTGCGATCCTATTCATTATCTCTCTCTGTTCAGCGACACAACCCAACTAACACCACAAAACGCCTCTCTACGCCCTCTCGTCCACCAAACACGCTGCTCCTCAAGCCCCTCGAGCCCTCAAACAACACGCTTCGTCTTTCCCGTCTCAACCTCGTAGATCCATCCGCTGAGGACAACACTCTCCGGCACCAACTTGGACGCCTTGATAAACTCAAGATCCTTCTTAACAGCCGCATCCAGATCCGTAAAGGGGAGGAAGTCTGGGATACGGCTCGCCGCCTCCGACGAAGCCTCGGCACTAACAAACAATCAATATAAAGAAAAAAAGACAAACTGACGTCGCGTGATTATCATGACAAACTCACCCGAGGTTCTTCTCAACAAGACCAAACGCATCCTCATTCTTGAAAGTCAGCATGCCGCAGCCGGTATGCTTGACGAGCACAATCTCGTGCGTGCCGAGGAGCTGTTGCGAGATGATGATGCTGCGGATCGCGTCTACAGCTGAAGCGCCGGCCTACGTATTTTTATTATTATCCCACAGTGAGCAAGTACGTCTAGTAGGTTCATGTTTCGCTCGATGGACATGCTTTCTCCGGCAGGATAACTTACATTGCGAATGACGTGCGCATCGCCTAGCTCAATACCAAAAGCCCGCGCCGGGTCGAGTCTGGCATCCATGCACGTCAGGACGAGGTACTTCTTGGCCGGCGGGAGGGCGAGGTGGCCCTTGTCAAAGGTCGATGAGTAGGTTTCCGAGGCGGCCTCGACATTCTTTTGGATTGCGGACATTGTGAAGTGAGGTGATTTGTGTTTACGGTGAACCAAGACCTGTTGCGAATTGCGACGTGAGAGATATCTTGAAGGTTTGTTTGCTTTCGTTCTAGCTCGAGTAGATGTGGTATATAAGTGACGAACAAGGACTGTCTCGGGATTGTCAGAGATGGGAGATCCCTGGCTTTACATATCCCCCTCTTTCTCTTTCTCTCCCCCAAGCCCGACTTGTAGTCCTCCCAGTGCCGCGCATGAGATCACTACAGAACTCCTGTGGTATCTGAATGTGGGTATATTGCGTGCTTCTCGGCCTTTGTGCACACCGAGACGTTCAACCAACGACCTTCCGGCCTCTCCGCATCCCAAGAGCAATAGTTCGGTCCCGGCTGGGAAAGGTGAGGTGCCGCCCGAATGCCCCGATTCCAAGGTGGGGTTCGATCCTGGCACCGATCGGCGGTATTGGTAAGCTCAAAGCTGTCACTCTGTCGCCGATCCGGTGCCAAGTCTTCGCCCACACAACTCTGCCCTTCACGACGCCGTTGATGCGTAGTCATTGAAGCTTGGGAGTGGGTGCATCCCATATCCAAAAGAGGTCAATGTCGGCGTTGCATCATCCCGAAGAGCCGTCACCGAGCCCGCTCCGACTGGACTCCACAGTTCTTTATTCGCACGCCGGGTCACCTTGAAACGTCGGTGTCGGGATCTCGAGAAAGTCGGTCATACGTTGCCAGACTCTCACTCGATTTCTTCCAATCCCGTCCTCGCCGGCACGGGGATCAACAGACGACGTGGGTCGCCTCCCGTCTTTGTAATAAACTATCTAGAACATACCACCCTTCTCAACGCCGTGGAATTTTGTAAACGAAGTAAAAATCCGCTACGCCGAGAGCTGCTTGTAGAAGAAAATCTGATCCTTGAGCTGTCGTGGAACGGCGGGGCTGATGCCGTAGTTTGGAACTCTGCCGACCTCGACGTATCCGAATTTCCTGCAGACATCCTCTGCCGGGCTACCGACCTCGGTATCGAGCATCTGGGCAACATTTCGTCAGCATTCTCCTCGGACCTGCAGGTTGATGTGCCTTGAGTTCCTTACCAGTAGCGTTCGTCCTCTCCGAATGGCCTCGCCCTCTAGCGCACTCATCAACATCCTGGCGCCACCACGCCGACGGAACTTGGGGCTGATGAGTAGCTTCTCGACGAACCCACGGAACGGGCCCGTCTCGGAGTAGGGCATCGAGAGCATGACGACGCCCATGAGCTCGGTGCCCTTGAACTTGGTGCCCGGGTCAGATTCGTCGAGGAGGATTAACATCATGCGGGTGCCTGCAGTCACCTCTGCTATGCGGTCTTTCCACCATCCCAGCAACTTCTCGTGTGACAGAGGGGGCAAGAAGGTCGCGAGAGTCCGATCTGAGCTGATGCAGCCGGCGTGGAGTGCTGCCAGGTAGGGGATCAAGTGGGTGTGATCCGCGGGTGAGAAGATGTACGGCGTCCCCGAGTTGGAGGACATCTTGAAGGGAGCCTCCTCGCCTTGTGCGTGCACAGGCGGTGTAGGTGTACTCTTTTGACGTCTTGATGAAGTATCGTCGCCAAGAATACGACAAGGACCGCAGCTTGGCTCAAGTGGCTTGCTCGGAGAGGGTGCAGCCTAACCAGAGCAGAGCAGGACGTAGTAAGAGCTGGTAGAGATCGACAACGCAGGAACAGCGCAAGTTTGTCCTCTGGCCCTGCCGTACTACTGAGAGATTGATGGTGATTTTATGCACGGAATTCTCGAGACCTGTCACAGGGTGTCTTTGAAGTCAGTGAGATAGTTTCTGCCTCGAGTCGGCGCAGCGAGGTCGCGTGCTTGTCTTTATAACGAGTGAAGGGGAAATTTGTTTAAAAAGCTCACCTCAGCTTCAAGAGACTCACTCAACACGAGACGTGAGTGTGAGACGGTGGTCAGGTTGCGTGTGGGGGATGTCCGTATGAGTCAATGAGTCAATTGATATGATCAAGAGTCGCAAAAGTGTCTGGAGACGGGAGACGGGAGACTGGAGACAAGTGGAGATTTGTGCCTTTGAGAGATGTTGAGGATATCAGGTCAACGGGGAGGAAGTCAATTCGTGCAGGTAATTAAGTTCCTTTTTTTGATGGTTCTTGCCAATTCCATTGGGTCCAGTGTCTGTCTTTAAGGTGGGATTAGCGTCTTGGTGGCCCAAGCCCACAGGCTGAGGAAGCCGCTACGAGGGAATCCCCCCCGCAAGGGGCCGTAGAGAAAGCCGGCAGACAAACCGCACCCCGCATATAGGTATAGGTAGTTAGAATGGAAGGACGAATGCGATGGATGGGATGTAACATTTCAGCCAAGGAGGTACCTGCAGCATTTCGTGTTTGCAGCATCAATTCCACACCAGGAAGTTGGGCCGGTGGTCGGCCCTACGGACACATACCTAAATGACCGCTGGCAGCCGCATGGGTTTCCCAGGTTCTATGCTTCCATTTCTTCCCCAAACGTTGCCTTCCGTTAGCCGTGCCTCATTCCCGTCATCAACTTCCAACATGCCTAGGTATCTAGCCTGCGTGCCTGCTTCTTGACCAGCCTCGGCCCTACGATGCAGTTTGTCCCCGGGAACGCACGGCACGTGTCCTCGGAGTGCTTGGTCTACCTAGCTGCCAACCGACCCCTGGATGATCTGTCTTGGAAGTGGAGCAAACAAGCTCAAGCTGATGCTGAAGATAAGATGCCAATCTCAGGGCATCTAAGGTACATGCAGCATGTGCTGTAGTATTGAAGGGTTTACTACAGGTACCTTGCGTAGCGGCAGCGGCAGCAGTATGATGAAGGCCATCGTCTACCTACCTTACTAGAGCTTTGCCATTGATTTCTTACGACCAGGTAAGATGAGTACACTTTTCTTTCCACTCGACCCTGTTTGCCCCGTGCCCCGTATTCGTTCTACACTGCCCCTCCACCGTTAGTATTTCCAAGGGGTTAAACTTGCTTTCATTGCATTGAACACCTCATTCTATTCAGCTTTCAGACGGACAAATCACAGCTGCCCACCGAAACCCTTGAAACCCAACTCCCCCCCCCCACGACATGAGCCTTTGATAGGTAGGCTGGCACAACTCGGCGGGACCTTACCGTAAGGTACCTTACTGCCCGTACGATTCGACAAATACGTAAGATAGCTAGGAGAGGAGACTCTCGTCCCATCCATCTGAGGTAGTTCCAACTTCCAGGCCCATAGCTGCAAGCATTGAAGGCCACCCACTCACGGGAGTTCGGACACACGGACCATCCGCTGGTGTCGTCTCACCTTCAGCTCCCTTCACCGCATCCATCTACCTGGGTCCAGAGGTGCTGAGGTGCATGGTCCCATCTGTAAAGTACCGGGGGATAATAGGTACTACCCACGGTATCCGTAGCTATCTAAGCTTGCAGTTGGCTACCTCCCCAGCTCCCCTCGCACTTACCCCTCTGACGTCGCTCTCTGGACCCTGTTTCATCGCCGCCTTTACCTAACACCAACTCCGAGTTCCCCTCCTCCTCCAAAGCTTCCTTCAAAGACATTCACCTGCTTTAGACCGGGACTCTTACAACTCCCACATCTTCCGTGACACCTTTTTTCATTCCCACCTCTCTATTCCTACTCTCTCCCATTTCGGCCTCATTTCAGCTCAAAAGCAGCTCCCCGCCGCCATGGATCACATCTTCCGAAAGGTGGAGCGGGGCATCGACGCCCTTTTTGGGGATGAGCGACACGCCCACACTCACTCGGGCCACGAGTGCCATGAGCATCATCCCGCCGGTCACGCCGAGAACAGATTCCAGTCTTTTGCGCCTCAGACCACCGGCAATGCCAAGTGGTACGTCGACGGATGCTCCTACTTTTGGGCCGTTTCCGAAGCTATCGAACGTAAGCTTGCACCACGACCATACTCATACCCCAAGCATCACTCATCTCTCTCTGACCATCTGAGCTGCAGAGGCCCGCGAGAGCATTTACATCTTGGATTGGTGGCTGAGCCCGGAGCTGTATCTACGCCGCCCTCCCTCTCAGAATGAGCGTTACCGCATCGACAACCTGCTCAAGGCTGCCGCCGAGAGGGGTGTCAAGATTAACATCATCGTATACAAGGAGGTTGAAGCCGCCTTGACCCGTGAGTGATCCCAACGCCAAGCAGTCATCTGAACCCCATGCTAATAAGTAACGACAACTAGTCAAGTCCTCTGTAAGTCAACATCAGTTGTGTCAATGTATCAACAATATGTGCTCATAGAACTCGAGTCATGCTGACATTCTCATCAAGCACACAAGGACCTACCTGGAAAGCCTTCATCCCAACATTGGCGTGTTTCGACACCCTGACCATGTGCCCACCGGATACGACTTCCAGGCTGAGCTCAAGCAGAACTTCGCCAACATGAACGTCAACACCTTCACCCTGTCCAAGGCTTCCGGCGATGCCATCAAGGCCATCTATGGTACCGCCACCGATGGAGTCACCCTGTTCTGGGCCCATCACGAGAAGCTCTGCCTGATTGACGGCAAGATTGCTTTCATGGGAGGTCTCGATATGTGTAAGTCGTGATGCCAAGCATATATGTCACTCACTAACAGCTTTACAGGCTTTGGCAGATGGGACACCAACAGTAAGCCGAACCCATCTTTCAAGTTCACAGGAGCCGTGTTTAACAGGAACAGGCCATCCCATTGCGGACGCCCACCCCGGCAACCTGGATGCCGTCATTTTCCCTGGCCAAGACTACAACAATGCCCGTGTCTACGACTTTGCTGACGTCGACAACTGGGAGCAGAACAAGCGTGAGCGAGGCCTGGAAGGCTATGCCTTTTCTCTATGCTAACACTGCACCAGTCGACCGCACCAAGAGCTCTCGCATGGGCTGGTCCGATGTCAGTCTCAGCTTGAGCGGTCCTATCGTGGCAAACTTGGCAGACCACTTCGTTGATAGATGGTCCGTATTAGGAATAGTTGATCCCAATGGCGCCAGAGTTGAATACTGACAATGAGTAGGAACTTCATCTACGGCGAGAAGTACGGCAAGAAGAACCCTGGAAAGTACCAGGCTCTGGGAGGAGCAGCCGCCAACGCGGACGCCGGCAGAATCGCCGAGAATGAGACGGAGAGCGGTGGTGGCCACACTAGCCACCTCTTTGGCGATCTCTCTGAGCGTATCAACCGAGGTATCAGTCGCATGGCGGTCAGTGACGACAACCAGGACGATGGTCCCGTTAGAGTCGACCGTGGCAACCGTGCTGCCAACATCCAGCTCACCCGAAGGTAATCAACATTCTCATCTTAACGACGTAAGATACTGACGGACTATCACAGCTGTACGGAGTGGTCTGCTGGTCACCCAACCGAGCACTCCATTGCGAATGCCTACATGCATGCCATCACCAACGCCCAGCACTACGTCTACATGGAGAACCAGGTACACTCCCCCGTCCCCCTTTTCTCCCTCACCTTCATCCACACGCCAATCTAACACAAAACGAAGTTCTTCATCACGGCCACCAGCAAGGAACAGCACCCCGTCACCAACAAGATCGGCCGCGCCATCGTGGACCGCATCATCCGCGCCCACCAAAACGGCGAAGACTTCAAAGTCATCGTCGCCATGCCCGCTGTCCCCGCCTTCGCCGGTGACCTCAAGGCCGACGACGCCCTCGGCACCCGCGCCATCATGGAGTTCCAATACAACTCCATCTCCCGCGGCGGACACTCCATCATCGAGACCCTCCGCTCCGAAGGCGGCATCGACGACCCGGGCCGCTACATCCGATTCTACAACCTCCGCAACTACGACCGCATCAACACCTCCTCCACCATGGCCGACGCCGAAGGTCGCTCCGGCGTCCGCTACGAGGACGCCCGCCGCGAGCACGACGACAACGTCGGCGCCGGCTACGGCGAACAGGGCCAGGGCTACGGCACCCGCGGCGACTCCCAGTACGAACGCTACCAGGAGGCCACCTCCCGCGTCTCGGACCAGACCTGGGACACCGTCTCGGCGTGCTACATGGACAGCGGCCGCGACCTGCACTCGGTCCCCTGGCACGGCGAGCCCGAGGCCGAGCTCGACGCCTACGTCAGCGAAGAGCTCTATATCCACTCCAAGCTCCTCATCGCCGACGACAGCCTCGTCATCTGCGGCTCCGCCAACCTCAACGACCGCTCCCAGCTCGGCACCCACGACTCGGAGATCGCCGTCGTCATCGAGGATCCCACCCCCATCGAGTCCGAGATGGCCGGGCGCCCCTACACGGCCTCCAAATTCGCCACCTCCCTCCGCCGCCAAATCTTCCGCAAGCACCTCGGCCTCCTGCCCGACCAACCCTGCGACCGCCCCAACGGCAACTGGACCTCCATCGAGCGCGGGCCCAACGAATACGACTGGGACTCCCCCGCCGACCGCCTCGTCCGCGACCCCATGTCGCGCGAGTTCTGGGACCTCTGGCAAGGCACCGCCCGCACAAACACCGAAGTCTTTACCAAGGTCTTCCACAACGTGCCCAACGACCGCGTCCGCACCTGGAAGGATTACGACGAGTTCTTCTCCAAATACTTCATCATCCCCGGCGCCAAGAAGGAGGACGACAAGCAAAAGGAAGAGGAGGCCAACCGCGGCAAGGTCGAGTACGGCCACGTCGTGCGCGAGGAGTTCCCCGGCGGCGTGCGCGAGGTCAAGGACTGGCTAAAGCGCGTGCGGGGCAATATTGTTGAGATGCCGCTCGACTTCCTCGTCGACGTGGACGATATCGCAAAGGAGGGTCTGTCTCTCAACAGCTTCACTGATGAGATTTACACGTAAAAAAATAAAAATAAAAAAGACGGTGTGATGATGATCGGTGTTCCGTTTGTAGGACATGAAACAGAATCAACAAAAAAGTAGGAGAAGAGAAGAAGAAAAAACCAGATTTGGGGCGGATCATAGAAACAAATGAAAGAATGATGCGGGTGAGACAGTTTGGAATTTAGAGCCGTGGGAGGAAACAAATGACTCTTTTTTTCTGGGTGGGATTTTTCAAAGCAGCCTCTTCCGGTCCAAAGTCTCGTGTGTGTAACAATGGAACAACAGCTTCTCATTCAAACACTACTACTACTACCCTTTCTACAACCACATCTCCTGAAATACCCGACTCCTCAGGATTGCGAGCCAAAGTGAATCCTATCAGTCGGTAACATCATGTCAATACATGCGAAACATCGTCACAGCAAAAGTCACTCACATCAACAACTGTGCCCAAAGCTACGCACAAATCGAGGCCGAGAGCCATGATGAGTGAAACTGTCAAACAAACAATGTATAATCTGTCAAAGTGGCACGTAGACGCGGAGGCGTTGGTTATATTTCCTCCTCCTCCTCCGCTGCCACCGCCGCCGCCAAACGTAGGGAGTATTTATTATACAGACCTCTAGGCCATATCGGCCAATTCCCACACCAAAGAGAGAGACACAGACACGCAGCGGGAAAAAAGAAAAGTAATAAGAAAAAAAGTCCCCGTCAACTCCGTGAGTAATTCACCTCAATGCTTTGGGTTTTTAATACGTCATCTGCTTTCCCTTCGTGGACGTGAAGAAAAGCACAAAAACACACACCCTTTTGACGTCAATGTTCCCCAAATCGTCGTAGCCTCATTCATGGCCTTCCCATTAGTCCAACTTGCCAAGATCATGCTGTGCCGGGCACCGCTGCTCCTCCAGCCTCTTCCATTCTTGCTCGAGCAAGTTCAACTTCTAGTCCACCTTGCCGTTGCCATTGGGTCCCAGGAGACCCTCCTTCATCAGCTCCTTGTTGCCCCATGATTCTTCCAGGCGGAAGTGGCCGCCACGGCCCTTGCGGGACCGGCTGCGGAACCATGAGAAGGCTCCAAAGGCCAGGCCAAGGATGCAGCCCATGGTCAGGTAGGGGTGCTCGACAAAGGTGACACGAATGTCAAAGAAGATCTTCTCAAAGCTCGAGATGGTGAGCTTAGGCTTGATCTTGGGCGGCGAAGAGACGACCTTGTTAATGGTCTCCAAGATCGACGTCCGAGACAAAAGGATGTTGTTGCCAGTAATAGTGGTATCCCAGTAGCGGCGGTTCTAAATATCAAGTCAGTCTGGCTGCTCATATGCATCTGTATGTCGGCTGTACTTACATCCTCGTCGTTGATAATGACACGGTCTCCGTCCTTGGTATCAATGCCATAGGTGGTACGGATCCATCTCTGCCAGAAGACACTATCAACCCAGGCAAAGCCAACCTGCTTGCGGTCCGACTTGTCCATGTTGATGCGGATGGCCTTGGCTGCGCGCAACGCACGCCCATCGCCGCGGTCATCAGCCTCATCAATTCTGAGCTGCTTGGCATCTCGAAGCTCTTGTCTTTCGTGCTGGAAATTCTGGATCTGCTTATCCATCCACTCGTTGGCAGCACTCTTCAACTCGCGCTTGGCTCTGAGGAAGCCTTCCTGGTCTTCCCTGTTGACGATTCCGAGGACGACAACCTTGCCATCCATGATCTCGCGAGCATTGGAGGCGGTCATCTCAGGAACAATCGGAAGCCAGACTGACTTCATCCAGTTCAAGACTTGGTGAATATCACGCATCTCCTTGGGTGTCAGCGGCTGGTAGTATGTGGGACGGCCCTCTCTGGAAACGAGCAGGCGAGGCCAGGTCGTGATCTTGTAACGGGCGAAAAGAACGGGATCCTTGGTCTTCACAAGCTTAGCCCTGCCAATCAGGCTGAGAGGGATGCGCTCAAGAGCCATGAAGTCCTCAGTCGTAGTGGCATGGTCGTAGAAGTAGATGAAGATGACCTCTTCCTTCTCCTCGAGGACCGCCAGGGACTCAGCGTCTACATCCAGTACTCCCTCGCTGATGTCGATGGCCTTGTTAGCGTAGTGAACGAAGTCGCCGAGGCCTCTCAGGCCATCGTACTCGACACGCTCGCCACCCTTGAAGAAGAGGATGGTGGGGTAGCCGCGGAGACGGACGTCCTTGCAGAGTCTCGTCTCCACGTCGCAGTTGACCTCTCCGATATTCAGACGACCCTTCATCTCCTTGGCCAGTTGCTGCCAGTTAGGTGCCATGGCCTGGCAGTGATGGCACCAGGGCGCGTAGAACTTGACAAACCAGGGGTCCTGGGTCATGGTGACCAAGGTCTGGAATCTCTCGGCACTCAGGGGCACAGAGGCACCTTCTTTGTTAGGCGTGACAGTAGGTTTCTTAACGACGGCCTTGGTAGGAGCGGCGATGGCCTTTTCGGTGGTGCTGGGCTTTGCATCTGCCTTGGCGTCGGCCTTTGCGTCAGTCTTTGTACCATTCTTCGCGTCGTCCTTGGCATCGCCCTTGGTGTCAGCCTTCGCATCGGTCTTGCCCGCAAGCTTATCGTCCTCCTTCGCGGGAGGAGCCTTCGGGGGGCCTTGGTCTCTTCCTTGGGCGGCGTCTTCTCGTCGGCCTTTGCGGGAGTCTTGCTATCAGTCTTGGCATCCGTCTTGGCGTCGGTCTTGTCGTCCACAGACTTCTTCGAATCGTCGGTCTTTCCAGGGGCCGCCTTTTCGGGAGAGGTCTTGTCGCCAGGCTCGGGATACTCGAGGCTGCGGGGCCTGGTTCCGGGCTTGGCCGCCTCGAGGTACTTTTCGAGGATGGGGCTGATCTGGTCAATGTCCTTGACACCCTTGATCAACTCGGCCAGCTCGCCATTCTTGTAGAGGACGGTGCTAGGGTACGACGCGATGTTGTGGGAAGCGCAAAGATCGAAGTAGGCCACGCAGTTAATCGTGGCGAAGCGGAAATCGTAGAGTTCGGTAAAGGTCTTGTCCTCCTTGGACTCGGGCTTCGAGGTGTAGTACCACTCGTAGAGGGTCTGGTATATCGGCGCATAGTCCATGCAATGCGGGCAGTAAGGGCTATTCCATTGTCAGCACGTTGCGCGAAGGGCAGGTAAGCGATAGCATGATCGGGTTACCTGTAGTGCTTGATAAGCATGAATTGCGAGGCCTTGACCTCCTTGTCGAAAGTATCCGGCGTCAGCTCGAGTATTGGCGGCACTTTCATGGAGTTGAAGTAGGTGTTCTCCCGTTCATCCTTTTCTGCCTCTGCTGCTTGAACCCCGGAGAGGAGGGTCGAGCCCAGGAACAGGAACAAAGGTGATAACCTCATTGCGGCGATGAGGGTGCACCGCATGAGTGCGATGACTTTGGAGCGAAAGATAAGTAGCAAATTCTGTCAGATGATGCCAGTAACGACGGCTGAGCAGACGCAAGCAATTGAAGGGGCGCGGCAAAGCGCGGTTGTGCCGTCAATTCGCAATGGGAAGGTGCAGCGTCAGATAGGTGTGGATCGAATGGGAAGTCGCGATTGAGGTGGTTCGAGGGGTTTGCAAAGGGTCTAGATAAAACCTTTTAGATCGCCGAAGACATGGAGGGTAGAAAAGTCGAGAAAGAAGCTAATGTTCCTTTCGTCGTCTGGGTCAAAGCCCCCCGAAAATCGTCCAGCGGCGTCGAAATGAAGGGGGGAAAAGGGTGGTGGTAGGTTAGGTTGGTGTTGCTTTTGGCAAAGGGGGAAGCCAAGCAAAGGGACCAGCGAAAGCGAGCGACAAGACTGGCAGGTCAGGAGAAAGACCGTGTGTCAAGATTCTGTAGCGCGGTCTAGGTTCTCTGGCTGCGCAACGGCTGGCACCAAGAACCAGAACCAGCCAAGCACGGAAAAAGAGGTATGCCTTGTATATGAGGCAACAACGGATGCTTTGTGCGTGTTCTGGGACTCTGGCAAGTCTGGCAGTTAGGCCACCGTCTCCACTGTCAGTCAACCCGTCCGTTCTTGGTATCCTCTGGCAGAGGGAGAACTGCGGGAACTTGTGGTGCCAGCTGCCCGCCTGCTCGATCTGTCCCCACTAACATTGGTTCATTTCGCCATTCAAAGTTGAGCAGAGTTCAATCTTGCATCTTGGGGCGGCAGCGGGGTGGGTCCAAATTGCGATAAGAATAGAAAGCTGCTTATCCATCTCAGATCGCCACTTCAATAGTCAATCGTTGACCACGCGTGCCACGCAAGAATCTCTGGGAACAATAGAAGAGTGTTCCAATGGCACGTGCGGATCGTCATCGCATCCCACGAGGGATAGGGAACTCAAGCTCGGGGCTAATTCAACCCCAACCATATGACCCTGAAGGCATAGCATTTTTTCGTTTGATCCCTAGCCAAACTCTTGTTCCCTCTACACTAAAGCTGAGTCGATGGCTAATCCACACCGTCACTGGTGGTGCTTGAAATCCCGCTGGAGCTGATAATATCACCATCCAATAAGCCCCGTTCAGAACCTCCCGAAGTAGCTAACAAGAAGTCCTCGAGATTGCGTTCTCGAATATCCTCCAGAATATTCTTGAAAGCCAACCACTCGTCAAACGTCGGCACTATCTCGCCCGGCTGTCTAGAGTCTTCCTTACCATACAGCCTGGCCGTCGTGATCTTCATTGGAGTATCGCCAGCCGCGTTCGCTTGATCAGGGTTCAAACCGCGGATATGAGCATCACTCAATATATCAATGAGCCCCCGGTTGGCACTCTGAGCCGCAAAATGGAGCACCCCGGAACCACGCTTATCTACAGCATCAAGCCTGGCCCCGTGTTGGATCAGAAGCTCCAACAACGCTGCGTTCCGCCACAGAATCGTGTCGTGAATAGGTGTTCTGCCTTCGAAACCCCGTTGTTTGGACGGTACGTTGAGGTCCATGCCGGCGTTGCAGAGCAGGTCGAGAGATCGGTCCCAGTAGCCTCTCCTCGGATCCCAACGGGCGACGTTACTTGTACGGCGAGCCCTGTACGAGAGCGGGCACACCCAGTTTGTGTCCGTCTCAACTACCAAAGCGCTTCCTCTCTGCAGTAGTACTTCTACGACATTGGGATTATCGAATGCGAACATGATAGCCGTCTCTCCTCTGGGCCCACGGTAGTTGTCGACCTGGGCATCAATATCTGCACCAGCGTCGAGGAGTGCTTGAGTCATCCTCACCGAACCAGTAAGTTCATACCGCGCTGCGTAATGCAGAGGTGTCCACCCACTCCTGGTAGCCGTCTCGAGGCTGGCACCACGATACAACAGCAAATCAAATGAAGCGTAATCGGCCAGATAGATTGCCCAGTGCAGTGGACACCATCCGTAGCCATCCAAGCTATCGATGTCAGACCGGGCTAGTGTGATTGCGTCTGACAAAGATGTCGAGACGGTCCCGAGCATTGCATCGTGAATCAAGGATGATGTCTCAACCTCTTGGGAGAACGTCAGTTTCTCAAGCATCCGACCATGCTCGGGCTTGAGAGACTGTATCTGGCTTTGCTTCGCGGCATAATAGAGCATGCGAGAGCGGGTAGCAGCGGTCCTGAGAAAGGTCAAAATGGGACTATCAACCGAGTATCGCACCGGATGAAGCTAGCTCACCAGCCAGTAACATTCTCGGCATGTAACGGCCACCCTTGCTCGACCAGGAATCCTGAAAGGGTCAAGTTGACGTCGCGCAGCGATATCTAAAGACGTTGCAAAACGTAACGGTAAGGAGCCGGCACGGTCTACGGATATCGAGATAAACGGACGTACCATCAGAAGAGAGTTCCCATCTTCATCTACATCAGTAGGTAGTACAGTTGAGTTGATGATTCCTCGTTTTATCCAATCGATGTCGGAGTGGTACACACTCGATATCATGACATCTCGCGGAATCAGTCGTGGCATACGGAGGCGAATCGAAGAGCCAACTCCGGTTAGACTTTCCCGAGAAGCAGCAACAAAGAGGGCACGTAAGAGTAGCCATCTGGGGAAGATGTATATCATCCGCGACGTAGCTGGTGCTCCAGCACAGTCCTGAAGGTCGCATTTTCTGGGCCCCAGCAATGATTTGTTGTTATACTCGAGGAAGAGGGTCCCAAATATCAAGCGTAGCCATGTCGGTGTCTGTAGCCTAGAGTAGTGATGACATTGGCATTTGCAATATGGTGTGCATTTCCGATGGACTACGGTTTGAACTGGCAGAATCGGACTGCAGCCGCTCTCTACATATCGTGGATCGTTGGCATTCATAGTGGAAGGCTGGTCTCTGCATTGTAGTGATTCCTCTGGTTCCAGGGCTTCTGCGCACATCTGGTTGAGAGAGGCCCTGATATCGTCTAAGCCGGCTTGATTCATAATCTGCATCTGTCGGTGTATCCTGCACTCTTTTTTCAAAGCCTGTAAAGAGCTTTCAACGAGCTGGCGAAATTCGAGTATAGCCCTGGCTTGATGGGAGCTGTTTGTCGTCAGCTACTCATTGAACAGCACTCATCTGTCAACCTTGCACTTACTCTGCGATGAGATAAGAGCACCAAAACAAAGCATCAAAGAAGCCTTGGTATTGCTTGCCCTGCACTTCAACTTCGCAATATTACTTCTCTCCCGGATCCACCTCGACATTGAGACTCGAAGTTGCCCGCTCATTTCATCGCTAGACTTTGTTCCCGTGAGACGATGACACAGAGCCAGGAGCTCCTCTTGTATACTCTCTAGATCCTGCTTCAAAGCCAAAGTCGGAGCTAATTCAACGTCGGAAGAGCAATATCCCCCTTCTCCAATTCCTGAAGCGGACTCTTAACCTGCTCGATGACGTCCTGGAGGGCAGTGAGTTCGTCAACGAGCTCACAAAAGTCCGCCGGGGCATGGCGAAGAGAGAGCAGTATTTTCACGCCTTTGCCAACGGCTGCCGATGCTTGTATCAAAGCAATGATGCTTGCGGCGGTAGACAGAGGATCCATATTGAGTTGAGCGTCGTGTGAAGATGATCCAAATGAAGCATGGATGCTCTGGCGACTTGAAGTAGGGCGACAGTGGAAGGATGCCAAGCCCATCGGCCTGAGGTGCATATCAGCTGAAAGATTTCGACGAACCATTTGCTCTAAAAATGTGAAGCCAGCTAAAACGGGATCAATACAATAGAGGCAGTGTAGGTGCTTGCAGACGACAGCTCAAGCTATCGCACCACGGGCAAAGTGACCCGAGGCCAATAGAGAGGCCAAGCTCGAGATATCGCTGGAGTTCCCATTTCGCGTTTTATCTGTGGAAAAATGGCGCAACTATGAACTTGTGAAGGGATGTAGTAAGGAGCCATTCGAGTCGTTTAGTAATAAGTGCTTTGCCTGACAATTCAACGACACCAGGTGCACCACACACTACCTAAAGGTAAGAGCAACGACGTCAATACGCTGCTATGGGAGTTGCTCTCACCGAGACAAAGGGCGGCTTCAAAAATTGCCAGGATCGCGAGCATCCCCAGTTTCACATCGAATTTTATACAGTCAATTACTCAACTAAAAATTCGATCAAAAGGTTTTGGCTTATGTCTTGGTCAAGCAAGCACGCTACGGTTGCGTGCCTAAACGGATCTGAGCCGGAGCCACCTGCCTAGAGCAATTACTTGGCACCTCGCTTCTTCCACCGTCCACCTCACAACGTTTCAACCACCAACGCATCTCAAGTGCTTCACTTGCCCATCTGCTCGCCTGACCCAAAACTTCTTTCCTTTGAGAATGCCGCACACGATCACTCATTGATTCATTTTCCGCCATGGAGCGAGCACACAAACGGCAGCGGCGTGCCGAAGACGCGGAAGAACCAGGGCCGACAGCTCAGTCAGACCATCTGGAATCCCTGAACCGACCAATAAGTCCACCCATGAAGAAAAAACAGCCAGGCATGCGCGTTAAGTCGCCGTTCCAGCTGACGACCATTCGGGATCTTCCCGAGGCTGCCAACCGTGACTGCGTGGGCCTCGCAGACATCCTGGGCGATCCTATGATTGCAGAGTGTTGGGAGTTCAACTTTTTGCACGACATACACTTTCTCATGAGCCATTTTGATGAGGATACCAAGGACTTAGTCAAAGTTCACGTCATTCACGGTTTCTGGAAGAGAGAAGACCCGAATCGCATAGCTCTTCAGGTCAGCCGACGATGACCAGCAAAAGCCATTTAACAATTCTGAACACTGACATTTAAAAGGAAGAGTCAGAAGCATATCCTAATGTTGAGCTACATGGGGCTTTCATGCCGGAGATGTTTGGCACTCACCACACGAAAATGATGGTGTTGATCCGGCATGACGACTCGGCCCAAGTGATCATACATACAGCCAATATGATCGCCAAGGACTGGACGAATATGACCAATGCTGTCTGGAGATCACCTATTCTGCCACTCCTTCCGGAAGAGGTGGTCGTCGAGAATGAGACAGCGGACAGCTATCCTTTCGGAACGGGAGAAAGATTCAAATACGACCTTATCAGCTACCTCAGAGCGTACAACACACGAAGACCAATCCTCATAGACTTGGTCGAAAAGTTGTGCAAGTACGACTTCTCGAGTGTGCGTGCAACACTCATTGCTAGCGTCCCGGGCCGTCATCCCATCCACGACACTTCACAGACAACCTGGGGATGGCCATCCCTCAAGAGAGCACTGCGCAATGTTCCTGTCCAGGAAGGGAAGTCTGAAATTGCGGTTCAGATATCGTCCATTGCTACTTTGGGGGGCACTGATAGTTGGCTTCAGAAATGCCTCTTCGACTCCCTAGCCGTGTCCAAAAACAAGTCCCTTACAACACCCAGGTCAACGTTTAAGGTCGTCTTTCCTACGGCTGACGAGATCAGGCAAAGCTTGGACGGCTATGCTTCAGGAGCATCAATCCATACCAAGATCCAATCACAGCAACAGGCGAAGCAATTAGTATACCTGCGGCCCATCTTCTGTCACTGGGCAAACGATGCGCCTAATGGCAAAGGTTAGGGGACAGGTCTCAACCTACGAGTATACAACTAACAAGTCGTAGCATTGAGCGATGAATCAGTGTTCAAAGAAGCTGGCAGACAACGGGCAGCACCTCACATCAAGACATACATTCGCTACGGTGAAAAGTCGATAGATTGGGCCCTCGTCACATCTGCAAACATTTCCAAACAAGCGTGGGGCGAAGCGGCAAGTGCATTGCAGGAAGTCAGGATCGCATCGTGGGAAGTGGGAGTGCTTGTGTGGCCTTCGCTCATCGCAGACAAGGCGACCATGGTGGGGACATTCGAAACGGATATGCCACCAAACGATGCGGGAGACGGCGAACCGGTGATCGGCCTGCGCACTCCTTACAACCTACCTCTTCAAGCGTACGGAAAGGACGAGATCCCCTGGGTGGCAACGATTGCCCATGATGAACCAGACAGGCTGGGAAGGGCTTGGGGTGCTTGGGAGAACTGAGTCCACACGGCGCATGTTCACATCCGTACTCTTCTCGACGTTGGTATCATTATATTGATCCTCGTTTCCCTGCTCGGCATATACTCGAGCAAAAGAAACCATTGCTAATCCATATCAACCCGTTGTCGTTTCTCATGGTCGTTAGATGCAGTGCATAGGGGGTTGCGTTTACGCGCCGACGGCCTCGGGCTCCTTGTTGGCATCGTAGCCGTACTTCTCCTTGAGAGAGTTGACGAGGGTGACGTACTTCTCCTGGGCCTGCTCGGGGGTGAGGTTGTCGTCGACGACCTTCTGCCACGCGCTCTGCTTCGCCTTGCCCTGTAACGCAAACCAAACGTCAGCTTCCATCACGTGCCAAATTCGGGTAGGGGAGCTTCGGTTGGTTAAGTGGTGATGCTGCGTACCTTGAGGTCGAACATGCCAGGCTTGGGGGCGCTGGAGATGTCCTCGCCAGTGCTGACCTTGTACAGGCCTATGTTCATCGTTGCATGTTAGCTACTAAAGGAGCCGAGGTAACAGGGGGTGGGCTTGTGGGAAGCGACGCACCGTAGAGCTCGAGGAGCTCGTCGTTGCCGGGCTTGGAAGTAAGCTTCTTGCTGTCGGAGACAGCCTGCTTGAAGGCTTCGCTCTGGGGGGCAGACATGATGTTTGTTTTAGGGGTTTGGTATAAGGTTTTGAGAGGTTGCGGTTTGTGTAGTAGTGAGGTTATATCCGGGGAAAGGGATTGTTGAGCTTCTCAGTGTTGGGAGGCGGAGGAAAGGGTTGGACGTGTTGGCGGGGTTAGCAAGGAGGTCCCACAGGCCCGCTTCATCATATGCTCAAGTGCGCGGGGCAGCTGATGCTGTCATTGGGTCGGCCCTTGCACCTTGTACCTCAGACCTCTTGCACCGCCACATGTGATTTGGGTGGGAAGCCACAACCTGGAGTGTCGGCTCAATGTCAAGCCGCCTTTCTCCGTAACGTCCATACGTAGGTACCTACTTGCGCAGTAAGGTAGGTAGATTAAACAAGTCATCGAAGCTGCTTGGAGCATCGCCGGACTTTCATTCTGTCCCTGATCCGACGACCAGTCTCATCGGTTTCGAAGATGGATTCTTTGCTCCGCTTACGTGGAAATGCTCACCAGTTCAATGCTTGGCTACCTAGGCACCAGCTGCCAACATCTTCCCTCGACCTGCAGCTTCTTCAAGTCGACGTTAACCGTTTGACCATGCTTACGGCACTTGGCTGGACTGCAATTTGTTTGCCCGTTCGCGTCGTGCAGCAATGCCTTGCACCTCACAAAGCAGCTGCCCGGTCCAGAAGGTGGACGTCCGAGCGCTTGATATCCCCAGACTGGCATCGTACTCTGCAACGATACACGTCTCTTCGAGCAGAGATGGCGGCCAGCGTCTGATATATTCCCAGTAACGAATGTGTTTGTAAACAGGACACATTGCTCGTGCCTCGAGCGGACGATGACAACTTGACTACATCGACCGAAGTATGGCTGCTTCTCTCCGGGAGGGTGTCCGGAATCACTCTCCCCCTGACTAACGAAACTGGCCTTCCATGGATAAAGTCGCACCAGACGGGCTGGTCCGAATAGGACGAATCGGGGGTGACAGCTGCACTCGGACCCGGCATGTTACCTCGATAAGGCACATTGAAGCTCGCTCAAGCAGCTATCGACGCGAGCAGCACATTCAGTGCGAGGAAACATCTTTGGAAACGGCAAATGATATCAACAACCCCTACACCATCAGTCACATCCCGACCTGGACCGGCTCGCGATACAGCATTCCGGCCCAAGCTCACTTCAACCTTTGTTTCCGTCTCTTCTTTTTTTGTTTTCTCGTGCAGCTACCAACTGTGCCAACGTCGAATGACAGTCCGTCATATCGTGTGGTCTGGGTGTGGGGAAAGCCGAACGGACAACGAGGGATCGACAGGCCCACCCACCCCAGTGCCGTACGGACATGAACGATCCAAAGTGCTTGTCTGTCTGACCTACCATCCACCATCCTACCAACCACATGTTGTGTTACCCAAACGGCACGGACTTTGAGACTGAAACCTGGTCAAAAATACTAATGGCACCAATTTGCGTTCTTCATTAGCATTAGCGCAGCCTGGTGAGGGGACGCGTATCCGGACTTTATGAGACAGAAGGGGGGGGGGGGGGGAGGATATATGCCACAAGGATGCAGCCAGGCTTCGATCTATCCCGGGCCCGAGCATGCTATGAGGGGGAATAAAAACCAGACCTCTCGCAGCTCTGGTTGGGAGGTGTTTGCTGATCTGAAGATATCCAGGAACTCCCTGAGAGCCCATAAATCGACAGTACTTTGACCTTCAGACTAATACCCTCACTTAGCTTCGTCAAGACGAGTTGTTCGCGCATTTCTCATCGACACCGAGAAGAACAGAGTCATCAAAGCTTGAATTCACGCAAGAGACAGACAATATGGTCAAGACAGTCGTCGTGCTCGGCGCCGCATACGGCGGCCTGGCCGTGGCTCATCGCCTGCTCAAGTACACACGCCAGACAGAGCCGGACCTCAGAGTGATCTTGGTTTCAAAGGTGAGAGAGACTTTTCTACACTATGATTGGTATACATAGAATCACTTGAGCGTTCTCGATTCTCGAAATCGGACGACGCTTGCAGAAGCCGGGGGTGTGTGTCACCAAGCTCCGGAGGCCCGTGGGGGACGGCGTAAGACAGCTGCGGACGACCCACAGTTTATCTCACCTCTGCCTCATGGGGATTGAAAATGAGATGGGAAGAGTGAGACGCGTGAGGACAAGTGTTGGGAATTGCCTCGGAAGAAATGAATTGCAAGGGAAGCGGTACGCAATACTAACGAGAAATGGCAGACAACTCACTTCTACTGGAACATGGGCTCCGTCCGCGCAATCGTCCCAGGCATCGTCCAAGACGACCAAATCTTCCAACCCATCGAGCCCGGCTTCGCATCCTACCCAAAAGAATCCTTCGAATTCGTCCTCGGCACCGCAACGGGCCTCGACGTAGGACGTAAATCGGCCCTCGTATCAACCGCCTCGGGCCCCAGGTCCCTACCGTACGACTACCTCGTCCTCGCCACCGGCGCCCGCGCCGCGTCCCCCGACATGCCGTGGAAATCATCCTCCTCCCACGAAGAAACCCTCCGCCTCCTCCACGCGACAGCCGACAAAGTGAAATCCGCAAAGCACATCGTCGTCGCGGGCGCGGGTCCGACAGGCGTAGAAGTCGCTGCCGAGATCCGCTTCGAGTTCAAGGATAAAGAGGTCCACCTCCTCGCCGCCGAAGACGAGATCCTCGCGGGTGATTCCATCGCCAAGCCCGTCGAGAACGAGATTACGAAGCTGGGAGTGCAGGTCCGGAAGCACGCGCGCGTTGCGAATTCGCGGCCCTTGCCGGACGGTAAGACGGAGGTCAAGCTTATGAGCGGGAAGGTTATCCGGACGGATTTGTATCTGCCGACCATGGGCCTTGTGCCGAATACGGAGTACCTTGACGCCGGGATGCTGAACGAGCGCAAGTATGTGAATGTGGACGAGTACATGCGCGTCAAGGGCGTCGAGAACGTCTGGGCGTGCGGGGATATCATTTCGTTTCCGAGGGTGGGCTTCATGCTCACGGATAAGCAGGTTCGTCACATTCCCCCACATCCTTCGTTCCTCTCACAATCCTTTTCCCTCCCAAAGATGACTGGATAAACTGACATTTTCCAAACTTACAACAGGCCGCCGGCGTCGTCAAGAACATTGAACTCACAATCAAAGGCAAAGACCAAGCCGTTGTAAAAGGCATGCCCATCGACGTCTACGTCTGTGCCACGGGTCGCAGCCGCGGCGCGGGCCGCATCGGCTGGGTCAAGGCCCCGTCTCTGATGATTTGGGCCGTCAAGAGCCGGAACCTGGGGATGCCCATGGCCGTGCCGTATGCCAACGGTGGCCAATGGTAAGCTGGTGAGCCAGAATCAGAGGCAGAGAAGGCACGGCTTCGGTGTTTGATAGCAGGACACAATTTGGTGTTTTCTTTTTGTTATTCATGTAATTACACTTATACGATTCTACTCAAATAATCTGGTATGTAACTTACAGAGAAGTGGTCAGTAATCTGATCTGAATACTGTCCCCATCATCTGAATCGCTTCTAGTCGCATTCTCTGTACTTGGGACTCCGTTATGGTCACCCAGCAATCCTCTGGACAAGTCTCGTGTATCACTACCGGAGGAGTAGGCCGCCACAACAAGAATGATGAAGAACCCATTGCCTCAATTTCCATTCTTTATCGACCGAACCTTTATTTTCTACCCCATAGAAGTTCAATCTTCAAGACACCTGTGCAAACCCTCCTCATCTCATCAAACTAAGCAGGGCAACGGCAAACATTATAGTCTTACATGCACGTAGAATATGCCCAGAGATGGAAAAACAACTCCCTGAATTGGACGTGGAAAACGGTACCCAACCCAGACCAGGCCCATCATCCCCCTCGGAAGAAGAAAACATATAAAAGATAACCCAAGCAAGCCGCCCGCCCCGCACCTGAAGAAGACGCTGTTCAAATTTGGATTTTTTCCCTCTCTCCCTTCTCTGTCTCTCTCCCTCTCTTGTCCTCATCTGCTGGACTTCTCATCCTCAATCTCCCTCCGCAGCTGGTCAAGCACGTGCTGCCGCGCCGAGAGATGCGTCTCAAGACCCTCAACCTGCTCCTTGACCGTCTGCAAATCATCCGATACCCCCTTCAGCCCAGAACCGCCGCCCTGTCCCTTGCCGGCACCGCTCTCGAGGTCCTTGAGCTCCTTGCGCTTGTAGTCGAGCAGCTGCTCAAGCTCGCGCTTGACGAGGGCGGGTTTGCCGTCGCGCTTACCGCCCTTCTTGCGCTCGACGTCGGCCTCGATGCGGGCCATCTTCTCGTCGAGCTCCTGCAGCTGCTTCTTGAGGCGGACCTCCTCCCAGTCGTCCGTCTTGGCTGTGGAGAAGTCGGTTCCGCTGGATTTGAAGCCGCTGCGGCCCAGGCGGGTGAGGTACTGGTCGCCAAACTTGGCCTTGCGGCCCGTCGCTGTCGAGTCGTCGGCCTTTGTCGCCCATCGGGAGGCGCCCGGGGTCTGGTTGTCTAGTTGGTAGTCGATCTGGTTGCGCTCAAAGGAGGCGCGGAGGGAGGCGGGGACGGTGCGCGGGATGCGGAAGCCTTCGTGGCGGTTGTTGAGAATGTGGAGGAAGGCGAGGCAGGCATCTTTGTTGATGGAGGGGCCGGCCGAGGGGTTGATGAGGTTCCAGGCGGAGCGGATGTCGGTGTCGGGGACGTCGAGGGATTCGTAGAGGTCCTCCAGAGCAGTGACTGTGAACGAATCGCCCCGTTAGTAAAAGCGGCACGGCGGATAGGGGCGCGCGCAAGTGAACCTACATGCTACTTGTCCCCGTGCATCCCGGTTCTCTTGGTATATCGACTCATACTTGGACTTGTCCGCTGGGCTCATGTACCAGTCGAATCCGTCCTTCAGCCCTGGCGAGTCTGGGTCGTCGTCGACTTGCTCGAACGCCACTTGCCTTCCTGTGAGCGCGCGATTCGCCTGGACGAGATGTGCCTTGGACTCGGGGACGAGCCAATCGGGGAGTGTCGTTGGGACATCTGAGTATTCCTGCCCATCCGAATGCGATTAGTACCTCTGCGCTACTCTCTTCCCATAAGCATCCAATTCGAGGTATACTCACGCCGTTCAGAATATCGAAAATAACTCTCATAGCAACGCAAAACTCCTCAAAGTCGAGATTACCATCATTGTCGACGTCGGCGAGATCCCACACCCTCTCGAGCTGGTTGTCCGTCAGGCCGCTGTTCTTCAGCACCGGCGCGGCCTGTTCTCCCGTCAGGAACTGGCCCCCGCCCGTCCGGGTGGAGAAGATGTTCCAGTACGTCTCGATTTCTTGTGCTTCGATGCGAGGAGGCGCCATGGTGTGCGGTATGTGTGGGTTTGTTCGTGTGTAACAGGGAAGAGCGTCGGTGGACGGAGGTTGACGAAGGGTGGCCGGGCTTGGATAAGTCGAGCTGGCTCGGGCCTTCGTTCGTGTGGCGGGTAATGCGGTGCGCAGATAGCTGATGCGTCTCTGGAGGCTGCTTGATGGAGCAATTCGACGCAGGTTTTGGGGTATCTCGTGAACCGGAGATGGTGAGGGCTTGGCCGGAGAGGTGTCGTTGTTGCTGAGTGGATCGTCGTTAGGCCGCGTGGGACGGGAGCTCGGCCAAGGATGTGGATTTGGGGTAATCGGCGGGTTGGAAGTGGGAGGCAGTGCTTCTGTAACTTGGCTGAGCGTGCGCTCGGTGAGGGAAGCTCGGTGATGCAAGGTCGACCCACACCTCGCCGTCACTAACCCCTGTTCACTTAGCTCATCACCGACTTACATAATAGTGGCATTCCCAAGAAGCCTGCTCAACGACATCTCACCTTCTCCCACGAAGCAGGTATTATATCACGAAACAAAGGGGCCATCATTCTGAGCAACCTGATGTTTTCCTTAGCACAAGATATCGCACCATGGCGATGGGTATCTCAATATAATTAAAGGGTCTTTGCCCCAAGAAAACCTCCCGAATTCCAAATGGGTATCATCCTCCGAACCAACGTCATATGCAAGCCATCCATAAAGGTGCGAGCAAAAGAAAAAGGTATCCGAAAACCTGAATCCTCCCCAATTTTAAACTCAAAGAAAGACATCCCTCCAAGTAGGGCTGTGATACGCAGCGAAGACCAAAATATGTCTCGTTGCAAAAGAGAAAGCAAGAAAATAGCCAGATGACGTAGCAAGAAAGTTCTTGCAAACCAGGAGACGCGATGGTCGTATGCCTGGCTTCTGTGTTCGCCTTTTCTGCTGTAATGGTATTTCTTTTGTGATTTTGTGCTGCCTCCAAGTAGGCAAAGTTTGTTGCGTAATGCAATGCAATGGTTCTTGGTGGCCAAGCTAGGCTTGCAACATTGCTCTTCATGATGCTTCTCCATGCCACTGGGCAGCTGCGTGGTCGCAAGCCGATCTGTTATATCAGTCGTCTGCTCGCTCGCTGTCCTTGCGCAGTTGAGCGGCGGCGGTGGCCTTCTCAGCCTCAATCTCTCTGCGAATGCTGGCTGTAACGCCCGGGAACGGGGTTCTCGCAGCATTCGGCTGGTAGTGGATCGAGTAGATGCTGTTCGGCCACGAAGCCATGTTCATAGCTAGTCGCTCTCGGGCAAGCTGCATAGCTATGTGAGAAGGCCACCCCTTCTCAACCATCTTCATAACGTAGTCCGCGCCATCGGGCACCTTCTCCCAGAACTCCTCGTACGTCTCATACTGAGGAGGAAACAGCCTGCCATGCTTGTCTTGGCGAGGGGCTCCCGGAGCCATTCGGTCGACTTGGCTCGGGTTGTTAGCTGGAGCAGGAGTATCCGACGATTGCTGGAAGGATGCGCGGTTCGGACCGGGCGCAACGGCTGGCATGGAGGCCTCTCTTCCGGTCAGGTCCTGGATTTCGGGCGGGGGCATGGGCGCCAGAGGGCGAGAATTGGCTCCAGGAAGCGATGGTTGACGCAAGTCAGCGGTAGACGACTGCATTTCAGAAGTGAAAGACGTAGGCATAGGCTCGTAGCTTCCTGGCTGGCGACGATAAGTAGTGAAGTCAGTCTCCTGAGCAAAGTATGAGTTCGAAGGAGGATATGCTTCAGGACGCGACGATGAACGGTGCTCAGTAGTAGACGAGTGCATGCCTGGAGTAGAAGACACGGGCAGAGCCTCTTGGCTTCCCAGATGACGGCCATAAGATGTGAAATCGGTCTCCTGAGCATTGTATGAGTTCGAAGTATAGGGACTAGGAACCGACGAATGGCGCAGCTGAGTAGCCGACGATTGCGCACCAGAGGTGAAAGACGCGGGCATGCGATCGTAGCTTTTCATTTGGCGAGCGTCAGCTCTGGAATCGGGCTCCCGAGGAAGGTACGAGTTCGAAGACTCATAGGCACTAGGAAGCGACGATTGACGCAGCTCAGCAGCAGATGGCTGCATGCCGAAAGAGAAGGAATTGGGAATGGGATCGTAGCTTGTCGTTTGAAGACCATCAGCTCTGAAGTCGGGCATCTGAGGAGTGTACGAGTTCGAAGGTTCATTGCTGTATCTTGAGACTGGCGTCATTCTTTCCTCGAACTGGGCAGTTCTCTGCGTATGAGGCTGATCGACGCTAGCTTGACGACTGCTCTCGGATGACTGGTTCGTCTCCCGCTTGGTTCGAGGTTTCTGAGACACGACAACTGTAGGCGCTTGAGGGGCCATTTGCTCGGGGCCAGGAACTGGGTTATTGCCTGCCGGAGGTGAAGCAGCGTTTGGAGCGGGAGAACTGTTCGCGGGGGTCTGCATAGCCGTTGCCTGGTTCGCGACCTGATTCGCAGCAGCCTGTGCGGCGGCAATGTCCTCGGGTCTAGGATACTTGCGGGGACGTCCTCGGCCACGCTTGACGGGCTGGAGTACACCGTTGGGACCCATCTGCTGCGGTTGAGGTAGAGGCGGCGGAACGACCGTGGCCTTCTTCGATCTGCGGGCTTTCTTGGGCTTGTCGGGAACGTATTCTCCATCGCTGTCATCAGCCGGACGCTTGCGGGATGGCTTGGTAGAGCTCTTCGTGGATGGAGGCTCGGGACTATCCTCGCGCAGGGCCGGAGTTCGGGGTATGTTGTTATGTCTCGCGGGAGGGACAACCATGGGTCTCATAGGAGTAGCAACCACAGGTCTCGCAGGAGTACCACCCATAGGTCTCGTGGAAGAACCAGCTGTAGATCTCGCAGAATCACCAGGCAAGTCAATGACAGCGCGCTGCGAGCCTCCGGCGACGGGTATAGGGTTGTTGTAGAAAGTGATTTCTTCCTGGGTCACTGGGACCACGGCATCCTTCAGGGCGAAACGAGGCTCCTGTGCTGCAGGGACCGCAGAGACCTTAGAGATTCCAGAGGCTCTCGAGACTTGAGAAACCTGAGGGAGTGCAGAGCTCTTGGGGATCTGGGGAACTGCAGAAACTCTGGGAACTTGGAACAGGTCAGGGGCTCGAGAGACCGTGGGGAATTGAGAGGCGGCAGGTGCTTCAGAGACGGCAGGTGCTTTGGAGACCGCAGACACTTCAGGGACTCTAGAGAATCCAGATGTGTTGGTGCTCGATATCGGGTTCGACAGCTCGTTGTCGAAGTTGGCGTTCGAGCTCGCGTCAGGCATGGCCGCGTCAGGCATGTCCTCATCATGGCTGGCCTCCTGAGCAACAATCTGCTGAGCGGTCGCCTGCGAAGTAGGCATTTCCGGTCGCTCAACTGGAAGTGCCATCTCGTCGAGGTACCATTGAGGCTTGGTGTTGCGGAGAATTGCCTTGAACTCAGACGACTGGAAATATTCGTATGCAGGCGAATCTGAAGGGGACGTATTGGGATCCACCTCATCGATATAAGAAAATACGGGCTGGAGTACCGCTGAGCTTGCGCTCTGTTGAGCCGGTTGGTCATCTTGAGCTTGTAATTCGGGGAGAGACAGGTTCGTAAGGATGCGAGTATGATCCACCACCGGCTCTGGCTCCGGAGTGCTAGGGCAGGGCATAATCTCCTGGGCCTCGGGCAAGAGTCCATCGAAGGGGAACGAGGGAACAGCAGGCTGATTGTTGACTTGAGCCTTGGGGAATGCCTCGTCTAGAACTTCATCGCCTGGGAGTTGGTGCTCATCGGATTGGTCATGCTCCTGCACTGCAGTAACTTCAGGACTGCCATCGGCAGCAGACTGAAAGTCCTCATACGAGATAGCGGGACGGTTGCGATACTTGTGGACTTCGGTCGGAGTGTACAGCTCATCCATGTCCAGGTTATCAAAGACCCACGCATACTGCTGATCGTTAGTCTTGTTCTCGTCTCAACTTCAAAGGAGAGAGCCACCTGAAGTGAACCACTAAGGAGGCAAAGAGATGAAAGAATGAGAAGGAGCCTACCTGGTTGTTCTCGCCAAACATTGGGTTGTTCCGAGCGTACACTTGGCCGGTACTCTGAGGCTCGCTGACCGACTCTAAAGTAGGAGTGTCGTGCTGCTCGGTTGGATTGGCTGAGGAAGATGTGCTCGCCGGATTACCCTTTCTATGGTCCAAGTGAGGGAGGTAGGCTTGGATTTGAATCATCCTGTTCACCAACTCATGGTGCTTCGGGTCGAACTGGTCATGCCAGGATTGCGGTCCGTCATGGATCTGGGTGTCGACTTCGTGCAAAGCGGAATCCTTGGTACCCTTCTCGAGGATGGCGATACAGGCGGCCAAGATCTCACGCTCGATGTGAATCTCAAGAAACCCCTCAGAGATCCCGCGGCATCTCTCAAGTCCTCGGATGTGCTCACCCAGTCCGATTTGGCGCAAGTACTGATACGCCTTCTCGTACTCGTCGTACTTGATGGTGTGAGTGGGAAGGAATGGCTGGTTAAGAACATTCATGCCGTCTCTCGGAGGCGCTCGCTCATGGATCTGGTCGAGGAGTTCAGACGGGTCCATCTCATCACACGTCTTTGCCCTCGCCTGGATCTCCCGGTGGTGCTGTATATAAGACACAACAAAGGTGATGACTTCTGGAGTCGTGAGGCCCAAGGCTCGAGCTGCCAAGGCAAAGGACTGGGAGCCACAAAGGACCTCCAACAAGATCCATTGGGCGCCATGGCTCAGGTGAGCCCAAGAAATGGACTCACCCTCGCCTGGACTGCCCCAGTCCATGCTGTCCTCGCCTTGGACCTCCCGCTCCTCGGCCACCGGCCGGTCGTCCTCCTCCTCCTCCTCTGCGGCGTGTCAGCGGGATACACGATAGGCAGGGGGGAAGGGTACTAACCGTCGTCACTGAAGTGCTCGGGGGAGAGGTTCTGCTCCCGCAGCCAGGCGTCCAGCTCGCCCCGGTCTCTCGCCTCCACATACTCATCCCCCTGACCCCTCTGGTCCAGGGGGATGGTTGGGAAGGACGCCCAACGAGCCGCGCCGGGGTCAAAGACCGGGTCCGGGTGAACCCAGGCCGGCCTCTGAACCCCGAGCGCATACTGCTCCTGGTACCTTCCCCTCTGAACTTCTTGAGTCGAGCGCCGCAGCGCACGCCTCCGGCCGCCCGCTTCCTCCATCTTTCGATGGGTATTATGATGCGATATTCCGCTGGGGGCGGATTGGGATGGAGGAGGGTGAGTATGATGATTGTGCAATGGTGGTGGATGAGGCAAAGTGAGAGGTAAGTGAAAAAAATGAGGTGTGGGTTGAGGGAAAATGGATTGTCAACAGTCAAGTGAGATTGTTTTGACCGGAAATATCGCATTGGTGTGTGGGATGTATAAGGAAAGAGCAGTGGGGCCCCGAAGGAGAAAGAATGAGGCAGTTGCTCCTTCCTCGTTGTTATGGAAGGGTTGGGTGTAAGGTGAGATGAGATGAGATGAGTCCTGCTACCTGAGGTTCACCGAAGACCTGTCCCTTCCCATGGGATAGCCTTCTGCAGGCTTGTTTACTGACCCAGGGGCTCATCGTATTTCCTGAAGATATGACGCGAATGTCCTGAGGGTGAACACAGAGAGTTCGTCCTCTCCATATCATAATCCCTCTCCTTTCGATGAGTTTTATACTAAGGAGATATGAAGAACGGGAAAACAAGAACAACTCATGACCTAGCCTAGCAGAAGGGTGCAGAGCTCATATATATGTGCGAAGAATTCATGAGACCGATTTGACCAACATGTTCTTCTGTTATATACAAATAGTTCTGACCATGGCCTTTGTGTGTGGCCTTTTTACACTGGGCATGTCTACACAACAAATCATCTTGAGGAATGGGCACAGTTTGAAACTGTGTAAATAGTGGGTTCTGATAGTGGTGAAAGCAGGTCTAAACTGCCCTAGAAGAGAGTCGTTGCCGACTGAAACGGGTATACTGATTGACAACCTTGACGCCTATCCATGTTCCTAAAGCAAAGTTCTAATTCCCCTTGATGAGTCTGCTCATAATGACAACTAGAGGCGGTCTTCCTACTGACGCCAAAACCACTGATGCAATGCCTCCGCTACGAACTCTTCCGTCCCAGTGCCCAGAGATCAGCTGAAATTCCTGTTCTGGGCTCAACGAATCTCGTCACTACGCGATTGTATCGCGATCCCGAAACGGAACAAACTTGCCCCTGTCCTGGTACCGCTCGCGATCCGCGGCGAACGTCTCATATCCTCCGCCCTGCCTGTCCTCTTCGTCAAGGGTCGTTTCGATGCCGCGCTTGCCGCCCCCACCGCTGTATCCGTGCGATTGACCGGCTCGGGGAACATCTCTGGTCGCACTAGACACATTTCTCTGGGCATTGAGAATATCTTCGTACGCTTGTAGCATCCTCTTTCCATCCTCGTCGAAGTTGGCGGAGAATCGTTGCATGGAGATAAATTGCACGGAAGAGATCATGTCCTTCCCGTACATGGTCATGATGTAAGCTGCAGCGACGAAAGCTGATCGATCGTTGCCAGTTTCGCAAACAAGGAGAATCTTGCCACTCCTGAAGCTTTCGTCATCGACTGCCATCCGACCTGCCTGTGCAGCCACAGCTTGACTGCGATAGACGTCGATCAAATGCCCGTTGATCTTTCTCACCACCTCCGGGAAGCCTCGAATCAACTCAGAATTGTCCAAGACGTCCAAATATTCGACCTGGATGCCGAGCTTTTGGGCTACCTTGTCGACACTCATCAGTCGAGCTTGAGCCACCCTGGCATGTCGTGTAACAATGACCATGGTGATGCCCTCCTTGGCAAGCCAAGCTTCATCGCGAGCAACGGATAACGGGCCGAGGTAGAGGAAGTCGAGGAGCGTCTGTGCCTTACGTCGAGCCTCGTAGTTCCAGCCAACTGATCTGTCTGTGGCAGTCTGTGTCTTGTTCCGAGTTATGATTCTGAGATCATCGCTTGTGAGGCGCATGGCATCGACATTGTTGAATGACGGGGTAAAGGTGCAAGTAGCGTTGCCCTTAGCAAATGTCATGGGAATGGGTATGTAAGGAGGACTGGGGGGCCTGTGGCTATACGGAGCTGTGGCGATGGCATGCTCTTTCGGCTCCTGGGGTTCCTCCATGTTTGCTGATGCTCAATGCGGGGTTAAATGACAAGCAGTTGGCGATGCGATGTGTTTCGTTGCGGGAGTGCAAGACGCACTGACTCGAAGCAAGCAGTGCAAGATGCCTTTGTTCGCTGTGTTTCGTCGTTGCCGATACTGTGTAGGCACAAACGCAAAGGCAGGTTGCTGAAAACTTGGTCAAGCTATGCAAAGAAAGGCAAAGCAACGTGCCAGGACCTATTATGAGTGAAATGGAAAATGATAAGACGTTGGCTGGAGCGGTGGTGGTTTGGATGATGTTGATGTAAAGTTGAGAGGTGGAGTAGGAAAGTACAGCATCTGGGTTGCAGGCTTGCAGGAGGTGTCGAATCGGCAGACTGGGCCGGAGCGAGCTTAGACCCCCTGTGCGGCGGGCGTCCACCTGTCTGTACTGCCCGCCCCACTCTGAAGCCTAGACCCATCGGAGAAGTGCTGGAAGCAAGCTAACCATGTGTCAATCCCAATTCCAACGTCGCTTCCCCAGAGCAGAGCCTTTCTGGAACGGTTACTTGCCTTGCCGCAGCATGCACGTCAGTGACATCGCCCCAGTACCTTCCCTACCTTCCGAGGTTCGTGAGTCTAGGACTACCTGAAGCGCAGAAACGGCAGGTACCTTAACTTGTGCCACTCGTAGACTTGAGCTACGATTCATTACCCTATCAGGCAGGCCTGCTTACCTCGGCTCCCAAAACGACAACTGAGGCATTTTAGGACCTGTCACCTTTTGCCAGTCTAATTCAACACCGTAGGGACCAGTTTAGGCGACTTATGCAAGTAAACATCTACTCTGGAGAGCTTATTTGAGTCTCTTCCCGAGGGAACCCCAAGAAATAGCAACTTGCCTCTTGGCACTGAGTCAAGACATTAGGAGCTCGACGCGTGTCTTTCTTCTGTCACAATGTAAGTGTGGGCAACCAGGACCACTTACCTGCTGCTGGCTCCCTTCGTTTAGCGACCGAATGCAAGATGTAGTCATATCATAAACCAAGACGTGCAACTTGAAAACCAAAGGCGATGTTTTTCATCTTCACAAGACAGTTTGAATGGCAAAGTTAGTCCGATGGCAAAATGAATAAATAACCATGATTCATGAGAAATAAGTTCATTTGAGCTTGTTAGTTTTTGGCTGTTGACGCATTAAAACATCTGCATTTCCCCACTCGCCTGTGGGTGCCTCCTTCAGGTGAACACCATTGCGCCATTGATAACGAGGCCGTCCTTTTGGTAGCGCAGAATAACTACACGCGCTCATTGATAAGCTGACCGAAAGTCCGGACCGGAGAGGAGAGGGCTAATGGGCGATTTGATCACATAAGCCACTTCAAGCGCGAGCATGATGAGACGTCATTTCATCGCGTGAAAGAATCATCTATTCAAAATACGTAGGGCATCGTGACTAATATCGTGCGTTTGCGTCATCCATCCAGCCGATTACAACTCCTCGGAAACCTGACCCTGCTTCTCCAGAGCGGCGAAGTCGGTGAAGCCGAGCTCGTACACGAGGCCAAGGGTCATCTTGGCGTGCTCAAGCATGTGATCAAACGACAAGTACTTGATGTTGTCATCGGTGCTGTGGATGTGCTTGTCAGAGTCCTCAAAGGCGGACTCGATCACGAAGGCGGAGGGGTAGCCAGCCTTGCTTGCAGAGGCATGGTCGGAGCAGGCGTATCCACACTTCGTCTCGACGTAGGGAACCTTGCAGTACTATGGTTTTGTTAGCACCTTCGCGCATATGGGGTTTCATTTTGACTTACCTCGACGATGACCTTCTTGATGAAACCGGTCAAGCCGGGATCAACAAAGTCGGTAATGACACCAACGCTCTCAGGCTTTCCAGCATCAAGCGTACCCTGAACAAATCCAGTCATGTCCTGCTGGAGCATGGCCTTGATGTCACGTCCATCTTGCTCGTAGGACGAGAAGATGGCCTGGGAACCAAGAAGACCGCCCTCCTCGGCGCTGTACCAGTGGAACTCGATGGTGTTGTCGGCCTTTCCGGAGATGACATCCTTGGACTTGAGGAGAGTGCGGAAAGCCTCGAGGATGGTCATGGAGCCACTGCCATCGTCATCGGCACCGGGCGCAGCGAGAATGGAAGGCAGCCACAGGTTGATGGAATCCTGGTGCGCGCCGATGACGACGGTGCTGTTAGACTTGCCCGGGATGGTAACAATGATGGAACTCTGTTGCCAGGTGTGGGGGAAGGCCTCGGCGTAAACGTGTTTGCCGGCGCCGGCGTCCTCGATGATGGTGTTCAGCTTAGCCAGAAGCCATTCGGAGGACTGGCGGCCGTAGTCTGACTTGAAGTAACGGGTGTGGAAGCTCGTGAACTTCTCCAGGTTGGTCTGGATCTCCTTCTTGTCAAGGTCTTTGATGAGAGGCTTGACCTTGTCCTGAAGGCGACACTTCTCGGGAAAGACGCTCTTGGTCTTGGTGTGGAGGCGGCTTGCGCCGAACTCCTTGTGGTCGGTAATATCGAAGAAGCGGTTTCCGTTCTGCAGGGAGTCAGGTCAGAATGCGAAAGAAAAGCAGTGGAGATGAAGGAAATCATACCCTGCGAAGCTCCCACTTCTCCTCCTCAGTGACCCAGCGAGTGTTGCCTGGGGCAAGTTCGATCAGGTACTTCTCGGGCTCGGAGCCAGCGGGATACAGCTGGACACGGTTGATCTCCTCCTCGGCAACAAAGCGAGCAGTGACCGAGTGGGCCAGCACGGCGAGAAGTGAAGCTTTGGCGACCTTCATTGTGAATAGATAGTATGGATTGGTGATGGTACAATCTGGAGATGATGCGGGAGGTATGTAAAGGTAGTCAGGTGGATGTTGTTAAAGGGAGAGATGGCTGGCGTCATGTCGGCTGGGGCTGATAGGTGCCTAGATAAGATAGCTAAGCGTCAGCGGGTCTGCGACAGCTCGGCAAGCTCCCCACCTCCCCTGTCTCGAATACATTCCCACACATGCCCCGCGGGTTGCCTGGCCAAGCAGACGCCACCAATGCTTGCAAGCGGGTACCTTACCTCGAGTACGGAGTACGTACCTCGGATGTCCGTAAGGCCGGTACGGGTGAGGTCTACACCTTACCTTACCTAATCAACTTTCTGCTCTTCCCCAGGTTCTATTTGGTAAATCTGGATTCTGGACGGTCTCCTTCGTCTTCAAAAGTAAGTAGTGTCAACGTTACCAATGCTATCAGATAATCGATGAGTTCCGTACAGGACTCTGTCTTGCTGCTTCACAACTTACCTTATTTGCGGCAGAAAACATGTGCTACGGACTGTCACTGACCTGCTGTGCAAGGTGGGCCTGGCCAGCTATTAGGGAATGACCCGAGTGACAGCTCTACCTGAACGAGCAAGTTTCGGCTCACCGAGCCAATCAACCAACACAGACACCTTTTGATCATGCTCTGCCGCCCTCAGATTCTCCAATCTCGCCCGCCAAAAAGCAAACTGAACTACATGCAACACCAGGCATTCGCCGGTCGTCTCCGACCCGACTACTACTCTGGCCCTCGCTGGTTTATCTAGGAGAGAGCGGACGGGATCTCGAGTTCTCCAGTGGGTGTGGTCGCATGTGCTTGGGTTGGAGTCTGGGGAAGCCAATGGCGCATCGCACTGCCCGCACTTGTTGCCCCCGGACGCTGGAGCGCGTCGGAGCGGGTCTATGTGCCCCATAGTGTCTCGGACTCAGCGCCTGGTCCGTTGGAGAGTCGCGGGGGACTTCTACACACTTACTCTACTGATACAGTGGCTCAAACCTTCACCCAAAAGATGCCGAGATTCTGTCGTAAGATCTCGAGACCCTTGATTCGCGGTTAATCGCAGCACCATACCACAAGGTGAGTTCATCAGCACGAAAGACACAAAGGGTATCGCCCGTTCCCATGCCCCGCAGCCCGTCGTCCCGTCGTGGGGCGCTTCGGTGCGAATCGGACACCGGCACCGACTTACCTCTTTAAGCTCGTCTGAACACCAAACATCTACCATGTGTGACAGCTACCTTACAATATGGAGTCCTATCCCGACTCCCGACAACGTTAATGGGCGAACAGACGCCCGGGCTTGAACCTGTTCCTTCCCATCCTCAGGCAGTCAATGATCTCATCGGGGGAGCAACCGCATGTTCCCCAAGCGCATCCCCGCCGCGTGTATAAAGCGCTGGTTGCAGCCGGCGCGCATCCCTAGCTAGATGACCTGCATATGTCCCTCCTGCATTCGTCCGACCTTGTGAGCCAAAAGCCAGATAGGTTCACGATATATCTCAACGACATCCCTCGAATCTAGTCATCTCACCCTCAACCCAAGTACTACACCCATCAAAGCTCAATCGCGCACGAACGAGTGCTGCCCAGCAAAAAGATGGCGGCCTCCAAACCCGAGAAGCCAAACTTTGACCTCATCAAGCGCGGCGTCAAAAAGTCCAATGTGCCAGGAACCCTCACCTTCCTCGGCCTCCGCGGCCTCGACCCCTTCTTCCAATACAAGCTCGTCGCCGGCGGCTGGGGCGCCGCCGCCCTCGCCAAAATCGGCATCAACACCATCCCCCTCAACGTAGCCGCCCTCTCCACGACCGGCGTCGCCATCCTCGACGACCTCCACCTGCCCCTCCCGCACCTCATCCTCCTAGGCATGTCCGTCGGCTCCTTCGTTAAGCAAGCCTACTGGCTCGTCGGCATCTCCGCCGAGGAATTCCCGCCCGGCACCGCCGCGACAGTGAGCTTCTACAACACCCTCGTCAACAGCGCAAACTCCCTCCTCCTCCTCGCGGCGTCCACCTCGGTCCTCACCTCCCCGCGCGACTTCCCCGGAACCTCCCTGCCTTACCAAGTCGTTCTCGGCAGCGTCCTCTACGGCGTCGGCATGTTCCTCGAGACGGCGTCCGAGTGGCAGCGCAAGCAGTTCAAGGCCCGGCCGGAGAACAAGGGCAAGGTCATGCGCGGTGGGCTTTGGAAGCTGGCGCGCCACATCAACTATGGCGGGTACGCGCTCTGGAGGGCCGGTTACTGCATGGCTGCGTCCGGGTTCATCGGGGGTACGATTATGGGGGTGTGGCAGGCGGTGGATTTTCTCACGCGCGGCGTGCCGGCGTTGAATGAGTATTGCTCGAAGAGGTACGGTGAGCAGTGGGTTGATTTCAAGAGGGAAGTGCCCTGGGTCTTGCTTCCTGGTATTTACTAGTTGTGCTAAATGGTACAACATAATGTTATTGGCATAAGCACTTGCTTTTGATCTTTGGGGAGCAAGCATGACCTAACGATGACAAGCAGCAGTACGGATCCGAGTTCTGGACAAGGAGGTGCGTGATCTTTGTTGAGCCGAAGAATCATTTCTCGAATGCGGATGATTTACATACACAAACCTCTCGGCCGAGATATGCGAGTTTCCCGTAAATGCAGACCTGCCGTAGCATCATGACCAGACCCAATGTCCATGAAAAAGATAAAAAAGGGAGGGTATTAGTTGCCCGGTCAGGCGTCACCTCCTGCACCCGCCACCACCTAGATATCTGAGGTAGGTAGGATATAAGGAGCAACTGGCCGTCTTTCCCCAACGGCTACAGCCAAAACAGAGTGCCCAACAACGGCGTGAAATACCCTCCCCTTTTTCACATATTGGAAAAAAACACACAAAGACGCTCGCTTCTACATGCTGTCCTCCATCTGCCGACTCCGGACCTTGGCCCAGTCGTCGCGCTCCTTCTTGCCGCCCTGCTGCTCCAACCCCATGCCGCGCTCAACCCACTCCTTGCTGCCCATGTGGCTGAGACGCGACAGCGCGCGCGCAAACGCAAACGCCTCCTCGTCGCCCGAGAACAGGCCCGACATGCCCTTGATGGAATCGATATTGTGGTCCAGGTCTTCGAGTAGATGCGTCGCCGCCGTGGGATCGCCGCCCTGCTGTCCGGCCTCGTCCTTCTTCCCTTGCTTCTCCAGCGACTCCTCCAGCTCGGCGCGGGAGACGAAGAGCTCCGTCAGGGGCTTCTCCGTCGTCAGGACCAGCTTCGCGTGCGACTCGTACACGGCATCGATAAACGTGATGAAGCGTCGCGCCAGGTCGCGCTGGTTGTGCGTCATGCCGGGACAGTCGGTAATCACAAAGGCGTCGTAGTTGCGCACCAGCTCGAGGTAATCCGCCGCCGACGTCGCTTTGCCAATGAGCTCGTCAAACGTGAACCACGCGCACCGGCCGCTCACGCGCGGCACGTGGATCTCGCGGCCCCAAACGTTCTGCACCTCCGGGTGCGGCTCCGGGTTCTCCGGGTCGCCGAGGAAGCGGAACCACTTCTCGGCGTGGGAGGTCGCGTGCGCGTCGAGCGGGGTGTGGTATACGCCCGAGGGCGGTCGCGGGATCTTGCGGTAGTCTGTCGGGGAGTCGAGGTTGATGACGTGGAGCCTGCTCTTGAGCAGCTTGATGGCCGGTACGAAGGATTCTCGCTGGATGCCGTTCTTGTAGAGTTCGTCGGGGTGTCGGTTCGATGTCGTGACTAGCACGACGCCATGCGACATGAGCGCTTCTAATAATCTGCCCCCCGGGGTGTCAGTTTACGACATGTTCCCTTTCGCGCGCGTGTCCCGTTCTAGCTCACCTTCTCAGAATCATGGCGTCTGCCACATCCGTACACTGGAACTCGTCAAAACAGAGAACGTTGCCCTGCGCCGCGATCTGCGCCGCCATAAAGGGAACGGCATCGACGTCGTTGCCGTGCTGCATCTTCATCTTGTGCAGCCGCTTGTGGACATCCTGCATGAAGTTGTGAAAGTGAATGCGCGTCTTAGTCCTGACGGAGCTCGGCAGCGTGTCGTAAAACAGGTCCATGAGCATCGTCTTGCCGCTACCGACGTCGCCAAAGAGGTACAGCCCGCGGGGCAAGTTGCTCGGGATCGCTCCTATCGTGGCCTCGGCAGCCTTTCCCCCGCCGAACCAGGATCCGAACATGGACTTGGCAGGCTTGGTGGACTCGAGAGTCGGCTCCTTCACTTCGGGCGCATGGTAGTTGACCAGCTCGTCGCGGAGGTGCTGGAGGCTCTGGATGATACCTGTCCCTCGTCAGCATGTGATTCTCCCCACCCCCATGTTGGGGCCACGGAAGCGCAAAACTTGCCCCTCTGATGCTCGTCGTTGCGCAAAATGCCGTTGTCGACTCGGCGGTCGTATTCTTGTATCGGGCCATGGTCATCTTTCGCGGCTGCCTCTCTCATTAGCACCCCCTTGCGCCACCAAACTTTCGCGATTCTGGTTCCTTACCCCTGTTTCCCTCTGTCACTGTCGCTACTGCCGATGCCGCCCTCTTCTGGCCCCCATTTCTGGTATGTTGCGCAAGAATACTCGTCGAGGGACGGAACCTTCCAGCGCTTGTGTTTTGTCTGCTGGCGAGGCAACTTGTGCAGAGAGAGCGTCGGAGGGCGGCCTGCTCTGTGAGGCCTCGGGTTGTGGCGGCAGAGCCGTTGAGCGATGCGCCCACTCGGCGGAGGGGAAGTGAGGATGCAGCTGCACGGCGCATGGTGGCTGGCAGGAGGGACCAAGGTGAACAAAAGTCGGAAGAAAAAAAAAAGGTCTAAGCGTATCGACAAGAAAAATGCATGTTGCAAGCATGCGCGCGTGCTGTAAGATGGTTGTGTCGCTGTGTGTTTTTTTGGGGGGACAAAACCAAGCCGCTTCGGAGATGTCTCGTGGGATGTGGCATGTGTGTGTGTGTGTGAAAATCAACAAAAATAGACTGGTTCGGCCGGTAAAAGATATCGGAGAAAATGACGCTATTGCCTGCCCGCCGCCGGCTCTCACAACTGGCGCCCGAATTGACCACTGGCGCTGAGAGACGGTGGAGAACCCAAGAGGCCTGTAAATTTGACTGTGGGGATGCCGAAAGATGCCGAACTCCGGACCATGCCGACTTCGGTCTGATCAATTGGATGGCGGCTGCTCACCGAAGGTGGGATTTATTAGGTGACGCTCAGGCCATGATCTGACTTCCAGTTCTCTCACAGATCGTCTCTTTCCTCTCGAGCTTTCATCTGAGAAGTGGACGGGCACTGACCAAATTGACTTGGAAGCATTGCTCCAAGAGCTGGACGCCTTTCTCTGTTTTTGATTGTCCTCCTTTCTCATTTCATCTTTGGTCCATTGCTCATAGACTCCACGACAACGGAACAGGCAAAAATCGTGTCATTCTCGACAGCTCGTCATCAAATTCTATGAAAGGCATTGATGAGCAAAGAGGGAATTAGTGATTCACTGAGCCGACCTGTATCTCCTTCATTTCGTCCATATCTTTATTTGAGAAGCCGGCTTTACCGATCCACATCACAACATGTCAATCCTTATATAAGAAAGGCTAACTTACCTAAACCAAGTCTTGCTTGAAAGACATTGAAGAACAAGATATGAATGAAGAATGGAGAAAATAATACACTATTCAGTACCACTCGTGGCACATCTCGCTTACGGTTAAGGGCATGGAGAGGCAAGCGATCTAAGTCGGCTCCCACATACCCATCCTCTGTGCCAAAGGCCGAGATGCCTGCCTGAAATGCATTCCAGCATCTTTCGGCTTGACAACCAATGCTAGCTCTAGGTTTTTATGTGTATTTTATAGCCCGATCGACTACGCTTTTGTGGATTTTGACGTGGCGTGATACGGATACTTCTGGGGACACTCGTCTTGAGGAATGGAGAGGGGCGGGCCCCAGGGATCCTCGATCCGTGCCATCTACCTGCCAGAGTATGCCGAAGCAGAGACTGACAAGTCGTTTCGAGTTTCATTACGCCTAAAACCTATGACCATCTTTTTACATGTACGGATAGAAACTTCGAATACGTATCCGCCTCACAACGGATAAGAAGACAGCGGTAGATATAATATCCGCGGCATGACCTAGCCTCACCACCCCTTGGTCC
Organism: Colletotrichum phormii; assembly: GCF_030913505.1. Taxonomy (NCBI): domain Eukaryota; kingdom Fungi; phylum Ascomycota; class Sordariomycetes; order Glomerellales; family Glomerellaceae; genus Colletotrichum; species Colletotrichum phormii. The sequence continues at coordinate 739,193 of NW_026851455.1, forward strand.
CGAATCGTTGAGCGTGGAAGCAAGAAATCCCTACCAAATTTCAAGCAGACATTCCAATTCTATACATAGAATGGCCAGTAGTATAACTCAAAGGATCATAGTAGAGTTTTAGTTCATCTATTCCTACTTTAGCATGCGCAAGTCCAAGTAGAGAAGCTACGCAGCTTGTAGGAAACACTCACAATATTGCTCACTAATCACTATTATCCCGATCCTCAAATCTTAATTGGATTGGAGAACAGCTGGCTCCTAGGACTGATCATACCCAAGCTCCCAAAAAGGGGGTCTGCAGTGAGACTTCGACCCCTAAACATCAGCGGTACTCCCGCCTGCCAGCCTGCCAGCCTCTCTTGCAGGTTTGCAGGCTTACAGCTGCACAGCTCTTGCAACCTCATGGCCCGTCTGGGTAACAGCTTCGCCTTTCGATGCATCAGGCTCCACGAATACCGCCTCTACATGAAGCTTGTACAAGCAAAGAAAAGGGCATGGGGGCACTCAAAAGCACTCTCGCCGATCTTGGTCGGTCAGGGGCGTAGACGGGCAGGCCGCAGCACAACATCGCTAATGCAGTGGGAGAAAGTCTATGAGGAGAGAGAGGGGGCCACGGGGGGCTCATTGCTTCGTCACAAGCATATGGCTTGATTTTGATCCTTTCAATTCTCATAATGAGCTGACAGGAACATTATCTCTCGTGCAGAGTTGCAGCTTGCGCCTGCCTAGCATGAAGGGCTGTGGCTTGGGAAGCGGTCTGCCCGCTTTCTCCCCCTTCTCCAGCTAAAGGTCTAGACGTTGTTGGGCTTGGATTTAACGTCTCCTAGACTCCGGTCAGGGTCTCAGAGGTACGTCTGGATAGGGCAGTGATGTCTGAACGCCCGTAAGTGTAAAGGCGGGGTAGGAGGCGGCCGTTGCCAGTTCTAGGTAGACCGGGAAACTTTCTAGGCCTCGAAAAAGGCCTTGGCTATCGCATGCTATCGCCTCAGATCACAATGGCGTTTACTATCGAGATCTAGATCACCATGCAAAGAGGGGAAGAGAAAGAGTCCAGACTCTCCTGGAAGTATGCTGACTGTAGCTCAATGACTGATCCGAGTCTTACGAATGCTTCAAGTCCACCACGAAATCCATGACCAACGTCTTGCGCCTTTCGTGGATGTGCAGGACGCTAATCACTTTCTTAGTCACGAGGCTCCTCCTCGAGAAGCGAGGGAGGATTCTGGGGTTCACAATTCCAAGGTTACCCCGGCGGCCAGATCATGCAGTTGAATGAGGGAGCTCGATTATCGTCAGCTCTTTGCAGGACCCACACGCAGGATCACACTGGCTACCTACTTTCCCTAATAAGGTACTACAGCGCACCTCTCTTTTGTCTGATATACCTACTCGGGTGCGCAAACAAGGTCTATAGTCTAGAGGCTTCGGGATTATCATTCAGCAGTGAGCGTGTTACCTTGGATAAGGTACGGGAGCTCATGGCCACGACCATAGGCGGGGATTTTGAGGGAGACTCCGAGGAGCGATAGGTGGCAAACCAAAGATACCACCAATCAGCCCTCGAAACTCTCATTCATCACAATGGTTGGCCTGGACCATTGAAGGACCAATTTCGAGCCCTCTTGAAGTCCGTTGGCGAGGCGAAAGCAAGCCCCAGTGAATTCATGGCACACTCTTTCGATGCTTTCCGGAGCTCAGGCTCTCCACTCTCCGTAGCGTTTCTCGAATGAGGCTGTCATGTGGGTTTGTATTGGGAACGACCTGTTTCATGACTTGGTAAAATTGCCATAGCTCAAAGCAGGGCAATATTTCCAGTAGACCCAATTGCTGGCGGGTGTTTACTCCCAAGCTCACGGCAAAACAAGTCATATTGCTTCCTGTGGCCTTTTGGGGGCGTATCGTCAGTTGACAGGGGATTGGCTGGTCATTTTTCTGGCATAGAAGCCCTGTCCCGGATGACAGGGAGTGAGCGCTCACTGAACCTGCTCGTCTTCTGGTACGCACGGATGAGGTGTGGCCCTTTGTTTCTAGTATCTAACCGGTGCTTATTCTTTTCCTACCTTTATGTTCCTTCAGTGATATTGTTCTGTGAGACAGAGAGTTGTGCGTGTTCTTGTGGCATCGTCTTCCTTGTTCGTATGATTAGGAACAATGAGTTTCGACGAAGGTGTGGATATGTTCGAACAATACCACCGTTTATCCTCGGGGGTTGGTAATTGAAAGGAGTCGCCGGACCTCGGGGGCTTATTGCGAGATCAAGTGCCAGAAAATATGCCTTCCGTCCCAGCCGTCAACGCATCAGACACCGGATTAAACGTCTTGTTTGGTAAAGCACGCATTGAAGTACGGAAAGAAATTGCCACAGCACACGATGGCCAGAATTCCTGGATTCGCGACTGTTCGGCGCCGATATCTCACGACAAGGCGTAGTAAGAAACGTGAGAACGATGAGAGTTCTTGGCTAAAGGATACGTTCCTTCCCTGTGTCAGCGATTGGTTGAGGCCGCATGTGGGGAGATGCTTCTTCCCAGCCCGAAGATCACCTTCCTCATTGACAAGCCAGGAGATCTTGTTTGCCAAATTTGTCACCATAGTCAGTTGGCGCTCCGTAGTGAGGCAGAGGCGAGAGGTCTATACGTGGAGCTCTGGGATAGTGTTCCCGCGATGTTGCCTTGCGGGCACGTAGCGGGAGCTCAGTGTTTGGAGATATGGCTCTGGGATAACAAGAGCTGCCCATTTTGTCGACAAAAACTCGTTCATAGTGAATGCGGGCATCAAGTACAACCCCGACATCTCTTCAGCCAGAACGTAGCCTTTACGCCGAACTCAATACCAGATGGAGGCAGCATACCGGAATTATGTTACACATGCTACAAGGCTGCTCTCTGGGTTTCAGCTAACTTCCGGTATCGAACTTGCAAGCGCCGGTTCGAACAAGCAAGAAGCAGGTATCTTGCGTCTGAAAGCCAGGCAGACGCTAATATCCTGCTGCACAGGAAAGTCGATTTTGAGAAGGTGATAGTAGAGGAGTTCTGGGAGAAAGCTATTACAAGCTGGCTGACCCGTTGGTAGAAACGACCCGGAGTCTTGAGGGAAGGGAAGAATACGCCGATTAGAGAAGCGACAGCCGAAAGGAGTTCTGGTGGGCTGCGGACCAACGGAGGAGCTCCGATAGCCGTCCACGGTCCAGTGGCTGTTGGGCGAAACATGCGGTGAAAAGGGTCTCGGATGGCGCTCAATCGTGGAAATCGTGCTCCCTAGCAAAAGACTGCTGCCGAGCCGTATTCTCTCCAGATTTTCTTTTCTTGGATCACATATCGTTGCATGCTAGGCATCCAGAACAGGTCGCAGCCGGTCTGGTCGTCGCGGGTCGCTGACCCCAGGCCATGCTGTCGATGGCGAGCTTTGATACACGTATCTTGCAAAACTTGCTCATGCTCGCCGTCGGCCAGAGATGATGAGTCTGTATAAGTAAGGTAGGCGCCCCATATGGAGTTATCGGTTCCGATGCTGACAGGTTGTGAAGTCTTTCGGGATCGATGGGGGGCCGGGGTGACGATCCGGAGGTGTGTTTCAACAGTCGTCTTCATCGGGATCATGGATGTGGCATCCACAATAGCGATCACGCGTTGGCGGCATAGGCGGAGAGGAACAAAGGCAGTAAAAGCAGGGCTACTGCATGAGCTTCGCAGCAACGGAACGCATCCGCGAGGCCGTCAGAGTGCCAAGACGTTGCGGGTGCACAGACACCACAGATCCAGGGCAGGTCTTATCCGACGTGTACCAGGGCCCGCTGACCGAGGGTCCAGTCCTCGGAGCGAGGTACCGGTGGGGCGGAGAGGGAGGAGAAGGGCGAGACTGTGGACGACAGGCTAGAGCCTAAGTCTAGAGGTAGCCGTAGGAAACGAGGAATGGGGGCGAAAAACAAGAACCGGCATCCTGAATTCTGTATCCGAATTTAGTCAATGTGAAAAAGAAAGCTTTAGAATTCACTAGCCACAATTACGGAGTATGCTGTAATCTGTATGCCTGGCGTGCCACAGGTTATGGCCGTTGACGATCCGAAAGAGTGGAAATGACGTCTCTTTACGTAGGCGGTTATGTCCGTTTGTCGTCAAAACGATGGTGAAGATGGAGAAAGACTGCGTAAGGCATACAGTAGGTAGAGACCTTGCTGCGTTGCTGGGTTCAGTTCAGACCCATTCGAGGGTGCGCGGGAGAAGAAAAGAATGAGAGAAAGAGGGTCGTGATGTGAGTGATGTGATGGGCTGGTGATTTCTGGGTCGCCGGAAGTTGGTACGATTCTGGAAATAAGAAGTGGGTCCAGACGTAGCTTCGGACACTTCACTCCTCGGTTGGACGATCCTTAGCGCCGACGTCGCCCCTCTCCTCCCCGGTTGAGGAACCTAGGGGCATCAGAAGCAAGCACCATGGTCCACGCACCCGTGGCACCAAGCTTGCAAACGTGCAGGCACAACCTAAGTAGGCGTATGTTGATGCCCCGGAGAGCCCCCATTGTTTCCCAGAAATGTGACTCTGTGAGTGATCGCAAGGAACCTGGAAGGTGGGGATGTAAGTAGGGCGTGGGGTGGGTTACCTGGCGACCTATCTTGTCGTCGAATACACAGTACAGAGTACCTAAGTACGGGTAGATCATAGGTAGGTAGTAGATACGGATAAACTGTACGGATACGGCTACTTCGTACGGATGCCTTACCTTGGACAAGGTACCTTGTCTTCCGCCTTTACGGACTGCATGGGGGTGGGTATCTTTGCCTGCCATTATCTTACCTAACCTAGTGCCTAGCCTCGACCTCGAGCCGCCTGTTGTTGGTATGTAAATCACATCTCGACTTTCTCGAGGTTGGGTGCTGGACCCTGGTACCCAGCTGAAGCTGTGGCGTGAGCGCCTCTGTCTCACCGTGTGCTCTATCCGCTTTCGTGACTAACCCGAACTCGATCGCTCCATCTATACCTGGAAAAGACATCAAGTTAGACCGGATGGATGGGGCGAGACTAAGGTAAGCAGGCACCTCATGGCAAATATTGCCTGCCGGCTTCAACTCCGCTGAGCAATTCTAACGAATCACGTCTAACACAAGAAGAGAACCCTGAAATACCGGAGGCCGCGTGTGGCAAGACCTTGGCGCCTTTCTATGTATTACCATCATCCTCTCAACATTGTCCGAGATGTTCCACACCCTTGGTGACGGGCCTCAAAGTTCAAAGTATTCCACTACTTCGACAGCCTGACAGGTAGCATTTCTGCCCGCGCTAGATCCTACCCGCCTTCGTTGGTCAAGTCAGAAACCCACCTCAGTTACGAGGGAGCTATTCCTGTCGTCATTTCCGGCCATCACCGTTGCATCGTGACACCAACCGACAAGCCCTGAATCCTCCAGTCGATCAGGCACAGCAAAGATCCATGATTACTGATGTCTGGGCGCAAAGAGGCATCTGTATCGCAACGCTATTCGTTACCTCATTCCCACCTATCATCTCCTCGTCAATCGCCACCAATCTACCGACTACCTGCAATCCATAGAACAAGGACAGGCTCAATCAACTTCTGGGTCCGCGTCTCTCGTGGTGTACCTATGCCTAACATTACAGGAAAACGATGCCTAAGCAAACCATCTGCTAGATGACTCTGCTCCCCGTCAAACAGTCGCCATCTCCTTGAGACCTCCGATATCTGGCACGTTGCCCAATGACAGTCCCGATACGAAACTCAGCTTTATCATAGGCTCTCGAGTACCCACCCAAACGGATGTCTTGCAGCAGCCAGAAGATATCTTCGAACGGTTCCGTCAACGGAAGGCGAACCGTCACTTGAACCCAAGAACCGGGAAAACTGGGGGTTCAGGACAACACGATAGACGATCTGTGGCTTGCTGCCAATGATACGCCAGAATTCTTCCCCATTCAAGCTTATCCTCTCAAGCGGCTGTTGAACATTCCGCATCTGTCCTTCCCCGTTGAAAGTCAGACATCCCGCCCTGTCCTCTCAGACTTCGCCCCCGGACCCGGCACACATGAGGGCGAAAGACGCTCCAGCCCAACGAGGAAAAGCAAACATGACATCCAGGGCCATTGCCTCCTTCGGCCACGGCAGCTACGATCATCCCAGACCTGTATCCGTACCGTTGCACTGGGACCAGCATCAACCAAAAGTTCCAACTCCCAACGCCATGCTTCAAGTGACAATCCCAGTCCATCTAGGAGCCCCTTTCTTCGACGCACCGCGACAGCCGAAGAACAAGGCGCGCATGCTTTTACGGAGTCATCGTGCACAGCTCAGGGGCGATATCACTGGCCGAGAGCACGTAGGAATTGAGTCCATATTACCAAGACCCTCTGTTCTGGTGACTTTCTAGCGTCCGAACCCCCAACTTTCCGTCGAGCCTGTCGGTCAGGGTCCACCGACAGACGCGCACTTTTGGGGCCACGGGTGGCTTTTCGCATGAGGAGCTCGCTTACTCCGGCTATGTCTCTCCCTCGCATGCCTCGGTCGTCTTGAGCCGCAAGAGCTCAGCTCACCAGAGAGCAAATGTTAAGCTTCTATGGCTAATCAAACCCACGGATGGGATGTGTTGATCTCAGGCAGCTCCGATTCCTCTTGGCCGGAACAATACTCAACCCTGAATTATACGTTTCCGTCGATTGGCTGCCCAGAAACAAGCAAGATCTCACGACAGTGAAGTATCGGAGTTCCCGTTTGGTCAGCTGCGTTGCCTCCTCATTATGCCTAGTGGCTTGGGGTCCGGTCTGGCCTCTTCCTGGACGATACCCCTACCACCTCAGCAGGAGACCTCGTAATCCTTGCTCTTCCCCTCTGTCGGACCAGTCTCGGCCAGGGCAAGTCATCCTCCACCCGTCTTTCAAATATTTTCAGGCTGTCTGTGATTTGCCGGTCCGTTGCGCTTTCTTTTACTGCAGCAATATGTCAGGCCTGGAAGCCCTTGGTGCGGCCTCGCCAGCTGATGCTCTTGTTCACATCCCCTCAAGTCTTCCCGATGAAACAAGCGTCAGCTAAGGCTCTAAAACCCCACAGTCTCTTGCATATGATAGATGCCCAACCTCCTAAGACATCTAGTTGACCTTCAGTCGTATGCTCCTCGAAGAGAAAGCCCAATTCCTGTTCCTCCATCCACGATCACCATCATCCCCTCAGAAGGCACAATCCCCCATATTTCGAAAGTGCGTCGTCGTCGTCGTCGTCGTCGTCGTCGTCAACAACCCGCACAATAGCCAATGGAAGCGGTTAGTGACCTTTTGGTTCCAAAAGAGCTCGACGTGGAGCTCCACATGGGCAACATTCTTCCCCCGCGGATGGACAACTTACCAACCCTTTCAACGTAGGAAAAGGAGAGGAACCGCATCCGGGATAACCAGCGCCGTTCGAGGGCTCGAAAGAAAGAGTACGTTCAAGAAATTGAGCAACGTCTTCGGCAACGCCAACTTCAAGGAGTCGAGGCTTCTGCTGAAGTACAGCAGGCAGCACGCCGAGTTGCGGATGAGAACCACAAGCTTCGGCAACTCCTTCAACATGTGGGCTATGGCGACGAAGTCGTTGAACAGTACATTCAAACCGGCAAACTCGGTTCTCCAAGTCATCGCGGCCTGCATACTCCAAACACAAGCGGCAGCTTGGTCCCTGAGAAAGCGACAGAAACGTTGGAGGGTCTCTTGATTCCACGGCGGCCATCATGTCTCGATATTCAGATGCCAATTCTGCCAACGAGCAGACATACCAGCCCAGACCGAACTCTTTCATACGGTCCTACGCCAGACTCGCCGGTCGAGGAATATGGTTCTCCATCGGAATCTGTCCATCAAATCCATGCCTCGGCGGCTGTTTCACCGACAGACTTTGGTTCTCAACAGGTCTACGCTCGCGCCGGCGACATGAAAAATCGAGATTATGCAGGTCATCACCACCGCCCACTAACGGTCGAGTGGGCAAATACCCACCAAAATCAGTCTACCCATGGTATTTCATCAAATATTCAGGGATTCGGGGCGAATCAGACGCTCGATTATCATCCGCCATTCCCGGGCATCAATCCTTCAGCAGGCATGCTACCCCCAACATGCGGCGGACCGCCCTCCGTGCCGTACATCGCGTACCAGACTTTTCATCCCCAGCCGCCGGCGTTCATCGCAGCTGCTACTAGTCATATCGAACACGTCTCCGTCGTCGAAGCGGATCCCGCTATGGAAGATCGCAAACCGCAGTACAGAGGACACCCAGATGACCATTCTTGGCAATACAATACCCGACACAATTGAAGCGGATTCGAGCGTTGTTCTTTGAGGAACTCGACGCAGTTTTAGACCCTTCTAAACAAGGCTTTCTGCCGCGCAGACGAAGCCAAAACCAACAATGGAGAGCGGATGTGCCGTTGGAAATCCGATGGAACAATCAGTCGAACAATTTGGCCGGAACCCTATTATGGAGCCCTATTCTTTGAATGGAGATCTCGAATAGCAGTGCCTTGACACTCCTTCTTTGGAGTTGTACATGGATTTTGCCGATGTACACAATCAAGCACAGACGAGGCTGGTCAAAGAAAACCAATTATTGTTCCCTACCTGTGTCACCGAGACTAATGGGAAGGACATGAAGCACAAAGGCAACGAAGGCTCGTGAGAACATGGCCTTTGGCAAGTGCTGAAAGCGTTGCATTCTCTAGGGATTCAGACCAAGAGTGTTTACCTCTGCCGCGACGTTCTTTGTATGAAGAATGCGCATGGAGCGACTGTATAGGGGGCATGCCGGCGACCCGTTGAGCCATCTTTTCGCCAGCCGGAAAGGACCAAAGCTCCCATGAAAGAGCTCACCGGACACGACATGGAGGAGTTGATAAGAACTATCTTTAATAAATCTAATGCCCACGGTTACCACTGACTAATTCTCTTGTTCCCTTTTTTCCCTCAAGTCAATTTTGTGTGTCTACTCGAAGAAATTTCATCCACATCCTGCCCCCTTTTTGCATTATTACCAAAAATTCTAGATTGTTCAAAACTTCAATGTCGGATTACAGTCAAGAGAGGATGACCACGGTGGCGATATTGGCCATATCACAGAGAATCGAGTTTGAGAGATGTCTTGCGGCGATGAAAGCCCGCAAAGGGGGTCACGGCTCCGATACTCTGGACGTTCTGCGACGTCTGGTTTGTGAGGCTGAAGACGCCCGCGGGATTCTGTCGAGTCTTCGGGGAGAGATTACCGGGGACGCATATGATGCCATACATCATATGCTAGAAAATCAGATCCTGTTAATCAAAACGCAGATTCATGAGGTTGCGCCAGAGGCGGGGAAATCGTTCCTGCAGACGCCAATGTCGAATCCACCGCCGCAGCAATCGAAGAAACAGCAGCAGCAGCAGCAACAGCAGGAGGGAGACACCCTTCAAAAACCGCCGTCTCCTTTACCAAGACCTTCCAGGCCCCAAAAAATAAAACTGCCATTACCGCGTCCGCCCTCCCTACCTAGACGGCTTTATGATGCTACGCCAACGAATAATGCGACGGACCAGTCAAACCCCCCTGAAAAGCAGAAGTCTCCTGCCCGTGAGATCAAGGGGTTCCCTCCGCGAGCGACTAGAGGACGGCGTCAAACTACAAAGTCCTCAACCTCACGCCTTCCAGCGCCAGCAGAAGGGGAAATAAAAGACCATGATTCAACGGGGCCAACGAGGGGGAATCAAGCGGGCCGTCGCCGTCATCAGGCCAGTGTAAGTCCTCCACCCCAGAGAAGATTCAAGCTGTGGCCCACCGCAAGTAACAAATACTCGCGTCCAGCGTTTGAACCTCTTTTTTTTTGAGAGAAAAGCGAGAACCCCTGAGAACCCAGAAGCCGGGGGATGTAAGCGGTGCGATTCACCTCCGCAAACAGCTCGACGAGCAAGAAGAAAGAATCGAGGCGGCTAACGTGGAAAAGCGGAGTGATGATGTTAATGGTGAGACGGAGAGTGAGTACGAGGGTGAGGCAAAGGCGGAGGTGGAGGATGAAAGTCAGTCAGGGGGCGAAGGGGAAGAGGGAGAGAGACGCGGCAGGAAGAGGTCCGCGGAGCATGACTTGTCCCCGCCGACTCCTAAGAAATCTCGCTCTGAGCTTCGTGGCGGGCAGAATGGTGGTAGCCCAGGGCGTATCAAGAGGTTCATAAACTCGCTTAACCCCTTTCGAAGCAGACAGACTAAGACCCAGGAAAGCAGAGACGCCGAACCGACCACTGTACCGAGCAAACCATACTCACCGGAGCCGGCGGTAGAGTGCTACATCTTCGAGGACGCACTCAACTCGAGAGACTCGTTTGACAACGGAGAGGAGGATCAAATGGCCCTGCGCTACCGCGACACCATCGCGGAGCTCATCCAACTAGTCGACGACGCGCCGCACGCCATCACGTCCAAGGATCCCCTCGTACGAGACTTCCAGAGGAAGAAACTCGAAGAAGTCCAGGCCGTCCTGCGCGAGATCCCGAACATTGCCATCGCGAGAAGGAGAATCGACAAAGAGCTCGTGGAGATCCGGGACGAGAAGCAGGCGATTCGGACAGGGTGTACCAATCTCGATCGGGCGAGCAGGACGGCGTATGTGAAGAAGCTCAGACGGGATGAGGGAGTCTTGACGAATCTCCTGCAGAGGTCAGATAAGCTCAACGAAACGATTTTTATCTTTGGTGCAGAGGGCGCGGCGATTATTACCCATTGGATCTTGGAGACGAAGAAGCGCGTGGATTTGGAGTTGGAGTTTGGGGCGAGGGCGCAGATGGTGCCGGAGTTTCTCGGGGTTCAGAAAGACGGTAAGGAGATCTTTAGCGTATGAAAAAGATACCAGTTGCGGTTTTAGAGGTGCCGGGAAGAGGAAGAAACTAGGGTAGATATACTAGAGACACTGTTTGTTGCCTTAAGGAGTGTAGTCGGGATAGATATCACAGAAGTGGTTGGTAGGCCTGTTGTACGAATATCATGAGAGAAATGCATTGCTCGCGCCGAGTCCTCTTAACTCCAGTTGATCATCCATCAACCCCTATACATACACGATCAGGGGGGGAACGCGTAAGATTTGCCCAAAACCGCTGATCATTCCGTTGTCTTTTTTTCGCTATTTTCAAACTTGAATATTTGTGCCGTTTTGAAACAAAACAATAGAAAACGCTTTTGGTATCGTCATTATACCGGGAATATCTCTCGCCTCCCACTGGGAAGTCCATGAACCGAAACTACCTCCCTTTCTTTACAAAAAGTAGTCCGCCACGGGCTTCTTCGCAGGCATGCCCCTAGAATCCTGCGGCGCGGCCTGGAACACACGGTACCTCCTCGCAGGGCCGGGAAGCAGCACCTGGTCGTCGGTGCCCCGGATACTGCCGTCGCTGCGTCCCCTGTCACCGTTGCTGCGCGCGAACACACCGGTGCCCGAGTCGTCCTCCGCCAGCTCGAGGATGGCCGCTACGTTGCCGCAGCGGTAGCAGTAATTCGGCGCCGACCACACCGTCACGATACTGGCGTCGAACATCTCCTTGAAGCCTTCCATGACCAGCTGGTGGGCGCGCGCAATGAGCGAGAGGTCGTTCTTGTGGTTGAAGTCGCGGACGATATCGGCGCCGAACAGGAAGCCTGCGCCGCGCGGCGAGAGACCCCAGCCGTCGATCTCGTCTGGATCGGACCAGAGGAGGTCGCACATGGCTCCCTCGTGGGGAACCTCTTGCTTTCTATCCAACAGTCGGATTTTATCGACGCTGTCTATCAGTGGGGATAGACCTCCGTGGACGCAGAGGATAGCTCCGGCAGGGTTGCCCAGGGACCCTGAAGAGCTTCCTGATGCGCCACTACCTGGCGGACCTGTCTTGTCGCCGCCGGACGAGGGCGCACCGTTGGGGCTGTTTGTAGGTTGCCTTTGTGGCCGTCTCTGTCGGGGGAAGCGGCTCATTGTTGAGCCGTTTTGGTCGCAGACCTCAATCTCAACATCGTCGTTCATGCCTTCCGGTCCCGGGGTGGAGGGGAATGTGTGTGACGCGCCGAGGACGATGGCGCCGAGAGCGAGGTAGTCGAATACGTCGCAGCAGTACCGCCAGACGTTGGCGGAGCCGTATTTCCTCAGGCATTCATCGTAGAAACCGTAGACGGTGGTGATTTGGCGGGATTCGTGGTTGCCCCTGATAAGGGTCATGCGGTCGGGGTAGCGGACTTTGAGGCAGAGAAGAAGGAGGAAGGACTCGAGGGAGTAGAAGCCACGGTCGACGAAGTCACCTATACGAAAGAAGCGTAAGCACACACAGGAAGTTCAGTGGAACGGCGAAAGATCATGGCGGCATACCCATGAAGAGGTAGTTGGTATCGGGAACGTCGCCGCCTACTCGGAAAAGCTCCATGAGGTCGTGGAACTGGCCGTGAATATCGCCACATATCTGATCCCATGTTAGCGTCTGCTCGCCTTCAAACTATCGTAGGGAGACCTTATCATACCGTGACGGGAGCTGTGACGGTGACAACATTTCCTTCCTCAATGAGCAGCTCGCGCGCCTTGTGGCATAGCTCTCGGACTTGCGCTTCGGGTATCGGTCGGCAGGCGCGCAGTTGCGCAATAGCTCTATGCGATACGTCAGCGTCTCTTGGTCATATGAAGCAGATCGCGATCGCGAGCATGCTCACTTGTCAAGGTCGCTCATTGCGAAATTTGAGGAGGGGTTCCCTGGTCTGGGTCGCGGCGCCCGAGGCCGAGGACTCGCAGTATCGAGATGGAAAGGATGGTGGTGGTACTCGTTCTACTTTATAGCATGTCGCGCGGAGTATTCGATTCCGGGTCGGTGCGATCGACGGCGGCTACCTGACGTCGTCGTAAGAATGCGGATTGAGCACTTGCGTTGGGCGATCAAGGCTTCGAGGATGGGATGGCGTCAGTAAAGTTCAAAGACGTGCATGGTTGCCCTCTAGCGGTCGCCGGTCGCCTGCCAACCCCCAATTCGAACTTCCAATCGCGCCGGGATCTGCAAAGTGGATATATGGTCAATGCGTTCCTGTGGGTTCGTTTTTCGAGTGCATCCCGGCCCGGGGATTTGTTCATGCTCCATCTCGGATCTTTAGTTATTACGGTGACCGAAGATTAGATCCTCAGGCATGCGGCATGCAGTCGTTGGCTGGCATGTCACGTCGCCCAGGGTGGTCCCACTCCGGGCCGCCGGAATCCAATCAGAAGGCCTGCATATCAGTTCGGGTCATTGGGTCATTAAGCTTCACTGCAGGTTTGCGAGAAAATCAGCCGTCAGCCATTGTCGTCACGCATCTAAAGCCTTCATCAGGGAACTGCATTCGGACCCGTCAACCCGTCGCGCGAGCATGGTGCTGTCATAGGTGAGTAGATTCGGTCAATTGGGCTTTTCTGATGGTTTCCCACGTCGCTAACGTCCAATGGCAGCAGAAGATCGAAGCCTCCTTTTTCCAAACACCCATAAAAATAAAAAAAACCGCGATCATGCCACCACACCCCCTCCACCCGAGGTCGCGCATGACCTCTTCGCTCTTTGCAACCACGGTTGTCGCAAGCTTCTTCGTAGTCGGTATGCCGCATCTGCTGCCATGCCCAGCACCAAGAGTCACATACGCCGACGGAGAGATAGTGGTGGGCGAGGACGGCCGCCGAAGGAGGCGCCGCCGTCGCGAGGCAGCCCCCGAAATCAATGACGGCGTCGTCAGCTTCAATCAGATGAGCGACGAGGAAACGATACGAGCAAGAGAAGAGCGATTGAGGAGGGAGTGCCCAGTACCGAAACCTGGCGGCATCTTGGGCGAGTGGTTAGGATTCCACGGGCCGAGCAAAGCGGAAGATAGCAGCAGAGCGGGAAGGTGACGACGGCAGATGAACATATGTATTGAACATATGTACAACTCAAAGATACCATTTACGATCAACAGTGCGGTCCCTACGGCGTAGAACATGCGGATTCCGATAGACGAAGTACCACGCAGGCAGGAGATGGTCAATGTGATAAGCGTGCAATCACTCAGCAAGCAGTTGTTCGGCCGAATCTAGAGGAGATGGATGGATGGATGGGTTGAGGACACTCGCCTACGCCAGTAAGAAAAAAAAAAAAGAGTTCACCCCCCGGTGCTGAATTCGGGGCTACATCTCTTGGTGCTCATGCTGGGATTCGAACTCGGGTACTCGCTAAGCCTGTCGTCGAGTAGGCTGGTAGGCGTGAATAATTGATTGTAGATAGACCATTAACCATTCCACCACCTACGCCACAGTTTGACCTGACCCCCGACCTAGAGGGCGCCTGCTGTGCTGGTGACAGGAATGGGATTGAGGGGGCCTATATGGGCTTGCTTCTGTGGTGTATTCGGTAGAGCTGGGATGAATATACATGCACGGGATGATGATTCACTGAACCTATCTGAGTTGATACGAGAACCAACAAACACCATGGGCCGCCTCGGGGAGCAGATATCCCTATTGGGAAGGGATGGCACTGAACAGTTCGAATCCTCTCGATTCCCGCGTGTTTCCAAGAGCTCTAGCTCAAGTGAGTAACCCAACATGAGCTTTCCCACCGACACCTCAGTTGTTGCCTCAAGTGGCATGTTCGACGATATATCAAGCTTTCAGTCGACCGTCCTCGGATGCAGGTCGCACGCAACGCTGCGACATCGGCTGCCACGCCTTTAGCAGCGTCAATTGGCGACAGGAACGGCGGCTACACTTCCTCGGGCGACGTGGAGGCAGGTGGTAACAGAAGGCTTCAGATGCAGATGTGCTTCGAACCCTGTCCTGCCATTCCATGAGCCAAATGAAGATTCTTCAACTTCAAATCATGAACTCGATGCGCGACACATCATGTACGATACTCCATGGCCCAGGTGACTTGTGAGGCTCACGATCACACATGCAATGATATATCTTTGATACCAATACTTGGGGTCTGTTGGTCGGGGCTTGCCAAGTCTAAATAAGCAGTCATCCTGAAAAACAAGGTTATTTTGGAATAACTGCGCCTGAAACCTAGGTGCAGTTCGCCCTTGCAGAGTTGCATCAGCTTGATCCTTGCGAGCTTTGAGCAAGAACACGGCTGGGGACGGGACATGCGGGTCGCGTTGACGAGAACAGACGAGTATTCTGCTTGATATTTTCAATTTTCAAAATCCGAAAGCGGCTAGCTGGGGCACTTGGAACTTGACATTCTTCCAAATTGCCACTTCCTCCGAGTCATCCTCGCTGAAGATTATCAAGATCGCCGCTCATCTCTCTCATGTTCCGTTTCCCAGTAAAGTTTTCATACCCCTGAATTTTGGTGTTAAGAAGTGCCGCGAGCTTATTACGTATGATCTTCCGGAAAATATACACACAGGATTCGCCTCGCCTCAACAGTGAAGCAATGCCTGTCTACGTTGCCAGGGCATAAAGCGAAAATTTCCCACGGCTTTCTCGTGTTCCGTTCACGACCGGGCGATCGTGGGGGGATGAGACGTCGGAAGAGACTCGGGCAAGTGATCCGTGCTGTTAGGCAACGCCCCTGCTTCCGGCCCGCAACCTTAACACCCGCTAACAATATCTGACGCAGGGAGCCCCTGATGGACGCCTTGGCGTAGAGGGGACGCTGGCCAACTTTTTAGTCATTGCTGTTCCCGCAAACCACACGAACCGTGAACACAACGCAAGCCTCACAGCCACTCGGTAAGAGTAACAAGGTTGTCTTCTTTAGCTTGTCTGCGGGGCGGAGGTGTACCACATGGGCGGCTTGCGGTCTGATCTCCAAGGCGCCAAGAACGGCTCAGATCAGTCGAAACAGCCGGAGGACGAATCACCAAGAACGCCTGGAGCCTTGGGGGGCTTTCAGTATCGTGGTTTAGAGTTAAGGAACTTGGGGTGACGGGTGCCATCTGTTTTCTACCGGGGGCACGACTGAGACCGGCTTCAGCACACCCATCGTATGCCGGCCTTTGAACGGTGGAGACCTCCATGCTGCTTCGCACTTTGGGGAGGAGGCAGACGCCACACCAGACTGGCAGACCGTTGGCATTGTTACGCAACCGACAATCCCGGATGGCATCTGTCTCATGAGCCCTGATAGATGCCATCTGGTCAGCAGAGGCTCTGGGCTGGGGCCGGGGGGGCGCTAACCCAATGCCGGGCCTGTTCCACACGACGACTTATGCTTAATGGCATTCCGGGAAGATGTGAAGTTAAATAGACTTCGTTCCCCCGAACCAGAGTATGTTTTGCTCCTCATCCCTTCTCTCAGGACAGTGTCTTTTCTCTACTTCAAACTTTCAATTCTATTCTTCAAGAGCTGTGCTCTATTTCCATTCATTCTCAGCTTCTCTGTCATTCCTTGATACCCAATTGTGAGTTGTCTTCCCTCCGTAACGAGCTCAAAAAAGACACATGCTGACAAGAACGTCCAGTTTATACCGTTTTCACTTCACGACAGTCATTCCAAAATGAAGTCCTCCATGATCCTTCTCATTGCTACCGGCCTGGTGTCGGGTCTGAGCATCCCTAAGCAGCTGGACACCCGCCAGGCCATCGTCCAGGCCCCGGCCGCAGCAGCACCCGCCGCCGCACCCGCCGCTGCTGCTCCTGCTCCGGCACCTGCTGCTCCCGCCGCACCCGCTGCTGAGGCTCCCGCCGCTGCACCTCCTGCCGCTGCTCCCGCTGACGCCGCCACCGAGGAGGCGAAGAAGAAGGCCGAAGAGGAGGCCGCTAAGAAGGCGGCCGAAGACGCTGCCAAGGCTGGCGAGGGCGCCGCCGCTGCTCCCCCCGCTGAGGCTGCCCCCCCTGCCGCCGCCCCTCCCGCCGAGGGTGCCGACGCTGCCGCCGAGGCCGCGAAGAAGGCACAGGAGGAAGCCGACGCTGCCGCCGAGGCCGCGAAGAAGGCACAGGAGGAAGCCGCCAAGAAGGCTGCTGAGGACGCTGCGAAGAAGGCGCAGGAGGATGCTGCCAAGCAGGCCGAGGACAAGCAGAAGGAGGCGGCCAAGGAGGCTGCTAAGCAGGCCGAGAAGGCGATGGGAGACTACCAGAAGGGCGACAACAACAAGGGTAACAACAACAACAATAACAAGGGCAAGAACAACAACAATAACAACCAGAACGCCCTGTTGCTCCAGAACATCCAGCTCCTCCTCGCCGCCATGAACCTTCAAAACGTCGTCAATGTCCAGGCCCTCGCTCAGCTCCAGGCGCAGCAGCAGCTTGTCATGCTCGCTCAGCTCCAGCAGCTCGCCCAGCTCAACGCCGTCGGCCTCGTCAACCAGGTCCAGGTCGTCGCTCTCATGCAGCAGGGTCTCGTCCTCGGTGGCGTCCAGCTCGGTGGCGTCCAGGTTGTCAAGATCCAGTGAACAACATTGTTCCAGGAATTCAAGGAGGGGTGTGTGTGGTATGATCTACAGGGATGTAACTGCAATGTTGTAATTGAGAAAAATTTTCATCGGAAAAGGAAGAGCAATCATTCAGTCTTTAGCACCGGGGGCGAACCACTGTGTTGTGCTGTTTAGATGTCTCATGCGTGCGGAGGTGCAAGGGACCCCGCGCCGCGTGACCGGTTGGGCTTGACGTCCCTAGTGGACGGGCTCGCTTGGAGGTTGAGGTGACACTGGTAGTACTTCCCTACCTGATCTCCTCGCTTCCGAGGCAGAAAAGGGGGTGAGACTAGGTGGTCCGCATGACATGGGAACGGGTTACGGTGCATTAATCAACGGCTCTGCATATCAGACTAGGATTTGGCAAGTGCTTTAATGTAGTTTATGAAGATTCATCAATACTCCACCTGTCAAAACCTCTAGGTTTCACTTTTTTACGTTGTCCCTGTCTCAGAACTTTGCTGATGTCGCGAGGGGGGTTCGCGTTTGAGGCGGGATATCCCTGTTCAAATGCCAAATTTGTTGACAGCAGCTTGACTTAAGCTTATTCTTAATGAAGGTTTATTTGATCAATTTGATTGTTCCTTACTCAGTGCAATCCCACAAGAATCATAGTAACATGGCGAATGTTTCCATTTTAGTTGTTTTCATGCCCCTATGCAACTTGGTCAAGCAGCAGATAACCTGTACAAAGAGAACGATTTCCTCTTGGGGGGGGGGGGGGGGGGGGACAAGACGACAACATCTGCATTTCGTCCTTCTCCCACAGGTCTACCGCAAAAGAAGTCGACAGCAAAATGTGGTATCGAGATGCGCTCGTCAAACGCAAATCCAACCCTCCTCTTCCCGGAAGCGCAGAGCATCCGGATTGCGGGGGAGGAAGACGTCAAAAGAAGAAGGAAAAACAGGGTGACATCTGCAGCCCTGTCGGTCCTTGTCGTCAATGCCATGGAGGGAAGATGCCTCATCGACAAAAGCCTGAGACACTTGGAGGGGTTCGGGGTTGGTGAGCCGAACAGGGGGATCCGACAGGGGGATCCGACGAGGGTTGTGGGCTGCATGACAACTTGACAGCAGCAAAGTAAAAGGGCGGGTGTTGATGTTGCACTTTGCGCCCGGACCGCTTGTCAGTGACGCTAGAGGTTCTGACTTGCTGAAAGAGGAGAATTGCGGGGGTTAAATTAGCCAATTATATACTCATATAGACTCGCAGGGGCCCCACGACGGTCCGAGGGAGACAAATGGACCCCACTGACACGAGTTTAAACAGCCACTAACTAAACCTTAGTTGAGCCGCTCCGACGTCAACAGTACTCCGTACACTAAGGTACCTCCCGCCTGAGCTGTCTCTCTTCCATGATCAGTTGCATCGAGTCGTTGTAAAGACTGTGCCAATCATGACTGCTCATCCCAGTCCTGAGAAAGAGCAGAAAACCACGCTGTTCTCCTCCCCATCCGATGATCAATGTCACCCTCGCCCAACGCATCGCCGGCGAGCCGGCTCGGCAGTCTCCTAAGGCAGAGCGCACATCCTGACGCGAGTGCAACGAAGCCCAACTTCATCCCGTCTTTGAGCTGTCAGAGACCCCAGCGGCCCAGCCTTAGGATGGACCCATCGGATCTCCCATCACCCGGCCAAGAATTTTCTGTCTATAGCAGCCGCGCAGGTCTTTCGGATGACACATACCTGCCATCGCAGCGTCGTCCCATCCCGCTGCGTCTGACTTGCCACAGCGCCACCCTTGCTTCTATAGCCTTTTTTCCCGACTCCATCGCATTATCGCCGCATAGTCCCAGCACCACCCTCACAAAACCTGTGATCAAACCAGCGTCTTTCACCTGCTTCTCCTAATCATCAGACCCTACGAAACAGACTTTGGCTCGGTTCTGGGTGCAGATCTCATGAGTCTATTCCAGTTTCCGTCACTCCTCGCCCTCACAAGTCCGCGGGAAGAAAATCTCGCTGGAAGGTCCATGTGCCGGCTTGGCGATGGCTGGGACGAAAGTTTCCGTGTCACCATTCCGTCGGCCGAGTAGCCGCAGGACCCGCCAAGTAAGGTTATTTGGGCATTGCGTTGCTTGGCCCACGGGGACATCAATTACCTTGCCTTGGTTCGTTTCCTTGACGTTGACACTGATAACTCGCTCTCGTCACGGCCAAGTGGCTTACTGCTACATGTTCTTGCTCAACCTATCTATCTTGATGATTACAACACTCTACAGAAATCAGATATCGAGATGAGAGAATTCCATGAGGTAAACCTAAACGCTTTGGTACGATGGCCATCATGGCCTATCGCACCCTTTGCTGGAATCACCAGCCATCCCAATACAGGTCGCTAGATCGAGCCAAGGGTCGCATCGCTTCCGTCATCCGAAGAAACGTCCTCTTACCCCATGCTGTATGCGTCCCCTCGTGACCCCTAGTCTCAATGACCCCTGTCAACCCGTTTGATCCAACATTATTCCGTACCAGCGATATCGAGACTCTGATACGCATCGGATCACTCGTTCACGACTCTTCCGAGCGCAAATCGTACCTTAATTCACCTTGGTAATGGCCCAAATGCTTCATGCCTTGCTGAACAGTTCAGACGTCGACGTACACCGATTTTGGCTCTTGGTATCTTGGCTTCTGTTCTGTCGACATATAAGCCACCGTCTCGCCGCGAGCAGGAGACAAATTCTTTTTACTTCTCCATCCACACGCATTCAAGTCTTTCATCCAGTCCGATCTCACTCATTCCCTTCATTCATTCTCTTCAGAGGTGAGTCTTATATCAAGATCAGACAAGAGAGTACCCTACTGACTCGCAACTAGCTGTGCTCGTTGTTCTCTTCACTCTTTTCAAGTCGTTTACCAAAAAACCAAAACCACTCTATACAGGAACATCAAGAGCTGTGCTCTCTTCATACATAATACCTTTTTAATCAACCTCAACCTCCCAAACCCATACCACCTCCAAAATGCGTTTCTCAACCATCATCCTCTCCACCCTCACCGCCTTCGCGGCCGCGGCACCCGTCACGGACACCCTCGAGCCCCGCCAAGGTAACAACAACAACAAGAACAACATCGACCTCGCCAACCTAAACAACCTCCAGGGCTTCCGCAACCTCGACCTAAACTACCTCCTCGCCCTCAACAACCTCAACCTCCAGGGGCTCGGCCAGCTGGACCAGGTCAACAACCTCAACCTCGCCGCCTTCCAGAACCTCTTCGCCGCCCAAAACTTTGACCTCAACGCCCTGCTGCAGCTGCAGCAGCTGTCCACCGTGCTCGCGATCCAGCAGCAGGGCGTGTTTGGCAACGTCAACCTGGCGCAGCTGAACCTCGGCGGGTTGAACCTCGGGCTCATTGGCGGGGTTGGGCAGGTGAACTTGGGGCAGTTTATTGACCAGGGGTTGGTTGGGCAGATTAACCAGGTCGTTCAGCAGTCTTCTGGTACGTTTTGACCTGACATGTGGACTAGTGGAATTTCGAACGCTAATCATTGGGGTTTTGTGCAGTCGTTGTTGTTGGCAAATAAGCATTCCGCATCTAGTCTTCATGGGATGGGGTGATGTAATGCATTCATAAAATGGGACACGAATTGTCACATTCAGGATATGGTGTTTCAATCTCTTTTCTTTTCTCTTCTCTCTTAATGACCGGTGCATGAACTTTCCTTGATTCTACAAACTTGGGGGGACTTGGTCGATACAGGTACTAGAATCAAGATGGCATGTATGGATATAGGTACCGTGGCAAATGACGAATCCTCATCCAGATCGACTTTCCGCTGCGTATGAATGGTAAAATGGTATGGAATTCTCAGTGACGCTGGTGATATGGTTTCAGTGAAGTTGCTGTCATTAGTCCAATTCAAGTTCCTAGACTTAGATACAAAGTCACCAGGTCTAGTGAGAACAATCGAGACATGACGCACTTGAGACCTAGGCTTGTGTTTGATCTTCAAGCAAATGGCAGAATAAGCCCCAACACTAGTCACCACTACATATGGTAGTTTGTATATCCGTGGAAAATTAAGATGTTTCAAGAGCACGAGTGGGTCTTAAGTGGCTTCTGGAACACGGGCATCTCGAAGTCCTCGCAAAGATCTACCAGGTCTTGTCCGTCAAGCTGACAATCTTTGGGGCCCTTCATTCATTTCCAACTATCGAGATCGCGGTCAACATACTGCCCAGTTTTTCATCACATTCAGCATGACCGGTACGTTCGTTCCCCCTATCGCTAAGCCTCCCACCAGACGCGCAGCTCTGCCCGAATCTCCCACCAAAAACACGTATCACCACCAGTTCGCTTGTCTCCGTGATCTCCTTGTCATTTGCTGACTTCCCAAACCCCCGCAACGACCCCCCTCAGCTCACATATAACATCGGGGCTTCTACCTGATCATCCCAAACGTGATAACCATCTCAAGAAGCACCTCACGACGCGGGTCCAAGAAGAGAGATTCCACCAAAATCATTCAGCCGAGTCAGAAATGGTAATGCTCCTGGACAGAGCCGGATACAAATTATACCGAAAGAAATGGAATTTGACAACCTCCCCCATCCGTTGCTCGTACTCCTCCATCAGTACTCATCCCAAAGTAGGCTGTCATTTTCCGTTTAGCCGCCCGTAGCTGAGTTACGGGGTTGTTTTGTCAAAACGGATCACCATCTCGTCGGAAAATATCGCACCCAAGACCTAGCCACATCGATCCTCAATAAGCTCGCTGCCCCGTCACTCCGACGGCGCTGGCTCTACACGTCCACACCAGGCATGCGATCCCGGAATCAAACCAGTGCGTTAGCTTTTCGCATCCCTTGAGTGATTTTCTTATTGACTACTAGCGACACTGTACAAGAGCAAACAGCCGGAAACAATGTAACCTGTTCTACAAGACCCGGATCCCAGGTTGGGACATATGCCAAAGAACCAGAGGCGGGGACGTAAGAAGACATACAGCCATAACCAAAATCCAAGTTTCCATATCAATCTCTGCCCTGTTACCTACAAGGCTATGGTCCTTCGACTTCGTATTGTCGGTAAGATGTCGATACCCAAAGAAGCATAACGTGTGATCGTCGAGAGCCACTACTTTGCCGCCAGCATATTTACCACCCACTCCATCTTCATCGCATCAAGTACCTAGCACTCAACTTGAACACAACGTCAGATATCATACAAGAACGAAGTTGGAAGCCACACGTATATCTTCCTTCCTGAGGCCATCCAATATTTACACAGCACGTATGCCGCTGCCAATACCTCTCAAACACCATCATGGCATCAGTCCTCCCAAATCCCGTGGGCACACTTCTTACATGTTTGGCCCAAGTAAGACTCAATACATGTAGACAGCAATAAGTTCACCCATTGTCCGAAAAGAAAAAGCTCCCATCAAAGCAACCTGAAGAACCTGCCTGACTGTGGCATATTCTAGCAAACTGATTATCATTGCAGCTTAGTTGCCATGTTTGTCACCGAAAGAGCACGTGGGATCTCCGTACACGCACAAATACACACAACGCACAAACTTACCAACTGTAAATCCTTTTTGCACATGATCTGATTTCGTACCACAATTCCACAAAGCACGCACACAGCCCCGACAAATAGAAAAAAACACACACACACACACACACACACACGCACACACATACTTCTGTGACCCATCTCCAGAATTTCGCAGCTCCAACCACTAATACCTTCCCTTTCCCTTCCGGTGGAAAGCCTGCACGAAAGAGAGTCCGAGAGACTGCGAGCCGGAGCTGGCCGACCTGCATATGTGGAGAGAGAGACACACGGGAGCCCCCAAAGAAAAGTCCACCCAAAAATGGGAATTCTTGGCGGGGAGTCCGAAGATCAACCCCGTATTGACATGTCCCTTGCGACTGTCGATCTTTCGGTATAAAAAGACGTTCTTTTGTGGAAACATATGAATTTTTCCAGGGAGGAAAGGATAGGGGAAAAATATAACCATAGCACACTGCCCGCCGTACCCGCCTAGGAGAACCGGACCGAAGGGAAATATTGCGAGACAAAAACGGGTCCTCCGTGGGCGTAGGGGGGACTCCCGATGCTCGGCGTTCTTGGAGACGGTTGCCTCCTCCCACCCGCCGGAATACGAAATGCATTGGCATCTTGGCAAGCACTTGTTGCGGAGTTCCAGGAGACAAGCACACGGAAAACCAAACGAGACAGGGAAAACGAAAAAAAAAGCAAAAAGAAAAAAAAAGAAAAAAAAAGTATCTTGACTCAAAAGAGGACACTTCTTTCGAGACTTGCTGATGCGATGTCGCCATTTGTGGCAGGTCTGCCAAGTCAGAGAGAGGGGTGACCAGGAATCATTCCTGTTGGGTCAGAAACGAAAATTCCGTGGGCGCATTTTGTGAGGCTGACATGTTCGCAACGGGATGGCACAGCTTAGGTCTGAGATCCCCTGAGTGAGATTTGTTGGAATTGGCGACCGTTACCTTAGGTTAGGCTGTCAGCTCTGTGAGAGCTGAAAAGAGAAAAAAAGCCTCATCAGACTTGCAGTAAGCATATGCACTCACTACATGTGCAGCTTGACGAAGCCAACCAAGGACAAGCAATGTGGTGTTGTCCAACCTCTCAAGACCTTAGGCTCATTTTCCCACTTGTTCTGCAAAGCTTCGGCTTTGGCGTTGTCATAAACTCAACTGAAGCGTGCTGCCGCACGCTCGCGCGGGAGATACACAGAGCCCGTGACCCGGCCCCGGGCCGGAACCCTCAGCTCGTGCCCGACCGGTCGGGGTGGACCGAAGCGGACGTGATTGGACTACGTTTCATAGCCCGCACGAACGGGGCTGCAGGCAAGAGGCGGGGGGAAAGCTCTAAATTTCTGGGAGAGGCACGCGTTGCATGGGGCCGAGGGGAACCATAACTTGCAGGTGATTATCGGGGTGCATGCATGACAGACTTTAGATGCGGATCTTCGGTGAGTCGATCAGTTTCGTAGCCGCAGACAACTGATTGTGCACCAGTGCCCGCGGAAGCTGCGCTCTCGCAGGCAGAGATTTCCTCGTCGGCCGGTCCAAAGTTTGATGACGAGCAGTCGAAGGAAGACTTGGCAGGCCTCGTTGAGGCTTGGTTGCGCGCTCGGACGACGTCCCGTGGGATAGCCGTTTGGCAGGCCATTTGGCATTGCCAGCGAGTCCGTCAGACGCTCTGATGAACATGGCCGCGGCTAATGACCCGCTAGGGCTCCCTCGTGGCTGCGTGGCATCCCGCTTGCGCCGCTTGCGGCGACAAAGCCTCCGTCGGGCGTCTGTTGACCGAAGCCATTACGCCTGTGTTAAGCCACTGGCTCAGGTAAGAGTGCTGCGACGAAGGCATGAAGGTTGGGTTGAGGGCCATGTGCGGCGGTCTAGGGCACCTCCCGCGAATCCAGACCCAACCGCTCGATTCAACCCATCCAAGCGTCATGTTCATCGTGGGTTGCAAAGAAAAAGTATGAAAGAAACTTGGTCAAGTGGGGGAAGGCTCATGGGAAGCGCCGGTCCTGCTAGTAGGCGGCATACGCCGGCGAGATTAAGATCGACCCGGAGTTATGGAAGCTGGTAGTGGACGACTACGGCATCGCCTTTTTCGACCCTTGGAAGATCTGGACCCTGGACATCTGATAACCCATCCGGAAACGAGCAGAGGTCTGGTCGAGACTCTGAGCTGCGAAGCGTTCGCGGTCAACGTCGCTTAATGCCAAGCTCCATGTGCCGATTTGCTTCATAGTGGCGGATATTTCCAAACAAAGAACCGCTTCTGGGAGCTCCAAGATTCGACTCCGTACTGCAAAGCTTTAGCTCTCGTACACGCAACCGAGTCATAGGCGAAAAGATGGGCGATTTTGGACCCTGAGCGATGGATGAGTGACGTGGGGAGGCAGGGAATCAATCGCCTCGCAGCGCAGGAGCTCCGGGATGAACAGAGCGTCCTATTCTGACACACGATCATCCGCAATACGGCCGTGGTCAACGGCTATGTCCACTGGCACGACGACACGACTGCACTGACAGTCGGAATTTTTTGCGTTCGCAGGAGCAAGGCAGCAGAATTATGTTGTGGGGAAAGCTGTCTCCGGAGGAAGGCTGTGCGTGTGCTCATCCATAGTCTGACCGTCCGAGCTCGAGGTGTTGGGACGCTGGGAGTCTTGGGGCGGGAAATAGGGGATGATCTGACGTATGGCGCATTGTCGATGGGCCGAACAGGGAGCGGGTTTATGCAGTGACGCGGAGAGTGTTATGCAAATCACCAGCGGTTGGTCTCCGGTCTCTGGCGCTAGCAGAGGTTTCCAAGGCAAGGCTGGGGCCCCAAATGATGGTGGTCGGGATATGCTGTATGTCAGTGGTTCTCTTAGAGTCCTGTGTGCTCAGTGCTGTAGGGGCTTATGCATGTCAAGTTCAGGTGCTCTTGGGTAATTCATCGTCCCATCAGTCGCGCGCGTGAGATGGATGGGACGGTGTGGTTTGTGTCTGCATGGTGGTTGCATTCTCGCGAAGCCGGTTGCGGCCAAGTCAGGTACGGATGCATAAGGTGTGGGATTGAGGTTTAGGTTCGGTTGGGTGGAAGGATCATCGAGATATCCGCAGCCCGAGGCCAAAGTCGACTACGATGCGATGCAGATGCGGATGCAGATGCAGCACCGGCCGTACACGAACGAGCTTGATCTGCTGCAACAATCGAGCACTTGCCATTTGCCAATCCCTTCTGCTTGTGTCGGGCTCGCCTAGACCACGATGCAGCGGGGATTGGCTATGATCGTGGAAGTAGGTCTCGACTGTTGATGTCAAATAAAAGAGAACAAAGAGGGAGAGATATAGGGTATCGGTATGGACCGGATGACAGGAACAAGACGCCGAAACGGGAATAGGTACGAAGTAGGTATTCGTAGCGTGATGCGGTTCAAGACCCGAGGACTGTTGCAATCGCGCTTCGTAGCGGCTACCTCGTTGGACCAAAGGGCCGAGTCTCTACCCCAGAGTCCCGGCATCAAGGTGGGGGTGGAAACTTGGAAGAGAACAAAGGGACTGGCGAAGAGGCCTTGTCAGTTGTTGCTCACTGGAATGCTGAATTGTCGCTTGTGTTCCATCGGGTTCAAGGTGTTTCCTCCCAAGGAGGAAAAAATCTGCCATTTGGCGCGGCCGTGGCTGTGGCTGGATTAGCACGTCACTATCCGTAGACGCTACGCAGAGACCTAGGGTCCCAGGGTGCCGAACACGACGTGCTGCAAACCCACGGAGCAGAGTTCAAGGGTCCATGGCCGTCGACGTTGCTTTGATGTTGGTCACGATCCACGTCAAGATCGAGGTTGGCGGCTTCGTGGCAACTTGCAAGGTGGTTGAGGTGAGACCGTGAGAAGATCGTGGGCAGTCTGGGCGGGCGGACAGACGGGCGGCTTCCACCTCGGGAGGTCAGTTAGACTGAACCTTGAGCTTGTGGAGATGACAAGAAGTACTTTGGAGGTACCTCGGCGAGTTCCACCACGATATGAAGGGTCGTGATGGTTGACGAGCGTATCCGTACTGTTTCTTTTGCAGGGAGTCTTGGAGGGCCGTCTGTCGGATAGGCAAATGAATGGCTTGATAGGCTGTTCGGTTGCCTCTGCTTGACTCTTGACTTCTTGGGGCTCAGAGGTTGAGAGTTGAGACTGACCGCCTGCGGTGAAGACTTGCCGCCTTTGCCATGCAGAGGCTTAGAACCCACACAATCGGATAGTCGCATCAGATGTTGTCTTGTTGGAGAATGGAGCTGAGGGGAGAAGAGATCCATCTGGCAAAGTGACAGGTCACAGAAGGCGTCCCCGAAATGCGACGAGGCAGGTACCGGGGACAGGTACGGGTGCTTACCTGGTTCGTGAGTCCACCGCTGCCTCACCTCCCTTCACCACCTCACCTTGGATGTATCTTGCTTCGTACCTTCTCTATGCTTAGGTAAGGCAGTTTCGGTTCATCTTCGCTGCCACTGGCAATTGGACTGAGGTGTGAGACTGAGACTGAGGAACCGGAGCAGTACGTACCTCGCTCCGCCGTCACCAGCTCAGCCCAGCTTCCAGCGGGTCCTTCGGGCCTGTAATCCCCACTCCAACCCACTGGACGAACTCCCTTTGACACCCAAATTAGCACTCGGCCACTCGCTGAGGGCTGTCGTCACGGTGAGCCAGAGAAGCCAGAACGACATGGCTAGGTTGTCCCTGATTGCCGTTCAGGAACCTTGCCCCCCTTCTCGAAGAACAACACTCGCAAGTTCGCAACATAAACGCGCAACATACGACACCAAGTGACCACCCACACACCAATGTCCAACGGGCAACTCGTGCGAGAGATTCTCCTTGGGAACTCCTTGGAGACTCCTTGAGGGAGGAGTGCAGCAAGGTTTGCTTGGCCTTCCCGTATCCATGTGGTCCGTCGGAAAATACCACCAGTCAGGATGCAATGGATTGGCAATGGCACCATCTGATCGACCATCCGTGTGACGAAAGCCCGCCGTTCCTGGATGTGCCGTGGTCAAACAGAACTGGGCCGCCTGTTTGAGCGCCTTGAGCAAAGCCTGTCTTGCCCTTTTTCTTTTCCCCGATTCGATCCCTTTCTCGGATAGGCAATGAGGCACGGGGGTGTACAGTGTAGGGACGGAGACACGGAAACCGCAAAAGCTGCCACACCTACTGTGTAATCGAGGCTTTGGCTTCTGATTGAATGTTTGAAAGCTGCAAGCCTTAGGAGGGGATTCGGTGGATGATCTGAGACTCAGACGACGACGGAGGTAGACCCGAGACGGGATGGCAGCATTGGCACTGTCATCATCAGGATGGGTTGATGAGGGGGATGCTCGAGACCAGACCCAACTGCCGTCCATACGTCCAACGTCATCATGCCATGCTCATGTACTGGTGGGTGTTCTGAAGGGGGAAAGGGAAGAGAGAGAGAGAGGAGAGATAGCTGGGCGTGTTATGATCTGAGGCCAGGGAATAAGCCAGCAAGCATCATCAACAACACCAGTCAAGACTGGCTGCGGCATGCGGCGGCCTGCCTTTTTGCTGCCCAGGGTGCACACTGCACAGGACTGACGCGAGCGTTTCGTCTACAATGGGCAAAAGGGAAACCAAAATTGCCAGCCATCGACGCAAGATTCCCGAAGCCGGGGATGCCTGTCTTCTTCGTTGCGTCAGCCACCGTCACTAATTATCCTGTGGATGGGCAACACAACAAGCGACCGGAGTGGTTGGGATGGAAATTTGAGTATCCTTCTTGATTCTGCGTCTAATGTCTGGGCATGTCTGGGTATCACCGCTGCTGGGTAAGGCAACCTGTGCCTGTGTAAGCGTGGGATTTGTTTGGGTTCCTGTTCATCTGACTCTTAAAAAGTATGGATAACATCAACAACAATCCATGCCAAGTGGGAATTGATGGATGAGGTCAAGTCTTTCTGCCCAAGACTCGCATGTTTGGTTTGCCATGACCGAATGATACTAGTCAATAAACCATGCATCCAGATGCAAGAGAATGGGCACCTATTCATACTTACTTCGTACCCATCCGTAGGTACTTGAGGTGGTTGTCGAGTGATTGGCCATTTTTTTTTGCCGCCTTATGTCACTTTGTTTTGTGCCCGTATTCCCAATTTCTCGCTTCCCTTCTTCTTTTCCCGACTCCATTCATTGATCCTCGCCCACATTGCTGCTGGCCCCCCATCCCCTGCCGGGCCTGCCCTCGTTCTTGCAGATACGCTAAAGAGCCGAGAGGGAAAAGAGGACCATTGCCGGGGGTTTCCTTCTCGTTTTTTTTCCCTTGCCAAGTTGCCGTTGTACCCCTGTCTCGGTGCCCTCTTCTCGGCCCTCGTCCACGTCGTCTTCGGTTCTCACCTACGGGTTATCCGCACCGCCTATTTCGTTGTCCACCACTTGCTACCTAGTTACTTGCCATCGTACGGAAAGCAAAGCTCCAGGCACAAGTTAGGTACTCGAGGGGTGTGTGATCACAATTGTAGAGACAAAAAGACAGCAAGAGAGAGTTACCTAGACCAGAGAGAAAACGCCAAACCAGATGATCCCGCTCAGACGGCGCGCTAAAAGTGAAGGAGTGAAAGAAAACCAAAGTTGCCAAAGAAAAGGTACACGCGAGGTACATCGGAAATGTACAGGGGGGGCTTTGGACACAGAGCGCAGCATCGCATCAACACGGACCATTCTGCACTACTGTGCAGCAGCACCTCCACCCCAACCTACCTGTATTCGTACTCCCTACGCAGTAATGGCATGAGCGAGGAGAGGTTCCCAGTTGTCCCGTCCATGTCTTTCCTCTTCTTCGTAGGTTGTTGTTAGGTACGAACCCACTTGGTGCATCGCCCACCGCCGAAATACCTTCTCAGAGTCCCAGAATCCCAGAATCCCAGCTCTGGTATCTGGACCGTAGCCCGTCCATCTTCCCGCTCCTCGCGACTCGTTTCCCAACCCCGACTCAGCCTTACTTCGCTTTATGAACCCTGCATAACTTACAGCAACGGCATCTGGATCCTCTCTCTCCAAGTTCGAACCCCCTTTCTGATGTATCCGTACACCCATTGCTACTAGGTACGGAGCATGTACTCGGACCTGGCAATCCCAATCCTAAAACTCAATCCCACGCCCGTCCATCATCCACCATCCACCATCCAACTCACTACATATACCGCCCCGACCTCCCACCTCATCCTCTTGTGCTCTCCTACTCACCTCTCCAACCCGACATTGCGTGATCACGTTTACGACCGAGTACGAGTTACTGCCCTAATCGCACACCCGAATACAAGTTGCATACGAATATGAGCAGCACCCCCTACTGCTCAGGACCGAGGACAGGAAGAGTTGGCTTTTACGACGTTTACCACCCACGACCGACACGATCCACCAACAGATAATTTTCTACCCGTTTCGGTATTGTTTGCTGTTATAAAACGGGAACCACTTCGCACACATACATTCCAATAATACAAACAATTACCACTCCCGAGAGCCAGAGCCGCGGGCACGAGACACAAGACAAGATGGGCAACATGGCGAGGCAGGTCCAGAACACCGACTACTCGGACGACGAATACGGAGCCGAGGACGCCTACTTCACCTACCGACCCCTCTCTAACCTTCCCACCCCGCCACCTTCATCCAGGAATTCTTCCGCCCACCAGAGCCCGAAAACGGCCTTGGAAGAAGGCGACATCCTGCAAGAAAAGTTCCTTGGTACGTGCAGCCGAATTACGTGATGGGCGGATGGGGGAAGCTTTGGCAACCCTTACAAACTTACCCCGTGTGCTCCGACCCTCGTTCGTTCGATGCGCATGCTCCAAATGCAATATATCATCTGCAATGTAATGCTAACCTCCCCGCGCTTGCAGGCCCCGCCATCCACCTCGTCAACCTCGTTCCCACGTCAGCTTCCCTCTCGACCCCGTCGGTGCCTCTCGTTCAGGTCATGCTCAGCCGGTCCGGGCTCCCGCTCGAGACCATCGCCTTGGCAGTCTGCATCCTCGACTCTCTCAACTCCAAGTTCGCCCTGAGCTGGCGCCTGCAGTGCCCCCTGCTCGTCGATGGCTCCTCCTACAACAAACGCCACACCCTCGGCCACAGCCCTCTCCTCGACCGCCGGCGCCAGCAGCAGCTGCATATCGACTCGGTCCAGCCCGAGCTCATCATCCTGTCTGCCCTCATCATCGCCGCTAAGTTCACCGACGACTGCCACGACTCGACATCATACTATTCGTCAAACTGGGGCAAGGATACTTGGTCGTGCGAGCAGATCAACGTGACGGAACGCTGCATCTGCGAGAACCTCAACTACCGCATCAAGCCCCTGGTCGACGATGAGGATCTCCTCGCCGATACCATGGTTGATATGCAGTTGGCCGCACGGCACTACAACGCGGCCCGCCCCGTCCAACCCCACGAGATGGGTCACAGCAAGAGCAAGAGCATGACAATCGGTACCGCCGTGATTGGCCTGGGTCTGCAGCTGACACCCGTCGACACACCCAAGTCTGAAGCCGAGTCCTTTGGCGACGAAGTGCGTGCGGCTCTCGAGAAGACGACCTTTGGCGGGGACTACATGTCCTTGACCTTTTCGGGCAACGACATGGGTCTGTCTCCAGTCGGTGAGGAGTTTTGAGGAACGAAGTTGGAAAAGAAAAGGCACGACGGGACAATCAGCGAGCGAGCGTTTTTGTTTGACTGTCACGATGGTTGATTTGCATGCCCTGCGGGACACCGAGTTCATCTCGGTTGAACAGCACATCTATCTGCATGAGCCCCTTCGGCTTGTTGTATACTGAGGGGCGACATCATTTTTTCCAAAGCTTGAACGTTTTTTTTAAGGATACCAAAACCTCGGCCTCGACGAGGGCTCCGATGGGTTACGCATCTTGTAATTTTTCTTGGGCGATCAACTGGGCTGGCGTATATGGTGGGACAGGGGTTTTATCGGACGGGGGTTTGGGATCAAGGTCGCGATACTGGAAATCATGGTTCATCTTTTTTATCATACCCTATTTGATAATGTAGTCCTGGAAAGACAACATTCATTTTCTCACTTAAACACGTTGTTTTCTCATAGTGACTTCGTTTGATTTGTTTGTGATGATAAGGTACATCGTGATTCTAAACAACAGCAACAAAATCATGTTTTATACCTAGTGACTACACCATCACCGCCTAAGGGCTCAACCTGTTAATCGTCCACTTATCCTCCTCGCCCTCCACCTTGTCATACACAAACCGATCATGAAGCCGACTATCCCGTCCCTGCCAAAACTCAACCCTCTCCGGCACAATCCTCAACCCGCCCCAAAACTCAGGCACCGGAATCGTCTCCTTGCCCTCAAACTTTTCCTCCACCTCCTTCACCCACCCCTCCAACTGCGCCCTCCCATCATCCCGCCCCTCCCCGCCCTCGCCCTTCACGCCCTCCCGCGGCTCCAACACCTGGCTCTGCCGCGAAGCCCACGCCCCGATCCGGCTCCCGCGCACGCGGGTATCGTAGTACACCTGACTCTCCTCCCTGCTCAACCTCTCCGCCTTACCTTCCACCCTCACCTGCCTCTGCAACGCCTCCCACCAAAACGTCAGGCTCGCGTACTTGTTCGTCTCGAGGTCGGCTGCTTTGCGGGATGTGCCGAGGTTGGTGTAGACTACGAAGCCGCCCTTGCCGTCGAGTTCTTTGAGGTAGACCATGCGGGCGGAGACGCGGCCGGAGGGGAGGTGCGCGGTGGAGAGGGTGCATGTTTCGGGGTGCGGGACGGCGTGGGTTTCTTGGGCTGCTGTGAACCAGGTGTTGAATTGGTGGGTTGGCGAGGTTGGGTGTAGGCTGGGGAGGGAGAGGCGGCCTAGGGTGAATTGGGAGGCGCGGGTGTTTTGGGAGGAGCCCGAGGGTGCGACTTGGGGATGTTAGTTTTTTTTATTTTATTTTTTTGGTGTTTTTGGCGAGGGGGAGGTGGTGAGGTGAGATGAGATGGGAGAGTTTGTTCTTTCTCGACCTTCATCGTCATCGTCTATCATCCCGGTGATCCGGGTCTACTTCTACTCCCCTTCCCTCATCGTGCCTCTTCACCCGGGACGCCGTGCTACACAGAGCAAAAGAGCAGTGCGTGAGAGAAGGAAAGACTGACAAATGAGCTTCTCGCTCTCGGGAGGCGGATGCAGAGCCATCTTGAGCGATCTCGAGAATCTATACGCAAAGCCGGGCCGCATATGCGAGCAGTCTTAACAACGTCAACTTGCCGAGAGTCCTTGTCAAAATTCTTATACACCCAACTCTCTCGTCAGCTGATGGAGGGGTAGAAAGGGGGGGGGGTTTACTTGTGAGTAGGGAAAAAGCGACTCACAAGAAAGATACTATGTGTATGTACGTTCAGATCAATGCAGCTTGGGAGTTGTATGCTACACAAGTGTCGTGAGGGAGTTTTGGGTGTTGCGCGAGGTAGGTATGTAGACCCGTGAGTAAGAGTGAGGTGATTTACGCGTTTAAAAAAGTGTACACATGTCATGACTTGACTTTCCCTCTCATGATGCTTGCATTTGAGTGAGGGGCACCCCCCAGCTGCAGCAAAATGCCCCACATTCCCCGACCACGTTTGTTCGTGCTGAGGTGGGTGGACAGCCGCAGAATGTTCCACCCATTCTTCTTCCCTCACACCACGGGCAGACATCGGATTGTACGTAGGCGCAGCCGCGCAGCGCGCAGAACAGCCGACAACGGGTCCCATTTCCAAGGAGCTGAGATGCGGAGCAGGGATCAGCCCAGCAGTGCTCCGATCGGACCACTTGATGACTGCACACATTCGACACTTTATAGAGACAATACACAGAACGCAGAGTACGCACACACGCAAGACACACACATAACGCAACAGACCAAACAAACGTATTTCATTCCGTACATACGACGGGAGGGGGTATCATATCGTAAGAAACGCCATCCAAATACGCAAGATACGCAACGTACGCAACAAACGTAACGCAACGCAACGCACTATACACACTGCCCAAAACACCTCTAAACCCAAACAAAACATGTAATCCCTCGTACACCACGACGTCGTGATGGCGCGAGCCAAATAACGAACGTCTGACGGCGCGTTTTCTTATACGCCAGTTTTGAGGAATAGTTGCTTCCTACTTTGTGTGTGTCTATACTATCATCCCGAAAAAAAGAAAAGCCCGAAACCCAAAACACCAAACTGTTCTAAAAACTTTTTTGCACGTATGCTTTTTTTCTCATGTCCAGGTAGGTTCCCCATACAAGTAGGAAGGAAAGCCAAAAGAATTGTCATCTCTATGGTGCCATAACCAACGCAAGCAAAGCCATGCGGCAGTACAGACCATATCTCATCTGGGCAACTTGTCAGCATTCGTGTTCAAATCTAAAGGGTCAAGGGACTTACCTGTCTGAAGTACGCCGCACGCTGGTCAGTGTCAACCTCGGGCGCAATCTCCTCGTTTCTCGGGAGAGGGTGCAGGATGCACATGTCTCTCTTGGCCGACTTGAGGGTGCGGTTGTCGATACGGTACGAGTTCTTGACCTTCTCGTAGTCCTCCACCGTCGGGAACCTCTCCTTCTGGACGCGAGTGCAGTAGAGCACGTCACTCTTGGCCAGGATCTCGGGAGTAAGGTCCTCAGACTCGCAAAGGAGCTGTCCAGACTCGACCAAGAAGTTGCGCACATCGTTGGGCAGAGCAAGTCCCTTGGGAGAGACAAGCTGAACCTGGACGCCATAGTCGCGAAGAAGGTAGATCAGGGAGTGAACGGGGCGGCCGTAGAGCAGGTCACCAACAAAGGTGATGGTAAGACCCTGGACGGTTCCAAGCTCCTCACGAATGGTGAAGAGATCAAGGAAGGCCTGAGTGGGGTGCTCTTTGCTGCCGTTACCACCGTTAATGACGGGAACGGGAGAGTACCTCTTAGCAATCTCGACGCTGTGCTCGTCAGGGTGGCGGAGAACGACGGCGTCACCGTAGCAGCCAAGGGTGCGCAAAGTGTCCTGCAGAGATTCGCCCTTCTGGACCGAAGATTGCGAGGTGGCAATGGCGACGGTGCGGCCGCCAAGTCTCTGCATCGCGGCATCGAAGGAGGCAGAAGTGCGGGTCGAAGGCTCGTAGAACAAGGTGCAGAGGACGCGGCCCCGCAGAACGTTCAAGACACCCTCGCGCTGGACGCCCAGACGCATCTGCTGGGCAACAGTGAACAGGTGGTGAAGGTCAGCACGGGTGTACTGGCTGACAGACAGACAGCTGTGGCTCTTCCAGGACGACGGCTGCGACAGGAGATCCTGAAGCTTGGAGCCAACGGCTGGGTGAAGAGGGGCGGGAAGACCAAAGTCCTCAAATCCACTGTTGCTCTTGTTAGGCAGGTAGCCGTCGGTGGGCCGAAGCTTTGTGGGCCTGGAAGTGTTGAACAGCGACGGGCGACGGTCACGAGGGCTGTCGGGGTTGGTCAAAGACTGCAGCTGAGGCTTGATCGCGGGAGACATGGGCAGAGCGCCGTGAGTGGACATGTCCTTGCCAAGAGCAGGCAGAGCCAGCAGCTCACCATCAAGGCAGACAGTCTGGTCCTGGAAGGTCACACGCTGAACAGAACCGCGCATGGTGCGGCCAGCGAAAGGAGACCAGCCGTTGGTGTTGTGCACGGCGTAGGGACGGTCAATCTCAACCTCGACGCTGGTTCCAACCTGCTCGTGGAGCTCAAAGATCTCTTTGGGGTTGTCGTAGAGACGAGCCTTGATATCGTCGACGGTCAGCTTGCCCTCGGTAACGGAGGTGAGGAGCAGAGGCAGAGCGTCGGCAATGCCAACGGAGGGATCGGCGGTCTTGCCCAGAGAGCTAGCAAGCTGGTAAGGCAAGCTGCCGATGGAGAAGACGTCGATCGTGCTCAGGTGAGCCCAGAGAGCGTTCTGGTCGGCCTTGGTGGGGAGCAGAGCACAGTCGGGGAAGTCATCCTGCGAGAGGTACAGGGAGAAGATGGACACGTCGCAGGTGACCTTCAAGCCCTTGGCCTTGCTAAGAGCAATGAGCTTGATGTCGTCCTTGGTGGAGACCGAGGTAACGTGGATTCTCCGGTTGTGCAGGCTGGCCAGGAGCAGGATAGAAGCCAGGTCGGTGAGCTTGGCATCAGTGACGATGGGCTTGTGCGCGGGCCACTTATCGAAGTGGGCAGTGACGGCAGCGACCTTGCTAATGTTTCCAGACAGGTGGTTGAAGGGGATGAAGAGCGATCCGACCTCACCGGTGACGTGGCTGATACGGTCAGAGTTGTCAGAGGTGGCAGTGACGGAGAAGTTGAAATCGCAGAATCCACCCTGCTTGCTGCTCTGCTGGGCGACCTTGAGGGTGACGGCATCAGTAATTGAGCCATCGACACCGACAGGCATGAAGCGGACCATGCTGAAACCGGCCGAAATCGAGGCCTTGGTGACAGCCTTGAGATCCTTGCTTCCGGCAGTGGCGATACCAGGAACGAAGGCGGCGACGTTGATCAGGCCAGGCAGAGAGATGGTACGGTGGCTGGTCTGGAAGTCGCGGCTGCCAATCTCGAGTCCGAAGTGGCGGGCAATGGCCTCAACGAGGATCTTGGCGTTCTTGACGTTGGTGACCAGAGGAACCTGGTAGTCGACAGCCATACGTCTGGTCTGGTAACCCTTACTCATGTAGTTGGCAGGACGGCGGTACTTGTTGTTGGAAGGCAAGTTGATGTAGAGATCAATCATGTTCTTGGCCAAGTGCTGCGTGAGGGAGAACTCGGAACGCTGGTCTTCCTGCTCATTGGCGAGGACTTCCAGGTACTGAACGGGAATGTTGTGCTCCTGGAGGAAGTCGGCAGTACCGGCAGTAGCGAACAGCTTGTAGCCGAGGCGAGCAAGCTTGTCGATCGCGGGCAGCATCTCCTTCTTGTCCTTGTAAGAACCGATGGACAGAAGGATGTTGGCCTTGGGGATCTTGAATCCGGTGGACATCAGAGCCTTGAGGTACGCCTCGTACTTGTCGACACCGAAGCAGGCGACTTCACCAGTGGAAGCCATCTCAACACCCAAGACGGGGTCGGCGCCAGAGAGACGCGAGAAACTGAACTGAGGAACCTTGACACCAACGCAGTTGGGAGCGATATCGGTGGCAGGGTAGGCCTCGAACGGCTTACCAGTGATGGCCTTGGTGGCCATCTCAATCATGTCGACACCCATGACCTTGGAAACGAAGGGGAACGAGCGAGAAGCACGAACGTTGCACTCAATGACCTTGATATCGTTGTCCTTGGCGATGAACTGAATGTTGAAGGGACCAGTGACATTCAGAGCAGCACCAATCTTGCGAGTGGCCTCCTCGATTCTGGCAATGGTCTCGGGCTCCAAGTCCTGAGGAGGCAGAATGAGGGTGGCATCACCAGAGTGAACACCGGCGTTCTCAACGTGCTCAGAGATGAAGTGGCCAATGACGACACCATCCTTGGCAACGGCATCCATCTCGATCTCCTTGGCGTTCTCAATGTACTTGGTGATAACGACAGGGTGCTCGCGGGAAACCTCAGCAGCCTGGGCCAGGTAGTTCTCGAGATCCTGCTCGGAGTAGACAGTGTTCATGGCAGCACCCGAAAGGACGTAAGAAGGTCGCACCAACACGGGGTAGGAAACGGCGTTACAGAACTTCTTGGCCTCCTCGAAGCTGGTCAACTCCTTCCAGGTGGGCTGATCAACACCAATGGTGTCCAACATACGAGAGAACTTGTAGCGGTTCTCAGCGTTGTCGATCATCTCAGGAGAGGTACCGAGGATCTTGATGCCGGCACGGTGGAGCGGCAGAGCAATGTTGTTGGGGGTCTGTCCACCCATGGCACCGAGCACACCACCAGCGTCTTCCAGCTGGTAGATATCGAGAATAGACTCCAAGCTGATGTTCTCGAAGTAAAGCTTGTCGGCCTCGTCGTAATCGGTACTGACGGTCTCGGGATTGTAATTGACCATGATGGTCTTGAAGCCATCCTGGCGCAGGGTGCGAATGGCACGAACAGAGCACCAATCAAACTCGACGGAGGAACCAATGCGGTAGACACCGGATCCCAAGACCATGATACCGTGGTCGTCGAAAGACACATCGCTCTCGCTCGCGTTGTAGGTCAGGTAGAGGTAGTTGGTGTAAGCAGGGAACTCAGCAGCAACGGTATCGATTTGCTTGACAAACGGCATGATGCTGGCCTCCTGTCTCAGGGATCGCACGGCAATCTCGTTGGAGCTCCAGAACTTGGCGAGCTGCCGATCGGAGAAACCGAGTCTCTTGGCCTGAAGGAGGATGGCAGGGGACTTGGAGATATCGCTGGTAGTGTAGTTGGTCATGTTCTTGGCAAAGTCGCTCAAGCCCTTGAGCTTGTTGAGGAACCACTTGTCGATCTTGGTAAGCTCCCAGATCTTGTCGACGGTGTAGCCAGAGTGCATGGCGTTGGCAATGGCGAACAATCGCTGGTCAGAAGGAGTCTGCAGCTCGTCATCGATGGACATCAAAGCCTCGGTCTCGTTAAAGCCCAGGTTGTGGAAATCGATGGCGCGAATTGCCTTCTGAATGGCTTCCTCGAAGCTCCTGCCGATGCTCATGACCTCACCAACACTCTTCATGGAGGATCCAAGCTGAGTGGAAACGCGGGTGAACTTCTTCAAGTCCCAGCGGGGCATCTTGACGACGACGTAATCAAGCGAGGGCTCGAAGCAGGCGCAAGTGGACTTGGTGACGCTGTTGGCAATGTCCTTCAGGGGAATGCCGAGACCAAGCTTGGCAGCAATGAAAGCCAAGGGGTATCCGGTGGCCTTGGAAGCAAGGGCTGAGGATCTCGACAGTCTGGCATTGACTTCGATAATGCAGTACTCCCTAGAGAAAGGGTTCAGGGCATACTGAATGTTGCACTCTCCGACAACGCCCAAGTGACGAATGACGTTGACAGCTGTAGTACGGAGCATGTTGTAGTCCTCGTCAGAGAGGGTCTGGGAGGGGGCGACAACGATGGAATCACCGGTATGAATACCAAGAGGATCGAAGTTCTCCATGTTGCACACAGTGATACAGTTGTCCTGGGCATCACGAACGACCTCGTACTCGATCTCCTTCCAGCCCTTCATACTGCGCTCGATGAGCACCTGAGGACTGGCGGCAAAGGCCTTGTTGCAGAGATCAAGAAGCTCGGCCTCGTTGTTGGCGAAACCACTGCCGAGACCTCCAAGAGCATAGGCGGCTCTGACGATGACGGGGAAACCAATGTCCTTGACGCAAGACATAGCCTCGTCAATGTTGCTTGCAGAAGCAGACTTGGCGCACTTCTCACCAATGGAGTCCATGCTGCGAGCGAAGAGCTCACGATCCTCAGTGGTGATGATGGTGTCAATGGGGGTACCGAGGACCTTGACACCCAGCTCCTCAAACTCGTCCTTCAGCTGGATACCAACTGACAGAGCAGTCTGTCCACCAAAGGTGACGTAGATGGCATCGGGTCTCTCGTACTGGATGACCTTGCGGACGAACTCTG
Organism: Colletotrichum phormii; assembly: GCF_030913505.1. NCBI lineage: Eukaryota > Fungi > Ascomycota > Sordariomycetes > Glomerellales > Glomerellaceae > Colletotrichum > Colletotrichum phormii. Next base: position 778,575 of record NW_026851455.1, read on the forward strand.
CGTTGACCGGGAGGAAATACACCTTGTCGGCAAGACCCTTGGAGGTCTGAATGGTCGCAATGTTGGGGTTGATCAGAACGGTGTAGATACCCTCCTCCTTGAGAGCCTTGATGGCCTGGGAGCCAGAGTAGTCGAACTCTCCGGCCTGTCCAATACTGAGACCACCACTGCCCAGAATGAGGACCTTGCGGGGGTGGACACGAGGGTGAAGACGCTCGTTCTCCTCGATAGTGCCACCGGGGAACTTGACCGGGGCACTGAGCGCCTTGGGGTCGGCAGCGCACTCCTCAATGGTGCTGATGAAGACATCAAAGAGGTACTCGGTATCGCGAGGACCGGGTGTGCTCTCGGGGTGGAACTGCACACTGAAGTAGGGCTTAGACAGATGGGCAATACCCTCGTTGCTGCCGTCGTTGGCATTGACGAAGAGCTCCCTCCAGTCGGCCGTCAGGGACTTGGAGTCGACGGCGAAACCGTGGTTCTGGGAGGTGATGTGGCATTTTCCGGAGATCATGCTCGTGCACGGAATGTTGTGACCTCTGTTGCCGAACTTCATCTTCTCGGTCTTGGCACCGGAGGCGCGGGCGAGCAGCTGGTGTCCCAAGCAAATACCGAAGACGGGGGTCTTGGTCTTGTCCATGGCAGCCTGGATGTTCTTGACGGTGTTCTCCAGCATGGCCGGGTCACCGGGTCCGTTGGAGAGAAAGAGACCATCGTACTCTTCGCCGGCCTGCTTGACCAGGTCGTGGTCCCAGGGGCACACCAAGACTTCGACACCGCGCTTGAGGAAGCACCTCAGCTGGTTGTACTTCATACCGACATCTAAGCACAGGACGCGGATAGGTCGGCCGGAGGGGTGCTTCTTTACGGCAACACTCGAGGGAGGCTTGTAGAGCTTAGGAGCCTTGATTGAGACTAGAATGGAGAATTAGCAAAAGGCAAGTCAGAGACTTGTTGGTAGAACTCACCCTCAGCTACGAGGTTCTTCTCGTTGGGGTTCACCCAGTCAACAGCCTGGAAGTCCTCAATGGAGAAGGACGCAACGCCATTGACGTGACCGTTGGCGGTGCCGTTGGTCAGGTTCTTCTTCTGCAACAACAAGCGGCCAAGGGTGCTGCCCTGTGACCTCAGGTACTTTGTGAGTTGTCTGGTGTCGACGCCGTAGATGGCGGGGACGCCCTGCTCCTTGAGCCATGTGCCGAGAGAAGACTCTGCCAAGAAGTGGGAGTAGTCCTCGCCCGAGTATGAGTGGGCGACGAGACCAGCAATGTGAATCTGGGAGGACTCGAAGTGAGCGGGCAAGTCGCCCAGGAGCTCGTCAATGGTCTCCCGCGAAGGGACACCATAGTTGCCGACCAGAGGGAAGGTGATAACCAGAATCTGGCCACGGTACGAGGGGTCTGTCACCGACTCCGGATACCCCACCATTCCGGTCTGGAAAACGAGCTCTCCGGCGATGCTCTTCTGTGCACCGAAGCTGTAACCCTGGTAGACGGTACCATCGGGCAGCTCCAGAGCCATGAGGCCTTCGTCATCGGAGCCGACAATGCGGGCCGCAGCCGGGGTGTGGACGGTGGGCGACATTTTCGGTTGTGGGAGGAGTTTCTTCTGATTGATGCGGGGCAAAAGAAAAAATGACGGGTGAAGGAACTCTCGGAGTGAAGAGGGTCTAAAGCAGCAACGATGTGAAAAAAAGAAGTGCTAGAGAAAGTGGCAGTAGCGAGCTCGTCAATAGAGTCTCGTTTGTTGGTTCGGGAGCTTCCCAGCGATCATCTGCCACGATAGATCTTCGGGAAGTTATGCAAGTTTCTAGACAACCATTGTCGGAGAAAGAAAAAAGGAAAAAGAGAGAAAGAAGAAGAGAAGTGCCAAACAGCAGGACCCAAAGACTTTTTACCTTACTCTGACAGTGAGAAAAAAAAAATTCACCTGGTTACCCCCCCTCCATGCTCAGGGCCTTCCCTCCCTGGGAGGGGAATTTAAGAGTGGATTGACCAATGATACAGGCACAATCCCTGGACGGTGGAGTCCCGGCTACGTTGACACAGATCTGCAAGTGAAAAAAAATACGGCTTCTGCTTCACCGAAACCGCAGGCGGTCAGCTCAAGGTAGTCTAGCGCCATCTACCAAGTGGGCAGAAACTGACAGAAAATAGCGGTAGGTTTGGGTCATTGCCGCTTCTAGCCAGAGGGCGGGGGAATTAGCCCCGCGTCACCAGCACCAAAATTCGCCAATGCCACCAACAGCCCGCCCTGATGGCTGAGGTTGCAGAATTTTGTCACAGTCTTGTCCCTGCAGAAATTTCTTTCCTCACTCAAATTCACCTAGCTTGAGTGGTCACTGATGGAGAGAGCCGTGAGAGGCGGGAGAAAACTATACTTAAACGGTGGCTGGCCACGAGTGGACCGTCCGCTTGTGAATCACTTCCAAAATTGGCCGAGTCACAATTGGAATGGACCGGGCTACTTGCAATAGTACATCCCCCAAATAACCTTGCAAATCGATGCGATCGATGTTGTGATTTACTTCGAGGGGCCACGAGTTTACGAATTTTTGGTTACTTGGCTCGTCTGAAGCATTGGTGTTTGCTGGCTTGTAAGCCTACCAAACCACCTGTTATTTGAACATGGTTGTGGGAAATCCGATTTTCACCTGCGCACACCGGCCTAGGTGAGCACACCACTACTTGCTTTCACCTGGCCATCGCCGATGCCGGTGCTGAGTTTTTGGCGGGGCATTCCACTAGAGTTGGGGTAGGCATGGGCAGCTGGGGCAACGACAGTCCCCCAGGCTGGAAAATGCTTCGGATTCATCGAGACCGCGCACTCTCTGATAGTACTTTGATTAGAAAATAATATTTCTTTGGATCACCTCACCTTCATTCCGTGTTTAACGACTCGCCATGAGTACATTAGAGGTTTGCAATGGCCGCTCGTAGAGTAGTCTGCAAATGTACAAAGTATCTCGCCTCAATAAGTGAAGAAGCCATCGCAGCTGGCGGAAAGACACATACGGATAGACGGTGGGGTTTGAACCCATGTTCTGCGCTCTTCACGGCGCCAATTTGAGTCCAGCCCCTCGTCAGACACCAAGTTTGGAGCATCTTTGGAGTTCCAGGCACCCTGATCTTAGCTACGGAAACTGCGGGTGATAGTACGGACTTGCACGTGCCATACTTGTGTTTTATACTGCTCGACTGGAACGAAATGTCTTCCCCCAGTAGTTGAAATAGCCAACAACTCAGTATACTAAGGTAGCGTGAGTAGCAGGTCAAGTGACTGAAGCTGACATTCCACGGGACGTGAGTGGGAAGCAGCTTAGGTGAGAATCACCCGTCTTGGACGCTTCTAAGGAACCCCACGGATCTCACCCAGCCCATCGTCTCTGACAGGGCCGCTCCCCTGCAAGCAGGACAGCTCACTAGTCTCGGAAGAGCCTGGAGCATGAATGCTTGGCTAAGCCAGTTGGGACTTGAGAGGTGGAAAGAAACCAAAAATGGGAGCAAGAAAGCAGGCCGGCAAGGTGCGCGAGGAGGCTTGACTCGTGAGGCTTGTGCAATGCGAGGGAATTTGCGAAATTTCCTGTTGCCAGGCCTGCAGGTTTGCGCTGCGGTGTGGCCAGTTGGTGGAACGCATAGAGTTCGCGATGCTGGCTTGGGTATGGCGGCTTCTACCCTGTATTATCTGTTCGAGATCTGAATCGACATAAATAGCCGATGGCCGTGTTGGTCTCAATGTAACCCGGCATGACGGGCGTCTGCTGAGATTCCGTGCATTGCTTGGACGAGTTGATGAGAAGCTCACCAACCGACCCATTATCCCCAGAAGAGGTTCGACACCCATGTGTAAGTGCTAACTGTGTGAAGGCATCGTCGAGTTCAGTCACGCGTACTATGTCACTTGTGTGTGTACCTGTCTTGAATAGCTGTGCCTCTGATCGCTCTCGGGAACCAAAACAGCGCAGACGGGAAGCATTCCCTTCCCGTTCTTTGAAGGCGGGATTGAGAACACAAGAAAAAAAAGAACTGGATGAGTAGCATCGAGCAGAAACGATGATGGTGTGGGAGCAGGGCCCCGGCTAGAGCAAAATCCCGGCGGTGTCCCCGAAATGCAGCGTCGCACCCTGGCCCAGAACAGGTGCCATCTGTGCATCCGTGTGTGTGGGATGCCAATGGCGGTGACGGCCCTCGTAGGCCAATCAAGCGAGGGAATGGCTCGAGGTGTGCTGCTGATCCTGTGGGGGGCTTGAACTCTTGGAGCAAGAGGATGCAACTCAAGCTTCACTGTTGCGACTCTGGGGCTCTTGAGGTGAGGTGTGCAGATGCTTCACCACTGCTTGCTGACCGACTCGCCCTGTTTCTCCTGCGAACTGGCTAGTTTTCAGGCTAGCGGTGGAGAGACATGTCGAGTCGGTTTTGTGACTGTCTTGAACTGAAGATGCCGAGTGAGGCGTTGTGATTCAACTTTGGAAAGCAATGTAGGAGAAGCGAGAATCGACCCATGACAAGGGCCCAGCCGCCCAGACCAGTCAGTATTCGAGCATCGTGTGTCACGCATGTCAAGTGACGATGCGCGGCCGCGGATGCAGCCCATCTGCCAGGTCGAACTTGAATTTGGTTCTCGGATTGGATGGCAGTTTCGGCAGCTTTTGGATCTACCCCATACGTCTTCTTCTTCGCTTTTCTTCTCGTCCTCGCATTTGGCTGCCGAGTGTACGGATACATGGCTTGCCTTTTCTTGTACATATAGCTAGATACTGCGAGAAAAAGGAGACTACGGATGTTGATCCGGACGACGTCGGGGAGGAAGCCGCAGACACAGACGTGGATGTGGATGCAGAGGCAGACGCAGACGCAGGCACCTACCTAGGTGTACCTGTGTGTCTGGCGGTCGAATGTCTCTCGTCTGACAGACCGGGATGGGGACGGGAGTTTGAGTGCGTCGGGTCGTCGGAGTGTTTGGCGCTTGTAGGTCGGGGTCTCCTTCTTTTTCATCCTAACAAAGTCATGTGGTTGCATGTCTCGCCCGTTTTTCGTCTGATGTTGTCGTCGCCTGTCGGTCCTGACTTTTCTCGTGTATGTGCGTGCATTTGCAGAAATATGGCTTAATTGACATGTTATTAGCATGCATCTGCTGTGTATTGCAGCGTACGGTAGGTATGGATACTGAGAGTAAGGATATTGATTCGGAGACTCGGTATCCCTTTCACCCCTTTCTCTTTGTTGTTTTCGTAGCAAAACACGCCCTCCTGCACCAATGCCAATTAGTACTTTGTAGTTGATGCGACGAAGACTTGCAAAAGACTCGGGCGGTTTACGTACTCGTGCTAGGGAGGTAGTTTGGCGTTAAAACGTCTAGGCTGGACGATGGATCGGCTTCCAGGGTAGCAAACGAATGTCGACACAGACATGGAGCTCCCCCGGGCCTTTTTTTTGATTGTGTCATTTCGCAGAGCGGACTGGCCCCGGTGCGTACCCAGTTGCGGTGCTGCGGCGATGCGTGAATGTGGACGTGGGCATCATGAACTTCCAGGATGTATCTGCTAGTCTGCTAGGGTGAGTGAGCACTTGCAGCCGCAGCAAGCTTAGTAGGTTGGGTCCTTCCTCCAGTTGTCCACTCCAGTGCTCCCTCCTTCCCATTGACCGGGACGCTCTTGTAAGTTGAGGCAAGCAGCAGGCAAGAACTACATAGTATGAGAAAGAGGCAGGCAGAGGTGGGCGCATCTTGCCTGACGCACTTTGCATTCCATTTGTGGCGCATTGGCAGCGTTGGAACCCCCCACTTTTTAGAGGCCAACTTCCCACCCCCAGGGATCTTGCGCTAGCCCATTCCTGACTCTCAAGCGGCCCAGGCGTGCCAGGCGAGAAGCTCTGGATCTTGGATGCCCATCATGCCTGCGGCCTGCCCCATCACTGCCAACTGCCCGTGGTCATTTTTGGTCACTTCCATTTGCTCCTTAAGTTCCATGGAAAGAGCGAGCCTGCCACGGAGTGCACCTGCCCTGCGAAAACCACGACATTTCGCGACGCTACAACTCCACTTGGCCCCCAGTGGCGCGCCGCGTTTCCTTTCCCGATCCTCACCTGCGCACTCATCCATGGATGGAAAGTACTTTCACGTTCGGTTGTTGCTAAGTTGGTTGTGTGGAAACTTGAAAGAAACATCGGATGGTGGGTGGTAAACGGTCTTGAATGGCTACACCCCAGACTCCTTATCGCAGTCTATCCCCTCCGCTGCTATCGTCACCGGCTATGATTTCCTCATTGCAAGAGGTCATCGATGCAGACCATCTTGCTTTGCTTCGCTTCTGGCGTGCATTTGCAGCTGGGGTGCATACGTACTTACATAGATATATACACATGCATACTTGGAAATATATACATAGACCAGGAGGTGAACATCATCCCATCCATACCTTACTCCGTACGGATACCTTACACATCCTGTTACTCGCCTGTTCCTTGCCTTCCCGTCCCCTACCGGCGTCGACTGCCTCATGCAGTATCACTCGCCTTTTAGCACTCTACCTGTCCGACTACGCTAAAAATCGCATCGTCCTCGTAAGAATCTCGATCCGCGCTCCACGCGCCTGTTGCTTGTCGTCGTCTCTTCCTACCACTCGCCCACGTCCCTTTTACTCTTTTCTTTCCAAGGATCAATACCTTTGCTCCTTGTCACTTGGTCTTACTGTACTGTACATCCCTCTTCCTGGTCCAGAAGAAAGGCTCTTGGCCAGCTTCCCCACAAAACAGTGCATCGATTTCTTCGTCTCGACCACGGGGAACCCTACACCGGCCTCCCGACCTGTCCAGCACTTTCTTATTTACCATTGTGCTCGGCCAACTTATCCTGACCTGACCTCACTTTCTATTTCCTACCCTCCTCGCCTTGCCTTGGCCTGGTGTTGCTTCCAACGACCTCGCTTTCTCTTCCACGCATCCCCCCCAGGATTCCCGCAAACCGACTCGAAACGAACTCCTGCGCTTACGCGAAAACCAACCCCCCCACCCCTTCTTCTCGCGCACTTTCAAATCGTCTCCTACCCTTCCTCTATGGCGCCGTAGGACGAGGACACGATAGCATAAGGCGGCGGGCTGCATCTCATTCCCAGATAATGTTTTCCTCTCTGCTTCGACCCAAGCAGAGCAATCGCAGCCGTCGCGTCGACCGATTCCACGATAGGCAATCCCCTTCCCCTGGCCCAGCCTATCGTCACTACGTTGGCGAACCACCACGACGCGCAACCGGAGACTTCACCGAGGCCGAAGATGACGACGAAGAGGACGAGGAGGAGGATGAGGAAGAGGACGACGGCCTAGGCCATTCAGGGGACGACCACGACAACGTCGACGACGAAGATCACATTCAGCGTTCCTTGCCTGTCCTTCCTCTCTTCTCAGAGACATTTCTCGGTACAAGACAACCAGAAGCCCACGGTGGCTACCCCTATAGACTTGCAACCTCAAGCTGACCGCAAACCTGCAGATTCCTTACCCATCTATAGCATTACCCACGCGATTCGCATCATCGTTCAGACCCGTACCGAAACGACGTTATCATGGGACCAAATACGCTCCCCCCAAGTCTCCCAGTTCCTGGTCAAGCCAATGCAACAGCAGATCAGGACTCAGCAGTTCAACCGAGCCTCCCTATACTGCCTGATGGCCAACTGCCTGCAGTTCAACAAGGAGGCCCAGATGTACCCAGGCAATGCTGGAAACAGCTCAACCAGGGCTCTGGTGTGCGAATTGTTGGCCCTGAAGCTCTTGAAAGAGTATAACACCCGCGAGCTTATCGACGCTCTATCCTACGACTTTTACCCCCTTCAGGGCCTTCCCGGCGCCCAGCCAGCAAATGCACCGAAATCGGACCCAAGAAACAAGGCTCGCCTTACTGCGGCCCGGACTTCGACACTCGAGGTTGCTATTCGTGCTTCTGCCAAGCATTTCCTCGCACACCCTCTAGTCGTGCAGCAGCTGGAGGCTATCTGGAACGGAGCCATCAGCTTTTATTCGTCTGCAGACAGCTTGCACCGAGAACCTCCTCCTTCGCCTGGTAGTCAGGGAAAACCCGATTCCAGAACGCCGCTACTTGGCGGCAATAGTCAAAAGGAGGGCCAGCAGCCGTCGGCACCTGGAAGAAGGAGTGTGGTTCTCTATGATCCTCGCCAGGCGTCCCTCTTCAAGCTCTCACGACTTCGTGTGCCGCGCTACAGGTTCTTCCTCTCGACGCTGTCACTTCTTGTTCTTATTGGCCTGTTCCTTGCTGTCTTGGCCCAGCGTTCTGCGCGGATCAGCTCGCTGGAGCTGATATTCTGGTTTTGGAGTGCCGGTTTCATGCTGGATGAGCTTGTCGGGTTCAACGAACAGGGGTTCTCGCTTTACATCATGAGCTTCTGGAACGCTTTCGATTTGGGAATCCTTCTCTTGTTGATCGTCTACTACTTCATGCGTGTCTATGGGGTCTTTCTCGTGGACGCAAAGCACTGGAATGACTCTGCCTACGATGTTCTCGCGGCGAATGCCATCTTGTTGCTCCCCCGTATCTTCAGCGTCCTGGACCATTACCAGTACTTCTCCCAGCTGCTCATTGCGTTTCGCTTGATGGCTGTTGACCTTGTGGCCGTCACTGTCTTGATTCTCATATCGTGCAGCGGCTTCTTCGTCTTCTTTACTCTGGCTGACGGTAATAACAACGCTGCTGACATCGCATTCCGGATCTTCCAGCTTCTCATGGGCTTTACCCCGGCTGCTTGGGAACTGTGGCCAGGGTATAACTGGCTCGAGAGGGGCCTCATGGGCTTCTTCTTGATTATGTGTCACTTCGTCATTGTGTAAGCCAAGCCTGTTCCTCGCTAAGGTCTTGAACTAACAAAATTAGCACGATTCTCATTACGGTCTTGACCAACTCGTTCATGAAGATTGCCTCGAATGCCAAAGAGGAGCATCAGTGAGTAGCCAACCACATCTCGCTCAGAAACAACTCCTAACAAAATTCAGATTCCTTTTTGCAATCAACACAATCTCCATGGTCAAGAACGATGCGCTCTTCTCCTACGTTGCGCCAGGAAATATCTTCGCGTGGCTGTTGATGCCCATGCGTTACTGCATGCCACTGAAGCATTTCGTAAAGCTGAACAGAACAATCATCAAAGCCACGCACTTTCCTCTTCTGTTCTTCATCTTCCTGTACGAAAAGTACTGGCTCGCCCCATCAATGTACGAGCCCACGGACCTTGTCGAAAATCATCACCACCACGGCAGGGATCGGACGATTTCCTTTGCAGACCCAGCAAGCCGATCTGCTCTTTTCAGCCCCAACGTGCGCGTTCGCGAAGAATCCATTACCGGTTACCAGAAGGATCATGCTTTGGAGGAGGTCTTCCGAAGAGGTCCTGGCCTCGCGACTCTGCGAAATCAACGGCGGAACGAGAGGAAGAAGGCACAACATGCGGTCCGAAACTGGATGGATCGCAATGACGAGGAAGAACCCTCCCCTCATCTCCAGCTTTCCCAGTGGCCGACCCTGGAGAATGGGAGCGCCAGCGCTCGTCCGGATTGGCATAGAAGACTCAGCCTCTCGAGGGAGCTGCGGACACAGAGATCTCGTCAGATATCAGATGTCAGATCTGCGGCTAGCGACCCAGCAGATTTCATCTCGCAGCCTGCCATCGGCTCCTTCTTCCGGAACGTTGTCGCAGCGGCCAAAGCTAAGGAGGAGGAGAATCAGCAAACAGATGCAGACGGCGACGACGAACTCGTCACCAACGATGAAGAGGAAGAGGAAGATATCGCAACAAATGCTGGCGACAGCCGTCGCGGTCCAGTCATTCATCAAACCTCGATTGACGATTACTTCAACTCCACGCCCAGAACGAAAGGGTTCGTGCCACCCCCGGCATCTTCATCGTTGGGGTCAAGTGGCAGGCCCTCCGTCTCTGTCACTCCTCGCTCTGCGCGTCGCATGCCGCACAGCCGGACGATGTCAACGAACACTATTCTATACGCGCCGCAGGAGCTGCGTCGGCCGCCTAGCTCATCCTCTCATTCTTCGCCCGATCCGCCGCCTACGCGTGCGCGTGTGCAGAACGGTCGTCCTGCGGTAGTTGAACCGGCCACAGCTAGCGGTCATCGTTCCCCCCGCCGGCAACAAACATATGTCACCAACACGCGGCCCAGACCTATCATGCCACCACGGGATGCAGTGCAGACGGCGCCGAATCGAGCAGCTCTCACGGGCATCGATCAACGCTTACGCCCGAACCCTCTCAGGCGGTTGTCTTCGGTTGACATGAGCATCTTGTCCGAGAATATCGTACCTGACGACCCAACGGGAGGCATGCCTTCAAGCTTCCAAACACAGATGGCCATGGCTATGATGAAGGATGCACGACTAGGCGGTGCGGGACGAGGCCAGGATGCTGGTGACAGCAACCGGATGAGCAAGCTCGTCCTGGCACGTATGAAGACTCTGGAAGAAAGCTTTGCAGATGTTGCGAGGGAGTTGCGCGGGCTGAAGACAACGTCCAACTCGACGGCGCCTACCACACGCCGCAATTCGTCAGGCGAGGAGCTGCAAAAGGTTGCAGGCCTGACAAGTTCCGAAATCGCTAGACAGAAAGACGGAGGAGGTGATAGACCAAAGATGGTGAGAAGAACGACGGGTAAACGCCCGGCCAGCCGCAAGAGCAACTTGGGCCCCTTGGACAAGCCAAAGGGCAAGGGCAAGGAGCCGGCACACTCATCAGGCGACGAGTCTGACAGCGAGGGGCCGAGTATGGGACCGACGAAGCGAAGCTCAATGTAAAAAGGGGGAGTCGCGGTTTGAAATTTTGCTGGGCATTTTCCGGCGCGCTATACCTCGGCCATGGTTGGTGATTACCGGCATCCGCATCGCTGGGGCGTTTGGAACCTGAGACGTTGTTTTTCCCGCCTCCCTCCCGGAGGTTGTTGTTGTATTTGTGCATTTGTTCGCCTGCCTTTCTTGTTTTGTGTTATTTGTGTGTGGTTTTTTTGAGGCATGCCGCATATACATCGTTAGCTGGCTGCGATTGCATTTGGACATGTGGATGGAGTTAATGATTGTGGATTTCTAATTTTTTCCATAAATCTGGTCTGGATCGGAATCTGAGTGCCCCATCCCACTTCAGATCCGTCCAAGTCTCCTGTATTCATACTTTACATAAAAAGTCAATTTGATCATCGCCCCCGATTGATGTCTAATGTATGACCATACAAGTGCCGCGTGTGGTTTGGGTTGAGATGAAGCCGTAGCAATTCATTAAGAACGTTAAATTTCCATTTCCATTTCCATTTCCCTTATACCGAACCATCCGTGTCTCGTAATCGTTTGGGTGTATGGGGTTTTTTTTTTTTTTTTCTTCTTCTTGATTAATTCTCGAAATCGGGAGTGTGTTTTTGTTACGACGCTCCTGTAAAGAGAGATTCTTAGATCCCTCCGCCGCTCCGGTCGACGCTGACGTAGTACGGATTGCTGGAGCACTGGTTCTGGTCGTTTGTCCTCCTGGAGAGGGCGGTGTATCTGAAGCTTACGGCGACGGCTGTGACGGCTGCGGTTACGACGATGAGGCCTCGGTGGCGTCTGGGTTGTTGTGTTAGTTTTTTTTTTGGGATCTGGTTCGAGGGTAGGGGGTTTTGATGGATGGGGTCAGCAGCAAGGGAAAAGGGAGGGAGGTGGAGGAGGTGATGGGGGTGATGTGGGGTGATGATGGTAATGGTGGTTGGACGTACATCGCGGGGCGGATCTGGGGGACGGGCATCGCGGCTTTGGGTTGCATGATGAGATGTAGGTATCTTTTTTGCTTGATGAGAGATGGCTGGTGATGATTGATGTGTTCACGGTGGGGTTTTCACGTTTCGAGGTGGTATTTGCAATAAAATGGATACATGTAAGAGAGCAGAAGATCAGGGAGGGGTCTCTAGTTAAGTAGACGGCTCGACGTCCTCGATAGCTCTTAGCTTCTTCCCCAGCTTCCCGGGGGGGGCGGCATACGTGGAGGGGAAGGGGGAGGGATCATACACACACACAAAGTGTTTTTTGTTGGGGAAGGACGGGGAAGATGTCACTAGTGCCGCTTGGTGTGTGCGTTGTGTGTTCAAAGGAAGCTTGGGGATCGGACGATTGGCATGGGAGAGTTTCTGGTACGTTTACTATTACTAAGGTACAAGGACAAAGGGACTGCGGCTGCGGCTGCGGCTTGGATCAGCAGAGGTCGAGTATTTTTTCTAGACCCTGCTTGAAATTGACAGACTGGCTGTCTGGGTATGGGAATCCTAAGGGGAATGGCAAGAGGAACGAATGCCGTGGCATGGGTTTGCGGTGCGGTCAAGGGAAGGGGAGGGAAATGTGCTTGCTGCGAATAGGGAGAGACGGAAGTGAGAGGTACTTGGAGGCTAGAGGCAGTGTGAGTGGGTGTCGTGTTGGTCTGGAACCGGTGGCAATGGGCAATTGATGGGACTTTGCGGGCAGTGGTACGGTGCTTTGCTGATGGTGGCGTGTGAGAACTCGGCGGGGGAGGGAGGCTGGAGGCATGGTGGCATGGAGGGGGAAGGGGGACACGCGACATGCGGGACGCAGGCAGGTTGGCGGCGGGCGGTATCTGATTCTGGGGTCAGGGGATGTGATTGGATGGATGTGGTTTGGAGCTTGGCTGGTGTTGGGTTGGAAGCCGAGCCCAGACCTTGTCTATGGGGTAATGCTTATGGCACCCAAGGTAATTCTGAGGATGCGAGTTGCGGGGGAGGTTTGATAAGTATCATGAAGGCAATGAGCGGTCAGTAGATGGGAGGTCAGAGTGGTATGACTACTCTATAGAAGGGAGAGTGTAGCGAAACATCTCTGGGGTTGCAAACCAATGATGAAATTGAGGACGTCGAGTGCATATTCGGACAAAAGGGAGATGCTTTTTTTTTTTTTTTTTTTTTTTTTTTTTTTTTTTTTTTTTTTTTGGCAGCTGCAAGCTGTGTGTAACAAAGTAAGTATCTTAGACTGGACGAGTTGATTGAGACGGCGCCAACGGGCGGCACGTGTGCGCAGCTAGACGCAAGTGCGCATGCATGCGTGATGCGGAAGTATGCGCTTCGCTGGTTTGGATTGTTTGGTTTTAGAGTTGGGCCAAGTTTCAGCTGATGGGGGGGCAGGGAATGGGATTTGAAAGCGAATAATCAGGGAATGCCACACTGGGGGACTGATAAGAAGAACACTGCTGTTATCGATGATCCTGCTGAGTGCGGGGGAGCTCCCCTTTGGAAACATGCAATTCTGGAGGGAAGCTTCGAAGCTTGGGGAAGCTGGGGGCTATCAGGATGCGACGTGGATGAGAAATGAACTGATGATACTGAGTTCATGTACACCGAGTGTCAATCGGAAATACCCTAAGCGCAGGGAAGCATCCTGACCATTCCAACTTTTCTTTCCCTTTTCTCTCCTCTTTCGGGGAGGTAGGGTGCTCCGATGAAGATGCATCAGTGCGCGGAACGACCCTTTTGGCAGCGGGCAAACGCTGCAGAACAAGCTTTTACTGCGGGAGCTTCCTGGATCCTACGTTGTGATGCGGCAATTGAAAAATCGTGGGGGGTCGAGTCAGGAGTTGGATAAGCTTATCAACTTATGAATCATGAGTGACCGAGGTTTTCGTGGATGTCATGACATTTGGGGGGCACGTATGGTTCTGACACGATCCATCGGAATGTTACCTCGGCAGCAGACTTGGGGACACGGGGTGGGGCCGGTATTCGGGGGCATGCGTATCGGACTGGCCAGGTCCGCTCCGGGGCGAAGGCCGGACTCCAACTTCGCTCTACCTGTACACACCTTTGCTGACCTCGCCATTCGATCCACAATCAATTCATAAAGTTGTTCTGTGAATACTCCTCTAGCAAGTTACCTCGAAAGTATGTAAGCTAGGTTGAACTACCTGCTATCCTGCATTTTCAATTTACCTTCACCATCACAGCAAAACGGCCCATCCACCATTTCGTTCCCTTACTATGTCATGGGACCAATCTAATCTTCTCTCGCAGGTCTCTTTAATTCTACTTTGCGTATTCGGCAGTGAATCGATCACGAGTCCAGCCAAACCACTTTGTAAGCCGTCTTCCCATGCCATGAAGCATGACGGGATCGACCTTGAGCACCGGGTGCGGCTTATGAAAGATGATCGCCCCCTTATCGCCGAACTCACCTCTGGATCCTAGCTCAAACCGCACCGCCGATCCGCCGTTGTTGCTCGCCACGAAACCGGCATCGCACAAGGCGTGTACGAAGTCATCCCATGTGATGTTTCTCGGCTTGGTCTGAGACTCGGGGTACATGAGATGAACCACATCAAGAGTGCGCTGGGAGACGCGGATTTTCGTTACAGGCTCGATCGAAAGGGCAGCGATGTCCGGAGCTTCCGGATTTTCGACTGGCTGGATGCTCGCGGATGGGTTGTCGGGCCGGGTCTTGACTTTCTCTCGCTGGCTCTTCTGGGCCAGATCAGCTCGAATGGAACTCTGTGACGCTGTGCTTGTGTCTCGGAAGGTGCCGGGGGCAGACTTCTCAACCTCGGTAATCTTGGTCATGATCTCCGCTTCTTCTCGAGCAATCGCTCCCAGATAATTAGGCTTGTTCTGGACAAGCACAGCGCCCAGAGTTTCTTCAATGGTTTCCGCTTCAAGGCCAGTGCCGTGGAGATCTTCTCGAACCAAGTTCCCCAAGTCCTCGAAGAATCCCTCTACAAAGCTTCGCAGGGTCTGGCTTTGCCTCAGCCATGCCTTGTTCTTCGGTCCGTTGGGAGCTTTTCCTTTGCAGAAGCCGTCCACAAGGGGCTTCCCCATCTCCTTGAACTCTTGCTTCGAGTGGTCTTTGGGCTTGTTCTTCGCATATCTCCAGATTCCATGCTTCTCCGTCCGATACACATCGTCAATGACCCTGAAGGTGTTCTGAGGTCGATTGAGACGCAAAGAAATAAGTGACTCGTGGAGGGCAGATATGTCAGCCAGTTCGCGCATGAGAAACTCGTCAATACGAGCTGCTTCCTTCCTGTTATTCTGGTCCAGATGATCGTCAATCATTGCAAAGAGCATGGCGTGGTCAAAGTGCCTCTGGTTGTCAGGCTTGCCCATCATTTGATGGAGACACCAATCGAGCGGGTCGTTCTCATGAGCTTCCTTCGTGTTCGGGTTCGAGTGTCGCGACGTCCCGCGAACGACCGTTTCCAGGGGCACGCCAGGTTTCTTGGATAGGCTGTAATGTCGAGCTTGTCCCGGAGCCCAGGGCATCATTGATTTAAAGCGCTTAGTTCGCTCCAAGACTTGGTTGACGAGGAGAAGCTCCCAAGCACCCAGCGCCAGATTGTACTTGGGAGGGATCGACTGGCCGGGATGCGTGCTGTCTGCGAATCTGGCGTGTAGATCTCGCGCATGCTTGCACTCGACCTCGATCCAGTACCACGAATAGTATCTTTGATACTCCATGTAGATGTATTGAGCCACCATCATTGACGCATCCTCTTCATCCGCCACGTGAAAGAGTGTGGTGCCGAAGAGACCCTTGATGTGCCGTCGAAGATATGCCGGATCGCACTGAAGATCGATGAGGTGGTCGATCGCCTCTTCTATGAGCGTCTGGGCCATAGATGTAATGTAGTCCAAGTCGAGCTTGGGAGGTCGAGAGAAGGCTGGGTTCGTGTAGGGAGACCAGAGCTCCGTCTCACCGGGGTGTCGGAAACCAGTCGAGGTCTGGGCTCTCCATTTATCTGTCCTCGTACTGGCGCTTGCGGTATCTGCGCCCTCGAGAATTGCATCAGTGATCCGGGAAAGAACATCCATGAGGAAGGCTTGAGCTTCGAGTACAAGTCGTGCGCGAGGAAATCCCAGCGTGTATCCAGTGTGCGTCTGTTGCGCGTTCCAGTCGACAACATCGCCATACCGGGATCCGGACATGACGACGCACTTGGCAGAGAAGACGACGTCAAAGTTTCCAGAGGCCCAAAACAACTCCATCTGACGACAGTCTAGTGGGGCGAAATCCTCTGGCGGGTATAGAGTCCGACGATGGAGGAGGGCGAACAGGACAGCCGGACTCGTCATGAGCACCTCCACATTGAGCCAAGGAACCAATAGGTGACGTCGCCTTTGCAGAGTCCGCTTACCGAATCGAAACTTCTCCTCGCTGTATCCGTAGCTGGAGTTGATCCACTGGGACTCCTCGAGCTCAGGCATGGCCTTGTTCGGTAGCTCGCGACGTTTTGACTGGCTTCGCTTCCGCCAGCGGCTCACGAGGAGATCGGCGTGGGAGCTGAGGCGGTTGGTGATGTGCTTCCTGCTCTCTTGAGCCTCTTTGACGTATGCCGACGCTGTATTGACTGCAGAGATATCTGAGATGCTGTGGTGGTAGGAGTGGCTGTACGCATGCTGTTCGCTCTCAGAGTAGTACCCTATATGACAGTCAGGGCAGTCATGTGGCGGTGGCCGTATAGATCTTTCGACTTCTTCCGGGTCACATAGCCAGCCCTCCGGTACTTTGACGAATCTGGGGCGTGAATCAGACATGTTCGCTTCAGATGAAGGGGGTATCGTTCATCGGTGTAGAATGTTGTAAAGTTGAAGGCAGAGGTGCCCTGAAGGTTTCCCTGTAGTTGCGTATCCGATAGCGTGAGTGTTATTGGGGAAGTTTGGGAAAAGACTCTGGTAGTTGAAGTGAAGAAGACTGAGGAATCGATGTTATAAGCCTAGAGAAGATATTCTTGGAAGTTGAGGCACCTAAGTTCTAGGCAGTGATTCGGACTGTTCTTTGGGACTCTTCATCACACAATGTGCGAGTTATCAAAAGAATTCTCTGGCCAGTGCCGTGCAAAGGAAGCACATACGACCAGACCAGCCTTTTGCTCAAGGCAGATTCCGGCATCATTACAAGCTTGCACTCATAGCCATGCATGCAAGTACCATTGCACGGTCGTGAAGGAAAGCCGTAGCTACACCACTTTTAAACACTTGGAATATATCTTTCTACATTTGTCCTTTGTTTTAACATGAAGTAGGCCATATGCCATGCTGCTGTTTGATACTCAAGTTGGGGGCTCACTAAGAATCAATCTGCAATGGATGTGGTCTTTCTTTGATTCATCTTTCAGTCAGGCAAGATGGGGTTTCTTCATCAGACAGTATTGACGCCCTACTTTCAAGAGTCGCTTTGTCACGCCGGCCGGCCTCAAAGTGGGGTCAAGCAGACCGGACCTTCAACTCTCGGTCTACACAGCGCCGGCCGGCCGGAACGGAGCTGAAAGCTAATCCCGTGGTATTTGGAGGTACCTCATGTAAGCACAGGGTACGTCACCCGCTTCCCCCACTTTTGGTCAATCGAGCAGGCAACAGCGACAATAAGGTCAAAGGGTTGATGAGTCTTTAAAATACCTTGATTGTCTGTCTGGTTTTCTAAGAGGCCGCCTTGCCACAAAGCAAACGAGGAGCATATACTTCGACAGTCTTCTCCTCCGTCCAATCTGAGGCCTACCAAGGAAACGGTTGACGGTTTTGTGGTTTTGCCTAATTGCTACTGGCTAAGTCACATATCTACATAGTAAGGTAGATTAGTCGGCGCTCAACAAGTCCATTCCACTTCATCTTTCTTTCCCTCAAAGGGTACGAAGAAAGAGAATTGAGTCCGAAGTCCACTGATAGTCGTCATCTGCCACCTTGGCGTCTTTCTGCCCTTCTCTCTGAAAAATTCCCAGACGGCCAATTCGTTCCCTTGTTTGTAGATGGCCACTCCAGACTGCTGGGAGCTTTGTCCATCTTCCATGTAGACACTGGAAGTAAGGTACCCCAACTACCTCCCTATACATGCCACAGCTGTATCCCTGCTCCTCGCAAGGTGTAAGCTGTACTAGATCAAAGCACCTCAACATACCAGACATTTTCTGCACCCGAAGTAAGGTAGAGTTACTCAAGTCACGAGCTGCTTAATGCCTGGTCATCCAGTTGCCTTTCTCATTCCCGCAGTGTGCTCACCGTACCCAATGCCTGAACGCCTGTGCCTAGATAGGTAGAAACCCACGTTTGTTGCCTGCATACCTCCTAGACCCGGTCTCAAGTCACCGGGGCACAGCTAAGGTACCTCTCCTTACCCCTCCATCCATGCCTCTCTTCTTCCTCTCAACCTCTACTGTCACAGCTTCATACCTTTCCTTCTGATCCACCACATTCTCATTGCTCGGAATCCACCGTCATCCAGCCTTGCAAACCATCACGCGTTCCTCGCGAGAGGCTTTCCTTCGATCATTTCCTCGTCTACGCTCTCGATAAAACAGCCGCGTGGCTGAGGCGATCGGCAGAGTTTAGAACCGTCCTAAGTGACATCTGACTCCGAGACTTTGCTGCCTGGACAAGGCTACGCAACCCCACCAACCTTCATCTTTGGGTATCCAAACTGCGAACTGGCGGACTTGTTGCCTTGCGAAACTCCCGGCTCTATCGTCTAGGCCCTTTCTCCCAGCTATTTTCTATTACCAGAGAAGCCACTCATAGCTTTGATTCCTACTCTAACCAAGACGTCGTTAACCTGCCGACTAGTTTGGTAACAGTCTGCCATAGCCTGTCAGAGAGCCCAGGGAACTAGATTCTCCTCGCCACGATATCAAGCTCAATTCCCGTCGCCTACATTCCGGTCTCGTCGCAGCGATGGCTCCGGACGAGAACAAGGCGCCGTCAGCGGCTGCAGAGAACGACTGGTCACCTGTAGTCATGGACTGGTGGGAGGCACCTGAGGATGAGCCCGGTCGCGGTGTCACGTACGTTGCGCATGCGCTCCGAGAGTCATTTCTTGAAGAGAAGGCTTTGCCTGAGCACTTGGCTACAGAGTCATTTCTTGATGGGGAGGCTTTGCCTGAACGCTTGGCTACAGAGCCATTCCCTGTGGCAACATTCTCTGAAGAGACAACCGATGTCCGCGATCTCTTCCAAGTTGTTGATGTCGCGCCGCAGACAGTCAGTACCTTCAGTACCAACGTACCATCGCAACAGGGACCACGCTCCAATGAGAACAACATGCCACATAGTCAGGCTCGCCGATACTGCCAGTTCCTTCTCCACGACATTGAGAATGAACTCAACAAAGGCGATACCTTGATTTTCGTCGACTTCCCGACTCCTGTGAAGCCAGCAGACAGCGTTGATTGCTTCATATACTCATGGAACTCGGTTCGATTCCGGATGCACTCCAAGAAGCTCTTGGCTACTGGGTCATCCAAGTTCGCCGAGATGCTGAATCCTACCTACCAGTTCCGTGTTCAGCGTCGGCGCAAGATTGCCAAGAGTCTCCCCCCTGGCATCAAATATGTCTTGGATCTCACGCCTCCTTCCGAGGGCGACGATCTCGTCTTCCAGATGACCGAAGCTTCGCTGACACCGGGTATCATGGACTGGTGGACGGCTTTCGACAAGCACGGCGTAGACGACTACGTCGTGCGTGGCCATGACGACGTTTGCTCTTGTTGGAAGGAGACCAATTTCGATAGCTTCAACATGATTATCGACAAGATCTCGACGAGCGAAGCGGCACGAGATGAGAACAAGGAGCGGGACCCGGAGATGGAGTATGCCATCAGTTCGGCCATCAGAGAGAGTTTGCGCGACGTCGTCTCAGAGAACAGCAAGAATAAGGAGAGGCTGTACAGAGAGGACAAGGGATTGGCTGCCAGGGTTCTCGAGAAGAAATCTAGAGGGGATCTTTCCGCTGCCCCGATTCCCCCTTACAGACGAATCCCGGACTACTGCCCGATCCGCCATCGCGTCAACATCCTGCGCCTCATGTGCATCATTGCAAACAAGCGAGTTTTCATCGATTCGGCCGCTCGACTTTGGACCCTGGTGGCAGTGGCCAAGATTTTGGACTGTACCACTGTTGTGGTGAGTTTATTCTTCGTCACTCTTATTACTATGATCTGATCCTAACATGATGATTAGCGCGATCTGGTTCTCCAATGGATTACAACTCCCAACAACACCTCCTTCATCGAAGTGTTGCCCGAAGAGAGCCTTCAGCTCGGAGTCACCCTGAAGCTGGACGCCGTCACCCGCACAGCGTTCCGAATCCTGGTCAACGAGCTGGCCCTGGAAGAAGCCGCCGATGTCAAGGGAACACCCAAGGCCGCGGCCTACACCGTCTTTGGACGCAAACGCCACGATCCCGGCGACGACTTGAACAACCTCATCCAGCACGCGGCCAGAGCCATGGTCGAGCGTGTATCGTGGCCCGTCAACCAGCTGGTCAGCGACACCATCTTCGACGACCTGCAGATTCCGGAGTGGGCGCGGTTGAAGACCCTCATCAGCATGCTTTCGAGCTGCCCCGACGACCCCGTCATGGTCAAGGCCAAGGTCTCCGCGCTGACAGTCTCGTTCTCGTTAAAGACTCTCTGGGAGACCAACGTGGTCTATAAGCTGCTCAGGAAGCCTCTCGATGCCGATGATCTCCAAAAGATTGACGACCACCGAGCCAGCTACGTCGACATTCAGAACTTCAACCGCTTCGAGATCATCTACAACCAGTTCAACAATGTGCAGAAGGCTCTGTGCCCCTTCCTGTACGAGACGACCGGCAACAAGTGGACGTCCCTATCCGAGGTGTTCACTACGGGCGCCTCGGGCCAGATGAACATGTACAACGTGGTTTCGACCTTGTGGAAGCACCTGAAGGAGGTTCTCTACGCGCACCCCTCGTTCGCCTGGGATGACACTTGGATGGCGGTTCTGAACCTCCCTCGCCCCCTCTCCATGAAGAACCCCCAAGACACCTGTGAGCTGAACGTCCCAGGCGCATACAAGTACGGATTCGATAACCACGAATTCCAAAAGCCGCTCCAGGACTTCCTCAGGCCGTTCTACCAGGAATGCGTCCGTGCCGACTTTGAGATTAGGATGAACTTGACGCCGCACTTGCTGCTGAACCTGCACCAGAACGAGCTCAAGTTCCTGCCTCTCTGGGCCGGCGGTAACGACGACGGTACCGGAGGTGTGTTTGAGCACTCCCTGCCGCCTGCTGATTACGGCCCAGCGGGTCCGGGACCGGCCTACCACACCGGCATCACGATCCCCTCAGACGCCTCTAGTACCACGGGTTCGATGAGCAGCGAGCTGAGACAGCTTCGCCTGGAGGGAAGCGGTAGCACCATCGGCCCTGGCAGTGTGGACGTGCAAGACGGCATCTCGACCATCTTCAACCCGAACAGGGTCATCGCCGACGACGTATCAGTCCGCACAGAGTCCTTCACGGACGGAGACTCAGAGTTCGGTAACGCCAAGTTCGCCGTCCCTGCGGACGGACAGTCCGTGGCGGAGGCCATGAGCACCATGGTCCTCGATGAGAGTCACGACCAGTCGGACGCCGGCACCAGCATCCACTTCGATACTGACGTTGACGAGGACGACGAGGTGATGACGGAGATTGGTCCAGAGGAAAGCCGCTCGCGAGAGCAGACGCCCGAGTACGTCATTGAGGGCTCTGGTGCTCGCGCGGCATTCTCGACTCGTGAGGACCAGCCGGCCTCCGCTGAGTCCTCTTCGAAGAGCACCGCTTCTTCTTCCCTTCTTGATGACGACGATGATTTGGTTATGGTCTAGATCGCGGCATTGTAAATGCAGGGACCAATACTCATGATAATGATGTGGACTTTGGGATTTGTCTTGGGCGTTTTTGGCGGGGTATCAACAAATTTGCATTGAGATTGCCATGGTGGCAGATCATACTGGTGATTACACAGGGTACAAAAAGGGGTCTGCGGTTGATGACACTGGCTTACGTTCAGGTTAGCACAGATGAGACCGGATAGTTAGGCAACTGAAGTAGATGTTGACCATGCTGTATTCAATACAAGAACATCAGTAAAAACCTTTGCCGTTCTCGCCATAATGTGAGCTCGCCAAGGCCCGTCATCATATCGTTGCGTGGTGGTATCCTCCCTTTTTGTTTTAAGTCTATGCATCAAACTCCTCCGAATTACATACTCCCATTCCGATTGCCCCGAATCCATATCCCGCTTTCCTGGCTCAGCCCCTGTTCAGCGTGTTTCCTGAACCCTTTGGATTCGCCTCGACAAACTCGTCCCATGCTCTCGCCTTCATCGTCTCCTCGTCCGCCTTGTCAAAGTCATCTTCGTTGGGCTCCGGACGGTGCCAGCTCGCGTCACCACCACCCTCGATGATGCCGCCCCGGCGCATCTCCTCGTCGAGGTACTCGTCGATGCTCATCGTAGGCAGATTGTGGCCGGGGCGGAAAACATCCTTGGCCATCTGCTGCCTGTTTCCGACGAGCGTGAATGGCTGCAGCGGCTTGCCCTCCGTGGACAATATGGGACCTCCCTGCCCAAACATGCTCTGCAGCCGGCGCGGGGGCTCAAGACGCTCGGCATATCCAGCAGCGCCACGGTCTTCGGTGCGGCGGCGCTCGTCTTCCTCGACGGACGTCGGCGAGGGCATCAGCGGCACCGTGGCCTGGGCCAGAACCTCCAGCTCGCGGTTGATACCCTCGAGGCCCTGGAACGCCATGTGCGCCGAGTACGCGACGTGCGCGAGGTGCAGGTCCCGGGCGACCTCGTCGTCGCCGTCCTCGTTTTGGTAGCGCGGATTCCGGCGCAGCGCTTCGAGGCGGTCCTTGAGGGCCTTTTCCGACTTGAAGTTTGCAATCTTTGCGTCGCGGCGCTTGGCGGGGTCGTTTGTGCCGAGGGTGGAGAAGGCGAGGGGCTCGTCGGTGTAGCGCTCGTAGAGCATCTTGTTCGTGTCGGTTAGGAGGTCGTAGGAGTCGAGGGCGCCGAGAAAGGTCTCGTAGGCTTCCCGGGCGCGCTCGAGGGCGACACGGCGCTCGATGGGGCGGCGGGAGGGGAGCTTCTGGTGCAGCTCGGCGAGGTGGTATGTAATGAGGAGGTAGGGGAGCGAGGAGGTGGAGAGGTCCTCAAGGGACTCGTTGGGTGAGAAGAGGGCGGCGCGGGAGATTAGGTCGAGGCATGTCTCGTACTCTGCGATGGCGGTTTGGAGGTCGTCGAGGTAGGTCGGGGAGGAGGCCTCGTAGGAGTTTTCGAGTGTGAGGCGCTTTCTCTCGGCCGAGGTGAAGACGGACTTGAGGGTTTTGGGTTGATCTTCGTCTGCCATGGTCGCTTTTCGGGTTGTGGTTGTGGGTTGTTGGGAGGTAGTCGTCGAGAGGGTCGTTGGTTGCTTGGTAAGGTATTAAGTGGTGGGGAGGGGGCGTGGAGGGGTTGGGAGAGAATGGAGGATGGGAATTGCGACAAGTTACAGGGAAGATGAGAAGAAAAGCTTCGAGGGGAGACTTGTCGCCCGATGCGAATGGGTATAATCAAGCTAAGCTGCAGCGGCGATCAAAGTATCTTAGACTGTGGCGTGTGATGATGAACTCGTAGCTAGCTTGGAATCTACTGCAACGGTTCGCCTCTTTGCTCTTAGAAAGAAACCAGCAGAGAAATGGCGCCAAACGTTAGGTTCCGTGGTTCCAAATCCTTGAGTGGCGATTTGCATTCTCGGCAAGGGTCCTTATCTTATCAAAGGGACCACCTCCCATCCCAGGGGCCAGTGCTCCCTCAGTCTCACGGCGGCGGGGGAGCTGAGTGAAGGTGGGGTAATAACAGGGGTCCATGTCGGCAAAGCTCGACCGAAGGGTAAGGTACCTAATACTTGCAAACATCACCCTGCATTTAATGAGTGTAAACAGCAGCCTCAATGAGACAGCTCATCTCATCATATGAAGCAACCTCGATGTTGCCATCTCAAATTACAGCCGAGTTGCTTACACAGGCATCACAATGTGCCTGAGTCGTCATTAGACATCTTTCGCGATGAAGCAACAATTCGAGGGCAGCTGTTCGCGTCTCATTTAAAAAAAAACCCAGGGCCATGGACACTGTCTGTATGTATCTTGGCTCATAAACAAAGCCAGGCGAAATTCTCACAGAATTCGATCAGTTTGCTTGCCTCATGCTGCTTGCCGCATTATGCCGGCAACAATCGGAGGAAACATGTTTCTAAGCTGACCAGTACTCTCTTTGCATTTTCCACTCTCATAAGTCTAGTCTTGTTTCCATCCTCCGTCTAAATGTTTGGATTCTCCATGCCGTTCCTGCCCTTTTCATCGAAGAAACCAACCTTCTTCCAAACGACTGGTCTAGTTCGTTTTCGTTGTAAACATCTTTATTGAAGTGAGAGCCAAGTCATCACTGAGAACAGTGCCGTCCGAGGCATTTAGAGTGGCTTCTTCACTCTTCCACTCATCTTACCATTCGCACCTTCCATCCTCGAGTTTTTAAAAGCCCTAGAAGGCAGACGATCAAATCCTTCTCCCCTTCTTGTATCGTGCCTTTTCATCATCACCTTCACTCAGCTTTCCTTCCACCACCTCCACTTCACTTCAGTCCTCCCGCCTTCACTTCATCGACCACAACTGCCAAGTCAGACGTCACTGACATTAAACACCTCACGTAGTGCTGAGGTGTGATTTCTCGCACTGAGAGGTATTCTTTGCTTCCTACATTCTTTCCAAGAGCTACCAAGACTCTTCCATTTACATCAATTTTCTGACACCCTACAGTGACCTGCTTCTCGTCCGGCCCAGCGGCAAAGTTGATTATTATTGACTTTGACGCGCTTCCGCTGCCTTGACCCCAGAAGAAGTTGTTTGAGAAGGAGCCATTCTCTTCCGAGTTGATTCCGAAGCGGCATCGCACGTTATTCACATTCATCCTGCACACACGCTCCACGCATCCAGTCTTCCCCTCGATAACTCAATGCCATCATCCGAAATTGCATTCTCTTTCCAAGAATAGAACCGAGGTAGAGACCCCACCTCATCAAGGATTCGCGCAGATATGGCGACCCCCCTTCCCTCTCAGCCCTCGACACCAGTACAGAGAAGTCACAAGCCGCCTTCGACGACCGAACTAGGAGAACTTTGCTCAGCAGAGAGGTCCACCAAGCTACCCTCTCCGAGCTACTCAACCGCGACTTCCCCCAGCGTCGAAGAGCAGGATCAAGCAGATGAGGACAGCAACCACAATCAGGAGGATGAGGAGGAGGAGGAGGAGGAGGAGGAGGAGGAGGAGGAGGATGATGATGATGAAGATGACTATCGCCGCTGGAGCCTGAACCCTGAGAGGCCGCGCAAGATCTCAGAGAAGAAGCGTCAGGATCACGCCAAGTTCCAGTCTTGGATTGAATCGAACCAAGCCCGGGTGCTAGAGGCAGCCTCGAGGACCAAGGCTCCGACTCATGGATCTGTTGCATACTTGGTGAAGGAAAATGAGAACCGAAGAATCATTCAGACTCCCCGCGAGTATCAGATCGAACTTTTCGAAAGAGCGAAGCAGAAGAACATCATAGCAGTCCTGGACACCGGTACCGGCAAGACCCTGATTGCCGCCCTTCTACTTCGTCACATACTTGAGAAGGAGGTCGAAGACCGCGCACTCGGAAAGCCGAAACGTACTGCTTTCTTTCTGGTTGACAAGGTATCGCTTGTCTTTCAGCAGCACGCGGTTCTTGAGTGTAACTTGGAGCATTCTGTGGCCCGCTACTGCGGCGACATGGTTGACGAAATGTGGTCAAGCGAGTTCTGGGCCAAACAGTTTGAAGAGAACATGGTCATAGTTTGCACTGCGGCGATATTGCAGAAATGCTTGATGCACTCCTACATCCGCATAGACCAGATCAACCTTCTCATCTTCGACGAGGCACATCATACGAAGAAGAACCATCCTTACGCGCGAATCATCAAGGACTTCTACATCAAAGAGCCCGACAAAAACAAGAGACCCAAAATTCTCGGCATGACTGCGTCTCCGGTTGACGCCCAGACGAACATGAAGGTCGCCACGGCTCAGCTTGAGTGCCTCCTCCATAGCGAGATTGCCACTGTCTCCGAGGAATCACTATCTCTGAATCCTAACAAGCGGAAAATCACAGAGAGGGAAATCCACTATACACCTCTAGCGAGATCGTCTGAATCTGAACTTGTGCAGCAAATACGGGCACTCATTCGCAGGAACCAGCTCTTTGACAAGGAGCTGCAATGGACCACCACCGCCATGGCAGAACTCGGTCCATGGGTAGCAGATCGCTTCTGGAAGCTTTACCTTACGGAAAACACTATCGCACGACTAGCCAACAGAACAGATATCAACTACACGGGCTTCGATGGTAGCGGCAAGCATACAGCGGCAGTCCAAAAGCTTCGAGATATCATCCAAAGCCACAACTTCAAGCCCCCCACCTTGGACGATGTATCCAGCAAGGTTCTTCGTCTTTGGGACGAACTGAAAGTCCGCTTTTCTCAGCCGACTGATTATCGGTGCATCGTCTTTGTGGAGATGAGGCTCACTGCGGTACTGCTCGCCGAGTTGTTCAAGCAGGATGGCATGAACTTGCCGCACCTCAAACCGGCAGCACTTGTTGGTAGTCAGTCCTCTGCAGGTCTCGCCAACATGTCCTTCAAGGAACAGCTCTTGACCATCACGAAATTCAGACGTGGTGAAGTGAACTGCATCTTCTCTACTCAAGTTGCCGAGGAGGGAATAGATATTCCTGCCTGCAATGTGGTCATGCGATTTGACCTCTACAAGTCCGTCATTCAGTACATTCAGTCGAAGGGACGCGCAAGACAACAAGATTCAGAATACCTATCCTTCGTTGAGATAGGCAATGGAAGGCATACCCGAGCGGTAGCGCAGGCTACGTATGACCAAAGCGTCCTCCGCCGCTTCTGCAGCGCCTTGCCGGAAGACAAGAAGATCATGGGGATGGACGTCAACGCCAGTGTGATGCAAGGAGAGTTGCACTATCAGACATACACAATCAAGGAGACAGGCGCCAAGCTGACGTGGATGTCTAGCCTCGAGGTGTTGGCCAACTTCGCATCCTCCCTACGCCAGTCTAGCGATGAAGTCTTGACACCCGAGTATGTGGTGACCAACCAGGGACAATCCTTCGTCGCCGAGGTTCAGCTTCCGGCAAAATCGCCGATTCTTAGTATCACGGGAATGCCACACAAGAGGAAGCAGGCTGCTCGCTGTTCTGCGGCATTCGAGATGTGCAAGGAGTTGATCAAGAAGAAGTACATCGATCTCAACTTGCAGCCGATCTTCACCAAGAAATTGCCTGCAATGCGGAATGCCCGCCTAGCCATCAGCGCCAACAAAAGAGCAGAGTACAAGATGCGCACGAAGCCTGAAATATGGTCACGAGTTGGTACCTTTGATCAACTGTACGTCACGGTATTGACACTTGGTTCGCCGGACGCCGTTGGCAAAGAGTCGAAGCCATTACTTCTACTCACGAGAGCGAAATTGCCTGATCTTCCTCCTATACCTCTTTTCTTTGGAAATGACCAGCAGTCCGATGCCTTCGCCATGTCCATGCCGAACCCAATCAGCATTTCTTCAGAAGATTCAGAGCTTCTGAAGACCTTCACTCTCCGTGTTTTCAAGGACGTATTCAGCAAGGAGTACGAGGCCACAGTTTCAGACATGCCTTACTTTCTCGCCCCGACGACTCAGAACCATCATGTCGGCATTCGACATGCGGCGAACGCAGCTACATTGGTCGACTGGAACCACCTTCGAACGACCAAGGATAGAGAATATCTGGATTGGGATGACAACACCTCAGAAGACTTCTTCAAAGACAAGCTCGTGATAGATCCTTACGCGGGATCCCGCAAGTTACGCTTGAGAGGGGTCCGCAGAGACCTGAAGCCAATGGATCCCGTGCCCGATGGCGTACCGGACCCTGGTCACAGGCCTTGGCGTGATTCGGCTGTGGAGAAGAACATCAAGGAGTACAGTGTGAGTCTCTGGATGAAGAGCCGCCTGAAGCGAACATGGCGCGATACACAGCCTGTGGTCGAGGCTGAAGTGATCTCATTGAGACGCAACATTCTGGACGACTTCGTTGAGGCCACAAATGAAGACTCCAAGGTCTGCTACGTGATATTGGAGCCCTTGAGGATCTCGACTGTAAGTCTAGGCTCTCTCCTTTCTTGATCTCTTTACTTTCTGAACTCAAAAACTGATGACCATAGCTGCCCATGGAGACAATCGTCATGGCTTTCACATTTCCCGCCATCATTCATCGAATGGACCAGGTCATGGTTGCCCTGGACTTGTGCGAGTTGCTCAACCTCGACATCCGGCCTGACTTGGCCCTCGAAGCCGTCACCAAAGACTCCGACAACAGTCATGAGCATGACGCGGAAAAGATCAACTTCCAAAGTGGAATGGGCAACAATTACGAGCGCCTGGAGTTCATTGGCGATACTTGTTTGAAGATGGCTACCACCATTGCCCTCTTTACCAATAATCCAGACAACAATGAGTTCCAGTACCATGTCGAGCGGATGTTGTTGATCAGCAACCGAAACCTCCTCAACAAGGCTATCGACCGGCATCTACAGGAATACGTGCGATCAAAATCATTCAACCGTCGCAGCTGGTACCCTCAGGGCCTCCGCCTTATCCGAGGCAAGGAAGGCACCGTTGATTCCAACCACGCTCTCGCGGACAAGTCCATCGCCGATGTTTGCGAGGCCTTGATTGGCGCCGCGTACCTCACATTCAGCAACTCGAACAACTTCGACATGGCCATCCGGGCTGTCAGCGCCATGGTGAATGACAAGAACCATCGCATGACTTCGTGGACAGACTACTATGCTGGGTACAAGCCCCCGTCGTGGCAGACTGACCCTGCCTCTCCAATGTACCGTGAGGTGGCTCGGCAGATCGAGAAGAAGATGGGCTACGATTTCAAGTCGCCTGCGCTGCTACGAAGTGCTTTCAAGCATCCGTCCTGCCCTCACAATGAGTGCTCTCTGCCCAACTACCAGCGTCTCGAGTTCCTCGGCGATGCCCTGCTCGACATGGCGTGCGTTGACTTTCTCTACCACAAGTTCCCCAGCGCCGACCCCGAGTGGCTCACACGCCACAAGAGCACCATGGTCAGCAATCGCTTCCTGGCCTGTCTCTGCGTGAAGTTGGGTCTTCATAGGCACATTTTGACTGCCCAGGCGTCGTTGCTGAACCAAACGCAAGAATTCGTCGCCTCGCTCAAGTTTGCCGAAGAGAGTGCTAGAGAGGAGGCTCTGATGGAAGAAGTTCACATCGGAGCTCCCGCTGACGGAGAGAAGGGACAGGAAGCAATGGCTAAGACCACAGAGCACACCGCCACCGCCGCCCCGGTGAGCTACTGGCAACACGTAGAAGACGCGCCCAAATACCTCTCGGATATGATGGAGGCGTACATTGGCGCTGTCTTCGTCGACTCGGGCTACGACTACGGCCAAGTCCGCGCCTTTTTCGAAGCCCACGTCCGGCCCTTCTTCACAGACATGTCCCTCTACAGCGACTACGCCCTTAATCACCCCGTCACCAACGTCTCGCACATGCTCCGCAATGATTTCGGCTGCGACGCATGGCGCCTCATGACCAACGAGGTCGTGCCGCCCATCGAGGCCGGCGCCGGCGTCATCACCGAGACGCAGGTGCTCTGCGGCATCATGATCCATGGGCAGGTGTACTTCCACGCCACGGCTGCGAGCGGACGGTATGCCAAGGTTGCGGTGGCCAAGATGGCCATTGAGAAGTTTTCAGATATGGATAAGGAGGCGTTTAGGAAGGAGTTTGCGTGTGATTGCCAGGGCGTGGAGGGAGAGGGCGAGTGTGGCACTGCTGACCATGGTGCTGCTGCTTGAGAGAGAGAGAGAGAGAGAGAGAGAGAGAGTGTGTGTGGTGATATGAGATCAGGCTGGACAGAGCGTGGAAGTGGTAGAGACGGGATCGAGGTGCAATGTCACCGGAGGCCGACTGGCACATTGCTAGCGGAGAAGATCATATCGCTACCAAAAACAGCGAAGACAGCGAAGCAGCGAGGATTGAGATAGAGCAGCAAGATGACACGGAATGAAGACGCGTTACCTCTTCATCTCCTACTTCTTCAAGCCTCTATATGAAATGGCCTTCTTCGGTGCTGTATACCGTCTGTCAGCTAATTCGTGTCTGAGTCACTGCTTCAAACTTGATGGTTAAACCATCTTGGAGATACCTCGGCCCCAACTTCTTGATTCAATCTTGGAACACGCCGGTCTCGCTTCCTTCTCGATGAAATCCAAGGGGACCCCAAGGAGCACTTGTAGTCATGTCAAACTTGATTTTCAACCCAAAAGATATCCTTCCGGCCGAGTTATCCACTTCAAACCGCAACAGACCGATGGAAGCCATCTTCGGTCGGCTGAACGGTCCTCACGCCCGTCCGATGTTTGACAAGCTTTGACCCAAACAGCCCTCCGACCTCGCAGTCAGAGCCGACAAAGGGTCCTAACAAGCGCCTTTGTTCCAGGCTCCGAGGTTTTCCTCGTACGGCAGTGGGGTCCGGAGTGGGTGAGGATTCCGGGTCTAGCGCACGCTGAGAACTTGGACGGATGGATGGTGGTTGGTCGTTTCGCTTCTCGAGTCCTCGACTCATCCCCAGACGGGGGCGGTCAGCGGCCGTCGGGGTGCGGCTGACGGGCATGCAATCAAGCATTTCTGATGGCCATATGAGGAGCCGCGGAGAAACCGTCGCGGGAGCCTGGGAAATAAAACGCGGAATCGGCTTCGGCTTGAGACCGCAACTCGCTCTCGTAACCAGGTTTAATGGAGTCGGTCTTGATTGCCAAAAGTACCTGATAATGGAAAGTTGTTCTTTCTCCTTCGACCAGCTAATACTTACTGGCTAGGGAGATCCCAACTCTACCTCTAGAACTGTAGTATGGCCTCTTTCATGGTCATATACCTCGACTCTGCTTCAATCTTGACTCACAAGCCGCTCATCTACCGGCCGACGTAACGACGTTAAAAGAAATCGTACATGGGTGTAAGACGGGAATGCGAGTCCCTACGCCCTTGGGTCCTTCAAGAGCCAAGGCCGGCCGCAGTCTCTCGTGGCTTGAAGTATGGTTTTCTGGGTGGATGGCTGCAGAAGGCGGGTCAATTATTAATACAGGTTACACAGGACCATGTTGAGAAGGACAACATTGGCTGAACAGCCTGGGTAGAAACACCCCCGTAGGGTTGGCTATAATGTTTAGCTTAAGCGTTTTTTTTTGGTGTGAACGGCCTCACCGTCAGACGGACATGTTCCAACACCCCCCATTGACTAGTAGCGGAACATACCATGAGATGGGTAGGCTGCGGAATAACCTGCTGCAGGCAAAGTCGTCAAATAGAAGAGCGAGGCAACGTTCTGATCTGCAGCTTATCGGCCGAGGGCGACGAGCCCATTGCATTCTTTGCGACCACCTCAGCCTTCCTAGTTGTACGGATAGAAACAGCATGAGGATTCTAGAAAGCACCCTGCAAATTGCCTTGTCATGCTGTATCCGTATGTGCACTAGGATCAAACCCCCCCCAGGGTCTGCTCGTACTTGCGATATCAACATCCTACTCTTGTGTCGATTGGCAACGATGAATAAGTCTGCACAACTTGAGCCGAGAGAAATACGATCATTGGGAACATGGACTCTTGAGAATGTTTTTATCTTGACCTAACTCCCACGATGATACGAGAAGCCGCCGGCCAAGTGACGGCGCCCTATCTCAGCTACTACTGCTTACACTCCGCATCCCCTCCGCCAAAACGCGAACCAGCCTTTCCTATACGCAGACGCACAAGGAAGAGACGCCGGCGCAAGCGCAGACTCGCAGAGTATGTGGGGGTATGATCCCTCTGCCACCCCCCCCCCCCCCCCCCCCCCCCGTCCGAAGGGTGTGCATAGTGAACTTGTCAAAAGACATGCGACTTGCGCCCTTCTGATGACACGACCCATTGTAATCCCGGTCTGGCGAGCCAACCATTGGTGACTCCGACTTGGACGCTTCCTCGAACGCCAGAATCCATCTGGCTGGCTTGATCCGATCTACTGAGCGAGGGAAGGATAGACCTTTTGAATAAAAGATTTCGTCGCCTAGAACTCGTCTGTCCCGACTTGTACCCTTTTCTTTTACTTATACCCTTTTTTTTCAATTTGCCTCCGTGGGACTTTGGATTTGTCACAACTCCAAAGAACGCCCGGGCCTAGTTACCATCTCGACCGTTCTTGGTTGTCAACTTGTCGTCAAGAAAGATTACACGGAGCGGGGCTGACCGACGCCCTTCCGGTCTCTTTGACGACTGACAAGCACCATCGACATCGACGCGACACATTGGAGCACCACCACGCCCTTATCGATCTGCAATTCCATCTGCAGGACATCTCTCCCATGCCATTCACGCCCTTCAGGAAGTTTCCCAAATCAGTCCGCGCCCTGCATTAAGGGCCAGTCAGTACAATGACAACCATCCCCGAGGACACCGGCATGGACGAATTCGTCAACTGGGAGGCGGCCGCTACCGAGGTGGGCAACATCTTCAACATGCCCACCCAGGACGTGCCGCCCACCGATCCCAATCTGGACCTGGTCTTGGAGAATGCCGACGACGACGACTTTGGATTCGTCGCCCTCGAGCACTTTTCTGGGGAACTTGCAGCACCAGGAGCTGGCCTGACTGGTGACCCCCTCGAACTGATTGACACGCAACTGTCCAGTGCCCAGGAGGACTGGTGGTTCGCTCCCGAGACGCCATGCAACAATTGCATTCTCGGTGGCTATTCGTGCAAGCAGATCAAGGAGGGACAGTTCAAGTCGTACTGTACTTCGTGTGTTGCCCTTCGCAGCGAATGCAGCTTGGCCGAGCACTTGCCTGGCGGCCTGGCCGACCTCGACACATCCGATGCCATCCCTTCCCAAAACCCCTGGCCCATCATGGGGGACCACCCGCGCGCCGTTCAGGAAGATGACCACATGGACCTCCTGTCATCTCTGAACGCTTGGCCGGCGATGGGTGACCATCCTCGCGGCACCCTCGAGGACAACGTTCTCGCTGCTGGTCTGCCCAGCACATCGACACCAGACCCGCTGAGAGGCATGACCGCCTCAGCCGACCAGCCTGCCATGGAGGCGGCGCAGGTTAACACGGCTACACCAGCCAAAGTAGGCGCTCGTTTCTCCCGCGAGTCTGTCCGTATCCTGAAGAATTGGCTCTCCACCCACACACGTCACCCCTACCCGAGTGACGAAGAGAAAGAGATGCTTCAGCGCCAGACTGGCCTCAACAAAACCCAGATCACCAACTGGCTTGCCAATGCCCGTCGTAGGGGCAAAACGCAAGCTCCTCGCTCTACTTCACCTCACCCGCGCAGCTACAGCGGTGCCATTGACATTCCTCAGAGACGAGGAACTCCTGCGCCGGACGGCAGAGTGCGCAACATGAATCCCCTAGAGCGTTGGGTCGACTCCCCGCCTGAAAATGAACCCGCTACTGTATCTGCCATTGCTATGGCCGTTGCATCCAGTTCTAGGACCTCATCATCAGGTATGATTATTGCTGTCCGAGGCACTACCATTGCATCATTAAGCTAACCTCCTTCAAGGTCTTACGAGCCCTTATAGCTTCAACTTCACCGACGACGGATCAGGCAAATCTCTCTGCAATGCTTCCTCGGCCAGCTCTCTCGGAACCTCCCACGGAACCTCCCATTCTAGCGGTGGCTCGTTCGCGTCTGCCTATTCCCATGCCTCTCGTGGCTCATTCGGGTCCTTTGGATCCTTCAACCGCGGCCGTAGGCGCCGCAGGAGGCGAGTCGGCACCAAGGTGGAAGAGAAGACCGCCCTCGCTGCCCCTCCCAAGACCTTCCAGTGTACATTCTGTACCGAAAGCTTCAGGACCAAGCACGACTGGCAACGGCACGAGAAGTCCCTCCATCTCTCCCTCGAGAGGTGGGTGTGTGCTCCTGACGGGCCTATTGGACTCAACCCGGCGACAAATCAGCTCGCCTGCGTGTTCTGCGGGGAGGCCAACCCCGACAACGCCCACATTGAGAGCCACAACCATTCTGCGTGTCAGGAGCGGCTACTCCAAGAGAGGTGCTTCTATCGAAAGGATCATTTGAATCAGCACTTGCGCCTCGTCCACGACTGCAAGTTCGTCGACTGGTCCATGAAGGCCTGGAAGGTCGCTACACCAGAGATTCGGTCACGATGCGGTTTCTGCGGTGTGGTCTTGGACAGCTGGGGTTCGCGAGTGGAGCACATTGCCAACCATTACCGTAGTGACGGAAATACGATGGCGGACTGGAAGGGAGACTGGGGTTTTGAAGCACCGGTGCTCGAGATGGTCGAGAACTCGATCCCGCCATGTATGCACCGACCCCTAAGCTATCCCGTAGACAAGCTCCCAAAGTCTAACTTGTGGTAATACAGATCTCATTGACAATGAGCGCAACTCGCCCTATCCGTACAAAGCCAGTGGCGCCCCAGCCGAGACCCCTCGCAACGCGTACGAGCTGATCAAAATCGAGCTGGCATACTTTATGCAGAACCACTACGATAAGCACCAGACCCTCCCGGACGATCGCCAGATGCAGCTGGAAGCCTGTCGTATCATTTTCGCCTCTGAAATATTGTCGATCAGAGAGATCTCATCCGAATTCTCCTGGCTGCGTGATCTGATCATGTCAGATGAGGACGTCAAACTATCAGCCAAATACGGTCCTATACGTCAAGCGGCTGAGAACAGACTGTCTTCCCTGAAACTAGCCTCCAAAGATACCATTTTCCAGACTTGTCCTTTGGAAAACCAGCTTCACGAGTTCGTCAGAGCGAAGAGGCTACTGGGCCTCACCGCTATGGATGATGAGCTGCAGCAAACGGCGGCAGAGATTGTTGGACGTGTCGAGGAGGTTTCAATCAGTCCCTCGGATCACATTGCCAGCTGGCTCGTAAGGTGTATCTTCTCCTCGACCAACTGGCTCGCCAATTTCCGGCAGCGAGCCCACCTACCCAGAACCGAGGACATTGTGGTTGTCAATGAGCGATCGACCGACACCACCAAGATCGACTCGACTATCCACAACTACAGCAGACTGGAGCACTCCCTGGCGGACTTCATGGACAAGCAGAGGGCTTTGGGGATCGAGCCCGATGACGCAGCCCTACAGCGAGAGGCCAGGATGGTCATTTACGAATTCGACGACGGCTGGAACCAGACCGCCGCCGACAACTTGGAGTGGCTCGCCGCCTTCAGACAACGCCACCAGCCGGCCTCTGCTTCGGGATCGACTCTGACCACCTCACCCGGCTCCCAGAGCCAGCCATCGCTGCAACATTCTGGCTCCGGTATCTCGCCTGTCAGCTTCCAGGCCACCAACACTTTGAACAGCATCCCTTCCTTCTTGACTGCCGACACGGCCGCGGCTTACTTGCCACCCGATCAGGCTGCCCTACCTCGCGGCGTCAAGACCGGCCCCTTCTTCTTGAACGACGCCAACTGCTACCGCCGTCTGGCGCGTACACTGAAGAAGTACGCCGTGGCGGCCATGTCAGCAGACAACCCTCACAGACACCCGCCGTCAGATGCTGAACTGCAGCTCCAAGCACGCCTCATTCTCTACGATGAGTAAGTCCACCCCAAGAACACCAAATGCAAAAGTACCGTGCTAATCATACCCTACAGCGACGACCCATGGAACCAAACCGCAGCCGACAACGCAGAATGGCTCCGCCGCTTCAAGCGAGACGCCGGCATCATCGCAGAGCCCGGCCCGGGTCTCCCGCCCGGCGACGCATGGTCGCTCGAGCAAGGCGGCACGGGCTTCGCGCCCCCTTACGCCTTCCCCAAAGGCGACATGGCGCCCTTTAGCGAGAAGACGACCGAGGTGCCGATCCGCAACATCAAGTTCTTCCAGACTGACTCGAGCATCACCAACAAGTACCTCGAGACGTTCAAGACGCGGTACCCGAAACCGGCCACCATCTTTTGCGCGCGCGAGCTCGAGGACGGGCTGGTGAAATTCGTCGAGTCGGAGATTAGTCTGACGGGGTCGTTCCCCGATGACGAGGCGATCCGGGCCAAGGCGCGGGTGATTTTGGGGTCAACTGAGACGGCGGCGGATGATGCTGTTTTGTTGGGCAAGTTTAAGGGGTGGATGATGACGAGGGGCCAGATTCCGG
Source organism: Colletotrichum phormii (assembly GCF_030913505.1). Classification (NCBI taxonomy): domain Eukaryota; kingdom Fungi; phylum Ascomycota; class Sordariomycetes; order Glomerellales; family Glomerellaceae; genus Colletotrichum; species Colletotrichum phormii. The sequence continues at coordinate 814,651 of NW_026851455.1, forward strand.
GGCGGCAGCAGCAGCAGGCGCCGGTACTCGTTCGTCCGCAGCCTCGACCACTGCCCACGCCGGCATCCGTATCGGCATCAGCGGCGACGTCGACTTCCGCCCCGACGGTGTCGCCCGCCCCTGCCGTATCCTCAGGCATGGACCTGACGCTCTCGGACGCGGAGATGAACGACATCCTGCAAGACATGAACTTTGACCTGAGTGCGGCCGACCTGGAGGGTCTTGACATGGCCATGGGAATGGACTTCGGAAGTGGCGCGGGGCCTGCATGTTAGTCATTCGGGTGATGGGACGCAGCTACTGCGTTTCCCAGACATGACATTGACGAACCGATGGAGACAAGCGTCCAGTGTTGTTTACTGTCGAAATGACGGACTATAATATGAAAAGAAAAGCACATGTAGAACGCCCGGTTTTTCAACGGGTTTTGACAAAAGAAAAAAGCAAACGGAACGAAATCACGGAAATGAGATGGCGGGAGTTTGGTTGCTATTGTTGGATTTTCAACTTGTATACCCAATATAAAAATCTCATCACACATAATGAAGTCTTTGGGTCATTTCATTTTCCCCTGTGCCTTTTTTTTTTTTTTTTTTTTGTCTTCGCTCTCGTCTCTAGTCAGAAAGTGTGATATTATCTTGGGTTGTCTTCGTGTCTGGTGCCTCCCGTCTTCCTCGCAGCTCTAGCAGAGACGAAGGCAACGAGAGGGAAAGCCCCGGTAGCGAGTTTTGCGTGTACTACGTTTCAAAACCATCATGTTCAAGGAGAGGTAGGCATAGAGCGTTACGATGGTGTCGGTTTCTCCTTAGTATAGAAGTGGCTTGGTACAGGTTGGTAGATAGATCATGGACGACACTAGTAGCATACTGTGCCGAAAACTGTACTAGTCTCACCATTCAACAATAATTGTTAAGTAACAGGTGATATCCACACCAATGGGTCTATCCGTTATGCTTAGACAGGAAACATAATGCATGTTTCGACACTGTACGGCATCCATCGCTGAACGACATGCTTACACCTCATCGTCCGCTTCCGAGCTCAATCATCACTTCTCTCCACGAATCACCTCACTGCAGCCCAATAAGTCACTTCGATTCATACCTGGAACAATCCCTGGGGTCCCTGGACAGCATCACAATCTTACCCCTCGCCATCACAGAAAACCCTCTTGGCAGCGGAGCACAATGAGCTCGGCGGTTCCCACGACTTACAGCAACCGCCCCAGAACGCGGCAACGACTCCCCAAAGCACCTCCCACCCTAGACGTGCCAAACATTGACGAAGACGCACCGGAGAGGAAGCGGATGTTGAACGTCCTGGCCCAGCGCAGATACCGTACGTTGTCTTTCACCGCCTCCCCCCATGGTGCACTCTCCTGCACCATGGTCCTTTGGTGTGGCGCATCGTTGTCACATGTCGACTGCATCAAAACAGACTCACAGGTTTACTAACCCTGAAAGGATAGGCGAACGCAAGAAACAAGACCGCCTCGCCAAGGAGAAGAGGCGCGCTGACGGCCCAGAACGCCGGGTGTCTGAGACATGCGTCGACCACGGCGGCTCTCCTCCTCCGGCAGCAGCCGCTGCTGCTGCTGCTGCTCCTGATGCCATTGACCCGATTGACTCGATTGCAGACCGCCGCCTTTCGGTGAACGCTGATCCGGATAACGGCGCTACTGTGGGATTCAATCTGGACGCATCTGCGGCGTGGCCAGCCGATCTCTCAGACGACAGCTCGATATCGGAGCTGCTGTACGGTACTAACCCACCAATGTTCAACAACAACAACCCAGACGGCGGCGAGACCGCAATGGCGGTCCTGCCCAGCCCGCCTTCAACCATCGACCCAGCGTCCCTCATGGACAGCGGCGCATCGCTCTCGCTGCCAGAGTTCCCCGATAGCTACCTCCTGCCCCTGAGCGATCTGAAGCTTCTCACAGGACTACTGCGTGTAGCCACGCGCCTGGGCTCCGAGTCCGTAATGTGGGATCCTTTGGCGACGTCGCCGTTCGCCCTGGGCACGGGCACGCCGGTCGAGCAGCTGCCCGCGACGTGGAAGCCGACGGCGGCGCAGGTTCTGGTGCCTCACCACCCCATCATGGACTTCCTCCCCTGGCCCGACGTCCGCGATCGGATTATCAACCTGTTCAGTCTCCCCGACGGGGCGAGGCCGCCTGCGGCCCGAGGGCAGCTGGGCTTGGTGAACTTTGCGTACGACTTGGAGGATTCCAGCGAAGGGGCGCGGATCTGGGGCGGGGACCCGTATGATGCGTCGTGCTGGGAGGTCGGTCAGGTTCTGTTTGAGAGGTGGTGGTTCTTGTTTGATAGGAGTGTTATTGCGCAGAGCAATAGGTGGCGGTCGTTGAGGGGTGCTGAGGCGTTGCAGATGCGGCCGGGCAGTGTGGTTGATTTGGGTGATGCCGTTTAGACGTGTTGCAGGCTGTAGACGTGTAGAGTGCATGTAGACCGACTATGAGGCAAATCAAGAGTCTAACCAATACTATTGGCACACGCACTTTGGCACTGCTGAGGGTCGTTCTGGACCGTGTAGCTTTTTAATCTTCTCTTACTTACTCGTGGACAGCTAATAGTTGACGCCCAGACGGAGAAAGGTCTGTTGCCACTATCAATGCCGTTTTGAGTTGAGACTTACTAGGCATCAGCATCTAACTCCCATCTCTCTCTCTCTCTCTCTCTCTCTCTCTCTCTCTCTCTCTCTCTCTCTCTCTCTCTCTCTCTCTCTCTCTTTCCTTCTCTCTCTGTCTCCCTCTCCCTCCGAAGGAATTAGCCAGAAGAAGCATGCGTAACCGGGCTGAGGTTAGATGCGCGACATGCAGTAGACGGGCGGCCGGGGTAGTGTATGGAGTCGCGGAAGGCGAGATGCTTGGCCGGAGCTTATTGGCTTCGCTTGGAAGCAAGATGCGGGGAGCAAGTCAGCCAGTCACTCCGAATTCGAACGTTTCACAGAGTGGAAAAGGCCCGGTGAGCTCTCAGTGGCCGATCTGGAAAAAGCGTCGCGCGTACTATGCTGTGCTACCAATATGTTTCGCTCCGTGTGTGTAACGAAGTAATACTTCGGAGCTTTGCGCCGTTGTCACCGTCGGACTCGGTTGCACTGATTCGGGGACATTGGCCGTTGGTGTGTGACGGGGGGTATTTTGAGATGGCCCGATCTAGTATCAAAAGCTTCCCGATGGGCCAACTTTATCCAGTCGAGGGGCATGACGCAGAATCCCATCCCTCGTTTTGCAGGACTTTTTTGTCTGTGCCATGTGAATGACTGAAGCGCAGCGGAAGTGACCAACGGACGTCATTCCGAAAAAGGGTTCCCGGGATGTACTGCCCAACAAGCCTTTGCAGCGACTTATATTATAGTTTTGGGCGAAGGAATTTGGTGTTTTGATCTCCCGCTTTTCCCGGTTTCCCGGTTTCCCGAGATTCTGGGAAACGGTTTGTTGGTTCAGAGAGTGAGTGGAGGAAACCTGAGCCAACGGGTTGCAACTTGCCAGCCGTTTCCGCGACAGATGCGCCAATCAGAGTAGTCGACAGTCCCCCCCCCCCATCCGTGTATAATCACGAGATACGTGGTAGAAACTAAAACACAGAAAGATCGAGTAGCAGAAGGGTGCGGTATCTGGAGAAAATGGACCCTTCTTGGAGCTATGAAGGCTTGTGGAGGACGAACAGTCGGAGACGTGTGGGCTTTGTGTGGAGCGCGAGAGGCGCCAGAGGCTGGAAGTGGCCGACCGCCGACGACGGACCCGAAGGGCGGGAAGGGAAGGCCCTGGTTGGAATAAACTTCCACGGTGCGAAAGCGGCTGGCTTGGTTAGTGTGTGCGTATCCGTATGTGTGTGTCGGGGAAGCATGAGAGAGGGTTGTGACTTGTGAGGGTGCAGCGTACCTGACGTAGGTCGTCCGGTCTGGCGGTGAAGGGATGAGGCGGGCGAGAAAGTATCCGGTCCTTTCGTCACCTCAGGCACATGCCATCAGGACACCTATTGCAGTCACTGATGTGAGTCCTTGCCGTAAGAGACTTTGTAACAGATGAAATTTACTCACACAACGACCTTGATTTGTGCGATGAGAACACAGTTGACTGAGACGGGGATTTCAAGAAACACCACGGTTTCGTACCTTACAGACTGAGGGTGAGCACCTTTACGGGGACTTGACAGTTTTTCTGCCGCACCCCGCAGTTGCACAGGGCAGGGACGATCACCTCATCGATGGAGGGTCACTGAGGGTAGTAAGGTGGGGGGAAAGGGACACTCACTCACTCATTGGGAGTCTCAGAGTCACTCTCACTCTCACTCTCATTCTCGCTCTTACTCTTAGGTACTCTCATAGAAGAGTCAAGACTAGCGGTGCTCGGTGCGGTATCCGTACCTCCCATCCATGGATGATGGATCATGGATCATGGATCTCAGTGAGGCCCAGTGAAATGTACCTACCTCAACGCAATGGAGGGGCAATCGCCAATCATTGGCCCCTCTCAATGCTTAGGTTCCCTCCTTGTTCGGAGCTCTGATGCAGCAAGAGCGTGGGTTCCAGCACTGGGGGGGGTCTGGAACTGTATCTACGTACCTTTTACCCTCCGTCACTTCTCTTCTTCTTCCCGGTCTGTTACTTTCCTAGGACCAAAGGTAGCAGCACATCTCGGCCGGTGCTGCAAAATTTCCAAACTTCTTCCCCCCTTCATACCTCAAAAGACCAATTTCCTTCAAGTGCCTCTTTTTTTCTTTTCTTGGGACTACTGGGAAACTTGTCTACCGCGCAGATCCGGGGACCGGTGTGCTAGGAGAAGACGTACCATACGCTTTAAGCCAACGAGATTGTTTGGTGAGTTCTTGACTTATTATTTCCCTTGCCTCAGAATGTCTTGACTTTTTTTCCTGGCGTTCCTTAAACACGCGCCTTTTTACCCCTCCACCATTCCAACTTTACCGCCCGCCATTCCACTCCCACCCCCGCTACCTTCTAGCCTCTCCGCCACTTTGTCTCCCTTGCCCAAGGCACTTTCACGCCACTTCTAAATAGCTTCACTTTCCCGTACATGCCATCCGCTCCCCCAATCTGCTCTCCTGTTTTGCTTTCTTTAGTCAATTGAGTCTGACAAGCTTGTCTATAGCACCCGGCGACTCTAGCGAGCCCTTTGGCGGCCATAGTTCATCTCTGCCTTGTCTTTGAACCACTCAGAAAACTTCCACCCACACAATCGCCAATATGCACATCAAGGCTATGCTCGACGAGTCCCAGAGGACGGGCGAGCCCTCCTTCTCCTTCGAGTACTTCCCTCCCAAGACGGCTCAGGGTGTTCAGAACCTTTACGATCGTATGGAGCGCATGTACCACTTCGGTCCCAAGTTCATCGACATTACATGGGGTGCTGGTGGCCGCATCGCCGAGCTTACCTGCGAGATGGTCCTCCAGGCCCAATCCATCTACGGTCTCGAGACCTGCATGCACTTGACTTGCACAGACATGGGCCTGGAAAAGGTCAACGATGCTTTACGCAAGGCCTACAAGGCCGGCTGCACCAACATCCTTGCCCTCCGTGGCGATCCCCCGAGAGAGCACGAGAAGTGGGAGGCCACCGACGACGGCTTCCGCTACGCAAAGGACTTGGTCAAGCACATTCGTGCCACCTACCACGACCACTTCGACATTGGTGTTGCTGGCTACCCCGAGGGCTGTGACGACAACAAGGACGAGGAGCAGTTGCTGGACCACCTGAAGGAGAAGGTCGATGAGGGCGCCGCCTTCATTGTCACACAGATGTTCTATGACGGCGACAACTTTGTTCGCTGGGTCGGCAAGGTTCGCGAGCGTGGCATCACCGTCCCCATCATCCCCGGTATTATGCCCATTGCCACCTACTCCAGTTTCTTGCGCCGCGCCAAGCACATGAACTGCAAGGTGCCCGAGGAGTGGATGAAGGCTCTGGAGCCTATCAAGAACGACGATGTTGCCGTCAGAGAGGTCGGTAAGGGTCTGGTCGCCGAGATGTGCCGGAAGATTGTCGCTGCCGGTATTCACCACCTGCATTTCTACACCATGAACCTGGCTCAGGCCACCAGAATGGTTCTCGAGGAGCTCGAATGGATGCCCACGAGCGACCGCCCTGTGAAGCATGCCCTTCCCTGGAAGCAGTCTTTGGCTCACGGACGCAGAGAGGAGGATGTCCGTCCCATCTTCTGGAAGGGGCGCAACAAGTCCTACGTTCTTCGAACCCAGGACTGGGACGAGTTCCCCAACGGACGCTGGGGTGATTCTCGGTCTCCCGCTTTTGGTGAGCTGGATGCCTACGGCATTGGCTTGACCGGTACGAACGAGCAAAACAGGAAGAAGTGGGGCGAGCCCAAGTCAGTCAAAGACATCGCCAACATCTTTGTCCGATACCTTGAGACGGAGCTCGACTCCCTGCCCTGGAGTGAGGCACCTCTCACAAGCGAAGCTGATCCTATTCGCGAAGAGCTCATTGGATTGAACAAGCGTGGTCTTCTGACCATCAACTCTCAACCTGCCGTCGACGGCGTGAAGTCAACCCACCCAGTACACGGTTGGGGACCGGCAAACGGATATGTTTACCAGAAGGCTTACCTCGAACTCCTCGTCCACCCCGATGTGTACCATGAGATCGTTGCCCGCGTCGAGAAGAACCCTGACATGACCTACTACGCCACCACCAAGAATGGCAACCTGAAGTACAATGCTTCAAACGACAGCCCCAACGCCGTCACATGGGGTGTCTTCCCGGGCAAGGAGATTGTCCAGCCCACCATTGTCGAGGGGATCAGCTTCATGGCCTGGAAGGATGAGGCTTTCCGCTTGGGTATTGACTGGGCACACTGCTTCGAGGCTGGGTCTCCCAGCAGAACCCTTGTCGAGCGTATCATGAACGACTGGTACCTCATCAACATCGGTGAGTCCTGCTCGTCAGTCTGAACGTGTCGAACAAGAATGCTAACATGATCCAGTGAACAACGACTTCCACCAGAAGACGGCTCTCTTCGACTTGCTCGAGGGCCTCGAGGTCAAGGAATACAGCGACATTCCGGCTGAGCCTCAGACAAATGGAGCCGCCAAGGAACAACAAACCAACGGCAGCGCTCCTGCCGCAGTTGCGGCGAACTAACTAACGAACGATTCATTCTGACTTGTGTTTAACACACCCCCTTTACTACTATTTACTTAAGTATGCATCATGAGCGGCGTTTTCAACAGGGCAAAAGGGGGTCAACTTTGTTTTTTCAACAAAAAACTTTTTTCAGGTGGGCACGTTTTCATCCACGGCATTGAAGCGGTAAATGCATGAGGTGAAACCAAACACACAAATGACACCACACACCAAAAGTCAAGGAGAAGCGGAAACGGACAGGAAGGGAAAGCAACGGAGCAAATGCATATATCTCAACGATACCCCCCCCCCCCCCCCCCCATACAAACGGACCACATGTTTCTTTTCCCCAACGAGAAGAAAAGGTCCGGGAGAACCACACAAACCAGAGAGTAAGGAGTTTCAACACGGGTGTTTTTTATTTATTTAGAGACGAATTCCCTTTTTATTTGTCAACAAGCGTTCGGAATTCATTTTTCACGTTTGGATAGCAGCAACACACGCAGTGTATGCTATGGAATGGCGGGAAATGACGACGGAACGCAGGAAGGAGAAAAAGGATGATCACGACTGCAGCAGGAGGTGATTGCGGCGGGTCGGAACGGGGGAGACGAGTGGTGAGGACGGATCGAGGGAACTTGTGGACTAGTATCGTCATCTAGTCTATCTTCAGAGCCAAATCAACTTGGGCGTGACTGTTCCCTCAAACCATTATTCTAGCATCGAATCAGCCTGCCTTACCTTGTGATGCGTTCTAGCGTGATGAAACTACATTGGGTTGTGTCCATACTGGAAGTACGATATATTATCAATGGTTCAAATCCAGCTTCGTTTCTAATTCTCTGCAGGCTAAACCTAGCAGCAAATCGCATCAACCGCTTGCTCGAAATATTTATCCCCAGAGGCTTGCTTAATATAATCTGTAGCAAGCTTCTTCAACAACTTCATCTGCGTATAATCCGCCAGCCCAATCTTATTCTCTCCAAGCGTCGGATTGAACCTAATATACGCCGTCTTCGCCCCCTTTTGCCTACCATTAAGCGCCGCCATATGCCTCGAAAAGTCCTTCCCCTTGGCCTCCGTATTCGTAGCAAACGCCATCACCGTCGCCGCCACCCCCGTGAGCCGGAACCAAGAATCATTCGGCGACTCGGTCTTGTTGTAGCCCGTACCGAGACTGATCACACACGAGATCCTGGGCTCCTCGTCTTCTTCTTGTGCCTCGCCCGGCTGGACGAGGTCGTACCGTGCGTTCCACAGCTGATCGACGGGGTTGTTGTTCAAGAGACCTCCGTCCCAGAAGGTGAGCGGCTTCTCTGCGCCCGCGGGCCACTTGACTTCGGGGAAGTACGTCGGGGCGGCGGAGGTCGCCCTCGTCGCGAGGCTCATTGTGATTTCGTCTCCGTGGCTCTTCATGAGGTTGTTTACTGTCGAGCTGGTGTACAGGTTTGTGTTCTTGTACGTCTTCATCAGGACCGTTTCTCCTCTGTTCTGGGCCGTCGTGCACACAAGCCTTTAATGATTCAAGTTGTTAGGAAAATTTGACGTAGTCTGGAGGGGCCTCATGAGGGGCCTTTCTTCAACTTACAACTTGCCAGCCGCTGGGTGCTGAAGCAGAGCCTCCCCCTTCAACCGCTTGTCGTCCTTATCCAAGCCGTGAAGATCTACAACTCTGTTGATGGCGGTGATCAAGGACGCGTCGTCGAAACGACTGCTCTGCACCATGGTCTTGCTGTTACTCACCCAGGACGAGAGCGTATCTCCGAGGAACCCAATGCTCCAACCGTAGATCTTGGGCTTGAAGACGTCCTCGGCGATGATGTCGTACTGCGCAATGGCCTCGGTGGCCGTCATGCGGAGTCGGAACAGCATGATGCCGATGATGCCGCCCGTGCTGGTTCCGGCTGCGAGCTCAAAGTAATCCACGGGGAGAGGCTCCTTTTCCAGCTTCTTTCTCACTTGGATCCGGCGCATGAGTTCTTGTAGGATGAGGAGGGAGACGACGCCGCGGACGTCGCCTCCGTCGAGGGCAAGGAGGCGGGCGCCGTTGGGATGCTTAGTGGCAGGGGATCCAACCATGATGAGGTTTGTATGGCGGTATTTGCAAATGCGATGAGAAGGAGATGATGGTTAAGTCGCTCGTTGGTGAGTTCGTCGAGGGATCGGGCCGTCATTTTATCTACGTGGGAACGACTGCGAGCGCAATTAGACAAGTACGAATCTGCACTCGTTTCCTCGGGTTTTTTATTTTTTTTTATTTTTTACTATGAATCTAGACCTTTCAGTGGCGGCTTGCGATGAAGCTGATGAAGCCATTACACGTCAATGTCGACCTGGGCTGAGACCGGCCACGCCGGGGTGCTCGTTCAGCTCGCCTGCGTGCGGATCGCACTATCACCTGCAAATGGGGAATTATTTGATAGACCCATGTCGGAATGTTCTAACAAGGGCAAGTGCAACTCCGTTTCAGCAACACCTAATTGTTTTAGCTCGAGTGATTGCTTCTCACATGCTAACTAAGTAGAATGTTCGCTCTCAATCGCCCACGAGATGGCCAGTTTCGGGAATTCAGCTCTTCTCAAGAAGGAATGGTGAGGGATAGCGTCCGACGAAAGAGTCTGGAATAAGAGGGACCACCAAATAAGGAAGCATCAATTCAAAGATAACAACACAAAAGATTTCATTTATAAATAAAGTATAGAGATATCTGAACCCGCACTCTGGTACCATATCTCAGCTCTCACGATGATCATCAATCAAGCATGATCACTGTCGACGCAACGAAATTCGAAGCCACAACCACAACCTATTTGGGTCAGATGAATTGAAAGCTTCGACTATTTCTAGTCGCTACTTGTGCTCATTACAAATCTCCCTGGGTCCTCCCTCCACCTCAACGACAACTCAGGCGAGTAAACGGTGAAATGGAAGCTGAATACTTTTCATGAGGAGCTTCACAATGGCCGATCGTGATGTCGATAAGCAAATTGGCCGGAAACCATGATGAGCTCCTGGGTTTGTATACGGAACCCGCGAAAAGACGATTCGTACGAGAACTACTGTCGTAGTAAATGTGCTGGTTAGAGTTCCCGAGGTTGTCGTCTTCCTGACTGTGATGCCGCGTTGTTGATGTCCTGTCAGTGAGCCTCATCTGAGCCGTTCCGAAATCTTGCCCATTCTCACGTTCGAGAGTCACAGTCTCATAATCACTTCCCACTCGCTCACATTCGATCTTCTGCGCCGAGTAATAGTAGTCCTAGCACCCTCATCGCGGCCTGTATCATTGCTCATTTGAACGCTTCAATTGATTCAATGCCCCCTGAAGCCCAGCCAAGGCGTGAAATATGGACACTGCATGTAGAGCATCGCAGAAAAACATGCGTCGACACAGCGGCTGAAAGGAAAGATTCTCCTATGCCATTGACTTTCACGGCAGGTACCTCTGCCCAGTCCACATGCTATATATATCCTTTTGACGCCCCAAAAATGTGTATTCAAATAGTACACGTAATATTTCTTCCAACAAAAGTGGTATATAGAATGAAAAAAAAAAGACGCCACGCGCCAAAAACCCAAGCTCATCACAGCTCCAAAAAATAAAAATAAAAAATAAAAAACCCCAAATTGAGTGAGAGGGCCTGGGACTATTTTGTTTCTTTTCATTAATTATTACAGAAAAGACATCAACAATCAGCTCATGATGGCAGCGTGGCACTCGGTCCCGATATTCGGCGTCTCCAAGCCAGATTTGGTCTGGTTCCCCGGCTTGAGGTAACAGTTGCCCGGCGCCGATCCCGCGACGGCGCCCTCCCTCGTCGTCCACAGCGGGATGAAGCTGACGCCGGCGCACGTGGCGTTGCCCTCGAATCCGGGCTCGTAGTTTGTAAAGGCCGCGCAGGCGTCCATGCAGTTGTCAAAGTTTGCCGTGAAGAGGGACATCAATGGCGAGTTGGGCGCGTTTTTGTTGCCTTTGAGGTGGGCGTGTCAGCAAAGTCGTGCAAAAGTATAGATGAGAAGAGAGGAATAAAATAAAAAAAAGCGAGAGGAGATTTGATTCTCAAAACTTACAGTACATGGTGAACGTCTTCTTGCCGAAAAAGTCAGTCGTGTACGTCTGGCCCGTAGTCGTCTCGCTCGAGTCGGTGCAGCCGTTGGTGAGGGCGTTGAACCCCGTCGCCGTCGCCGAGGCACTCGTGACCGTGACCGTCGTCGTCGCCGTCGTCCCGCCGCTCGTCGCCGACGCCGACATGGCCGCCAGCTCCTGGATCGCGTTGTTCGCCCGGCTCGCCTCGACGCCGGTGCCCGCCGCCAGACCGATGACGGCGGCCGCCAAGACGGCGATGATGACGGAGAGGAGAAAGACGAGAAACGTGCAGCCGCAGACGGTCTTCCTGTTCTTCTGCTGGGCGCCGGCGCCGGCGCCGGCGGTCTCCCCGCCGTAGACGGACTGGTCGACGCCGGAGGCCGGGTACCCGTACGTCGAGCCCTCCTGCTTCATCGGCGTGACGGGTTCCGGCTGTGGCGAGGCGGAGTAGGATTGCTGGGGAGGTGGGTGGTAGACCTCGGGGTACTGGTGCTGAGGTGCCAGCTCCGGGCCTTCATCGTACTGCTGCTGTGTTGTAGCCATGATTTAGTCTCTTTGTGATGGGATCGAAGACTCGGGATCTTTGGTCGAGGCTTTTTGGAACGGAGCAACCAGAGAAGATGGGAAGAACCGAGAGAAAGGAAGAGCCAAGAGGAGGGAGGGAAGCAAACAAGCGGGGAACTTACCCTGGGAGCCATTTTTAAGTACTTGACCGTACTCATAAGAGGCGAGGGAGAGAGAGAGAGAGAGAGAGAGAGACAGACAGACAGACAGACAGACAGACAGGCACCAGAAAAGAGCCGGAAGGATTGGACAAGGTGCGGGACGGGAGAAGCACGAGCTGGGATCGAGAAGGAGGAGGAGGAGGAGGAGCAGGAGGTAGATCAACGAAGGAGCTGGAGTGGCCACGGGTGGAAAGACATGTTAGTCTAGCGTTGCAGTAAAATCTGACCCCAGGCAAAGGGCCCCCGTGTTACCCATCCTTTGGGCTGATGGTTGGAACTCTCTTCAACGTCTGGTCGAAAGGTGAGAGTGAGATTGTGAAAGTGAGCAGGGCATGGCATGGCTAGCTTGCTACACTAGTAGAGGGGGGGGGGCGGCGGCCAGCACGGGGCAGGATCCCAATCCTTGAATCGACCACACAACTCGCGTATCCGCAGAAGATAGATATTGCAGGGGTCCCGGAGAACGGGGTCGAGACCACCGCAGGCCCTGGCGGTGGATGGCTGACGGGCGAGGAGAAGGAAGAAGAAGGTGAGGAAGAAGAAACTTTTCAAACGGGACCAACCATCATTGATGATTGAGCTGACGGGCTGAAGCCTTACAGGGTTCCAGTTGCCTACCGTGGGCGCTAAAACCTCTCGTCTCAAATTTGCCGTGGGTTCGTGGGATTTTGGGCGGAAGAAACGAAAGCGTGTAGTGTACTCCGTAATGTGTGAAATACCTAGGTCCAGCCCGCGCTTCCTTCGCATGGGTTAGCCGCGATGGAGCACACCCAAAGTCGTGCAAAGACCCAGCCACGAAAGCTTGACATGAGCGGTTGTGCGCCGTTGCCCCTTGGGAGAATGGGAGCTGGGCGCAGCAAAGACACATGTTTGTGATTTCTGGCCACACGTACGAAGTGTTCGGCACGGATACGTCTTCTGCGCGGGAAGAGACAAGCGTTAATGATACCATGCAGGCGAGCGGATCGCCCCAGGCAGCTCTTATGCGCTTCTGCTTATCCATTATTCGGGTACGAGATGGGCAGAATATATGTATCAAGGCCCTCCTCCTCTCTCTCTCTCTCTCTCTCTCTCTCAAGAAGGAGGGGAAAACCTGCCTCAAAAGGATACTGACCTCATGGATTGGCATCAATGGTTTCCCAGAGCAACTTGATCCGTGGAAAGGAACCAATGAGGCAGTATAGTCAAAGGTGACAAAGCAGAGAGATTGCCAAGTCAGTAATGAGCATCACGACATTCTGCTCTCCGGGTTGCTAGTGCTTACCAGCAGTGGGACACAGTTTGACAAGGGCCACCCATGGATGCTACATTGCTACCACGTTCGACTTACCCAATAACAGGGGTTTGTGGGAAACTGCGGGCCTGCGGGCCTGCGGGCTGAACTTGAATTTTTGAAGGTTACAGTTGATTGCCTATTGCAACGCTGCAGCGTATCCGTACAGTCGTCAATTGTCGACGGCCGCTAGAGGTTCTTCATCTCGTCAACGTCAAACCCAATGGCTTGTCCAAGACGGGTTATCCGTATAAAGTAAGGTAGACGCCAGCAAAAGGGTCCAATATCAGAAGGTTGGATGAAAGGGACGGGCTAACACACATAGTCCAACCGCGCCGTTGCGGCGCCTTACTGCGTCTGGTATTGTTTTTAGCAAGAGGGCTGAAGCGGCAAGCCCTTCCCGTGGACGGAAAGGTGGCACGCCGCACCACCATCTCTGTCTGGGCTGCCTCGCCCGCCCGTTTACTCAGGAACTCGCGCTGCTTGAGAGCATGGGCGCCCCATGTTGCCAGGCCGGTTTGGTGTGGTGACCACGTTCGTTATGGAGACCGTAGACCAAGGGGGGAGATGAAAGGCTATCTTCATCTCTATCTCTGGGCCAAAGGGTGGAACTGTATCTCCGTACTCCGTCGTTGTGGGTTATCACCTGCAGGCTTTCCTTCGGATGTTGAAGAAGTCCGGGAGTACGTCTGAACGGCAACCCCCCCTGAATTATAATCGGCCCTCCCCTGCTTAACAAAAAACACAAGCACAAATTCACATACCCTACGTCTAATTCCTAGCCCTGACCATAACCGCTAACCCTAACCACTAATCTAAACCCGTATTATATAATTAACTCTATTTTATAAAGGTTGTAATTTTCGTAGAATTGTTTTATAGATATTTCCTGAATTTTAAAAGAGTTTTAAAGGTAAAACTTGGAAAAAGGTGAAGATATTAGTACGGACGGCTTTAGGTAGTGGGGGAGGTGGGCCACTATCGGAGCGTGTACGGCCGATTTTTGTATAGTTTTTGGTTGTGGACGCTGCTAGTGGGTGGCCGATTAAAATACAGGGGGGTGCCGTTCAGACGCACTCAAGTCCGGAATCAAAAGATGGAGTTTTCTGCTCAGCATTGAGATGCAGAAATTTTGAAAGGGGGAGTAGATCAACACACGATACCCTGTAGTCGCCGACCTGGACGGGTGGGGGGGGGGTAATGGTCCATCAACGCCCGCAGGCAGTGTTTGCATGTTGTAGTCTTGAAATTGCCCAGATCGATCTGTAACTGATGCTTTTCGTTGACAGACGTGTTGATGAACCGGCAGGCATCCAAGGTCTTCCCAGGACCCAATTCTGAGCGGTCTGTGGTAGACAGAAAGACGATGGTCAAGAAATAAAAGAGCGAAAAAAGAGCTTCTAGGATGGCCCTGAGAGATTTGGCCTGAGCTCGCCTTACCTCTAGCAGGATAGCCCCGGCGGCCCGATTAAGCTTCTTTCAGCTGTACGAAGCAGCCGTCCAATCGCCTGCTGTTGGAGCTACCGGGGGTTTATTAAACGCCAGGCAGACCACAATTTCGCGAATAGAGGAGAATCACTAATCACGAGGATTTGAACATCCGCATCGGATCGGGGGAGAAAGGATGGTCGTCTCCGCCGAGGGATTCTCGTAAATCTCTGTCTACGGAGTAGTCTTTACGCAGGACTTTGTGAATTGGAGCTCGGCCATAGGCTCAACCCAGCCGAGAGTAGCTTGATTCCAGAGATATAATGAAAGGGCAACCTCCCCTCCTGATGTGAGCAAGACGACGAGGCGAGCTGTTCTCATTTCTCGTAATTCTGCGGCACAGCAGCGGCAGAGGCTGTGCCGCTACGAACCCAGAGCCATTATTCCTATTGTTGTTGTTGTTGTTGGTGTCTACCCTGCCTAGCTTTTCCGATGATCTAGACGAGATCATCTAAGGATTTTCCTTGACCGTAGACAAACTTGAACGGCACAAGCAGCCATGGATATCGCAGTGACACTTTTACCCCCCCCCCCACAGTTATTAAGTAAGTTCTTAGGACATCACTTGGTGATAGACCATTTTTTTCTTTCAGAGTCATCGAGAGTAGAAGCCTGTGTCTGATCTTGCAAGTCGCAAGTTGGGTCAATATGGATGCGTCCTGTCAACGTCTTTTGAAACTGGTATCGTGAGATCAGCCGGAACGACCTCAATATCAATCCACACTTATCGGGTTTCTTCCTTCACCATCGGCCCCATGAGCATATCTCAATTAAGTTCTTGGTCCTGCACCTTTTACATTGGGCCCCTGTCAGGCACAGTCTTCCTAATGGCTGGAAGAATACCCTCCTCCGCGCAGAAGTCCCTTTCGGTTCGCGACCCCCGTTGGTTCAAGGCAGACTTCACTGAAAGTCGCAGCCAACAGTTTTGCCAAGCTTCATTGGAGAGTTGTTCAAGAAGGAGGCCGGTCCGTCGCCCTGCGCTTAGTTTCTCCTGTGCAAGTCAACACTAGCAACTTACAACTGCCTCCGCCCGGCTCTGTCACATTTCGCGCTGGAAGCAATCCTTCCGTTAGCAATGAAGACGTCGTCGCTCCTGTCCGCCGTCTCGGCGATGTTGGCTCTTGCAAACGCGCAAACGACCGCGACATCGACCTCCAGCGAAAAAGCCCTTCGAGTTACATCATCCGCTAGAGCTTTCTTCATCTATGACACCCATCCGACCGGGAGTCTCGAAGCATCTGTCGTTGCGTACGAGAGGTCAACGGCAACCTACCAAGTCGTGTGTCCGACAGCTGATGCGGCGTGCCAAAAGGAGGGCTACTGGCCGGCCAACGTCACCCACATCGAAGGCTCCAGTTGGGTCGGAAGCAACAAGGCCACGTCCGGCATCGTGAAATATTGGGACTGCCGCCTCGGCGGCGGCGGCGATGTGCTTTCGGATCAGTACGGACGGTGCCACGTATCAACGTCGACCCCATCACTCAGCACCGGGACTATGGACGAGGAGTTGCCCGTCAATACGTGCTTCGTGGAAGCACACTCTGTTGTTGTGGCCATTACTGCAGGGTTGGACAAGGTCGAGGCGGTTCACCGAATCCTCACGGAAACCGAGTATATTGGGGCTTGGGAAGCTACAGCTCTGATGTCTATTCTGAGTTCTCAATGGGCGACCGGAACGTGTTCTCCCTTCACAAGCCCTGCGCCTTATACCGGGTCTCTTATCACTGGGAGGTCAAGTTCGTCGTTGCCTGCGGAGACGGGGGCTGCAACTGGTACGGCAACTGGTACCGGAACGGGCACGGCGGCTGGTACGGCGGCTGGTACGACGACTGGTGCGGCGTCAGGTGCGGCGGCTGGCGTAGCTTCGAATCTGTTGCTGCTGCTCGGAGCGGCGTTTGTGGGGTGTGTTACTCTTTGGTGATCGGCAAGCCAAGTGATGGGATGAAAGCTACGATGAAGTACATAGACTGACTACCTTGGCATCCATGTAGCAGATCAAGACATGGCACCTTGGTGTTCAGTCATCATTGCCGTTGATCATATTACACACGGATACCACTGTGTGCCAAAGACCAATTTACCCCGCGATCCTGTTACAACATCCGAGAGATGTCGAGACTGTGCGCGCGATGCCGCAGCCGCATGTGAGCTTCGGCCCGGGAGGGATGAAGTTTCAGCCGGGCTTCTTGACAGCTTTCTGTCGTCGGGAGCGGCGCGCGAGATAGACTAGACAGTGACATGACAAGGCGAACCGCGAGAGACTGCGTTTTGTTACCCCGCCGGTTCGAACTTGGATACGAGTGCTTCGGGACGCCTACATGTGGACTGCACCCCGGGGGCAGGGATTAAGCTTTCTGGTTCCCTCTGGCCAGTTTCAAGACGGCTTGAAACCCGTGCCGTCAGTAGAGTTGTGCTGAACACGTATGCCCCCATCCGCGAATCTCAAATCATGTTGTGGCTGTTGATCGGCCCCCGGTGGTTTGGGTTCGAATGCGAGTGCTTTTGAGGCTTGTCTGGCATGCCTCGCAAGTTGGCCAAAGGTTGAAGGTTGTGTCAAAGGTAATTGTCTTGTCTGTGTTGAGATGGAATGTAAAGGCAAGATTGATCGCTTTGTTGATGTTGGTTACAGAGTCTCGGTTTCGTAAACGGCG
Organism: Colletotrichum phormii; assembly: GCF_030913505.1. Lineage (NCBI taxonomy): Eukaryota > Fungi > Ascomycota > Sordariomycetes > Glomerellales > Glomerellaceae > Colletotrichum > Colletotrichum phormii. The sequence goes on from NW_026851455.1 coordinate 831,992, forward strand.
TACCTTATTGGAGTTGTCGTCTCAACAACTTAAGTTGGGTCCTAAGGTAACATAAGGAAGGAACACAACTATTAGTGCGTCGTTCCTGCAGATACTTCAACTCAAACCTCGGTTGCAACTGACAAAAGCAACCAAGGTTCAGCTCGGAATTGAGGCAAGCCGCACGCTGCACGCTGCACGCTGCACGCTGCAAGAAGGCAAGAAGGAAGAGTGAGGTAGCATGCCGGGTGGGCCTTAATTGCTTACCTAAAGCCAGCAATTGCCTGCGACTGGAGGTCGTGGGGATTCAGGGTCGGGAAACAGCTCCGGGGTCCTAGTTTCATGCATGTCATAGCTATCCGTACGGAGCATTGCTGTGAAGATCTTGTCTGTCTCTATCCGTAGGTACGTGTACGAAGTGAATACATGGTTACATACCGAGTCTTGCGAGTCTGGAGAATACGTTGCTGGCATATACTTTGTTTTTAATATCGATCGAATTGAACCGAGGATGGATGGACACAGGAATAGTGACATCTGATGCACACTTGAAAGCGCTAGCAGCCTTCTTCTGGACATTGCAGACCTGTTCCCGTGTTCCATGGACCATGGCTAAGCCCCCATGATCTCCATCGGAGCATAGACAGCCCCCAGAATCTTGAGCCTGTGAGAAAAGGCAGGTAAGGAAGGTTCTTCGAGGAAGCATACAGTTGATGCAATTCCAGAAGAAAAGACTTCTGCTCTCTCACTTCCATTATTAAGGTATTTTCACGCTCTCTCTTTCGGCCACACGTCCCGGGTGGTGGCGCCTGCCAGATCCTGGGCGGCCATTTCTTATTGGCATATTTTCTTTCCCGTCCCTTCCCTCCAGCACCACAGCTCCCAGTCAGTCACCTTCAGCTTCCCTTCTCACTTTCTCGACATTCCTCTCACGCCTCGCTGTCTCTCTTCGCCTGGCCTGATGTTGCCCTTCTTTTTTTGCTTTTCTCGCCCCGAATTGCACTTTGTCCTTTGACTTGTGGCCACTCACAAGTCGCCTTTCCAATTTCACCTTCCAACAGGCTACGCCGCTTTCGAGGTCCCCAGTCTTTGTTTCGTGCCCCCCCCCCCCCCAGGAGCAACAATTCGTTGGGCGTCAGGTGCGCCGCAGCCCAGCGTGCGATGCGACAAGCTATGTTTCCTCGGCCACAGCTCGAATAATGCATTGCGTACCGTTCAACTTACCGTCGAACCGGCAATCAACAACACCTGACCCCTATCTTTCAGACTGCCAGCTTCTCCCATCTCCAACTTTTGCTCCATCCCGTCTCGGGACTTGTACTCCCTGACGCGCCTCTCCATAGGACGTACGACACCCATCACCCGCTACGCCTCTTCCACCTCTCTGGCGGGTTTGGGCTGTCTAATTCGTCCAGCCTGCTCGCCTCAGCCAACAACATATCTCTTCACCCCGACGCCGCGAACGACGACGACGTTACTCGATCCCGACTTTGGCAAAAGGAGCTCTCATCTAACCCCCAACCCCCCCCCAGCTCGGAGCTCTCCACCGATCTACGCTCGTTATCGCTCCCGTCTCCCCCTGAGCTACCTGCTTAGGCCCCGCCACATACCGCTTCGTCCTATCTTCCACAACCCCTCCCCGACCGTCCCAAGCTTTATCGCGACTACCCACAATGCCTACCTACCTCTGCCACGGCTTTCGTTGGGATCGTCGAAGCATCCGCGTCTTTGTCGTCGTCCAAAACATTGACGATGCCGCCCCCGAATGGATCATTGCGCCAAACTCGTCTCCCGCCATCCTCGAGTCCTTCTACTCTCTCTTCGACTTCCTCCCCGAGCCCATACCCGACGAAACCGAGGCCCAACGTGACAAGAAGAAGCGGAACAAGTCCAAGGCATCCAAAGCCGCCGCACTGCGCAACGAATACGATGTCCCAGCCTCGACCGTGCCGCCAGAGGAGGATGACGTCTTGCAAAACGATTGGAGTGCTGTCAAGCTGCTCGAGGAATATGACCCGACTGACCTGAGCTACGTCAGCCGCCCCTACGCATACGTTGCCGACCACGTAGTACGCATTGATTTAAGCAACTCAATAACGGAGGAGATTATGCGGTACGAAGAACGATTGAGCGAGACCAAGGCGATGGCTAGCGCCCCTAGCGATGAATTCTACAAGGCCAAGAAGAGCTCGTCAGGGAAGAAGGCTGGCTGGTTCGAGAAGCTGAGAGATCAGCTTCAACGAGGAGAGGATATTCGCTGGTACATTGTGGTATGCGGCGACGAGGTGCGCGATTTCCCCGAAGACATGGGTGCGGCAAGGGCGGAACAAGAGGAGTTGGAAAGGGAGGCTGAAAACGCGACACCCCGGCCCCGCGATCGCAGTGCAGGCCCTTCAACGTCGAGAGGAGGGGCATCACCCCGTGAGTACATGTCGAGTGTACCAGCGAGTCAGTTCGCAACAGCCATGTCGCCGCAACAGCTCTCACCAAAGGAGGCGGGTCTGCCTTACGGCACACTTCCCCAACATCCCAACATGCTTGGCAATTGGACGGAAAAGGAGACGCCAACACTACAAAACAAACCTTCAATGGACTTTAGGCCAAAGACACCCAAGGGCGGCGGCTTCAGAAGATTATTTGGGAAGAAGGGCGATGATCCATAGAGAGGCGGCTTCAGAAGAATATTCGGGAAGAATGGGCGATGATCCATGTCATTTATTAGACGCTCAATGGAGAGCGTCCTCGAGGCAGCTCTCCACGACCTGAAGCTGTATTTGTACCAATGTACCGTGTGCTGTCTGGGTATGACACGCCACGGCATCCTCCGTTTTAAGCGAATCGGCCGCACGCCCACGCGGCAATGTAGTAGACACGGTTTCAAAGCGAAGGCGTCTGCTTGTATAATTGAATACTTTATCGAAAACAGACAAGGAGAGGAAGAAGAGAGGAAAGGAGATTATCACAGTCTTCACCTTTTCCCCCCGTTTGCTTCAATATCTTGCCGCACATCGTCCCATCACCTGCAACCCGCAATCCGCTAAACCCAGCCGCAGTGACACCTTGGAGGATCCCCAGCTTTCCCTTCCACTAATAGCTGGAGTAGAGCAGGGGTCAGCTTGCTAAGGTACGTCACTGGTCGTGGGACCTCTCTCGAGCATCCTTTCACCGTTCCACATATTTTAGCAGCAACGCGCCCAGCTCGCTCCTCCAAGACACCAATCTCAAGCTAGCTCCGTCGGCAACGCCCACCTTCAATGCGGCGGAACGAACACCTGCGTTCATTGCGGACCACGGCCTGCGAGCCAAGCATTCGTACATTATCCAATTCCATGACTTGAATATTCTTATTCTGCAGAGCGTACCCCTTGGTGATCGTGCGTCCTCGACTCTTACGGGACGCATGACGCTACTCCTCCTGTCATAATGGCTGAATCTTCGAGGCTTCACACACCTAGCCGTTCAAATCGCACCGGCGAAGCGTCACCGTCTTTTGCGCAGACCACGGCCGAGTTCAGCCTCGACAGCGATCTCGATCTCGACCCGGACGACGACGACGACGAGGATGCCGAGGACTTGCGTTTGCACGAGGCACAGCTTGGCGGCGGCCAGGCCTACGAGCTCAAGAGCTTGAGGGCATCGCCTGCAAAGGATACTGATGACGGATGGGGCGATGAAGCGCCGTCGCTACGGAGAAGAGCGAGCACCAGCACCGTCGCGAGCTTCCAGCTTTACACCCCTGACGAGGAGAGGTGTGTTGTTCGCAAGCACGACCGAAAGCTGGTGGTCTTTGTAGCGCTGCTATTTATGCTGAGTTTCTTGGATCGATCCAGTATGGCATATCTTGAAACAGCCAGCAGCCATGTGATATTGCAACTTACTGACGAGCTCTCCTCTGTAGACATTGGCAATGCGCGCATAGCCGGTATGGACGAGGATCTGCAGACGAATCCTCCGTGGGACGGTTGGTATGAGTGGACTTTGACGGCCTTTTACATCTCGTATATCTTCTTTGAGTGGATGTCACTGCTGTGGAAGCTCATCCCTGCGCATATCTACGTCTCCATGATTGTCCTCTCGTGGGGACTGACTGCTTCGCTACAGTCCGTCTCCGTCTCGTATCCTACACTCATCTTCCTTCGGGTGTTGCTGGGCATTGGGGAGGCCGGCTTCACAGGTATACCGTTCTACCTATCCTTCTTTTTCAAGCGAGAGGAACTGGCATTTCGTACCGCTATTTTTATCTCTGGTCAGTATCATGTCACTTCAGACGACGGTTCCAACCGACTGATTGTGAGCAGCCGCACCGTTAGCAACTACATTCGCGTCGTCCTTGGCTTGGCTCATCACCAACTATGCAGAGTCTGGCCCCATAGCCCCTTGGCGTCTCTTGTTCCTCGTCGAGGGTTTCCCATCAGTTCTCGCCGCCGTGGCAGCATGGCACATCATTCCTGATAGCCCGGACACGGCCCGCTATCTCACTGCGCGGGAGCAAAAGGTGGCCCGCCTTCGACTTGGACGCGAGAAGCCGAATCAGAAGAAACATGGGGCCAAGAGCTCTAGCAATCTCAACATTCGTGAAGTGTTTGCTGTCTTGTGCGATCCCATGGCGTTGCTCACCGCGGCCATGTTCTTCCTCACCAACATGGCGTATTCCTCTCTACCCGTATTCCTGCCCAAGATCCTCACCGAGATGGGCCACTCTCGCCTCGCATCGCAAGGGCTTAGCGCGCCTCCGTACTTTCTGGCCTTTCTCGCCGTACTCTTGACGGCACGTCTATCGGATCGCGCGCAAACCCGGTCCATTCCCATCGTACTACACGCCCTCGCGTCAGCTGGCGGATACGCCGCGCTCGCACTAGCAAAACCCATCGGTCTCTCGCCGCTGATGCGGTATCTCGCAGTGTACCCGGCAGCCATTGGCTTCTTCAACGTCGTGACGCTCACCGTGGCATGGAGCATCAACAACCAGGCGTCCGAGAGCAGGCAGGGCGGGGGTTTCGCCCTGATGCAGATTATCGGGCAATGCGGTCCGCTTGTGGGGACGAGGTTATACCCAGATCGAGACGCGCCTTTCTACGCGCCTGGGATGCAAGCCTGCGCGGGCGCGATGCTCGCCGTGGCTGTCTTGGCGTTGTTTCTAAGGTTCTACCTATCGTACTTGAATCGCAAGACTGACGCCGCTTGCGCCGTCGGTGGCGAGGCCGAGGAGGAGGAGGGCTTGGTGGGATCTGGGGGCCGTAAAAGTACGGCTGGCGAAGGGTTTCGATATATGCTTTAGCGACCTTGAAGAAACATCTTCAAGAAGTGTTCGTTGTTCGTCTGTGAAGGTTACCTTGTGCTATGCGTATCGGGGGGGGGGGGGCATTGTGAATGCAAGCAGGTAGTTGCAGATATCAAGGCATGGGATGAACCTGCCAGCGCCGACCAGCTCCTCCATAAGAAACTTTCTACGACAAAATGTTGCCTGACAGAAGATCCAAGGTCAAAAACGCCAATGAGGAACCCTCGAGTTGGTTATCGCTCGTCCCATGTTTCTGCTCAATAACTTTGTAACGTACCAACCAGAGCCAAGGAGAGTTGACTACCTTGCCAGTACTTGGATACCTATGGTGACATGCCGCGGGCCAGCGCACGGACCCGATCTGATAAAGAAACGACCTCGGCTCTTTCCCCAACTCAATTGAAGCTCTTAGCTCAGAGAACATCCACAGCTCATCATCAACCGGGTCCATCAACGCTTATCATCGAAGTCCGAAGTCGCTCATTTCAACAAGACGTCCGTATAGAGACTAGGACGCTCACCAGACTACCTCACATACACGCAGCAAACTCTAAAGATATAGAAAGGGCCATCAAGTCTAAACCGCAAAAGAAGGAAAAAGGAGAAGGGCAACAATGAAGTCAGCAAACCCAGACGTCCAGCACTTCCTGGCCATCCCCTGGTGCGCGGCACACCTCAACGAACCAGACACGGTCCGCGACACGGTGCCCTCGCGGTTTCCCAAGCAAAACACAGAGGACCAGCTCTTTTCCACGACGCTCAACACGGCGGATACGATTGCCGCGTTTCTGACATTTTACAAGCGGCCGTCGTCGTCGCCGTCGTCAGCATCATCATCAGTTCCCACATCCCCAAGCACCATCCCAACCACACCCAACGACGCCAGCAACAACGCAGCAGACCCCAGCCCAACCCTCATCCGCCAACTCAAAGCCCTGCTCACCCTCCGCAGCGGCATAAACGGGTACCCCTCCGTCTCGCACGGCGGCATCGTCGCCACGATCCTGGACGAGACGATTGGGCTTGTGTTTTCCGTGAACAAGAGTAACGGGCTGATCCCGGACGCGGCGTACATGACGGCGTATCTGAATGTGACGTACGTCAAGCCTGTGAGGACGCCGCAGACGGTGCTGTGCGTTGTGGAGGTTACGAGGGTTGTGGGGAGGAAGTGGTGGATTGATGCGAGGATTGAGGATGAGGGGGGGGAGGTGTTGGCGAGGGCGGAGAGTTTGTATGTTAGGTTGGTTGAGAAGTTGTGAAGGGGGGGGGGGGTGGGGGTTGTTATATGAAGTTTGATTTTGGGAGGGGGTGCTGTTTGCTTTTTGGCGAGGTCGTTGTGGTTGGGATAGATGGGGCGTGTATGCTGCCTCGATGGAAGTGCGTAGATGATTATACACACCGCGGAGTGTATGAAGCCTTGCCTCGGCTGCACAGAAGAGCTCGATAGATTAGAAGCACAGAATAAACTTTTAACATGGTTAAAGGCCCTTCCGTTTCTGTGGCAAAAAGATAGATCGCGTACTTTGACCGACAAGAAAGCGATATCATCTCAAATCCGCTCTCTCGGCTACTTCATCTCCGAAATACAAGATCGTCAGACGGAGGATGAGAGTAGTATCTTCACATCCTGTGGCCGCAGGAAACTCTGCGCTGTTCTGGCTGTGACCGACTTAAATGGCGGGATGAACTAAGAAAGGAGTGCGAGCAATTTGACCATGCTGTCAGGCTGTAGTGACTGAACTGTGTGCCACTGCGAGCGAGATGTCGATGCCTAGGTAGCCTCTGTTTACCTGTCCAGGTCATGTATATCTAACGGGAATCGACTACTGTCCTGGAGGCCATGCGGTTTCAAATCTCAAAGTCGTTGGCTAGTATTCGTTGAAATGTATTCGCAGTCATCCCATATATACCCCCTCAGCTCCATTCCCGTCACCAGCCAGCAGGCGCCCGTCTAGGTCGACGGGTCAGGTCAAACTGGCTGGATGGTGGAGTGGTTACTGGTCAATAATTACATTCGCCAACCAGCCTACTCGACGACAGGCTTAGCGCATACGAGTATCACGAGTTCGAGTCCCGGAATGAGCACCAAGAGATGTATGTAGCCACACCGGTGGCGAACCCTTTTTTTTTCTTTTTTTTTTCTCCCTCTCTATATTTGATAGATATGCCCTTTGGTGTATTATATCACTAGGTTCTATCTAGGAGGGAAATTCTTTCTTACCCCGATGCATCAACGCTATCCCGATTTGAACTACCATCTCATCCTCGAACACTTGAAGAAATCCCTTCCTACGGGTAGAGTCGGGGTTGGAGAAACTTCCTCGTCACGGTGCATATTTGGCTTTTCTGCCTTACTTTGAAGAGCAAAGAGCATTCCTATCTTATGAGCAAAGCTTTGTGCAGCAATTCGTCTTATTTTCGAGCGCGAACATCAACTTGGTGGATGAGGTGCCGGATGACATTGCCTCTAAGAGGTCGTCCGCCACCAAGAGGAGAGGCCCAAAGGAAGGTTCTTCACATCACTTGAAAGCTGAAGATTAGATCATGAAACAGCCCAAGTAAAAAAGTAGTTTCTGATTTCAAGATGAAGTGCTTTCTTCTCGCAGATAGAATTCATCAACGTTTACCATACCGTCCCGTAAGGTAATGTGAGGTCCGATAATCAGGAGCCGGGGCAAGGTCGACGGTCCACAACGTCCGAAACGGACCGCCCTCCCACTGGGGTCGGCGCAAAATTCACGCTAAACCGCTTTCGTTCCCACCTTTCTCGAACCTCTCATCGCAGGATCCACCTAAAATTTCATCCTGGCTCAATCGCTTCATCCATCGACCACATCAAAACCTCTCTCTCACTCTCATACAGAGAGACCTTACACACATAAAAGTGTGACAAAACGTATCGCATCTGCCCAAGAAAGGCGCAAACAGGGAGCCCAATTCTGTACGAATCTCATCATACAAGGGAAGGACACCGCGCCTCACTCATTTCCAAACAGGCTTGACCGACTCGCCTCACACACTCCAGTCTCTCACTCATCCTCATCCTCATCCTCATCCTCACCATCACCCACCATGGCTCCTAAACGCGCCGCCGAAGGCACGGCCTCAAAAGACCACCAGGTCAAGAAGCGCAAGGGCTTCGGACCAAACACCCTCCCCGAGGGTCCATGGCGTAGAAAGGGTAAGGAAATATCACAACCTCACTCAAATGATCACGATCCACTAACCTCACCTCCACCCTTCACAGTCGAAAAGAAGAAGATCGAGCTCATCCACAAGGCCAAGATCAAGAAAGCCTACGCAAAGATCAAGGAGCGTGAACTCGCCTCCCAGGCCTCGTCCTCGTCCTCAAACGCACAGCAACCCGCCACCGCCAATGTCACCGCCGCGCTGGCACAGAAGGACGTCTCAAGCGAAGATGAGCTCGACTCCCTCCAGGACCCCTCCAGCAAGACGGGCTCTCCTGCGCCGACTTCAGCATCAGCAGCAGCTGCTGCTGCTGCATTATCAGCAGTGGTAGTAGACACACCCACAGACGCCACATCCTCATCCTCATCAACACCAACACCGCCAACGACAACAACCACAACCCCTAACCCCTCAAAAGAAAAAGCAAACCCCTCCCGCGCAGAAACGCTCGACAACAACGACGACAAACAACCCAACCCAAACACAATCGCCATCAAACGCAACGCCTCGGCAGAAGACACAACCTCTGCCCCAGACACCACCACCGCCGGAGGCGGAGACCGCTACCAACCCGGCCAACAACAACGCAAACCCCGCACCAACAAACCAAACTACTACGAAAAACAACTCGCCCAAGCCTCGCAAAAAAAGCAAGAGGCAGAGGCCCGCCACGCCGAGATCCAGCGCCGCCGCGAGGAGCGCGAGCGCAAGACGGCCGACCGCGAGCGGTACCGCCGGGCCATGGCCAAGGCGCGCAAGGGCACCGAGAATGGCGGGCAGCGCAGGCTGGGCAGGGAGAGCGCGCTGTTGTTGGAGAAGGTGAGGCGTATGGTTGGGGATTCAAAGTAGAGTGCAAGTTTGAGTGTGAGTTGAGCGGGCAGCAAGTGACCGAGTGAGTGGTGCAAAACGGGAGGAAAAGGGGCCGAAGATGGAAAATTGAGCGGCAAGTCTGTTGAGTCTGCCCTCATCCCTCTGAGAGTCTGCACAGCTTGATACCACATTGTACATATCACATTATTAGGGCACAATAGTTGATAAAAGTTTCAGATTAGCTTTGTTCAGATACAAAGGATAGGCTGCGCCCATCCACGAGATATTTGCAGCGTCACTAAAACTTGGAGAATTCCACCTCGCCCGCAATGACTCCATGCGCAAGTACCATGCTCTTCAGCGTCGTGCTCGATCATCATCCTGTCACGTATGACTCGTCCTCCTTCTAACCAACTGCATAACCTCGTCACAAGACTGAGCTGACCTCGACATTTGAAATTGGACGAGGTGGAACGGCGCTCTCGCAGCGAAAGTGAATAAGTCCCATCAGCCCTGATTCCTAAACCCGCCTTCGAGAACCAAAGAAAACTCCTTTCGTGCCCTGAAGCAAGAAATGTGGATATCATTAAAGTTTCCTGGCGCGGAAAAGACTCCCAAATTGCTGCAGTCATGACGGCGTCCGAACAATTCAAATCCAAATGTGAGGTAGTAATAAAAGCCGTCAGGCCTGGGGTAAGTATCTCCGGGCCAGATTCATTGAATAGAAGGGGGTCGAGGGCGTCAAGTCGTGGGTGCGTTGATATGTACATGGGATTTCCAACATCATATTTGTCCATCCAAGCCAGTCTTTCAGTCGGTAAAGATGGTGTGGCTATTCTCGACAACGAATTGCACAGCCAGGTTCTTGGCGTGCATGTCTGTCATCTCGCGTTCCAGGCTCGTGTCTCGCATGATAGTGGGCGCAAATACGACCGCCAGGTTCTTGGGAGACATCTGTGTTGTCGGTTAGCTTTATTGCAAAATCGCACTACTGAATTGAGAAGCTTACCAAATTCTCGGGCTCCCGCTGGGCAACCCGCGCAAGATGGAACATCAAGAATTCGAGGCAGTCGCGGTGTCGCTGGGGCATCGTGCTGAACACCTTGCGAAGATGGTCACAGCGTTCGGTCTGGTCTGCGATGGCTACCAGGCACTGTTAGCTCATTACACCGAACAGTGTGCGAGGCATCAACTTACCATTCGACTCAAGAACTCTGTCGTACACATCGTACGTCAACAACGGCATCGGCAACTTTCTGAAGTACTGCTTCAGCACGCTCGTCACCGCGGTGATGTCCAGGCCAGGGTCTGAGATGTCGTAGTCCTCGCTCTTGTCGAATCCTTCTTGAATGACCTTCACCAGGGAGTTGCCGCCCGTCTTTCGGTAGATGCCTTCAATATCCATACCGCGAAGCTCAACCTCTTCGATGCAACGAGTCACCACGCTGGGGATGGTGCGCCTTTCGTAGTCAGCTCTTTCAGTTAGATCTGAGCCGAACAAGGTGGTAGGCGCCTCCGCGATCGTGGGTGTCGACACGTTAGTCGTAGACATGGACTTCTGGTTGTTCTTGTTCTTGAAGAAGCCAAATCCTTGTTGTTGCTGCGCACCCTTCTGCAGCGTGGCAGGGCCAGGAGCCTGGGTACTGGGTGCTTCCACTTGAGAAACAGTCATATTGTACGGCAGGCCGATGCTGTCCCCTGTCAGGCCCTGATGGGGGCCGCGCTCTCGCTCCTGCTGGAACGCCACGACAGCACGGTTGACACCCTTGGCTACACTTCCTGCGAGGCCCTTGGACCCCTTCTTCCAGTTGAACTTCTTCACCTGTCCCTTCCTGATATCAACCACTGTCGGTCGAGCTTCGACAACTGGCTCATCCGTCTCATGAACGAGAGTCGTGGTCATGCTCGCCGAGTCGGTGAGGTTGAGGTTGGATGAAGAGAAGACCTTGCTCTGGCTGTAAATGCCAAGGCCGTTGGGGGACTTGAGTTCGCCTCCAATCTGAGACTTGAACCGTTCTTGGATTTGGTGGGTCAGGTCGTTGTTCATGTCCGCGAGCTGGGCATTCTTGGAAGAAAGCTGCTCAAACTCCAAGAGGGCGCGGTCCCTGTCGGCCATTGCTTGGTTCTTCTCGTCGACCAGCTCGTCGCGCTCCTCGTGGAGTTGCTCAATAGCTGCGCTCATTGCCTGCTTGACTTTGTCAAGCTTCTGCACAAACTCCTTGATTGCGGAATCCTCCAGGTCGCGGGGGTCGACAGGTGTCTTAGTCTCCTTTGCGCGTTCGACGTATCCGGCGAGAACTTCGAGCTGACGAATCATAATCTCAGTCTGAGTATCCAACACCGAGACTGTTTTGCGCTTTTCGATGAGTGTCTTGTTAAGACGCTTCAAGTCCTTCTCCGTGGTGAACTGTCTCTCCAACTCAGCCACACGATTCTCAGAGTTGCGCAATTGCCTCTTGAGGAAAGCCGGATCGTCGCTCGAGTGGAGGGAAATAGGGCTGCTGATCTCATGCCCGTTGGGGTCCTCGGCGATAGGGGTCTTGGGCCAGCGAGGAGAAGCGGTACCACGGGTGGTCTCGCTGATACTCCTCGTGTGACCTGTGACTCTATGAGGATGTTGAGACTGAGAATGACCACCTTCGGTACTGTTGGTGCGTCCGTGGCGGACAGCATTTGATACACGACGAAGGATGGACGAAGAATCTGCATCGGTGCCGAGTATCCTCGCCATGTCCTCGTCCATACTGAAATCGCCACCTGCGCTCCATCTAGGCAGCTTAGGGGAGACCTTTCCTTCCTCGTTGACGTTTGCCTGATCCTTTGCGGGAGGATTGGGACTGTTGGCAGGTTTGCCGGGCGGTTGCGGGGGTGCTCGAGGCTGCATGTAAGTATCGCTGAGCTTGTGCTCAGTCATATTCGGTCGCCCGGCTGCGAGGCCCGATGAGCTTGTCTCATCATGTGTGTTGGATCGACCTAAAGGTTTGCCGTTTGCTGTGGGAGAGTGAAAAAAAGGTTAGGTCGGTGCGCCTTGCATGATGGTAAAACACGAGTGCGATATTCACTTACAGTTGCGCGAGGGAAGCTCTTTACGAGCAATGGATTTGCCTGCAGTTGTGTCTGTTCGCGAGGAAGAGATGGAGTCCATCGAAGGACGCACCTCACCCTCATCGCGTTGTCTCGAATCTTGAGACGATCGGGCCATGCGGGGAGGTGAATCAGACGAAGGCAGGTTAGGGAACGGCTCCTTGTCTTTACGCAGAACACCTTCACTGCTCTTGGCGCTGCCGCTCTCTGGGGTCAAGGCGGCCGAGTGAGAAGCACTTCTCGGGCTAATGAGTTTCTTGCTCTTGGGCGCATCTTGCAACTTAAACTCGTCAATCGACGGCGAAAGCTTGCCGGTTGTAACCTTCTGCGACTTTTCGTCATTAATGACCGATGATCGCCCGTCATGCCTCGACGATTTTGAAGTCTTGCGCAGCGGCAACTTGACGGGACCGGACTCGTAATCGGACGACGGCTGCCGACCCTTCTCTTGGAAAGCAATATGGGGTGTTGATGATTGGGATTCGCCCTTTCTATCAGTGCTGGCCCGGGGCACACTGAAGTAGTCCTTATCCTTCTTGGATATGCCAGACACATTCTCCGATGTCGACCGCGGGGTGGAATTCGATGCCGGGTTATTATCCAGCGCAACCGGAATGAAGAAGCCGTCGTCACCACCATTGGCATCGCCGTTGTTGTTATTTGGGGCATACATGGTCGAATTGCGGTTATTGCGGTAGTTTGCAGCAGGAAGACCCAAGCCGCTCTCCCTGGTGGGCTCCGAGACACGCTCAGGAGAACGCGAAGGCCGGGTGCTATTTTTCGACGAAGAATCATTTCTGCCGTATGCCGGTCGCGGTCTTGGGGATAGCTCGGTCGGAGTCTCCTTGTCGGAGTCGGGGTCGACTTTGGTATCGTGGAAGGCGTTTGGAGGAATGGCATTGGGTGGCAAGGCGGGCAATGATTTGTCTGTAATCATGGGAGAGCCATCCTTCTCCTTCGACTTGGCCTGGGCTGCCGCTTTTGATTTTTTCCTCCGTCTTGCCATGAGCGACTCATGACAGCTCATGCAGAAGATGCCTTGTGAGGTTCGAGCATATCGCAGGTTCTCAATCTTCCGCTTGCAGTTGCGACACCTAAAGCACGTTGCGCAGAAGGCCTGATCTCCAGTGAGGATGGCGAGGTCTTCGATCTTGTTGTTACAAGCACTGCAGCTATATGTACAGTTGTTGCAGATGAGCGAGCCGTCGCCCAGGAGTAGCAGGTTCGCATCGGAATCGAGGAGGGTGCCGCAAGTATTGCAGCGGAAGCAGTTGAGATGCCATCGGTTGCCAGCTGATTTAGGAGGAGACTGATTAGCTTGGTTGAACTTGGAGACTGCAGACGGCGCCATGGCCACGGAGGACATCATGGCCATAGGGTGAAGCCAAGTGATGCTGCTCAGAGCATATTACAGAAACAGAAGAGAATAGGGCAAGGAAGAGATGAGAAGAGAAGCAATTGTGAGGGACATACCAAGTTCGAACGCTTTGCCCTCTTCTAGGATCTAGTCGGGTAGGGTACCGCCGTCAGTACGTGCTTGCAGAATAGTCAGAAGTAACGGGGGTGGGCCATCGTACCTCGCCGCAGCCTTTGCAAGGGAAGACGTCGTCGTTGTCCATGGGACTCTCCAAATAATCCTCCACGACGGCAGTCATGACGGGCAGAAGGTCCTTTTTTCGTAGGACGTCGTCACGACAATTATCTGGCAAGCAGGAGGAAGTGGACTTTGTCGCCGGTCATGAAAGCAAGTCGTCAGCAAAACGATCGATAGGCGAAGGATCGACTGTGAAGAGCTGTATCATGGACGACGAGAGATGAGGGTCGGTCGGCAGACTGTGCGGTTCGTGCCAGGAGCTCGACAGGAAAGGGCGTGTACGACGGGCAGCGTAGCTTGTAGTGAATGGCGCTTCGAAAGGGGGTGTGTGCTCAGAGGCGCGATAGCAGCGAAACCAGACGGGCGGGCGGGAAGTGAATTTCGAGGTGGTGAAGGTAGCGAGGGGCGTGGGCGGTGTCGTCGTGGTAGCGCTCGTTTGATTTCGTCTGGAGGGTCTTCGATGTAGTTCGCCAGCGAGAAGGTGAGAGATTGTACTCGAGAGCTCGCTCGGGGCCTCTGGGGGAGGCGAGAAAAAAATAAGGAAAGGCAAAAAAAAAAAAAAAGCGACACGGCGCCGGTGAACAAAATCAGGGTTAGGTGAGGTGAAGCAAGGTAATGAGGTTAAGTGGCAGAGGCCGTGATCTCTGGTCACAGTGGAAGCGAGAGCAAAGCTGAGCGCGGGCTTGTCGAATTGGGAATTGTGGTGACAAACTAGGCCCTCGAATGGTAGGTTGGATGAAGAGGTGCGACGACGACGTGGAGGACGAGCGAGACGATGGCAAGCCCTGGGCTTGGTCCGTGGTACCGGGCTAACAGCAACGGGATGATGAGGACCGAAGCTGGCGTGCCTGGGAAGGGTGGGTGGACGGGTTCAGGGGGCTGTCCAGGCCCTTAGAGAGGTACAAGAGAGTCAGATGGGGACTTGGGGGGAGAGCTGGACGGTCTCTAATGAAGGAAGGTGCTTGCTACGCGCGGACCTTGCCTTAAGGCAGTGACGGGTCGTGTACTTCGTACAAAGTATCCGTAAGGTAGGTAATGTGGAAGGTAAGGTAGATTGCTAGCGTGTACGAGAAAAGCGAGGGGTGGAACTTGGAAGATTGTGTACCTTTATCCGTAAGGTACCTAAGGAGTAGAAGTAGTAGGTAGTAGGTAGGTAAGTGGCAGCGGGTGTGTATACGGAGACGGAGTACGGGACGATCAAATGAGGGAGAGAACGCGAGAGAAAGAGAGGAGAGAAATGAAATGTGCCTTCGTCGGTACTCCCACACACACACATACAGAGAAAGAGAAGGGGAGAGAGAGACGGAGAGACGAAAAGATCACTGGTGGATGGCGGTGGCGCTCGTCGTGGAATTTGGGGGGGGGGGGGGGGGGGGACTCGAGGGAAGGACTCTGGGTTTGTCTGGATGGAACGGGAGACTTGATAGACTGCAGTGGAGGTGGAATCGGGATTGGAACTGGACGAGAAACGGGGCTGGACGGACGGGAGGTGGAACGGGATGATGGGACACACCAACGCTGGCAGATGTGATGGTGCGGTGCTGTGGCACGGAGGGGGGGGAAAGGATGTCAGGATGAGGAGGAACAGGGCGGCAGTGATCGGTACCTTGGAGCGAGGTACTTCCCCTGGTTCCCATTTTCTTCCATTGCACCTCCGAAGTACCTTAGGTACCTACTCGTAGCTTGCCCCCTCCCCAGGCAGGGCAAGCAGCGGGGTGCACCGGTGACTGGAGTTCAACTGTCAACACTTTTTTTCATTTTTTCATACGGCAAGACACAGTTATTAACTTTGTTCTCCAAACCGAACAAATCATCCAGTTTAATCAAGACGATTCTAGTGAGGAGGTTGAACGTGAGATGAGGAGACCCAGTCACTACTCCTCTGCTGAATCATACACCTGTCTGTCAATATCAACCTGTGTATAATGTATGCATCGTATCATGCAGGCATCTCAGGGCAGACAATGTCACACGTGCCTGAGCCAGGACTCCAGAGGCAGGCGTGGCAGGCACCTTTTCGCAGGCATAGGGGTGTTTGGGGATCTCTTTCTGTTGCAGTGCGTCCGTTATACGTAGAGCCACCACACTGAAGAAACCAAAAGAAGAAAGTTCAAGGGGTGAAGCAGAGAGACAGACACAGAGAGAAGAGTGGTCGTTGTTGGTTTTTGTTTTTTTGCTGTTGTCTCTCGAGCACACAATCTAGAAACCCCCAATCTGCAACTCTCCATTGTCATGCTCCTACAACTCCAAGCAATACTGGGACAGAAGAAGGAATACATGACACCTATCCGCGAGGTAAGCTATGTATAATGTAGGTACGGATATTTCGTACAGACACCACACAGCCGTGACAGCCCACTGTCAACGGGACGTGGACATGCGAAAAGAAGATGAACAAAGGGCCCCATCCCCCTTCTGTGGCTGCGTGGCACAAACAGTGGAACCCTTCATCACTCAAACCCCCTCCACGAGTCCACAGTCCACTCCATATAATCCTGTCTGCTGCTGGGGTCATCTCCCGGCGGCGGAGCAAGGGACTCAAAGTCTCATGGGAATAAGACGTGGGGTGGCTCTGGTTTCCGCCAGGAACACAAGCCTGCTGACTGGCCACTGGCCGCCCACTGGGGTTGGCCAGGGGCTTCGGTACCTTCTTGGTGCCATTGTGTTAGGTATTTTCCTGCCGATTCAGAGTGACAGAGTACTCCGTGCTCGATCCAGGGGATGGACGACGTGGTTAGTACGGATACCTATACTTCCAACATCCAAGTCGATGGACAGCAGTGCAACAAGAGACAGGCCGGGACATGCTGGGCAGGCAACTTGTGCATCAGGCTTCAGCACAAGTACCTCCGGAACCGTACACAGCCAAAGAATGTTGCTGACCAGCGGTGCTATGTAGGCCCGCTGAGCGTTGCATATATTTGATGAGAATCGCCGCCGCTCGTTCCATGGGCCCGATTTCGATTGCCCGCATCGAAATTGCAATTCGTATTGTCGACAACGTCGAATTTCCAGACTGATGAGGTGAAGTGAGGTGGGCCACGCGGTAATAAGCAAGGGACCTGAGGCGGTACGGTACGGAGTACATTCAACCAACGTCTCTGGTGACTTACACGCTCAGGCCCATTGAATAAGAACCGAAGCACAGGAGGCGACGGTGTTGTGCTAGGCGAAGCATGACAGCGACTACCATCGTATTACTGCGTACATTGATGATTGGAGGCCCAAAAGCAGCAACAAGCTAACAACTCGAGGCTCATCTTTTCCTGGACCACCAACGATCGCCGGGCATATGCAGCTATCCGGGCAAAGATGATTGTGGGCCTTGGGTGCGGTCGAAGGTAGCTGGTACGGAAGTTGATGAGTTGATCGTCTCATGCAAACAAATGATTGCCATGGTCCGTGGCTGTTCACACCGTCCGGCAGGCTGTGGGAGACCTTTGGAGCTAGGTAGATTGATCATTGAGCCAGGTTAGAGGGTAATGAAAGGGCCGTTGCACTTACACTGGATGAGGTTGTGGACTTGCTTTTCTTCTCTCTTCTTTTACTTTACGGGTTGCCTAGCGGAGATCTCAGATGGCAACCCATGCCTTACTGCGGCTAACCATGCGGATGACAATGTGTTTTTGTTGGTTGTCTTCCCAGAAGAGTAAGCCGCAGGAATTGAGACGGCGTAGCGCCGTAGGATGGGATGGGGATGATCATGGATGGGACTTCTCTGCAGAGCACCGCAGAAGAGCTGCAGCTCGTGACTCGAATTCATCATCTCGAGGAACTTTTATTTCCCTTGTATCTGTAACTCTCGCGCGCTGCATGCACGTAAAAAATGCGGTGTGCTGTACCTGAACGGCATCCGACGGGATGTCCCTATGCGCCGTTAGCTGCAGGTCCAGCTGAAGCACTCAAAGGTGACGCGAGAGTTTGAAGTGGACTTCTCCCCGAACCCAGTTGCCGACCTTTGGGCAGTCAAAATGCACTCGAAGGTGCGTGAGCAGAAGAGGCAAACCAAACGTGTGGTTGAAGAACCAACAAAGGCACGTTGTATCGCAGAGCACGTTTGTATCAACCGTATCAGAACATCGGACGGAGAACCGAAACAGCTGATAGACACACGACGGATAGAAACCAAGTCGTTTCTGCTTGGCCGTAGCTCGGGCTGTGGCTGTCACGTCCACGTCGTGTGTCGTGTGTCGTGTGTCGTGTGTCGTGTGTCGTGTGTCGTGAGTCGTGAGTCGTTCCAGCAAGGCGAGGCAAGTCTGGGGTTGACGTGAACCAGCGGGACGCCAGAAGCTTGAGGTATCCGTACGCGAAGGAAAGTCAACACAACGTTTGCTGAGACGTGTGCGTTGACCAGGCATCATTCAGCGAACCGGATTCCGCCTCGAATGTAATAATAACCGTCAGCTTACACAGCACAGTACCTAGACAGACAGAGGAACGAAGGAGCTGCTCGGCTGTTGGTCTGGCCCTTCTGATCAGCGGCCAAGCTCTGGCCCCCTTACAGCCCGCAGCATGTGGCTCAACATCAACCCTGCTGTGATGTTAGTGTAGCGCCAGGCTCGGAGCTAGAGTCACAAGAAGCATCAGCATCAGCAGAGGACGAGGATTGCGATGAACGCCGCGTTGGAAAGTTCAATTCGAACGAAGAAGAGCAGTGTTTCCGGCGGTGAAGAGGGTGCCTGGAATAGTCGGATTGGACGAAACGCCACCGTGGCATACTGTAGGGTTGAGTTGTTGTTAGTGGTCGTCAATCGAGCGTCTCACGGAGACTTTGTGATACTGGGGTACGGATAGTGCCCTGCCAAGTATTAGATGCGCCGGAGCTTTGTGGGAGAAAATCAATCTCCAAGGAAGGAGGTCATTTGGGCCCTTGGGGGTAGGTAGGATCGAGCCTGCAGGGACCAATCCAGTGACAGACTGCCATGGCAGGCCATGCCGCCATATGATTCCAGTTGGTGATGGCAGTGAAGGTGTACTCCGTAAGAGTTGGTAAGCAGTAAGGTACGATCCACGAATATGGAAGCAGGAGATGCCATACGGATAGGTAGCATGGGTAGGTACTTTGTACGGTACGTACCTGTCGTTGTCGTCGGGGTCGAGAGGGGTAAGCCCTTGATTCTGAGTACGTACCTCATCTAAATGAGAATTCAAGACGGGTGGATGACTGGACGTGGAAGGCGCAGGTGGGGATTCGGGGCTACTGTTTCAACTAAACGCCTCTCCACTGCAAACGCCACCAGGTCGATCCGGATCCCTCTCCTCTCGCTTCTCTTCAGCCTTTGGCCCTTTACAACCAAAAAAAAAGAGGGACGGTCTGAAGCCATCCGCGCATCTCTGCCGCTACTCATCCACGATCCATGCAGTCGATCCTCCGGGCCCCAAACGACTTACCAGTTTCTTGACTTTCTTCTCCAGTTTGCAATTTGCGAACACAACGGCGCGGCAAAAGACCGCACAATTGCCGTCAACATGGTCTCATCACATCCATTCGCAATCACAAATTACTTGAATGCCGCAGAATTATCAAATGAGCCGTGGATCCGGTGATTATCCGTGATATTCATGAAGAAACGTTCTTCAATGACGTTCTCAACAAAAGATACGCCTCTGGACCAGCAGAGCACAGATTGCCATCGGGTCGCCGGTGTCCATCAGCGGGCCGCAGGCCAACGACGTTAGCAAACAGTCCAGCACACTCTGTGAATAGCTCAGGTTTGCTGGCATTTGTTTGGTTCTGATCGTCGTGGCCAGCAAGATTTGACCCTGTACACTAGCAGTGCTCATAGCATGGCCTTCTCGCCCAAGATCTCGCCTGGTGTTTACTTTGGCTTCGTCAGCCAATCATCACATCTATTGCGCCCAAGGCCAGGACGACAATGTTTTTCACACCACGAAAACACATTTGGTTCAGCGTTTTCTCTACTTATCCAGGCTGGCTAGTTACGGATCAACTCTTGGCGACAAGCCGACGATGTGCTTCACCAGCTCCCCCGCCTTCGTTTCAAACACCATTTCCAAATCGCGCCAAGTTGTTACTCAGTTTGCCAGCCCGCATCTTGGTGTTACATGGTGCCGTCCTACATTTCCTTAATGCCCCCAGACAATCGCGATTGGGACAGGAATCGGCTCCGTTGGGTTTCAGGCCCTCAGTTTCGGTACCATTGCAGCAATAGACCTAGCTAATCTCATGGTCTTAGGCTGGGAGATGTTACACCGCTCTTCACGCAGCCTGCTGTTCGAATTTTCGTCATCGAAGTCCTGCAAAATTGCAAAGCATCCCAGTCACTCAAGATGTTCAACCTTATGGATACAGCTGTTCTTCGTTTTCCTTGACTCGTTTAGTATAGAATCAAACCCGGATTGCAACGTCAACGAAAATCACCGCTCTGGCCGCATTCTATCATGGGCGCAAAATCGGCATCCATGTGGAATAGGCAATCGAGCTAGCATTACCATCCCAGACCACTACTGAAGCTCGACGAGTTGACGACTACGGACAGGACTGCCAAAAAAACACATCATGGAACATCGTCTGAGCGAATTTCCCTCAGTCGCCCTACCAAGACTCTCTCACTCTCGACAGGGAGTCCACGTCAATGGAGACGCAGATGGGAACTCTCGGCACGCTCAATCAATTTGACAGCTCAGTTGCCAACGCCAACGCCAGCCTTCTCGTTGTCTCGATCTCGATTAAAACACCAGAAGTCACACGGCTCTCCATGGCTGCTACGGAAGCCGTCGGCATCCCTCTTGTTCTTCGATAGTTCATGACGAGCACCTTGCAACAATAGACCGTTGCAACTTGCAACTTGCAACAGAGACACTTTGGTCTAGAAGGTCAAAAGGTGGAATTACAATCTGAATCCACTGATGCGCTCGCTAAAGAACCCATGTCCGTTCTTCAACAGCCACGCAGCTTGGGCGTTTGGCCCCAATGCTACGCTGTCAACATCACCCAAATTGTTGATTGCAACGTTCTCATTTGAACTCTAGCCTCAGAGGAGCTCCCGTCAGCCCAACGCGATTCAACGGTAGCATCCAGTTCGCGAACATACCCACACAGCACGCTCCCAATCGTTCGATTGTACTCCGTATCCGTACATCGATGGCCAATCCAGCCCCTTCTTCCACGGTCGAAAGATACAGGCATCAGTCCCCGACTACAAGCTTTCCACACGGGACCCGCAAGCCCTCACGCCAACCGCTCAGATTCCTAGATTCCACGGACGGCGGGCGGGATGCCGCAGGGGACCGCGTAATCCTCGGCCGCTCCAGATGTGTTGTCCCTTGCGAAACTCGAGCATTCCCGGCGCTGGTCGTCCATGGCACATCCCCGGCCTTCCCAGTCGTCCGTCCACCTTTGGGCATTCAAATTGCCGATCACGCTGGTTCCCTTCCCTTCCTCCTTGGAGAAACTTTGGACGGTTTGCCCAAGGGCCAAACCCGCGTCGCATGATTGATGAATTCGACCAGCAGGACAACACATGGCGTTACGACGGGATAGCTCAAATAAGGAAACGTGTCAATCACCGACTCCAACCATTACCAGGGCCGTTCACTGCACGTCCATAGTGTCATTGGTGAACCGTCAGGTAATACCAACATGTTTCCAGGTCCTCGGGTTCGCCGCGTATATTCGGTTGGCCGACCAGATCTATACTACCCAGTAAGTCACCTTAGTTGAAGAACTGGTTCCGCTGCTGCGCAGTCCCGGAGAGCCGCGTCCAAAGATCAGCAACGGCCGTCTCTCATGCGGCCGGCCCTCCCAGCTCCCCAATCCCAACGCCGCCCACCCGCCCGGCAGCTCGTGGGATTATTCTCCGATGTTGCGTCCCCCGGGCCCTCCTTTCACAGCAGCCGGAGTCGCCGCACGTCATACGACTTTCCGACCTCGCCGCAGCTCGAATGCATTATTGCCTTTACGCACACAAGCACACAGAAGTGGCTGGGTGACAGCTTTACGATAGAACGTACGTGGGAAAAACACATCTTTTTCTATATTAAGACCATCGTCTCCAAAAAAGGGGGCTTGCCTCCTGGAACATCCCTCACGACCCAATATCCCCCACGATCCGGGGAAGCCCGCGAAGCCCCCGTCGCCAGCCATCATCCATGCGCCGGTCATCAATGCCGTCTCTGACAGTCTTCTGTCATCACTCTCCATTCGGCCCAAAAAATGGTGGCGGTCGCTCAGCTAAACCAAAAACCCATCAAACAGAGTTTCTCTGACAGGTCATTCCGCGTGCGCCGCGTGCCCGCGCCCCCCATCGTGGCCTGATGAGTGAATGCGTATAGGTAGTCTTAGTCAAAACCTAATGCAGGCATGCTCTTCTCTCTCCAAGCCAAGCCAAGCCCCCGTTCCGTCCCATGTTCGATTTCCAGATGAATCTAGTTCCAATAATCGCAGATGCCAGTAGGAAAAAACAGGGGGACTATCGGCCTGAGTATTTCTGTTTATGGTGCATCAACCCCAAGATCGGGACGCACGCCCTCGGCTTTGGGCACGTTGGCGCGTTCAGTCACCAGTGCAAGTCACCTCAGTGCTCTGTACCTAGGTAATCTGACCTTACCACACTTACCTGACCTGACCGAGTACCCTCCCCATCTGTTTCTGTCTTGACCGAAATGACAAAGTTTGACGCAGCCAGGTCTCACTCCCCTTCATCAAAATACCAGCTAGCCCCCCTCCCTCCCTACCTCCCTCCCTAAAGAACGAAGAAAACCTCGCGCCGGTCTCGGGCAATCCCCCCCTTCCAACCCGGCCCGAGGCGAAAGCCCCCGAGACTTGCGAGACTCGGGTTCAGCGCACGGCAGCATCAGGCATCAGGCTCGGCTGTGCGAAGTGAAGGTCGAGAACAGAGAGACCACATGACATGACGAGAGGAATGGATAGGGTGTTCATCAGAATAGAATAGAATGTTGGTACAGTACATAGCTTATGCCGAGAAGCTACAAAGAGGCCATACAAGAAAGGCTTCCAAGATGTAAAATACGCAGAACCCAAAAAAGAACCTCGCCGTTGCGTATAAGCTCGGCCCTCCGTATCCCTTTCCTTGCCCCCGACCCCTTAAAGCAACGATAGAAACTCCATTTTCACTTTTTTGAAGGTCCTTTAGGTTTCACCCGGTAAACCGCCTACGCACCCCCGACGCCGTTTTCCAACTCCCCGCAACGAGCTCCATCTCTTTATGTTACATCGACGTTGTACATCGTGTACTGGTGGTATCTAGGCTCCGACGCTGCTCTCTCGTTGATGCTTCGCGATGTAGTACGTGATGAGATTCTTCGGGTCGTCCTTGGCGCCTTTGATAAGCTCCCAGAACGGCGCATCCCCAATCCGCGCGTGCAGAGCAACGCAGAGTTGCACGGCGCCCATGCGAACGCCAGAGTCCGTTGACTCGAGACAGCGGCCGGCGAGGCCGGCAAGCTGCGCGAGCTCGTTGTCCGAGGGCGTGAAGCCAGTACGCTTGTCGAGAAGCTCCTTCAGCACATGTAGGCCTGTAGCGAGACAGCGGCTGCCCTCAATCGTCGTGTCCTGTTTGCTTTGCAGAAGCTTGGTCATGACCACAACAATCTCGGGTGGGTCTCCGAGAGCTACAAGCTCTTCTGCGAGGAGCTCCAGACCGCTGACGATGCGGGTGCGTGAGTCATATGCGCTGCGTGTTGACACGAGAGACTCGAGGCCTCGTGAGACGTGTGGTTGGAAGTTGTCCCGTTCCTTCTTGAGTAAAAGCTTGATCGTTGCGAGGATCTGTGCCTTGACATCCTGAACCCTCTCCGGCGCGAGGGTCTCTAGGGGGGACTCTAGGTACTCAAACAGTCCGCGGAGCAGCGCTTCGAACTTCTCATCCGTGAACACAGCCTTGTTATCTCTGATGATTGACTGTAGCTTCCTGAAGCCGTGGACGTCCAAAGACTTCGCCTTGACCCTCGTAACACCACTATCGAGCAGTCTCGACGTCTGACGGGCTTTCTCGGGGGTCTCTGGAGTGCCGTTGGCCTCAAAGCCGTTGCTCGGCGCTGGCACAGCAACCTCGTTCACAGGCTTGTCTTCCAGTACGGGAGAAGTGATGTCCGGGTTGGCAATCGTACCGTCATCAACAAAGGGGTCCTCGAACACTTTGAGTCCATTCGTGGGCGCAGGCTCCGGTTCAGCCTTGGTCATCTCCTCTATAACAGGAGACGGGGCTAGTCCTCCCGCCACAATCTCAGCAGGAGCTTCCAGGATCTCCTCAACCGCCGCCTCTTCAGTCTCAGTCGTGGGAGCTTCGGGTGATGTCTCAGCTGGAGCTTCCACAGCAACCTCGTCTTCAGGTTCTGCTGGAGATTGCTCGGCAGGCTCCGGAGTGGGCTCAGGCACGGGCTCAGGAGAGGGTTCTTGTGCTGGCTCGGCCTTCGGCAAAGGAATCTCCGCCGAAACTTCCGCCGGCGCTTCTGCCTCAAAGTCTGGTACTGTCGGCTCTTCTGTCGCGGCTCTTTGCCGTTGATCCAAAGTCGGAGGCGACTTCAAGCTCGCGAGGCTCGGCACCACTAGCGAAAGATCTTCGTTGTCCCTAGACGGGCTACTCGTTGGGATCGTAGTCTGCATCCTCTTGGGCTTCGCAGGACTTGTTCGAGGTGAGTCGCGAGGGGAAGATACAGACTTCGAAAGGGTTGACTTGGCGCCGGGTGACGCATGAGATGTTGCAGCACGAGGCCTACTCTGGGCTCTCCGTGGGGAAGCTTCGGTCTTCGGCCTCGTTGTGGTGCTCCGAGACATGGGGTTTTCGGGGCTGGATGCCTCAGCGGAGGGTCCATCGTGTGTGCGTACTGAATAGGGCCCGGCCGTCGCGGGTCGTGCCGCCATTTCTGGCCTCCTCTTGGTTGGTCTCATGGGCCGGACAGACATGCCCCCTGAGGCAGTCGGCTTGGCAGATGGTGCCAGGCCAGTTGACGAGCTGGAGGCCGCTTGTGGTGGTCGGACAGGAGATAAATTGGCCATTGCAGAGCCCGGGCGAGGCGGCAACTTTTGTGATGCTGCCGTCGTCATCGTCGCCTTCTTCTGTGCCATCATAGTCTCACGCAAGGTCGGCTTTCCAGTGCCCATCGTGCTCTTGGACAAGCCCAGACCTGGTCTGGCGCGTGTAGCCTCGACTTCCCTCTTAGGGGCGTTGGGGTTGTTGGGGTCCTTGTCGAGGAGCTTCTGCGCAGTTGGTTCCAGCGTATCCTTGAGCCTGTTTCCCCCGTCAGCAAGACACAGCAAATGTCGGAAAACCTTTTACTCACATATCCGCCCTGGGTGGCCAAATTTTGGCAAACACCCAAAAGGTGGCACGCATGCGCTCTCTGACGCCAGGGTTCGCGTCGTTGAGACCCTTCTTGATGCATTTCTCCACGAGGTCCAATCCGCCGCCGTGCTCAATGTGACTCTTATGATGGGCCTCCTTGGTCAGGATCGTCTTCAGCCAACCAGTCGCATACGTTCTGGGCTGGACATTCTTGTCCTGGCATGCACCCCAGATGTGCTGCATGATGCGCGAGCTGTAGGTGACTTTGCTGATGATGATGTTGACTGTGGCATCAGCCTGCTGGGAAGCAATCTTCTTCGTTGCCGCGGCTAGTTTGATGAAGGTCTGCATAAGAAGCTCCACCAAAGGATCCATGCCGGGGCCAAAGGTCATGGCGATATCATGTACCAAGTTGCAGCCCTCCTTTGAAAGACTGGTCCGTAGCGAGGTGATGGCTTTGATTATTCCGTCAAGCAGCCCCTTCAAACCCAACATGAAGGCGTCGGGAAAGTCTTGGGGGACGTTGCCGGCAATCAACCTTCGCAGTTTTGTCATGCTCTCTTCGCGCTTCAGCCAGTTTTGCTCCGATTCCCTGCCCTCAAAGTACGTCATCATTTCCCTAAAGATGTCGTCTAATTCGCGCTGGGAGTTGGCGTATGACGGCTCGACCTCGCTTCGCGTTTCGGGGGCTGGAGTGACGGGTCGTTCGCTCGCAACTGATGACACACTCGCGGCGAGCTTCGGTCGAGGGGCAGGCGCCGGAGCATCGAGGCCTGGAGTCTTTGGTCGATCGGCAGCCGTAGGCGCAAGCTCCTTGACGATGGCTTGTTCAATAGCGGGGCGAACATTGAAGTTCTTTAGCTGTCTCTTGAGGTCGGACTTGGCCGCGCCGGGAGCATTCCTGCACAACATCAGTCAGCGCGAATTACAACCATGGAAGCCGCGACCAGAAAACATACCGGAACAGCTCAATTACAGTGCTCTTAGCGACGTCGCGCACCATGCCATCAGCGTCCTCGAGCAGCTCCATGAGAGTCGGGACGTACGCGCGGAACTGAGTGCCGTGCTCCTGGTGCATGTACAACAGCCAGTGCATGCTGGCCTCCTTTGCCCTCGGGTTCTTACCAACCATGGCAACATTCTTCACCGAGCGCTCGACATCCATGGGCGCGGCCGTGTAGATGGTGGTCAGTGCCTGCGATGCGAGGCTCCTGAACTTATCCTTGGGGTCGCCGAGCTTGTCAATGACCAGCGGAAGTGTGTGTTTCGCATCCTTGGTAATGTATTTTGGTTCTTGTCTCGATAGCCTCGTCAGGAGGTGGTTGAGGGCCGTGAAGCCGGCGTTGACGAGGACGGCGTGCGGCGAGGTAGAGGCGGTACGGAGACCGTCGAAAATTAGTGGTACGAGGGCATCGGGAACGTTGTGCTGCTTGATGCCGGACTTGATGCCAGTGACGTGCTGGACCTTTTGGTCGACGCTGGCCTCGCTGCGTAGGATCTTCTGCAGGTCGTCGACCTGTTCTTCGGTGATTTTTTCCGCCATTCCCAGCAAAACGAGGGTTGGGCTCGGTATGGATTGTGCCTGGTGCGGGTAGAACGCAGTGTCAGCAGTTGTAGGTCTGTATGTATCGTCGATGCTATGGTCGGTCGTCGTCGTCGTCGTCACGAAGGGAGCTTGGGCGAATGGGACGGTTTGCGCGCCGGGGGGTACGCAGCCAGTCAGGACAGATGGGCGATGGGGGGGTCGACGACGAGCGAGGGCATGAGTCGTTCAGCGCACCGGGGGGAGGGGGGTGTGTGGTGTCGTTTGAAACTGGTAGGGCAGAGAAAAAGCTTACAACTTTGTGTGCAAATATGCCTTGGGAAGCGAACAGTAGCACGGAGGAATATCCCAGTGCGAAGAATGTGGCAGATTGGGGCCGGGTTGTGCAGGTGGCAGCAGTGGCAGATGGAGATGGGCAAAATGGGGTTGTTGTTTATGGATGCGGTTGACGTTCTCGAAACCAAACAACAAAGGGGCATCGCAGGTTGTCCCGTGCACCAGCAGCATCAGCAAGCCCCCAGCCCGGCGGTAATTGGCTGGGGGTTCCGCTCCTGCGGTGCTGCGGGACGCTAAGAGAAGCCGCGCTAGGTCCCTTATCCGCTTATCGTTAGAGGGGCTACGGAGTACCTACCTAAGGTACCTTACGCCGCCACGGACCCTTACCCCTGCAGCCGCGGGGGAGGCACGTTCCCACTCAAGGTAGGCCCCCCGATCGGGAGCTCCAGTTGCCTCTATGGTACGGAGTGCCTCTATGGTACGGAGTACCTCGTGGAACAGGGTCCTCCGTCAAGATGATGTGGACTCGCAGAATTCCTGTTTTCCTCGTCTCGTCAAGACATAAAGCGAGGAGCGTTTCCTGTTTCCAGGCAACCTCTAGAAAGCGAGATCGTGATATGAAATGTGCGAGGAATACTGACGTGCCTTACAATCAACATCCACTTCCGCATGCAAACCACCTACCTCAGGCGTTGAAACTCGAACAAAGTACCTGCCTGCATCACATTACATCAACCTACCTTGCCTTACCACCACTACCTCACGCTAGGTGCTCACGAAGCCAAGGTACCAGGTAGCTCCAACTGCCTTACCTAACTTACTCTCCGGATCCGTAGGGCACATCATCTCGAGCTACTGCCTCCCCTCAAAACCCCCCCGGCGGGACATTCTCTCACAGATGGTCCTCCCACCAAACACAACGCCCAATCCCGATCCCATCGCCATCTTCCTCCCAGCCATGTCGTCCACCGCCGCAGAATCAACCCCATCCTCCGAGGCACCAGGCTCCGGCCCGGTGCCCCCGGCCGCGACCCCGCTCCCCGTCCACCTCAAGCAGTCATCAGATCAGCAACCGCTAGCCCCCGCCGCCGGCGCCAGCAAACACCCCCGGCCCCGTCCCGTCCCGGACTTCGCCCTCCCCAAGCTCCGCCTCGAGATCCGCGACCTCAACGACCAAGCCGCAACCCACTTCCTCTCCGCCGTCAACGCCAGCACCGCCCTCGCAACCGCCGTCCGCTCCGTCCTCACCCTCCTCTACGAATCCCCCTCCAACCACACAACCCACGTCCCGCCAACCCGCTCCGTCACCCTCATCCTCCGCCCCATGGGCGGCGTCGCCTACACCACGGGCTCCGACCTCGACGACGACCACAAGGAAATCCACTTCTCCCTCTCCTACATCGCCGGCATCCCCGCCGACCGCCGCACCGACGAGATCATGGGCGTCCTCACCCACGAAATGGTCCACTGCTTCCAGCACAACGCCCAGGGAACCTGCCCGGGGGGTCTGATCGAGGGTATCGCCGACTGGGTCCGCCTCAACGCCGACCTGAGCCCGCCCCATTGGAAGCGCGATGCGAGCGGGAACTGGGATGGCGGGTACCAGCACACGGGCTACTTCCTTGACTACCTCGAGGCGCGCTTCGGCGAGGGCACCGTGAGGAGGATCAATGAGAAGCTCCGTACCCAGAGATACAAGGAGAAGGAGTTCTGGACCGAGATTGTGGGCAGGCCCGTCGAGCAGCTGTGGAAGGATTACGGCGATAAGATGAAGGAGGAGGAGACCGTGATTGTAAACAAGGACGACATTTCGGACGATGATGTTAGATTGGGGAGGATCAGAGCCGCCGATGAGGTTCCGCAGTGAGGAGCGGATTTGCTACCAGTCATAGACGTACTAGCTGTTGCTTTGGAGTTTGTCATTTAGATTGCCATGGACTCGCTGCTGTGTGGCGGACACTCTTCACGAAGACCGTCAAGAAAGGCATGGATCACGGGAAAGTGCATTTGTAAACCAACTTAAGTTTGACTTCAAATCATGTGCCTAACCGCCCAAAATCTATGAATGCCCTGTTTCCCAGTCCTGTTGATCCTTTTGCGCCTTTCCTTGCTATTTCCGTCGTTGTGCTTGAGCGGGTT
This sequence comes from Colletotrichum phormii, assembly GCF_030913505.1. NCBI lineage: Eukaryota > Fungi > Ascomycota > Sordariomycetes > Glomerellales > Glomerellaceae > Colletotrichum > Colletotrichum phormii. The sequence continues at coordinate 861,154 of NW_026851455.1, forward strand.
GACCGAGTCGATTGTGATATATCAGAACAAAAGAAAGACAAACCACGTTTATGCGTGAACGCGAGCGGGCGCAGTTTCGCTGCGAGTCTCGCTCTCACTGACGACACTTCCAACCTCGGACCAGCTGGCGGGAGTCATCATACCCTCGCTCTCACTCAGTACATCATAGTAACGGCTGTTGTCACCGGCTCTGGACGAAGCGGCATCGTTGGCGACGTCCTCGCCGGAGCCAGCGAGGGATGCTGAGTCGGTGGGTGTGAGTTCGCCTTCGCTGACGAGCTCGGGCTCGGACATGGGTACGGGAGGCGACATGGGAAGCGGTGAGTAAAAGTTGGAGGGGTTGGACCCTTGTGCCCAGGCTTGGATGGAGGCATAGGCTTCTTCGCGGTTCTCTTGGCCAGCAGTCATGTACTCGTCGGCGCCGAGCTCGCGGTCGAGAGTCGTGGACTTTTCGGACTGGGATGAAGTCTCGGAAACGTCGACCAGAGGGGGCATTTGGGCAATGGTGGCGGCAATGTCTCGGGGGCGTTCGTCGGCGTCGCGGGTCGTGGCGCTGTAAATGTCTGACACGGCCTCGTCGTGGCCGGGGGACAGGGAGCTGGGCTCCTCCATGACTGGCAATTCTTCCTGATCGATCTGGTGCTCGTCGGCAAAAGGGTTGGCGTAAAGCGAGGCGTTGAGGCCGCGGACACCCTCCGGACGGCGTCGGACAAGGCCCTCGTCATTGTAGGTGTTTGCGCCCGTGTTGAAAACGAAAGATCCCCTCTCGCCACTCTTGTCCTCGTGCAAAAAGTCGTCGAAAGACCTGCCCCGCGTTGGGCCTGGTGGCGGCAGCTCCCGCGATCCGGACTCTTCGGCTTCGATTCTCTCCTTTTCCTTCTTGGCCAAGGCCACGGCATTCCAGTACAAAATCTCCTCGCGTTGGCGGCGGCGGGTCTCGTCGTCGGCGTCAACTCCGGCGTCAGCCCCTCCACGGGACTCTAGGAAGCCCTGTGCGTCCTCGGGTCGGTTGAATATTGGCGGGCGGTCGTTAGGCTCGAAGCCCTCGCCCAAAGAGTGTAAGGCCATGGCGATGCGTCTCCGAACATCGTTGGCGTATCGCTGGAGTTCCGGCGACTCGTAGAGGGCAATAGCAGCTGCAACGGCAACAGATACAGCAATAATGCCGGCTGAAGCCAGGGCACCGTTGTTAACACCAGGCATCGTTAAGCGCCGAAGCAGACAGAGTTGTAGGGAACGAGAAGGCGAGAAACGGTGATGTAGCAGGGAGCGAAACAGGTTGGTTGCAACTTTTGCAAGAGGATAAAATTACAGATGAAATAGCAACCCGAGGAACGAAACTGTCAAGCTCTAAATTGGCCACGCGCCCGAACAAGTCGGGATTGCGTGGTCCTGGAGGCCATTTGCCACAGGCCTGACCACCTCAGGCAAGCAACGTGATTCGCAAGAGCGCTGACGCGGGGTAGCGCAGTGTGCGTGTGTCTGTAGTGTAGGCCAGAAGGTACCTAGCAGAACAGCAGATCGTCGGGCGATGTTTGGGGATGCGGGCATGGGGACTCGGGGGGAATTCCATCCATTGGAGACGGAGGGGCGGTACATGGAAGCGAGCGGCGGCGACAAGGGGATGATGGTTGTACAAATGAATGTCACTTACCTTTGGCGGCGATTGGCACCGGCATTTCGAGCAACCTCTGATCAACAGGCCAAACACGCTTCGAGGACAGAGTAATGACCAGGGGTTGTAGATGCGAAAAAGAGTGTGTGAGAGGTAAGGTAAAGTAAGGTAGGTGAGGGAAGTAGGTAGTAATGTTCGGAGAGGTAAAGTAAGGGAAGGGGAAATGGTGTAAGTGAGAGAGTGCGTTCGTTGCGTTGCGGCAGGCTGGAGACTTAGATACTCTGCGACGGTACCTTTCTTACCTTTCTCACCTTAGCCTTTCTCTACAACGGTGCGGATTCTCTGGGGGTGATTGCGTATCCCCTTACCGCAGCTCAAGCTCCCTCACTCCATACCTTGGTAGGCATGCCGCAGCCGTTAAGGTACCTCGAGATAGGTCGGCAGAACGGGAGGCCTTGGAAGTACCTTGACGAACGCTCTCGGTGGCCCGTACCGCTATTCTTCCAGACCGAGTACCTTTTTTGCCCTCGCCAAAGTCGGATCCAGGGCTGCCGCAAAGGGGGAAGGCCAGGAACGTTCAACCAATAGCCCGCTGGTGCTTGTCCATACTTGGTGGGGGATCCCTGGACGTGACTTGCGTAGGGGGCGTCCGAATGGCTTAGCACCGATAAGATGGTGACAGTTTGACTTGGGTTGGCTTTCGTAGGCCTCGTGGTCCGCCTCGCCGCGAGACAGGCATGGACACTATCGTCCGAGTCCGCGGCGCCCCCAAACGTTCAACGAGTCACCCACCGCTTCCTAAAGAGGAGGGGGAGGCACCACGCACTTGGGAGGGCGCTTGCGCGTGCTTGATGGGTCTTAGGTTGGTTCATGTTTGGGGGGCGCTGCCGCATGGCAATCCAGGCACCCACTCAGGTCGTTTGACTCCTTGAGGGAGGGACCTTGTGGGTTGGTAGGTACTTGTTGCCACCCACCGCATGCTTCCTCATGTTTGCCAGAGCCCCCAGCTGCGCCCGGCTGGAGGAAGCATGGCGTCCGTCACTGTCGCCCAGCCAAGATGGAAAAGAAGACCCAAGGTTGCGGCATCCTTCCGTCGGTATCGCGAGACTGCCATCCGCGGCGCGCATAACTAACCGGTAGTCGACGGACGAAGAACAGGCTTGTCAAGCCGAGGAGGCCCTTTCATGGTCGAGAACGAGATGTGCATGTCCCACAGAAATTTGGCGGGGGTTGAGAGCCAAATCGCCCGCGTGACTCGCTAACGCAAGGTCGGTGTGCAAGCAACCTCGTCACGATAGCATACTCCGATACGCCATGCAATGGTTTGTTGAGCAAGATAGAACGTTGAGTAGAACTCTTCGATGAGTAAGTTTTTCAAAATCAACTCTCCAGTTGATCAGGCCGTGGTAGGCATTCCGGGGCCATACGGAGATCAACCGCTAATGTAAGTTCGATGCTTCGAGCTGCAAGATGAAGTTTGCGGTCAGCCTTCTGATTTAGTGGGCACATAGGTAGAGGGAGGAAGGTGCTCTGTAATTAATGTGCTTGCTTTCATAATTTGTGCTTGGTGCTGCCGCCCACCGGCCGCGGGATGCCACCAAGCCCGGACATAGAGGACCCATCTTGTAGGACTACGGCAGGTCGGCCCCGGGAAATGGTCGGCCCCGCTCCGGTCGTAGTTCCGAGTTTGGTACCACCTTCCATGTTAGCAGAGCGGTCCAACGGCCCAGCCGATTGCGAACACAGGGCCAAATCAGGAGCACAGGATTCAACAAGATATAACGGTCTTCTTTGTATCAACTACGAACGCAGGCACAACCTAGTCGCCCTGCCGATGATTCATCAGCGACAATCTATATACCTCTTTGGGCGTGATCCACTGCCCTTGATGACACAATAAACTTTACATAAGGTACTTCAAAATGCGGATGTGAGAGCTGTTTATTCCTATGGCTAAAGATACACATACTCGTTCGCACCGGAGTTTGGGCCAATAATCACCTCTCAGAGCGTTCTACCCGTGAATTGCAATACTTTTGTGGCTAAGGTGGAAGTGTTCGTATATGTTTAATTCCAATCTTCAAGTACATGTGTAGATACTCGCCGAGGTCACAAATCAGAAGGTTTTACTGTCGAAGACTATACTTCAGTAGGCTCGTCAGACAAGTAGTCATATTAGAGTAGCCAAGCAAGCAAGCAGGCGGCTGCAAAGCTACTGAATTAAGGGATTAAGTATGAAAAAGAAGCGGGAAAGGGTGAGAAGCGACATGAACAAAGACTCCACCTGTTAACTTTCGAGATGTTGGGAATGAAGGCAACTGGCATTCCCTAATATTTGAGGGAGATTGTGAAACGACGGTGAGTCTGGACATTGATATTAAACAAGCTTGTGAGCCAAGCTAGTGACCTTTATGAAAACAGCAGCTGAAAGTGTACAGAATGATGCATAGGAAGTTCACTAATTACATGGCTATCTTCGGAAAGCACTTGGAATATGAGCATCTCTCGCCGCCGAGGTACACCGTGGTAGTTCCATGGCTTTGTTCCCTCAACTTTCCGCAAGGCAGCGATGCTGCCACGGCTCATTGGGTGTCAACATCTTCACATATGTACTGGTACTAGCCTTCACTGGCAACACGACAGTTGCTGGCTGACCGGAACTAGGATCCCGAGGAAGTCGGTACTACTCCCAATATCGACAGTGACCTCTGTGACAACCCAAACAGCTCGCTCTATTTGGTCGTAACTGGTCCTTGACAAGACAGGATCCACTACTTGTACGTCTATAGAGGCTGCTTCCTGTGCACTTTTCGAAAGCTGAAGTTAAGTAGACTATACCCGTCACTGATGAGGTGAGGAGAAAAACTTCTAGTGAAGATCCCCGTTTGCTGCTATTCCCAATACCAATCAATATCTTCCTGGTTCAAGTAGTCTGAAGAGGCATTGTAGGGTAATTTGCTATTACTTCAATTACCGATCCATTCCTGTAATTTAGACAAAATAAGTGCAATATCGGGGTCCGTTAGAATTCGGATCAAATTGCTTTAAAGATAGGAAGGCTCAGGTGTCTGTAGCTCGTGGTGGTATATACGTACAACGACTGGCAAAACTCGGCGTGGGTCCACCACATCCGCATCCGACCATCGTGAGTGAACCCACCAAAAACTTCATAAACATACAACACCAGGTATTCGCTGGTCGTCACCGACCCAACTACTAATCCGGCCCTCATTGGCTTATCTATGGGAGAGCGGACGGGATCCCGAGTTTTCCAATGGGTATGGTCGTATGTGGTGGTCTAGCGAAGGGGAGAAGGTCATATCGTGAGATCCAGCGAGTTTGAATTGGACGTTTTCCTTGACAGGAAGCCGAAGTAAATGTCTCTCGGGCTGGAAGCTAGCCTTTGTTTCAGCTTGTACCGAATGCCCTTCGTCTCGAGTCGATGCTCGATGGTCCACTGTATCGAGGAGAGCCTGCCTGGTGATCATTTACCTTCCTGCTTATGCAACAAAGGACTCGGAAACTTACAACCAAATTTGAACACGGTGTATTCAGATACATTCGTAAACTCGAATAGAATCAAACATTAATTTCGTTTTTGCAGTCGCGGGCCCCCGTCGTCTCAGCAAACGATACTTGCCATCATTGGGGGTTTGGGAAGACGCAACATATGTGATCCGTCACTCATTGAACCCCATCCAAAGCCGATGGCGCAATGGACTCGTCTCGCGTGGCTATAACACTTCAAATTCCGTAGTAGGTTACATGTTGGCTTGGGTATGGTACTTCCAGAAGCCAAGCACTCCATCCCCAAAGCACACTGTACTTGGCATCTAACGACTGACGTTCCTTGGCACCCGGCCTGCTGGTTAGAGACAAGAGTCTAGCTTTGGCGGGAAGGAAGAAGAGCCATGCCAGCATCATCCGCGATTCGTTCTTCGGGCCACGGAGATATCTAGCGGCTCCGGTCAATGAGCCGCGATGGAAGCATCGGATCATTCGAAATACCGTTCACAGTCGGGCGTAAGGACTGGCAAATCACGCAGTCGGCGGTCAAGCAACGCCGACCCCGACAGACATAGCAATCAGTTGGCCGCCATTCCTTTTTTCTTCCTTTGCCGCTCTAAAGTGTTCACCAGTCTTCGGGACCGACTCGGTGCTCCTCGGTGATGGACGCTTAGTTGGGGGCAGCGGAGGCTCTCCGAACCGCGAATTCGCCGCTCAGACGTTGGGCTAATGTAGCCCTACAGGATACATGTACAACATGACGTCCTACGGCTCTAGCGGGCTCAAAACTAGCGGGATGAAGAGAAGCTTGTATCATGGCCAACCAGGTGCCGTGAGATGACTAACTGCTGTAACAAGTGCTTTGGGGTGAGAAAGCCGTCAACCCACCTTCACCTGGGTCAGGGTCCGCCAGACGAGATCCATCGAGCCAACGTGGATTATAGACGTCTGCCCTTCTCAACAAGGTCATGCTGCCATGTAGTGCATGTAGAAGTTCCGTAGTCGGATCGGGATTCGCTCTCGCTGGCTTTAGTCTCCGGAAGTGCCGGATGTTAGTCCACTCACGGGAAAAGGGTCCTTTTGATGGGTTCGTTGAATCTGGTCAGCGAATGATGTACACAGTATGCGATTGATAATGAAGAGTGAAGAGAAAGAAGTTTATTCTCCATCTAATTCCCGACGAAATAAGCAAAAGAAGCAGAAATGTCAGCTGTGCGCTGCTCTAGACGCCAATGTTTTCCCAAACTCCGTGTGGACCCTGCTTTCGCTGCTCGCCCTTTCGCCCCAATGCAGACCGGCGCCTTTCATCGCGCCTTTCATCCATTTGCTTTGAGTAATTACCCAAGACATGCGCATCGGGATTGACGGGCAGCATGCCCCCGAATATGGTGTTGTGGAGTCCAATGTCTTGCCGTCGACTCCGACCTAAGGTCCGATGCTGGGGTTGTAGGGCTTTGCTGTTCCTCCATGTGTCGCGCTCTCGTAACGCCGTGATTGCGCCGTGTAAACAAGTGGTGGGCTTTTACAATCCTATCCCGTCGCCGTATGTTGCTTCGCCCTTTGCCCCGCAGACCAACTTCCTCGAACTGAGAAAGGTTGAACGCCTTCTTCTAGTGGGTGCTGCTGACGGTGGAAGCAGACGATGAGCTGGTCTGTGAGTCGGTAGAGTTTGTCCTCGTCGCCTTCGTGCGCTCGCTTGGGGACTGTGTTAGTGCGAAATGTCAGGGAGATCGAGCACGGTTGCTTCACTCACTATGTAGAGCGGTCCTGAAGGTGGCACTCATACTTGGCAGCGCCAGTCTTGAACTGGAAACGTATTCCCTTGTTCTCTAGTACAGTCTGGAGGTGACCCTTCTGGGCGTCGGCGGAAGGCATGTTGAAGTTTGGAGAGGAGGCTTGCTCGAAGGTGGTGCTTGAGATGCGGTTGGCTCCGGAGAGTTTCGATGGTGTCAGATGGTCGATGAAAGTCGAAGAGGTAGGCAAAACAGTAAATTGATTGGAAGTGAACACTTGAGCTAGAATGAAGGGAGCAACAGCTTTTTTATATATTACAGAGCAAAGGGTTCCGCAGCACTAACACGGCTGCCGACTTATCCAGGATTCCTGGCTACCCGCTTAGACTCGCAACAGACACGCGCGGAGGAAAAAGCCCTAGCACTGGCGAACCTTGGGATTCGCCGATTCGGGGACGAGGACTATTGCACGGAGGCCGTCCACCCCGCAAAGGTCCACTGCCCGGACAGGTAGGGCAAGGGGAGCCGATATGAGCGATATTCGAATTTGAGCTGGGGGACTGGGACCCCGAGTGTAATCGCGAGATGGTAGTCATTCGTTCATTTAACCTGCATGGTACCCCATATTGCTTAGCTTGCGGACCACTCGGTCACAGTGTATTTCCATCCTCGTCTAAGGTAGATACATGCTGAGGTGCCAGACCGGCAGACCGGACTCCAGAGCATTGTTTTTGGCCCCTATGCCGCCGTTCTGCAGTAAGGTACTCGAGCACGCGACAGTCAGTAATCGGCAAGTTGGTGTTCTAGGGCCCATCTGGGATCGACACTTGAGCTTACACTACCATGAAGTATTACTCGGGCAACGTACTACTCCGTACCAATTGCCAACCTTCATCTCTTTCCGGAAAGACATACAATACACCGTTGGGGCTTTCTTCTTTAGGCAGCTAGCGATGGTCGATTCCACCCTCCCGGTTGTCCCATTCGCATTCCGTGATAGTTCTACCGTCGCTCATCTTCCGCTCTCCCTCTGTATCGTAACACGGCAGTTCCCTGGACTTCCATACTCGTACACGTTCAACAGTTGGTTACAAACCGTCACTCTCCAAGCTTACGTTTCCCTTCCTTCTAAGTGCGACAAAGTACGCCTCTTTAGAGTCCTATGATTGTGTCAGCGTAATTCAGCAGACACAATATGGATCTGTATCCATACGCTGCGAGATGACTCTGGCTTCTCTCGAAAGACCTTGGCAAACAAGGTTTTCAACTTCTTTTCGAACTCTCTGTCCTCGGAACCTTGGTAGAACTTGCAGACAAAATGCCCACCGTTCTTGAGCGTGTCATTGGCAAACTGCAGTGCCGCTCCGCAGAGGTCCTTGTTTTTTCACCTCAGTAAATTGATAGACGGCGGCAGGGAAGGGGAGAATAAGTACCATGCTTCCGGCGTGATCTCGGAAGGCCATGCCGCTCGTGTTCATCATCCTATGATATGGATTACTAAGACTGTTCACGCCGAATCCACTGGTCTGGTCCCAAGGTGCTGACATGTCACTCAACACAATCTAGTTCCTTACGTCAGTCTGCAACGTCCAAAAAGATCTCGATGTGGATGGTGAGGAAACAATAATGGGAAAGACTCACATCCACCAATCGACCCTTCTTGGCCTCCGCTCCATCCTTGGCGGTACTGGAAGTTTCTGACGCTGCTCTCTCCATGTCGATGTAGCTCGGCTTCTCCTCAATGACCGCGGCCTCGCTATCCTCAGACGAGTCTTCATCATCGTTCTCTTCTTCTTCGTCCTCTTCTGCGGGCGGCGAGATCCTCTTGCGGTGCCTGTTTCGCTCGAGATAATCTTTCACCATACCCTGGACATCGGGTGAAAGAAAGTTGCCTTGAATCGTCGAGACGCCCTTAGGCGGCTGCGCGGGTATGATGTCGATTCCCAGAATCTGGCCGTTGGGCTTTGTGCGTTCGACAGCAACCTGTTTGGCCATGTTATACGTTCTGTTTTCCCCGCTCGTCGATGAATTCTTTATAGGAATTGACTTACCTGTGACCAACTCCCTGGAGCATACCCCTTCATCGCTTTCTCAGCCTCAATGTCTCTTTACAGAGACGTCAAATCACCCTCGAAGACTCACCAGATCCACTACCGTCTGTCCCTTGCGGAAAAACTTGTACTTGGCATCCATCTGTCATTCTTGTTACCAACCTAAGCCCCAGAAGGAATCATACTTAGAATCTGACGGTTCCATACCTCCAGGAGCTTGAACGCGGCCCGACTTTTGAGTCCCTGCACCTTGGCCTCGCGGGCAAAAAAATCTTTACCCTGCCTCATCTTCCACCGCGAGTTGGACGAAGATGCGCGCATCTGCAAAGTCCCAGGAAGGCTTATTTGGCATTGCTTGCATGTTGTAAATTTGCTGAATGGGGGTTGACGTAATGCCACGCTCCACAGAGAGCGATATGGTGCTTCTGGCATTGTGCGGGTGGTTTGTGATAATGGTGATTGGGCTGGGATTGAGCGCCCTCTTGTCAGTTATCGTTTGATGTGTCAGTACGCCAATTCAGGCTCGACAAAGATAGTTACGTATGAGCAATCAAAGTCGTTGAGTCGCTCGATGTTCATGAATTGGATGATGAGAGGTCGAAGGGAAGCTTCTGCAAATGAAGATGAGCTGAGAAACCTGATTGGCCCAAGCTTCTCGGACGCGACCAGGGGTAAGGCACTCTAAGGTGACCTCAGGTTTTGACGAGACAATAGCTTCGCTTCTAATTATTAGGCACAATTCAAGGCAGCCTTCACTACACGGATATTTGCAACAAGAACTAATGAAAAGGGCGCATTTGTTTGGCAGAACGGCCGCATCAGGCCTCTTCATTGTGTGTTTGGAAAACACTACAAAACACTACCGTATCTTTACAGAAACCTCAACAACTAGCCAACCCTGCGCGTAGAAACAACAGACCCAAAACGCCGCCAATGCATTGCCCCTTTTGACTCCTCCTATTGAGCTGAAATCCTGAGGTAAAGCATTCTTCGCTAGAAAACACAATGATTCAGAGCCACTCACGCCAGGAAGCTGGCACTCACTCCCCTTCTGTCCTTCTTGAGCGGCGAGAATGACTTCTTGCCAAAAGCACCAGCGTTTCGCACCATGCTAAGGTGAGTCTTGCCGAGAGCTCTGCCGGCACCCAAACCAACCTTGCCAGGCCGCTTGGTAGCAGCGGGAGGTACCTCGCCATCGTCATCATCAAAGAGCGTTGCTGATTCACCACCCAGCTTGCGCTTCTTCTTCTTGACTTCCTGTTCGTCCTTGCCAGCAGCTACAACCTTTGCAGGAGCCACGTTCTCTGGCTCGTCAGCGTTAGGCTCCTCTAACACCTGCTCAAGAGGAGCACTTGATGTATTATGAGGTTTGTTGACCGCAGATGAGACCCCTTGCACAGACACGTTTGGTGATGTTTCTGTCAAGGCCTTCTTTGGTCGGCCACGAGGCTTCTTCGATTCACCATCGGTCTTGGATTTCGGCTTTGCTTTCGTCGTCTTGGTGAGAGCAGGTTTATCCGCGGACTCTTCGTGCTCTTCAAGCTCCTCCAATTGTTCCGGCGCATCCTCAATCTCCACATCGGCCCCAGCATTCACCTCGACCTCTTGCGAATGAGATTGGTGGGATAGAGGGATATAGCTGACATCAGCTTCCTCATCCTCTTCGGCGACTGCATCCTCGACATTGAGCGTCTTCGACTTGGCCAGGAAAGGAGTGATGGAGAACAGCGACTTCTCGCCTAACATCGTTTGCTCAAGGCCCTTCTTCTTAGCAGGGCGCCTACCGCGAGTGATGTCTTCTGGCGTACCAAGGCTCATGTCGTTCATGGTGACCTCTTCAACTCTTCGCTTCTTGCCGGCCTGCGCCTTCACGCCTCCCGCACGCGCAGGAAGCTGTGCACTCGGTATAGCTGCCGGTCGAGCAACCAACTCCGCACGCACTGCCTTCAACTCTTCCTGGGCGTTGCGCAACTTGGACTTGACTGTGTCTAGGCGCTGTTCGAGCATCTCTTTCTGTGTCTGGGCCTCGGATAGAGCCATATCATGCTCCTTTCGTAGCTTTTCTCGCTCCCGCCTCTCGATGGAAAGCATCTTCTCCATCTCTTGGATCTTTTGAGTCGATTCCCGTTTCGCCTTCTTGTTCTCTTGTCCGGCCTTTGCGGCTGAGACAGCAGTCTCAAGCTCTTCCTGCAATTGTTCCTTTTCACGCCTTTCCGTCGTCAGCTTCTTCTCGGCGTCCTTGAGTCTATGCCGCAGTTCGTCTTCGGCTGATTTGTCGCCCTCCGCTTGTGCCGTCTGCTGTTCTCGTGCTCGTTTCTCGGCAGCCAACTCTACTTCAGCCATATTTAGCTGACGCTCTAGTTCCAGTTTCTCGGCGATGACATTTTGCTGGTGGGCGACTTGTGACCGTAGGTGCTCCAGTTCAGGCTTCATGGCATTCACCTCCCGAGAGAGAGCAAGCTTCTCTGCTAGCACTTTCGTAGAATCTTGAGACAGGCTATTGAGAGATTCGAGTTCGGCCTGGCACATTCGAAGTTAGGATAATTCGTCGGGCGTTGCCGAATCGGCGTTCACACCAACCTTGATGTGACCAAATTCCCTCTTCTGAGCCTTGAGCTGCGTGTCTTGGTCGCGATTTGTCGCTTGTAGTGATTCGAGGTCACTGCGCGTTTGGTCGAACTTGTCGGACAACTGGTTAATTTGCGCCTCCCTTTCGGCAAGCTGCTCGCGTAATGTCGCGTTCTCGTCGAGAAGGACTTGTTTTGTGACCTTCTGTCTTCGCGTGTCTTCCTCTTTGACAATGAGCTGTGCTTTGTGGATGTGTTGCTGGTGTTTCATCTCGAGCACGTGAGCCGCGGCGGCCCTCTGTACGAGTAGTTAGAAATAGGCCCTACTATGCGAATCGACTGCTAGACTTGCCTCTTCCGAGTCCATGTTCCTAGTTTTGCAAGGCATAGTGGCGGTGTTTGTGCAGTTGCTTCTGCGCTGAAAGCGCGTCGACGCGTCGAATTAGGGGGCCCCTAAAGAGGTGGTGTGTTTCTGGAAGCCAAGATGCTGTGGTTTCCAAGTCTTTCTTGACCAAAATGCGCGACAGTATGGATGCCCGCGCGTGAAACGATTAAGGTTGGCGATGTCGACGTTGAGATGGTGGTAGGTGTGTTTGGGTTGACTTTGAAATGGAGTACCAATTGGCAAGGTAAACATGGTTCCCAAAGTGGTTAGTCCGTCAACGCCATGCCCCCCGCTCCAGGCTGGTTGTCTCCACAATTCTGAACTGCGCTGATGTCTCGGTAAGCGGTTCAGGGGTGATGTGACAGGAAAAGTACCTAAGGGAAAGTCCAGGGCACCCGACGTTCTCCCGTACGGGGAAATCCAATATCCGCTTCCGACCGAGCCACCTCACCCCTTCCTCTACGGCATCCTCCTTACTTAAGTAAGCCAAGATCGGAACGGTACGTGAGCGAGCTTGCGACTTGACCCACTTATCTGTGGATTGTCTGTCGCTGTTGAGAGCTGTCCAGTTCGAGCTGTTGAAGTCCAGTGTGCAGCATCTCGACACTTGCGGTGCGCACCAATTCGTTACGCAAGCCCGACTTCAATTTCACCCGAAACGGCCAATTGGCCACACAATCAACCCTTCGATCGTCTCCCGAGCTCTTGTTGCGCCTATTTCACCGACGCATCCCTCAAAATGCACTTCCTTCGCTCCCTCGTAGCGGGAACCTTTCTCGCTGCCGGTGCCTTTGCAGCCAAGAAGACCCCCGAAGAGCGGTTCAACGATTTCCACGCAAAGGCTCTCACCTCGTCCCCAATCAAGCTTGCCGATACTAGCTACAAGTCTTTGACTTCTGCTCCCCGCGATTACACCGTTGCCGTCCTTCTGACAGCTCTCGAGAACCGATTCGGCTGCCAGTTATGCCGGGAGTTCCAGCCGGAATGGGATCTTCTGGGTAAGACCTGGACCAAGGGCGACAAGAAGGGCGACTCGCGCCTTCTCTTCGGTACTCTCGATTTCTCTGATGGCCGTGAGGTCTTCATGTCGGTAGGCAAACCCAGGTTCAAAGCAGGTGACACCAGACTCGGCCAAGAACTAACACGACCACTACCAGCTCGGCCTCCAAACCGCACCCGTCCTGCTCCTGTTCCAGCCCACCATCGGCCCTCACGCTGTTGCTGCCGCCGATCCTCTGCAATATGACTTTACCAGCGGGTGAGTTACCTGCTCGGGAACTGAATGCTCAACAGCATAAGCTAACAGTAAATCAGACCTCAGTCTGCTGAGCAGGTCCATGCCTGGCTGTCGAGACACCTTACTGACCGACCCCACCCTCCGGTGAAGCGCCCGATCAACTGGATGCGATGGATTTCTAGCATCACCATCGTCCTTGGTCTCGGCACTGTCCTCGTCACTGCCTCGCCTTACATCCTGCCTGTCATTCAGAACCGCAACTTGTGGGCCGCCATCAGTCTCATTGCCATTCTACTGTTCACCAGTGGCCACATGTTCAACCATATTCGCAAGGTTCCCTACGTGGCTGGAGATGGCCGGGGTGGTATCAGCTACTTTGCCGGTGGTTTCCAGAACCAGTTCGGTCTGGAGACTCAGATCGTTGCCGCTATCTGTTTGTCTATCCCTCTCCACGTCAAGTCCAAATGCTAACTAAAAGTAGACGGTGTCTTGGCTTTCTGTGCCATCTCTCTCACCGTCAAGGTGCCCCGCATCGGCGACAACAAGAGACAGCAAGTTGCTGTTCTGGCTTGGGCTGGTGTCCTGTTCATCATGTACAGCTTCCTTCTCAGCGTTTTCCGCATTAAGAACGGCGGCTACCCCTTCTCCCTGCCTCCTTTCATGTAAGGATGCTATTTGACAAGCCGGCACTATCGGAAGCGACCAACTGCGCTGGCAACTTCTCGTCTGGCCCCGAGTTGTTCGCTAGGATAGCCATACCTTGCCAATGGCCAAGAGGCCCAGTGTCACCATCGACACAAATGTAACATAGCGGAAAGAGGGTCATCAGAAGCTCATAGAGAGGGTGATCTGACGTGGCAAAAAGACATTCCACGAGTTGAACTACAAAAGCATTGTAACACATTTTGCCGCCCCTTTCGGTGTTCGTTCACTGTTGTTCCAATGAGCGAGACATAGGATGCATAGCTTGAGCCTGGTGTGCAAGTCCTCCTTCAATATGAAGGTGCCATGGCTCTAAGCGGATTTTTGTCTTTTGAATGAGATGATAAATCGTCTTTGTCTTTGTATTGACCCTGAATGATCTGTCCTTGTCTGCCAGCTTCTTCCAAGCCCCCTTCTGGAAGTTGGCCTGACGCTTTTTGTTTCTCTTTCGGATGCTGCCTCAAGATGAAGTAGTCTCGACCTGACATTGGAAGCCAAACCAGAATCTCCCACTCCGAGAGTGAACAACAGATAGGCCAGATGGCTTAACCGTCGACTCTTCAAAATGGCCCACATTTCAGCGTGTTTGGCTTTCATGTAAAGCGATTCGCAAACGTCGAGAAATCTTAAGCAGGGTTCATGATGCTGAGAGTCTTAGCTTTCCTTTGGCCAGGTGACCTTTTGACAGATCGATGAGTCTCAGGGCCTTTGACTTTAGTAATGCTGACGGTTGTCTCCTTCCTAATGAGGTCGAGCCCGGGGCGGCATGACAGCATTTTAATCTCAATGAATTGTCTCACCATCCGGGCTTTTGTAGGTGAATAGAGGAGGTTTCATCCGGCGGCATCTGACCAATTTACAGTTGGAGTACATAGCCAAGCCACGAAGTCAGGATCGGAGTTTTTAGCCGGCCAAGGAGAAATCAAGCACTTAGCACAAGGATCGCCCCCTCGCTGATCTGGGATTATTGCCGGCTAAAATGACCACTACCACCCTAGCTCGTAACACTTTATTTTGTCTTCAGGAACTCTGGAGGGACAAACCACTTCAGTTGGAGCTGGTCATTGGCTACTTCATCTGCCTCTCTTATGTTGTAGTACTATTTTGCCCCGAAGGCTCCGAGGTGCCTTGGACCATCAAACTCCCATCTCGCAATGTAATTCTTCGGACAACAGCGATTTCTTGAATAATGTTCACATAACTCATGCTTCATTTCTCGTTGACTTATCTGTGGGTTTGTTACATAACACATTTCCAACAGCAAGAGGAGAGGAATAGGTGAAGACCACCGGGGAAGGCAAATGAAGCGCAGGGAATCCCAGAGCATCGAAACTTCCCCATTTACAGCTCGCCATTACAGCACCTGTGCCGAACCTAGTGGGGAGCTGACGGTTTCCGGTTGGAACGGCCCGTCTTTGAGAGACTCTGTGGACTTGTATGGCACCATCACTCACCCACGGTTGGGGTTATTTGTGAAGAATAGGAGATCTGCCCTCGAATGGTCGAAGCGGAGGTTGATCTGACGAGGTCACATTGTCTAATATTGCAAATACCACAATGTTCTGAGTGCTCTAACCACCGGTCACTTTAATGCTAGACTTGCAGTCCAATCATCGCTTGACCATTAGATGAAGTCGTCAATCTGGCGGTAGACATCGTTACGAGAACCCTTGATCGTGAGGTACTAGGTGGACACCGAGTAGCAAAGACTTTCTCTGACTGCCGTCATGAGAGTGTTCATCATCTTGCCCATTCGAGCCGCCCCCTTGGATAGACATTTTTGGTTCGGAGGCTTGAGACCGAAATGAATACAGCCACCGGGCCTGGTGCCTGATTAACGTTACTCGGAGGTTATGGGATGAACAAGACGTGAGACTTGGGATATTGTCCATCTTTCTAGATATCATTGCTGTGGATAAATAGTCTCATGTCTCCCGATATATCCATAGCTCTCATCACAAAGACCTTAACATCACTACTGCAGAGCTCGCCATCTCAAGACAGTCATTCATCAAGATGAAGTTCACCGCCGCTACGTTGGCAGCCTTGGCCACAACGGCCATTGCTGCCCCTTCCCAGACGATCAAGGAACAGCCTCGACAAGCCGCCTCTGCTTGCTCCGCCAACGTCTCCCTGGACGCAAAGACCAACGTCTTCTCCAAGTACACCTTACATCCCAACAGCTTCTATCGTGCCGAGATTCAAGCTGCCGCCGCAGCAATCTCGGACAGTACGCTCAAGGCCAAGGCCCTGAAGGTTGCTGATGTCGGCTCCTTCCTCTGGCTGTATGTTGAACCCCAAGACCTATAACCCTTCTTCGAGCAACATGGATACTGATGCCGCAGGAATACAGTGACACCATTGCCAACATCCAACGTCTCACGCCCGCCATCGCCGACGTTCCCTGCAACAACATCCTCGGCCTGGTCATCTACGACCTCCCCGGCCGCGACTGTGCCGCCAAGGCTTCCAACGGCGAGCTCAAAGTCGGCGAGCTGAACCGCTACAAGACGGAGTACATTGACCCCATTGTCAAGATCCTCAAGGCGAACCCCAAGACCGCCTTTGCTCTCGTCATCGAGCCTGACTCCTTGCCCAACTTGGTCACCAACGCCAACGTCGCGAGTTGCCAGGCGTCGGCCTCGGGCTACCATGATGGCGTTGCGTACGCCATCCAGGCTCTTAACCTTCCCAACGTTGTCATGTATCTCGATGCTGGACACGGAGGTTGGCTTGGGGTAAGTTTTTGATCACCACCATAACCCGCGTGATATGTTCTTGTTCTATCTTGCTTGCTTGTCATCATCATGTTGCTGACTTGTTTATAGTGGAATGAAAACCTCAAACCCGGTGCCGAAGAGCTCGCCAAGGCATACAAGGCTGGCGGCAGCCCCTCGCAGCTCCGAGGCATCGCGACCAACGTTGCGGGATGGAACTCTTGGTAAGTCTAGCTCATATCCTTAAACACTGAGGAGTAGCAGCAACAACTACAGAGACATTTCACTGACATGATGTACTCACAGGGACGCCGAGCCCGGCGAATTCGCAAACGCCCCAGACGGCCAGTACAACAAGGCCCAAAACGAGAAGAAGTACGTCACCCTCCTCGGCGCCGCGCTCCAGACGGCCGGCATGCCCAACCACGCCATCGTCGACACGGGCCGCAACGGCGTCCAGGGCCTCCGTCTCGAGTGGGGCGACTGGTGCAACGTCAACGGCGCCGGCTTCGGCCTCCGCCCCAGCGGCAGCACCGGCCTCGAGCTCGCCGACGCCTTCGTCTGGGTCAAGCCCGGCGGCGAGTCCGACGGTACCAGCGACTCGAGCGCCACGCGCTACGACTCGTTCTGCGGCAAGTCGGACGCCTACAAGCCGTCTCCCGAGGCTGGCACGTGGGACCAGGCTTACTTCGAGATGCTGCTCAAGAACGCCAAGCCTGCTTTCTAGACAGGGAGGGGAAGGCTTCACTACTCGTACCATGTTGGCCACAGCGAGTGCCTTCAATCATGGGGAAAAGGGGCTACCTCTGCAGAATTTTCTCTTCCACACATGACCAAGCTACATTCTCAGTATATATATACAATGTCAAGTCTTCATATATCTATGGCATCAGGCCCTACTCTATGTGACGAAGTGGGAACACGGGATTTTGAAAACGTAGTGACCAAAAAGTATATTAGAACGAGACTCGGCCGTTACGTCTCACGCCACGAAGGGCAACCTGCGTCTTCTAATAGCGCTTGACTAATGTCGCGTACCACATGGGGGACAGCAGTTGCCATAATCCCAAGTCTGCAGATATCGTGTTGTAGTACAGGCTTTCACAGTCATCACTCAAGGCATGGTTGGTACGATTGTGTGCTGACCAAGTCAACATCACGAGTTGAATGAACGAGAAACAGGATTTTTTTGAGTTTGCCAGGATCTTTTGATTTGGGCGTTACGGGTTCATGTCCGAGTCCTTTCGTGGGCTACCTATAAGCCAGCCATGCAGTCTCATCCCCAATTTTTCACAAATCGTTTTGACCCTGCGCATCCCGAAAGACATAACGAGGAAGCCAGCCTAGGACGCCCGCCATGATCTACCAAGAGAGCCCTTTCCCCACCACACTTCGTCACCATCATCGCATAACCCAGAGAGAGAGAACAGAAGAGAGCTTCACGCCCGTTTATGCTCTCGACATGACACCCCAGGCACGGATGATGTTGTCGGTGTAACCGGCGAACAGGGTCTGGCCATCGGCGGACCAGGCCAAGCTCACGCACTCGGGCTCGCGGCTCTTCTTGCCGACAGCGGTGAACTCAGGCTTGAGCTCATCAACCTTGCTCTTCTTCTCAAGGTCGAAGATGATGATGCTGCTGGCGGTAGCAGCGCAGAGCCAGTAGCGGTTGGGGGAGAAGACAAGGGCGTGGATCTCGTCGTTGGCGTTAAGGGAGTAGAGGTGCTTGGACTCGTTAAGGTCCCACAGCATGGTGGTACCGTCCTTGCCACCGGAGGCGCAGAGGGATCCATCGGGGGAGATGGTGACGGTGTTGATGTAGCCGGTGTGGCCGATGTGGTCAGTCTGCAGCTTGCAGGTGCTGAGCTCCCAGACCTAGAAGTTTGCCATTGTTAGCCATACTGATGCGTACGGAATTTTTCAAAAGGCAAAAATAAAAATCGGAGGTGCGAGATCAGGGCAAATGGTGAATAGTGGTCTCATGGCCTGCACGGCAGGCTCTGAAGTAGCAAATACTTTGGTTGCAAACATCATGTCGAATCGAATTGTTGTGACGATTTCTCCAGGAAAAGCAGATACGGGGGGGGGGGTGCTTGAAACTAACCTTGACGAGCTTGTCCCAGCCAGAGGAGACAATGACGGGGTTCTGGGGGTTGGGGCTGAAGCGGACGCAGGAAACCCACTCGGAGTGACCCTTCTCGGAGATGGTGTACTTGCAGTCACCGAGGGTGTTCCAGAGCTTGATGGTGCGGTCGCGGGAGCCGGAAACGATTTGTCTGTTGTCGGCGGAGAAGGAGACGGACAGAACGTCGTTGGTGTGGCCGACGAAGCGGCGGGTGGTGGTGCCAGTGGCAAGCTCCCAAAGGCGGAGAGTCTTGTCCCAAGAGGCAGACAGGGCGTAGGCGCCGTCCGAGGAGATAACCTGTTTTCCTTCCCATCAGCCCAGAGTTCCCAGTAATCCTAGCCCAGCAATAGAGGGCGGAGGAAATTTTTCGTAAAAATCGGAGGGGTTCGAGAGACGTACGCAGTCGGAGACGATGTGGGAGTGGCCCTTGAGGGAGCGCTTGGGGTAACCGTACTGGGACTCGTCACGGGTGAGGTTCCAGATGATCAGAGTCTTGTCACGGGAAGCGGACAGGAGCATGTTGGGGCTGGCGAAATGTTAGCGATCGTTGTCCTTCGATATTCTTGGCCTCCTCCTCCCCCCGCCGGCGCCACTGTGCAGGGCTTCCGAGTCGTTGCTCATTTCGAAGAATCCCGTCCTTCTCTCGAAAATCAACTTCGGCGGCAGCGGTAGGCAGGTAGGGAGGATCGGAAGTGAAGAGGAATATAGGAATAGCCGTACTTCTCCATGGAGGTAGCCAGGCTGGTGACCCAGCCATTCTGCAAAAAGCATCGCCGTCAGCCTCAAGCACAAAGCAAAAATGACCGGCGCAACGCAGCGGCGTGCGGGCAAGTAAGACGGCAGCAACTTACGTGGCCCTCGAGGGTACCCTTGAGAATCAACTGCTCAGCCATTGGGAAGTGAGGCAATCAGGTCGATTGAGTGGTGAGGGAAAGGTAGAAAGATTGGAGTTGATTCTGAGCGTCACGCCTTTGACCCTTGGGGAGCTTGAGCTGAGATTCCGGATTTTGGGTGTGGGTGAAAAAAATTAGCAAACTTCGCTTAGGGCCTGGCAGGTGGAAAGAGCGCCAGCCTTGCTCCTGCTGCGTTGGGTGTGGGCCACCGAGGTGGGGCTGGGGCCAATGGGGGCCGTTCGTGGCTGCGCTTCCTCTGAACTGCTCGCACGAGGCTGATTGGCCCCATATCAGAACAGTACATTAGTACCTGAGGTGCTGTGGTAGGTAGGTAGTAGGAATGAAGGCCAGGTCCATTATTCCGGGTCCCTTATGGGAAGTTCAGTTTTGCATGTCACTCGCTGCAGGGGCTCGCAGAATGCCACCTACTTACCTTAGGCCGTCAACGTAACAAGACCATGACTGAAGTCTCTCCCACAGATGTGGTCCCCATGAGCTCAAACTTCACTCTTGCATTTCGAATCAAACGCCCACGCTGCGCACCCAGACCTCTCATGGCAGCTGTCGTATTCTTAGTCTCTCAACCTGAATCACAAGATAGGCTGAAATGCGGGAAGCTACTGTTGAACGCTCTGGTATTGTCGAAAAAGCTAAGAGTAATCTTGAGGAATCGCTTGCGGCCTATGCAGAGTCTCTCACGCCTTTGCCTCTGTCCTTGCGGTCGCTTTAAAAAGTGTTCAAACCCGGTGGTCGTGTGGTCCTCCTGCCTCAGTGGCCTCATTCTCAACCTGGAAGTGAGGTAGTTTGTTGTAACCCGTCCATACGATAAAGTACCCAAACGCCTTGCTGAATGCATGCCCCTTTCCCAAAACGATCAATTTCTGTGTCTGCCTTGACTGGCACCCGACACACTCGCCTCTGCAACCCAACCCCATCAGTTCTGATCATTGCCCATCCTTTTTGAATACGGGCCCGTCCTCTGAAGCACCGGACTCGCGCTTTCGGCCTCTACCGAGAGAGGATGACTAGCTTTGCCCGGCGGCTCGTTTGCTCTGTCGCTGTACTTCCCTACGCGAATGCCGGGCGTCCGAGTTGACAATCATGCTATGATCGGCAATTTCGAGTTGTTGGCCGGTTGCGCCGCCTTCCTTTTTGACGAAACCTTCCATAGCGGCTGCCCATAGCGAATAGCGCTCCTTGGTCATGGGATCGCGCTCCGACAGAGATCTGATTTCCTTCTGCTTTCGGACCTTTGCTGCCCTCACCAGGCCTCGTAGGGCCTCCTCGCCTTGCTTCGAAGCCTTGGCCGCCTCTTCCCTCGTCTTCTGGGGGTCTCGACCGTTGTCATCTTCCTTGGGTGTGTATTTGTAGGTATGTTTGCTGGGAAAGTCGGGGAAGGACTTTGGTATGTACGGCTTGGCTTCCTTCTCGGCCTTGCCGCTCAGCTCTTCGCCAAGGAGAGGTAAGGTTGTGTACGCATCTGGATCATCGACCAACGGATTGAAGTATTCTACGTCTAGCTTCGCCTTTGGTACGGGATGACGAACGTGGGGCCGCATCGCCTTCGTCTTCAGAGTGTAGCGTCGCATTGTAGACTCGAAGTCGGCCGGGGTCGGCTGCTCCCGTCGGGCAGCAAGGGCGAGACGTTTGGAATCAGCGATCATAGAGGCCATGTCTGGACGTAGAGTCAGCGCCTACGAGCATCAGTATTCACAAGACCTTTGGTCATCTCACAGGTCTCTACGGCCCCCAAGAAGCCCTGCATCGCTTCCGGGGTAGCGGAGTCAAAGCCAACTTGCTGCAGTGCCAGTCCTATACTCCTTTCGAGACCACTTTTTGCTTGGTAATCCAGAGAAGGAATGGTGACTTTGGTCGCGCCTGGCAGGTTTGGCTCTTCATCGTCGGCGGTAGGAGGGCTGTTAGGCGCGTCGTTGTTCGTCTTTTGCCGTTTAATGCTTGGGTTCTCGTCTTCGCTAGACGAACTCCGCTTGATCGGAGTCGTTGCCGCGGAAGGTGAAGACATGGCCGACGTCGAACAGAGCTCGATGGAGGTGTGGTACGGCGATGTCGCAATGCACGCGCGGATGTCGAGGACAGGAGAAGTTTCGGGCGCGTCTGCAGATCCAGGCAGAGTAAAATGCGACGATAAAGGATATGACGCGCTCTCGTATTGTTGGATCCGGGCCTGGGGTAGAAGAAGGCGCGATGTCGGTATAAGGAGGTTGTTTGAGGTCCGAGATTCGAGATTGTTTGCGCCTCGGACGGGAGGTGCAGATGGAGCTACCTTGCGCGCATGGGTACGTACCGACAATTGAGGAAAAAATGGGATTTGGTATGCGGCTCTTTTTCTGTCTTTCTGGGGGGCTCGGCAGTTGCTCCGCGGCTGACCATCCACTGAAATCAGACTTGAATCCACCTTTTAGCGCCTGAAGAGGCTCTGCACCAATCGTGCTTCTCAGTGGAATAGGTACCCTGAAGAAACGACATGGATGGGGATGGAATACCTCACTTGCTTCGAAGCCATCTATCTCTTTCTTAAGCCCAACATTGGTGTTATTCCGTGTCGAGTACTTACGTACGACCTGGTCTCGCAAGACACGACATCTTTCAGCTAACTACCCTAGTGACATGACTTCTGCTTTACTTGTAATTGAGGTGTGGTCTTTGAGCATTGCTGTCGTTCACTCCATGCACTCTCATCACTGTCCTAAAGACGTACTGCCTTATTCGTTCAAAGTTCCACCGAGCCATAGAGAAAACTGGACTTATAGCAACCTGCTCGTTATTTATTCTTAAGCCAACAGGCGCATATGTACAATAAGAGAACTTTTGTACTTCGTATCCATATCTTACTTACCCTACCCAGTCTAGGTAATTAATTCAGGGAGACCCATCTCAGCCAGCCTGTGCTCGCTTTCTTATCTGAGTCAAGCGCCTCAATTCACCCCTTTCATAAGGTAGTCCAACAATAGACTTCCTCATACTATCTACTAGCGTTCATTTACCTCCAGTTCAAAAGGCAATTCTTATCGCTTTCTTTTGTTTACGTTGTTGTCTTTGCTTTCCCAACCCTTTTCAACCTGATCAGGGCGTAACTTCAACTTTGCGCCTGGCGGGAACACCAAACAATATCGCTCACTCATTGACCGGCGAATACAACGATGCAGGACATTGAAACCCTCCGCAATGGAGGCTATCGCGGCCAAGGTCTGCAAAAGCTCAAAATCACCAGCACTTTGGACCAATTCCCCTCAGGAATCTTGGACTTGGCCGAAACCCTCGAACATCTGGACCTCTCTGGGACTGGCATTTCTGTCCTCCCCGATGACTTCAGCCGGCTGCGCAAGCTCAAGGTGGCCTTCTTTTCCGACTGCCGGTTTGCCATATTTCCCAAGCAGCTGTCAGAGTGTCCCGAACTCGATATGGTGGCATTCCGCTCCAACGGCATGACCGCCATCCCAGAAGATTCCTTGCCACCTAAGCTACGTGGCTCATTCTTACAAATAACCGCATCGAGGCACTGCCTCAGAGCATCGACCGTTGCTCCCGACTCCAGAAGTGCATGCTTGCCGGCAACAGTCTCACGAGCCTCCCGGATGAGATGGTGGCCTGCAGCAAACTTGGCCTACTTCGTCTGTCCGCCAACAACTTCTCTGACTTGCCAAAGTGGCTGTTCGAACCCCCCGAACTCGCCTTTCTATCAGTTGCTGGCAATCCCTGTTGCTCCGTTAGTCTCGAGGAAGAGCTCGCTCTGCTACGCAAGGTGAACTGGGAGGATGTTGTGATGAGGGAGTTGCTGGGCCACGGAGCGTCTGGCGACATCTTCAAGGCGCGGTGGATGCTCGCTGACTCGGTGGTAGAGGAGGTGGCCGTGAAGCTGTTCAAAGGGGAGGTGACAAGCGATGGAACACCTCTGGATGAAATGGGCGCCTGTTTGGCAGCAGGATCGCACGATAACCTCATCAGCACGTTGGCCAGCATCCAGGGCCATCCAGAGAAGCACGGTCTCATCATGCAGCTCATTCCACCCCACTACCAGAGCCTAGGCCTGCCGCCTTCCTTGGAGACTTGCACTCGAGACCGGTACGAGCCAGGCAAGAAGTTGTCAGTCAAAGTTGTCCTTGAGCTCTTGAGTGGTGTTGCCGCAGCTGCTCTTCATCTTCACAGACGAAAGGTGTCTCACTGCGATCTGTATGCGCACAACATTCTCTTCAACGACGACGGACACGCTCTGCTGGGCGACTTTGGGGCAGCGACGATCTACGAGCACCTCGGTAGATTCAACTTTGAGAAGCTGGAGGTGCTTGCATTCGCTCACCTCATTGATGACATGCTTGGGGTTGTTCGCGTCGAGGATAGTGATGGCAGACAGCAGACTCTGCAAAGCTTGCGGGAGTTGCACACTCGCTGCTCCAGCTCAGTTGTCTCTGAGAGGCCTACCTTTGCCGACGTGGACGATTCTCTCAGAGCCTTGGGTTGAAACTCAATAGCCCGAAAAGGCGATTTCTGTTGTCCCGGCTTTTAGGTTTCATGCGGTAAGATATACGAGCCAGGTCCAAGAGAGGTTTCTGAATCTTCAAGAGAAAGTGAATAAGTGGAGTCTCTATAACGATTAGGCGCGAGATAGACAACGGGAATGAGACATGGAGCTACTTATAGAATTAGACACAACCTAGACTTAGACGCATTTAGAGATCAAGTAGGTCAGGCTGCTTCTAAATTGTTGAACTTTGTATTCTTCCTCATTCAACTTTCTAGATGATGACTGCCTAGGTATGTCGGCCTCTCATATTCTACACTACGCTGGTCCTCCACCTCAAAGTGAGCAGATCCAGGGTCCCACCTGTTCTAGCCCTACCTGACCCCTCCCGCCTACGGCTCCCTCCGCTATTCGTAGGCCGCTAGCTCCCCGCTGGACCCACCGCCAAATCGGACAAGAGCCGATTCGAGCAGGCACGGATTGCCCTGCGCTTTAACCCTCAGTTGCCCGATTGCGGTCTCGCCCAATTCTGAAAGACTCACTTGTCCCGGCGCAGAGCTCATCCACATTTCGAGTGCGAGACTCCGTACATATACATACACCGCCGACGACCCAACATAACTTTACGACGACTAATCAGAGAGCTCTCGGCCTCCTTCCCTTTCTCGCTTGCCGAACTTACCATATCCTCACTTCCCTCATCGTACGGCCCATATCCTACGCACCACAAGGCAGTGAACTGATGAAGACTGCAGCATTTTGTGTACTGGCAACGGCGGCATCTTGATTGCATCTCACATTTTGGTTTCCCAATATTGATTATGCTGCTGGGATAACGTGTTACACTTCAACCAACGCCAGTCAGCATATTCGATAGCAGGAAAGAAGAGGTCTTGATCACAACATCGCCTTCAACATCACCTGACACTCATCACTCGGTCTCCGTCACAAGTCTGGCTCCGGCTTAGCCCCCGCCAAGATGTTTCCTTTCGATGCGACCGCCATGCCCACGCTACCAACGCGCAAGGGTCTGCTGGTGGTCGACTTCAATAACGATTTCCTGTCTGCCGACGGCGCCCTACCGGTCACAAACGGTAGCGAGCTGGTCACACGCACCCTGGAGCTGGTCAAGGCCTTTCGCAAAGTTGGCGACGTTATCTGGGTGCGCAGCGAGTTCGAGAAGTATCGCCTTGCCTCGGCAGAACAGATTTGGGCTACCGACAAAATCCCAAAGCTCAAGATTCCCGAGTCTCGCGCTAGAAGAAAGATTGCATCTAAGAAAGAGCCCGAAGAAAATTTTGATGCCGATCCGGAGGCTTTCCTCAGCCAGCCCGGCCCCAAAGTCGTCCGTTCTGGCACTCCTGGTGCCGATTACCCCGTCGCCGTCAAGGAAGCCATCGGCAAGAGGGATATCAACTTGACCAAGTCACATTACTCAGTCTTTTCCTCCGGCCAGCTGCTGCAAATGATGCGCGTCAAGTTCATCCATGAGCTTTATATTTGCGGATCCCTTGCCAACATTGGCGTCCACGCCTCAGCTATGGATGCCGCCACGTTCGGTTACTCCATCACTTTAGTCGAGGACTGTTGTGGGTTCCGCTCCGAAGTGCGTCATTCCGCTTCCGTAGGGAAGCTTGTCGATGTGACGGGCTGCGAGGTATTAGAGAGCGATGCTGTCATTAAGGGACTGCAGCCGAAATCCGAGTCAAAGCCTGCCTCGTCATCACCCGTCGTACCCAAGAGAATCGCGGAAGCCAGTGGTGGCCAAACGCCGCCCTCGGCTGATTCGTATAAGAGCAAACTCGAAGAGCAATTGGCCAAGCTTTCAATCAACAGTTCAAACTCCTCAAAAAGCAAGCCTTCCATCTCACGCCCACGCCGAGACTTGGGAGGTTCAGGCTGTGCAACCGCTTCTGATATTTTGGAAGTTGATGACAATGCAGACGCAGTACAGACGGACCAGGGCGGTGACTCACCCGACAAAGAGGTTCACAAACGACCAAAGAGACCAACGGCAGGCAAGGGGAGTCTTGAAATAGAAATCGACACAGATTCGGTACCGGAGAAAACACCTTTAAAAAAGCAGCAACTTACCAAGACAATCGCCGACGAGAAAGCATCCTCCACGTCCGACATCGAACTCGAGCCAGACTCGAGCCCAGAGTTAAAGCCAGGACCAGCCAAAAAGCCTGCTGCCATGGACGACACCATCGAGGTCGATGACTCACCGCACGCTACCGAACCTCTTTGTGAGGGTGACACCACCGTCATTAACAACATACTCCCTTCTGCCTTGGCCGAGGGCATCTTCGAGAAGATCAGAGACGAGGTCTCATGGCAGAGAATGTCCCACCAGGGCGGGGAGGTCCCTCGACTGGTCGCTGTCCAAGGCGAAGTAGCCGACGACGGCAGCATGCCAGTATATAGACATCCATCAGACGAATCGCCCCCTCTCTTCCCCTTCACCCCTACAGTACAGAAAATCAAGGCAGAGGTCGAGAAGGAGCTCGGACACCCGCTGAATCACGTCTTGATTCAGTTCTACCGCAACGGCACCGACTACATCTCTGAACACAGCGACAAGACCCTCGATATCGTCAAGGGGTCGTACATCGCCAACGTCAGCTTGGGTGCAGAGCGCACGATGGTGTTTAGGACTAAGAGGCGGGACAAGGACCCGTCCAGCACCGCGACACCGTCGGGCGAGACCTCTCTGCAGCGACAGGTTTGCCGCGCCAAGCTGCCGCATAACTCACTCTGCCGCCTGGGCCTGGTGACGAATGGTCGATGGCTGCACGCCATCCGCCAGGACAAGAGAACGGACCGAGACAAGACGCCTCCCGAATTGGCTTTCGACGGGGGACGTATCTCCCTCACCTTCAGACAGATTGGCACCTTCTTGGATCGAGATAGCACTCTTATTTGGGGTCAAGGGACCACCAGCAAGACCAGAGAGACGGCCCAGCCCGTCATCAATGGTCAGTGTCCACAGGCAGTCGACATGGTCCACGCCTTTGGCACGGAGAACCACTCGTCCGACTTTGACTGGAACAAGTACTACGGCAAGGGCTTCGACGTCCTCCACATGAGCACCTCGCCGCGTCTCTCCGCCTCGGCCGATCCCGTCGTCAACATGCGTATCGCCCTGATACTGGCCGAGTACGGCATTTCGTACGCCAAAGGGAGCATATCTCCTTCCTTCAACTGGAAGGACAGCAATGCCGGCGACAAGGACACAACGGCTGTTCCCGCATCGCTGCCGATCCGTTTCGTCGACAATGACGTTGCCAAGTCAACAGTTCAGGGCGAGTTGGCCATCATGCTCTACCTGGATTCAGTACACGGATCAGGAAAGAAGGGAGCGTCAGATAGACCGCAGCCCGATATCGCGAGAATCTTCGCCCGTTTCCAGGATGGCCTCGCGCTCCTGGACAAGTGGCGAGGGCTCGAAAAGGATAGCGAATCAGGGAAGCGCGACCTCGCCCCCTTGAAGCGAGAGCTTGCCATTTGGGAGGGATACGCAGGCGAAGCCGACTTCATTGCAGGCCCGAGTATCTCGTTGGCCGATTTCGCCGTATGGCCAGTGTTGCACGTCATTTTCCAGGATGCCAACAAGGAAACTCTGGAAGCGAACAAGAAGCTGAAGGCGTACTACGAGAGAATCAAGTCCACCAAGTCTGCCACAAAGATCCTTGATGGAAACCAACCTGATACCATAGAGGCTGTATCGGTGAACCAAAAGACTGGAGGTGTGGCCGAGACATCGCGACCGAGTAAGAGTCTTTCAGGCAAGGAGTCGCAGAAAGACTGAGCTACAAAGGCGGGAGCAGGGACATAGGGGGCGAAGCTTTCAGATAGCGGACACCGCATTTTTTCATAACTTGGAATAGTTCAATGTAGACTTTTCAGCCATGCATAATACTTCTTTCCCCAAAGCCTTGACTTTCTTTGTCCAGAACGAATTTGTTACCATGGATACATAACTTCACTAACTGTCACAGTCATATGTGAACAAAACACGTGTTCAAGACCGTATTTACCTGCAGCTGCAATTTCTATTTCCACCATCTCGTTGAGGATGGTCAAGTTTTGTCAACGCTGGTTGGTCTGTAAGTTCCCCCAAAACGATGCATATGCAGTTTGGAGGAGTGGGTAATCTCGTGGATATAGGACCCGTATTTGATGTGAAAATCAATAAGGCTGGAACAATGAGACCGAAATCGTTCTCGCAAAGCCAAACTCGTCAAAAATGCCCCCATAGAACGCCGTAAAGGAAGAAGAGATCCCGTGCCCAGTGCCCTTTTCAAGAACGAGTTTCCGCGACCTATAAGCTCGTCGGAGCTGGTCTCATCCCATCACTTAAGAGGAGTGGACGTCCCACGGCAAGGGGTAAGTGCCCACCCAGTCGGCCACCTCTGACCTCAACTGAACAATCTCGGGATCGTTCTCACCATCACCGAGATGCTGCATGTAGTGTCTCAGCAGACCGGGCTTCTTCTCTCCCTTCTCCTCGGCCGTCTTCTTGGCGCTCTTGTTGACGCGAATGGCGATGGTGACGGCACGGTCAATAATGTCGGCCACGCGGCTGAAGTCCTCTTCGGAGAAAGCTCTCGTCGTCATGGCAGGCGTACCGATGCGCAATCCACCAGGCACAAGTGCTGACTTGTCACCTGGTACAGTATTCTTGTTGGCAGCAACACCAACCAGCTCCAGCACACGCTCAACACGGCTGCCATCGATGCCCTGGGGCTTGAGATCCACAAGGATAAGGTGGTTGTCGGTGCCGCCAGAGACGATGCTGTAGCCCAAGCCTCCCTTCTCCTTGGGAGCACCCAGTCGCTGGGACAGTGCCTTTGCGTTGGCCAGGACTTGAGACTGATAGGCGCGGAATTCAGGGGCTTGGGCCTGCTTCAAGGCAACGGCCAAGGCGGTGATGGTGTGGTTGTGAGGACCTCCCTGGTGGCCGGGGAAGACGGAGGCGTTAATAGGACCCTCGAGGTTATACATTTCGTCCTCCTTCTTAGCGTTTTGGCGACGCACTCCCTTACGGAAGAAGATCATGGCGCCACGAGGTCCTCTCAGACTCTTGTGACTTGTCGTAGTAACGATATCGGCGTAGTCGAACGGGCTGGGCATGACCTTGGCCGCGACCAGACCGGAGATGTGGGCCATATCGGCCACGAGGTAAGCGTTGGTCTTGTCGCAGACCTCGCGGAATCGCTGGTAGTCGATCAAACGGCTGTACGCGCTAGCTCCTGCGACAATGATCTTGGGTCGGTAGAGCATAGCAAGCTCCTCCAACTTGTTGTAATCAATCTGCCCAGTGGCCTCATCCAATCTATAGGGGACCGTCTCGAAGTACTTGGAAATGGCGGAGATCTTCTTAGTCGGTGTCTGGTAGCCGTGCGACAAGTGACCACCGTGGGGCAGGTCAAGACCCATGAGGCGGTCATGGGTATCCATTAACGCCGAGTAGACGTACAAGTTGGCCGGCGCACCGGACAGAGCTAGAGGAAGGTGTAAGCAAATAAGTAGGAAGCGGGATCCTGTGCTGTCAAGTAAACGCACCTTGCACATTGACACCCCATTGCTTAGGGTCGAGACCGAACGTATCAAGAGCACGCTGCTGGCAGAGACGCTCTGACTGATCGATAAATTCGTTTCCGCCATAATATCTTGCGCCAGGATAGCCCTCAGAGTACTTGTCTTGGAGAGAATCTTAGCTTCTGTCGCATTTTAAGCCGGCAAGGGACCTACTCTGCATTACACTGCCCAAGGCATCGAGCACAGCCTGGGAGGTGAAGTTCTCTGAGGGAATGAGGTTGATGAAGTGCTTCTGTCTGGTTTTCTCCTATGTATGTCCAACCATGTCAGCGGGCATGCCCTATAGGAAGCATTGTCGGCGCGCAAGCCTGCGTGCTGGGGAGCTATGGACGGGTTGAGTGGGCTCGTACCTTTTCGATGATGTCGTAAACGGCGGGGTCGGCCTGCTGAAGCTTGGCTGCTAGCAGCTGTTGCTTGTAGAGTTAGTCGAGAGACATTTCCAGGTGTATCGAGGCGCAATTGGGGTAGCGATGCGCACCTGTTGCTGGCCCTCCAAGCTCTTGGTCGAGATGAACCTCCTCACGCCACCTGCGCTAGGGACTGACGCCGCCCTCGGTAGGAAGCGGGAAGCACGAGCTGTGCCTCGAACTGCTGGAAGTGACATGACGCCGGCGTGACAAGAGAACTGTGAAGTGAGAATATTAATGGCTCGTTCCAATAGTCGTTGGGAATTTTGAAGTAGACAGGAGGGTATGTAGGAGAATAAGTTGGAGGATGAGACAGAGAAGGTGGCGGCTAAGGAAGGAAGGCGGACGACGTACCGGTGTATAAGGTAGGGACGGGGCTTACAACTACAAACCAATTGACACAGCTAACACAATGCCATGATGTAGTGGCGGCGGGCGTGCACAGGCATTGGGGGACCGCGGTACATAAGGACCTGGGGGATTGGGGGTTTCGGGGGACGACTGCCGCAGCTTCAGGCGGAATGTGACCCGAGCAGAAGGCGGGAGACGAGGCAAAGCAAAGCGCCCGGTGTGGTGGCCGAGCTGCTCAATGCTGTGTTGGTGGTTGGCGGTTGGAGCCGGGGTTCGGCTCAACTTCCGACCTCGCACTCGTCGTCCGTCGCGCACTGCGTTCCAACTTCCAACCACCTCATGGTACTCCGTACCATCCTGCGCTCCGCGCTGCGCGCTTATCAGTGCTTATCGCATCGGCCCATCGTTGTGGGACAAGAAACACACCTAATAAGGCACTGATATCATTCAAGACTGTCACCCGTGGAAAGCTGAGAACGTTAAGCAACCCGCGCACGGGACCCCTCGGTAGAGACCCGCCGCGCTTGCCCCAGCCCCACACTCTCTACCCTTTTTCAAGGCCGCGTTGTGAGTTTGATTTTCTCCCTTTCTCTTCTTCTCTTCCTTACAACTAAATTGGAGATGACGAGCACGCTTATTGTCACATCAGCTCTTCCGCTTCGGCGGGTGCATGATGAAATGTTCTGGCGTCCTCACCACCTTTTTTTCAGGACAATATGAAACAATCTGATCCAATCCATGTTGTGCTTCTTTATTTTGTTTCTGTTTGGTTTTTTTTCCTCCGTTCTAACTCGACGGTCGACGCGACGGACACGGTTTGAGAAGTATTCTTCCAATCCGTCCCGTTCCTCTAGATAGAACAAACATTGTTTAAAGACGTGCCTCGGAGCACAATCGGGGACGGGATCCTGGCAAGTGCTACGGACCTTTCCGAACGATGAAGCATCATGTTCGAACTACCGACTGTGAAGAACCCGTTCCATCGTCAGCAACATATGTCGAAAAAACGATGACAGACAGCCCATCAGTCTTTCGTTCGCTTTCCAGTCTGATTTTGTATGCCAAAACCACACGGTGGCTGCAAACAGACTGACATCATCTGATGACCCGTCGATGGAAAATTTGAGCAGCTGCAGGCACTCAACCGAAGTCGATCCAAATGGGATAAATGGGTGCTGGTATCCAACCATTACCTCTTGCTCTACGCCACCCTCTGATTCCTGCAGGGTAAAATTGTTTGAACATATCCTCAAGTTCAAACAAAGCAAACATTAATTTGCCCTGCAGTCCCATATGGTGGTGGTCAATGCTTGATGACCGGTGATAGTCAGTCGGTGTATGACGCTTAGACTTCACCGAGAAAGAGACGAGCCGTTTGGTCCATTTGGTGAACGATTCTGAGAGGGGTTGAAAAAGGGTATCTATCGTCAGACATGACCAGGAAAATGTCACGAGGACTCTCATGAATATGTAGAACCGTAAAAGAATTGCTGCTACTCATTTTCGTTCCCGTAATTTGCCATGTCATCGATTTCCATTTTTCAATGCTACATGCCAAAGCCCTGCTGCGACAATAGGGACAGTAGGACGTAAAAAAAGAAGACCCAACCCGATGACTCCGAATGCAGCCGCCTAAGGACCGAGATCGATCGTGATCATCTATTTGGCCTCCTCCTCGCCCTCGCCCAACAAAGCGTTTCTCTTCGCCGTCTGTCTCTCCACCTTGCGCTCGCGGGCAGCCTTGGTCTTCGCGCGCTTGGCGTCCATCTCGTCCTTGAGGGCCTTCTCGCGGGCCTTCTCGGCCTTGGCACGGTGAATCTGTAGGGTATCCGGCGTTAGCCCACCACTCATCTCCAATGCTGCAATCCAAAGGTATAGCTGGAGCGAGACTTACGTGCTCAACGAGAGCACGCTTGTGCTTGAAGGCGTTACCCTTGCTGGAGTGGTAAAGCTCGTGGTAAAGGTGCTTGTCGATCTTGCCGGAAGCACGGTACTTCACCAGCAGACGGCGAAGGACACGGAGGCGGCGCATCCAGAGGACCTGGCTGTATTGGGAATCAGTATGAATCACTGCCAGATTTGTCAAATCGGTCCGCGAGTCGGGAAACTTGTGGGAATCGTTGTCGGACGTTTAGGGGAATGCCCAAGTCATATCCCAAAAGAAACCTCCAACAGCGGACCGATTGATGGGAATGGTGTCGACGAACCTGGGCATACGGGCCTCAGCGGTACCCTTGCGCTTACCGAAGCCACGGTGGCGACCGATGCGGCGGGCCAGGTTCAGCTCACGGGCACGGGACCGCGAGTGCATGGTGACGGGCTTGCGGATGATGAGGCCATCGGCGACGAGCTTGCGGATGGTCTGGCGAGAGTTGGCGTTGGAGATCTCGTTGACCTCGTTGGGGTCGAGCCAGATCTTGCGCTCACCGCAGCCGATGACCGACGCGGCAAGGCGCTTCTGAGTTCGCAGATTGACCCTGTGAAGACATTGGACATCAGCAATTTGTCCTTGGTGATGGGAGAAAACAAATATCGTCGCCCCGACGTCGAATTGTTGGATGCCGTCGTCGGTTTCGTCGCCCCCGCGTGTCCCGGGCTTCGAGAGACCCTGAATAAGGCTTGCCCAATGCAGAAGGCGACACAGATCGATTTGGGCTCGGTGGAAGAATGGTGCAGTGCTCGTATCGTGATAACTTACATCTTGAATGCTGTCCTAGTCGATGGTCGTACCTACCGGGGGAGTCGAGGGTGTTGAAATTTCGAGAGGGGTGACAGGAGGCCAATTTTTCTGAAAGGCGAAGTGTGAGAGCAGAGTCGGGGCTGACTCTGTGTGGGCGATGTGGGGCGATGGGTAAGCGAGCCCGGAAAAATCGAGGCCACACTTTCGCATCTAGGTCACGTGTCGCCAACGACATAGGCCCTTTGGGGTGTCTTAGGGGCAGATGCACGCAGAGCAGATATACCTCAGGTACTTCCACAACATGTTCAGGGCACTTTAGGAAGATGAGCATTGCTCCGCATGGACCTTTGCCAAAGGTACCTGAGGTACCTCAAAATTAATGTCATCTTTCTACTCTCTCGTAAGCGCAGGCTGTTGTGGACAATTCAAGAATAAGATGGTTCTCGCCGAACTCATTGAGACTGTTTGCACTTTGAATCCACTAGTCATTTCAAGATACAGTAGGTCTGGCATCTCGGTAGCTGCTGCAAGAAGTAAGGCATTGTATGTCGTCTCGCTCATCGCCGTTCATCCTTTGATGGGGATCCATATCTACATACTTCAACCACGACTTGCCTTCATCGTCTTCCGTCTTCAGAACCGCACAACTTACAGTACTTGCCTGACCCTCAAGCTAGGGGGCAAACAATCTCTTACTCATCAAAGCCGCGCAGTGATCATGTAAAACAAAACTTTTAAATTTCAATATCGACCCCTTCCTTTTACTACAACCGTCGTACCTATCTACTTGCCAAACACATCCTCACCCACATCGACCTTGCCCACGCTCCAGATCTCCTTCTCGTCCTCGACCTCGTCGTTAGACAGGCCCAAGCCTCCTTGGCCACCCTCAGCCTCTCTGCGTTCACGTGCTTGAGCACCCAGCCGCATTGTGACGCGCTTGAAGTAATCCTGCATGCTCCTCTTGGTGTTGGACGGCAGGTTGGCGCTTTCAACGTACTTATCAAAGACCCGTGTCTCATCATCCACCACGTTGAATAGAGCCACAAACGCAGCTTCCGCAGCCAGCTTGACCGGAATAACAGGGTCTCTGACACTAGCAAAGATGGGTCCCGCAAGCGCAGCAACATGCGGCCTGACCATATCCATGTCGACGCGGCTCATCGTGCGGACAATTACCAGAGCAAGTCGGCGCGAGTCGACAGGGCCACCCGGCTGAATTGTGTTGGCGAGCGCCTCGAAAATCTTCTTGTTTGAGTCAAAAGACTTGGTCGAATCTGAGAGGAGATATTTGCCTGTCGCGAGGATGATATTGTCGGCAATGTAAGGCTGTGACATGCGTTAGTTGTGCATTACTTGGAGGTCATTGCCATAATCTACTTACGTTCTTGTGAGACATGCCCTGACCGAGGAGGTCGGGCAAGTCGTCCGCGAGAGGACTTTCAAGGAGACTCTTCGGGGACTCCACAAGCACTGCATTCAGCGCAAGTGCTGAAGAATGGCTCCAGTGGCTATTCATCACTCTGTTCTTGAGCAATCCATTAGCAGCCTCCTCGGGAACGTTCTTAATCAGGGCTCCGAGTAGCTTGGCGTTCGTGATTGTCATAGCATCGTCCCTCCCGTCGGTATCCATGTCAATGAGACCCAAAACGGCGGTTCGCGATGTCTCGCCCATGTTGGCGCCAGCTTTGCTAATGACTTCGTAGAGCGCGCTGAGCATAGCCGTCTTGACACCGGGGTCCGATGTTTTGGAGCCAGTAACGAGCTCGGCAATCAGCGGGTCGATACGCGGCGTGTACTTGATAAGGGTACCCAGCGCCTTGGCCGCGCGGGCTCTGAGGACTTCGCTCGATGTGTCTGCAAGAGACTTGGCAAATGTGCGTTGGAGCTGAGGCAAGAATGGCTTCAGTGCCGCAGGCATCTTTTCCAAGAGGTTGTTGAGAGTCAACAAAATGGCAGACTTGACGTCGGTGGACCTTTCGGAAACAACACGAATGAGTGGACCAGTGATCTGTGTGACAAACGGCTTCAACGAAGCCTCGCTTGTCCGGTCGACGATATCGGAGATGGCCAGAGCTGCCTGTGTTCTCTGTTCCGGCGTGCCGTTCATAAGACCCTGCAGGAAGATAGGCAGGATGGCGTTGATACCCTTGGGAAGCTCGAAACCAGGCAAGTTCGCGCCAGCCACACCGACCTGCTGAAGAGTTTGTCTGGTGGAAATAACCAGGCCCTCCATCTCCTCCTTCTTGAGCTTTTTGGTGAACTCGCTGAGTGCAGCCCAGGCCCCCTTGATGACAGTCGTGTCTCTGTCGTCGAAGGAGATGAGAAGCGACCGCACGATATCTTGATTGTAGCGCGAGTAATCCACTTCGCCAGCGGCAAAGAACTTGCCCAAGTGACGGGTCGTCGCTGCACGTCTTCGGTGATCGTCGTGCTTTGTGAGCTGAAGTAGTACATTCATAACTGTGTTAAGCCCGTCGTACTCGTCGATGGACAGGATGACAGTATCGAAAGATGTCTCGAGATCCTCTCGCAAAGCCTCGTCTTCGCAGGTGATGATGTTCTCCATCAGCGAGTTGATAATGTTGGGCAAACGGCGGTTCATAGCAGCACCGGCCACTCTTGACAAGGATGCAAGAGCCTTGGCATTGAAAGCAGAGATGGGAGGGGTAATAAGCGTGGGGATAAGGTTGGGAAGAATGATGTTTGAGCGAGTTGTCTCAGTGAGGAGGGTAAGCAAGGCTGACAAGGCGTTATCGGCGTTTTCGTCAGAGCGAAGGAGGTTGAGCAGGTATGGCAGTACCTGATCCACAGCTCTCTTGCCCAGGATCTGCTGGAGAGAGTCGAAGGCTTCTGCGGCAGCCTCTCTAACGTCATCATCTGAGTCGGTGAGGGCTGTTCTGACGACAGAGATGAGCGTCTTCTCGTGGTCCTCCAGGGCATCCTCTGAAGCCGAGGCAATAAGTTCCTTGAGGGCAAGGCAAATACCCTGCTTCGCGTCTGTGTCGGTGGAGGTTTGCAATCCCTCCTCGAGAGTAGGGAGTAGGGTGGAGAGGACACCATCTCCAGCTTTGCGAATCAACTCGCCAAGAGCATTGCTAGCAATGACCTTGTGTTCCATGTTGGAGCTTCCCAAACGCTTGATGATGAGTTGAGTAAGCGTCGGCACCAACTCCTTGAGAATGCGAGGGCTTGAAACCAGGGCTTTCCACACAGCAACGGCAGCAGAGCGGACGGCGTTGGCGGTATCGCAGCGGCAGACGTAGAGAGCAGAGAGAATCTTGTTTCTCTTTTCTTCGCCAAGGACCTCGCGGAGTGACGCTCCTGCCTCTCTGGCGCTCTCCTCATCCTCCTCTTCGTCCTCGGCCTTGCCACTGATACCGGTAAGGTTAAAGAGAAGGTCGCCGACAAGCTCGACTGAACTGAGACGAATACGGTAGCTATCATCGGCCAAGCCACGTTCAAGCTCTGGGAGTAGCAGATCAACGGCGCGAACAGCAAAGTTCTTGACGAGAAGGCGACCTGCACGAAGAGCAGTTTCACGGATAGACTCCACATCATCAGCAAGGCCGGACAAAATGGGCGGGATGATTCTGCCCAAGTAGTTTGCAAAGCTGTTGCCAAAGCACACAGGAAGGAAGATGAAGAGAGACATGAAGCCTTCGCGAACAGCCGGCTTGGTCGACTCGACGTTTTGCAGAATGGTCGGGAGAGTCTCTTCGAGTCTGGTGGTACCCAAACCAGCGAGAACCTCGCTGAGAGCTTGAGCGGAACCGAGACGGTCGCCAGCTCCGTTGTCTGCCTTGAGGGTTTGCATGAGGCCAGGGATGAGATCCGGCAGGGCATCCTCTCCCAGCTTCTCCACGAGTGAACCCAAAGCTCTGGATGCCGTGGCACGAGTTGTGGGGACCGGATCGACGATAGCAAGCTTGAGTCCTGCAACAAGGATTGGCAAGTGCGAAACCAAGTCTTTTCGCTCGGTGAGATGTGCAAGACTGCCAATGACCTGTGCTGCCTTGCGTTTGGTGTTTGAGCGGTCACCCAAACCACGCTGCAAGATTCTTGTAACCAGCGCCAGTGACGGCGCATCCAAATAGTGCACGAATTGGACCTTGATCAAAGAATCCAAGGCTTCGTCCGTGTATCTAGTGGGGTCGCTGAGCGCCTTGAGAAGGATGTCGACAAGACCCTTGATCTCAGGGTTACTGATAACCTCGCCGAATCTCTTCAAGCTCTTGTTGGCACCCGAGCGGACCTCCTTGTGACTGTCGTTTAGAACACCAGTGAGAGGGGGGATGATGTCCGGCAAACTCTGCGCCAGCTGATTGGGGTCAAGATAAGCCATGGCTCCCAGCAAGTCACAGGCTCCCTTTTTACTGCGCCATTGGTCATCGTCCAAACCGTTGAGCAGGGTAGGAAGAATCTTCTTGACACCGTATGAGCTCAGCTTGCCGAAACAGGCCTTTGCCGCTGCGAGGCAGGAGTCTCGGACGTTGGAGTTGCTGTCGCCAAAGCCAGTAAGGAGCTGAGGGACGATTTGGATGACGTAGGGTTCGAAGAGACGGCCCAGGATGGTGGAAAGAAGCTCGTATGCTAGCAGGGCCGCTTCTCTCTGGTTCGCCTCCTTTTTGTTTTCCATGGCACCCCTCAGTGTCATCATAATGCGCTGGTCTTTGAGTGATGAAATGCCACGGCCTTGAACAAGACCGGCAAGACCATAAGCAGCACCTCGCTGCTCAGCATACTTTTTAGAAGTCAACAGAGTCTCAAGGACCTGAGAGAAATACTTGGATGACTTGTCTCCGTAAGCCCGTACCAAAGGTGGCAGACAATCAGCGATGGCGTACTGCACGGTCTCGGAAGGTGTGCTCAAGGTCGCCAGCAGTCTATCGATGACCACAGGGAGTTTTGAATCGCCCGGGTTCAAGTGACGCGCAAGCGCACCGTACATGATGATGACAGCCTCGTTGACACGGTCCGACGCTTCGGTGTTCTTATCCGGACCTTCGAGCGTACGCTCGAATACCTTCATCAACTTGTCGACCATTCCCTTGCCATGTAGATCAATGGCGTGGATGGCTGCATCTAGCATCTCGCTACGGACGTTGGCGTTCTGGTCGCCCAAAGGCCCGCTCTCAATCAGGAATTCAAAGAAAGGATCAAGCTGCTGCTTAGCCATGTGCGGAGCGAGCTCCTTGAAAGCAGATCCAATGCCGTGCCGCGATTCCCAAGGATCTGCCAGATTGGTCTTCTTAGGCATGCCATACTCATCCAACTGAGGGACACGCGGCTTGGCGAGCTCGGTGTAGGAGGACTTCAGAGACTCCAAGGTAGGCTCCAGCGTTGACTTGTGTGCCTTGCAGGCTTCGGCCAAGGCACGGGCTGCGGCTCTACGGAGCTGACCGTCAACACTGTCCAAGTAGCCGAGCATCTTAGCTGGAACCTCTTCAGACAGTGCGAAGCCGCTTTCCTCCCAGATTTCATGACCAAGCTCCACGTTCTCTTCGATGTCGTCGTGGCACGCGATCCAAATCTCGTTGGAGAAGTTGGATTCGCTCATATCAACTTCGGAGCTAATGGCCTGCAACACAGCTGTCCTCACGCTGACTTGAGGAACGATGGATCCCTTGGCTAGGGCGGCGATTTCCTCGGGGTTCATGTTGGGGGCAACACATCGACACATGTCAGCAAAACAATCCTTGATGATCTTGTAATGCTGAGTGTACTGCTGCATAGCCATTATCAGCGAGGAAATAACCTCCAGCCGAGGCGTTGCCGGGTCTTCGCAGATATTCGTATGGAAGGAGAGGAACTCGATGGCGAGGACAAGTTGAGCATCTCGATCGTCAGGAGATGTACCGAAGCCTCCGCTTGCAAGGACAGTAAATACTAGGGGAAGGGCGTAGATCAGAGACACCGTATCGAAAGGACGTTGCTCGCCAGCGAATCGCAGTCGATAGAGCACTCGAGTTACCAGTACGTCGACAGGCTCTTCCTTGTAATGCTCAGGAAGGGCACTAACCTCACGAGCACGCAAGGTGGCCACTCCAACAAATGGTCTCATAGGACCAAGACGGCTCGTCGTACGATCTGAGCATGCCAGGTAAGCCAGAGGCGCAGCATCGCCTGTGAGAAGACCAGCACCAGCATCAATGACGTCCAGGAGAGCCTTGACGGCAGGTCCCATCCAGAGAGCGGACTCGGTCGGGGGTCCAGTTGCAAGACTCTGAATAATTCCAATGCCACGCAGGAGTCTTCCCTCGATACGACGAACAGTATCACGGATTTCAGCCTCTTTCTTGAGCTGGGCATTGACCTTTGCTGTCTCCTCTGCAGTGAGCTTCTTTTGTTGTCCCTTTTTCTGGGCCAATTGCGATCTCAACTCGGCCTCCCACTTCAGAATGTCGTAGTCCTTATTGTTCTTGTCAGGCACAGTTGTCTGTGCCTTCTTTGCGAGAACATCCACGAAAGCAGTTCCCTCGGGGGTTCGGAAGATGGCAGCTTCGACCGGGCCAATGGTGCGCAGCTCCTCGGGTTCCAGATCTCGGCGTAT
This sequence comes from Colletotrichum phormii, assembly GCF_030913505.1. NCBI lineage: Eukaryota > Fungi > Ascomycota > Sordariomycetes > Glomerellales > Glomerellaceae > Colletotrichum > Colletotrichum phormii. Next base: position 900,761 of record NW_026851455.1, read on the forward strand.
GATCTCGACAATCTTGCTGGTCATGGTATCAGGAGATACAAAAGCCAGCTCCGCCGCGGCGTTGCAAGCCGCCTGCTTCACTGCACCTGACTTCTGGTCGATGGAAGTCCTCTCCGAAATCTCCTGTAGCAAGTCACTCTCAATGTGGCGCGCCAATTCTCCGGGGTCCCTTTCAACGCGCAAACAGAGTTCAATCCAGCTTGTGCGTGGTACAAGCTCTTGCCGAGCGAGCACGAGCAGTGAGCAGAGTTGTTGATCCACAGCCTCTTGCACAGCGCTCTGTGAGTCCTCAGGCAAGCTCTTGGAGTTGACACATATGGCACGAAGAACAAGGTGAAGGTTCGCCTTGTCGGTCTTGGACAGAACAGCCGCGCTATCCTTGTCGCCGCTTTCCAGAGTTTCGAGCCAGTGCCAGATGCCGCTCACGATGGCCTGCGAAACAAGGGTAGGTCTGGCAACATAAACCTTTGTCAGACTATCTGACGCGATTTGTCGTGTTTTTGGGGTGGCTACTGAAGCCACAATGGCATAGGTGAAGGCCTCGGCCCAGGCCACGGCGACGGGCTTCGGTGTCTTCTCAGACAGGTGCTCCGCAGCGGCCGACAAAGCTCGAGAGAACCAAGTGAGCTCGTCTTCGGCTGTGATCTTACCGTAGACACGGGGATTAAGCAAGAAAGAAGGCTTTGGTTCAAGGGCGAGACACTGTCCAGTAACAGAGACTTTGGCAAGTGCTGCCTTGAGCGCTGATGACACATTGGATTGTTGCGACCACGACGTAAGGGTGGTAGCAATGAAGGCACCAACCGTGAGGTTATTTTGAGCTGCAACCAGGGGATTGGCGACAACCTCGTTGTAAGTATCGAGAAGCTTGGGCACAGTAGCTTCGGCAAACTTGACCGCGTTGGCGGAGAGATCGCCAGAGGCCGAGGACAGGTTGAAAATCTCCCCAACACGTAGAAGCCAGATGCGCCGTGTCGGAAACTTTTTGTCAGAAATACCCTTCAGGCATGCGTCAACGACCGACTTAGCCACTTCAACGTCATTTTGGAGTAAGTAACCGGCCGATCTTGCGAGGGCCGATGTCTCAACAGTGAGGGCGGCTTCATTTCCTTCCTTGGCTGAGACGGCCGCCAGAGCCGTTGCAATCTTGTCGGCGGTAGTCTTGGATAGTGGGATTGCCTCTAGCATTTCGCAGTGAAGGATTCTATGGTCTGCCGATGCCAGCTTTCCACCCTTGACTGGCCCTACGATCTCCTCTGAGATCTTTTCGAGGGCCTTTTCCTCGTGGCTCCGGGCAGCGAGGGCGTTGAAAGCCTTGACAGCACCAGTGCGAGTGACAACGTTGCTAGACTTAATGTTCGAAAGAATAGGTTTCAGCAAGTTGCCCACCAGGACCTGGGAAAGGTCGTAGTCCTTGGGAAGGCAGCGAATCAAGGGGATGAGAACATCGCTCAAGACGATCTCAGGGGTCCTGAGCAGACCCTTCTCAAGGGGCGGGATAATCTCCTTGGTGAGTTCTTCCAGGGTGACAAAATCGAGGAAGAAGTCCTGGAGACCGGACGCTACGTGAGCCGGTAGTGCCGTCCGTGAGCCAATTATTTCTCTGACGTAGAAGGTGAAGTACTGGGATTTCTGGGCCTCGAAGGCTGGCTTGACAGTAGCGATCCTCGAACTGACGCCGGCAATTATGCCGAGAAGAGGGGCTTTCGATGCGGAAGGCTGCGCGGCCTTGGCCGTCAGGAGTTGTACAGCATCCTTGAGAGCTTTCTCGGGGGTTTGGTGCTTCGAGAAGAGCTTGCGCAAGCCTCGCCGAGTCACAATGATGGCAGAATGGGCCATCCCACTCTTGGCGGCGGGTTGGAGACACTTGTCCAGAGCATCAGCAACACTCAGGAGAATCTGAGAAGCAAGCTTGTCCCAATCGGAGGTCTTTGCGAGGTGCTGCATGAGCAGACTGCACCATTCGACTAAAACAAAAGCATTGCTCGCGGCGATGCCAGGTTTCTGGGACTCTGCGCGCAAGGCCGCGACGAAGGCAGCGAGGACGTCAGGCTCAAGGCCCTTTTCCAAGATGGTGGAAAGGGATTTCTGAACGGCAAGTCGTGAGGGTCGGTCGGTGTAAAAAGCATGAGTCCAGAAGAGTAGCTGAACAAGCTTGCGGGTAGATGCCGCGTCGATGTCTATAGCAACAAGATAGATTCAGCATGCGGTCTTGGAGAGATGAGATGCGCAGCGGCCGTTACAGCAACGTCACGGAGGGCAATCGCAAACAAGAATTCGTACCGGCGCTAGATATTCTTTCCTCCAGAATGCGCAGATGAGCTATCCTTGTCGAGGTCGAGGAGGAAGTCAAGGCGGATCTCGTGGCAGCGAAATCGACAGAGCCAGAGCTAGAGCCATTGGCGACGACTTCAGTCATTTTGGCGGGATTAAGGGCGGACAGAAGGCAGCATTGGGGGCAAGTCGGCCAGCTGAACGGTCGACAAGCAGGAGAAGGGTCGTCGTCGGATTTCGTATGCGGATCGAGGTAAGGACGACGTCGATTTGAGTAGAAGGGGGGTGATGAAGTGAACTGAGAGAGGCAGAAACAAACAGCAAGTTCGCCGTTGGCACAAATTGTCAAGCAGCGGAGAGAGTGGTAAGGTAGGTACCTCGAAGTAGACGTTGATGCAGTTGGGGACGGCGCAGGCGGGTAGGGTCAGGTCAGGTCACTTTACAGGTACTTTAGCACCGAACCGGGATTATTTGCGGTGGTGCCGTCCACCTCAGTTCAGTGGGAATTCTTTTTCTGCCGTACGCACCTCAGCTCGATGGGCTGGAGGAGGAGCAACTCTAGGTACCACGGGCAAGTGCCTAGGTACCTTATCGAGGTACCGAGAGGCCAGGTACTTTGGTACCTAGGGTTGTGTGGCCCGGCGCCGAGACCGAATGGGGTGGAGGGGTTGATGGTCCATATACGGCAGGCGGTGACATCCAGGTCAGTTATCCCACCTCAAGTACCTGCCCTCAAGTGACCTGAGGTTCCAGATCGTGGCGGGGCAGAGGTGCTTTACCGACGGGTACGATCACTCATGATGGCTCATCCAGACTCACCAGCCACCAAGCATTCGTTTACTTGCATTACCTGAGCTCGCCTTAATTTAGGGTAAGGTAAGATTTGCTTGGTGATACAGCATTATCTTGATAGGCTCAGCGCGGACCGAACAGAAGTTTCTCTTTCCCGAAGTACCATATAATTACTACTCGTCTCTTTTCTCCGTACAGACAACAGATTTCTTGAATCTCTGCCACCACGGGTACGGTTCATTCTCCTGGAGCTCTCTAAGAACCTTGACTGATGACGCAGCGGCAGCTTCCATGCAAGTCGAAGCCCTAGCTCTAGGCAATGCCTAATTATCTGCTAGGGAGGCACGGATGTAGGGGGATTGTTACTGGTCTGACTCAAAGGAGGGAAAAAATTCTTGAATTTCCCCGTCTTTCACAAACTCCAGCCACAATGGAAAAGAGAGGAAAGTTCCTTATTTTCCATAGAAAACTGCCCAGCCTTATCCGTATCCTTGAGGTACTCTTACTGCCTTACCTTCTGCTTGATCCCCCACCATTTAGCACCTGATGGGACCTGATCATCTTCCAGACTCTCATCGGTGGCTGTCCTTTAGTTCGGCCTCACCTTGGACGCATAGTTATCCCCTCCACACGACCCGGCATGTCTAGATCGTAAGCCACGTGAAGTGCAACATACGGGATAGTTGTTGAAGAGGAGCCTCAGTTCTCTGAGCCACCGGAGACACCTGCCTGCCTGCCTACTTACCAGAGAGTATCCGTACGGATACACAAACACCACCCACCTTCTGCTATTTCGTGGATCCGGCCAGGCATGGTTTCGTAGCCCACGTTTCTATCCACCTCACATCCACCCTGGGTTGGCCTTACCAATTCCCAACGCCGCCGACGGCCTGTCACTCCGTCCTGAATTTGGTGCCCAGCGTGCCAGCCAGACACCCGACACCCGACTTTGCGGCGAATGGAAGAGAGACAGAGACACACACACACACACACACACACACACTTTCTGGGCTCACTCACTCACAAACCTACACTCATTCACTGAGGTGTTTTGCGCTTTGCACTACCTCGCCTTCGCCCCGTCTCTCGCAAAGCAATTCTACCAGGGCCATTTATCAACCCTGACAATGCTAGGAGCCCAGCCACACCGTTGACATCACTCTACCTTGCCTGCCTGCTCCGACACGCTCAAATCGCCTCACACACCGAGCTACTAGGTAATTAATATCACCTACATCCTGCAGTGTGCTTGAGATGCACTCACTTGCCTCACACTATATCATATCTTCTCGCTCACTCATGATAGGAACCCAGGAATCAACGCCTCCTCCGGCTGCTTCACCAGTCATTGTCTTCCTACCGCCCCCTTCCGGTCCTTGGACCCTTCATTTTCCGCCCCCGTCTCCGCCTTCGCCTCTCGGATCGGCTTCCTCTCCAGTCCTTCCCGTTTCTTCGACCGATTTTCCAACCTGAATCCATTACCCAAACCGTTTGCTTCTCACTGAGCAGCCCTCATACCCAGATTCTTGGTAGCCACCAATTTTGCTTTCGACAGTTTGCAGACTCACAAAAACTCAGACTGATTGCCAGTCGCAACTAAGACTTTCCCCTCCAGCTTCATCCTGCCGACCTGACCATGGCCGGGGCCAAGAAGAAGAAGAAGCCCGCCGCAAACCCGGCCAGAGGCTTCGCCACCACCTCCGTTGCGTCATCCAAGCCTCGGACCGAACCCGCTGAAGGAGCCGATGCCGCCGCTGCGGCCCGGGCTGTCACTGCCGCTCCCAACGCCGCTGCCAATTCGGATGCCCCGTCGTCTGATCCTCAGTCTTCCTCCAATGGTGCTGGTGACAAAGCTGCCAAGGCGGAACTGAGCCCCGAGGAGTTTGAGAAGCAACTTGATGAGTCCGAATTGCAGCTCATGGTGGAAAAGTATGCTCAGAAGACTAAGCGGGATGCCCAGCGCCAGCGCACTAGGCTTGAGACCGATCGCCGCCTGCTCAGAGGCCAAGCCGACACAGTCAATTCGAGGAAGTGGTTGCCTCAAGAGTTGATGGACCAGGTTCTTGATCTCATCCAAGCCGAGAGTCGCTTTGCATCGTCAAGTGTTTCTACAGAATCCTCTGCGAACGGGAAGTTGCTGCCGGAAGAAGACATGACCATCAAGCTATGGACACTTCAACAGACTCTCGCTAGTGTTGGCTTCCCCGAGGAACGAGTCCAGGCTGTGATGCGGCACATTCTCGACATTGCGCCAAATATTCCATCTTTCACCAAGGACAGCCTTTGGGGTCTCGAAGAAGCCCTCGACTGGCTGGCGAGAGAGTGTCCAAGTGATGAGTTACCTGATTACGAGGGTCGAGGAAACAAAGCCATTAGACAGCTAGGTAAGCTAGATTCTGTGACATTCCAGGCCTTCGCTGCAGAAGCAAACTGACCAGACTCCTTAGATACACCGGCTGAGAGCCCCTTGCCTTCGGGGGCCACAACTCCTGTACCTGATGGGCGCCAGAAGCCTAAAAATGGCAACAAGAAGAAGGCCGTAGTGACTTGCGACATTGAGATTGAGCCAGACGAGCTGGTTCCTGTTTACCTCGAAACAAAGATCAAATTGTTCGAGCTTGAGAAAAGCCAGCAAGGAAAACGAAAGCAAAGCAGCCACACGTCTGAGGCAAGCGATGGAGCAGATCTGCAAGCCGAGCTCCGCGCAAAGATTGTCAGAATCGAGAAGGACGTCCTCTTCGACAAGTTTGCCGCGGAGCAAGAGTGGAAAACCAAGAAGGTGGTCTTGGAGAAGGAGTTTGCAGCCGCGAAAAAGCAACAGGCCCAAGAGGAGAAGGAGAAGGAGCCACCAAAGGCGATCGCCGAAGCAGCCGGGTTTTCTGATGGAGACATCAATGACGAGGCCGAACGTATCGCTGCTGAGATTCTGGCCCAGAATGACGACGATGATGACGGCGGTCTTGGCGATCTCTTTGCCAATTTGCCTGTCACCGAAGTGGACGCCACGGGCAAATCAAGCACTGTGCTCAACGGCACAGACGGCGTCAAGATTACGATTCGGGATTTTGGAAAATGGACCGGTGTCTCTCCTATGCGGGCTTTGGAAGAGGCCTGCAGAGCGAGGTATGGCCTTTTAGCCATCAATTCTTAATGCTTATGCTGACTTTGTTACAGGGACGCCTCGACGAGGATCAACTATCGCCTTATTTCAGAGGTTCCGTTTGCTAACCGTCACTCTGCCTCCATCACCTGGGCAAAGCCCCAAGAGGTTCCATCCGCATCTCAGGATGATACGGTTGACGTCGTCACTATTCCGTCAAGCTTCAACTTCAGCATGAAGTCCATCGCCACCCCCGACAAGAAACAGTCGGAAGCATACGTCGCGACATGGGCCCTGTTCCACATCTTTGGCACCTCGGCAAAGGAAGAGAAGGTCGGAATGAGGCTGCCTCATGTCTGGCGTGAGCTATGGGATGAGCTTGCAGAGGCCAGAAAAAGCCAGCTGGACTCCAAGGACCGAGAAGCAATCAGAGAGTTACGAGCTCTTGTGCGCCAGAGACAGGATCAGGAGCTGGAGGATGGTGTCATTCTCCCCAACGCTTTCAGGGGAAGGGCCGCTGCCCGCAATCAGAATGACAACAAGGACGAGGCCGCTCAAGAGGCTGCCAAGCGTCTCTCCAACGGCCCCGAGTACTATCAGAATATTTGGGCTCAGAAGATCAATACTCCCAGGTATCAGACTATGCTCCAGTCCCGCATGCAACTTCCCATGTGGAATTTCAAGCAGCAAGTCACGGATGCTGTGGACAGAGAGCAAGTCGTCATTATCTGCGGAGAAACTGGCTGTGGCAAGAGTACTCAGGTGCCGGCCTTTCTCTTGGAGCACCAATTGGCCCAGGGCAAGCCATGCAAGATCTTCTGCACTGAGCCGCGTCGAATTTCCGCCATCTCGTTGGCTCGCAGAGTCAGCGAAGAGCTCGGCGAGGGTCGTAATGATCTAGGAACGCCCAGGTCATTGGTGGGCTATTCTATCCGTCTCGAAGCCAACACCTCTCGCGAGACCCGGCTAGTTTTTGCGACCACGGGTATCGTCATGCGAATGCTGGAAGGCTCAAATGATCTTCGAGAAGTCACTCATCTAGTTCTGGATGAGGTTCACGAGAGATCCATCGACAGTGATTTCTTGCTCATCATCTTGAAGAAGCTAATGCTGAGACGCAAGGATCTGAAGGTGGTTCTCATGTCTGCCACGGTCGATGCCGAGCGATTCTCCAACTACCTCGGCGGAGCGCCGGTGCTGACGGTTCCCGGACGTACGTTCCCTGTTCAAGTCAAGTACCTGGAGGATGCCATCGAAACAACCGGCTACACTGTCGGCCAGAGCCCTCAGGAGAAGATGGTAGATCTCGACGACGATGTGGTTGAGGCGGAAGCCGATGGACCCAAGTCCACAGTCGGAGCTGACCTGTCGGCTTACTCCCCCAAGACCAGGAACAGTCTTGCCCAGATGGACGAGTACCGAATCGACTTTGACCTGATTGTACAGCTTATTGCCAAGGTCGCCTCCGCGCCCGAATACGTCCCCTACAGCAAGGCGATCCTCGTCTTCCTTCCCGGTATCGCGGAAATCCGAACCCTCAACGACCTGCTCTCCGGCGACCCTTCGTTCGGGCGCGACTGGCTCATCTACCCGCTGCACTCGACCATCGCGACCGAGGACCAGGAAGCCGCTTTCCTCGTGCCACCTCCCGGCGTGCGCAAGATCGTGCTAGCAACCAACATTGCCGAGACCGGCATCACGATCCCCGACGTGACCTGCGTCATCGACACGGGCAAGCATCGTGAGATGAGATTCGACGAGAGAAGACAGCTCTCCCGCCTCATCGACACCTTCATCTCCCGCGCCAACGCGAAACAGCGCCGCGGACGAGCTGGACGTGTTCAGGAGGGCCTCTGCTTCCACATGTTCACCAAGCACCGGCACGACGCGGTCATGAGCGACCAGCAGACTCCCGAGATGCTGCGTCTCTCGCTGCAGGACTTGGCGATCCGCGTCAAGATTTGCAAGATTGGTGGCATTGAGGAGACGCTGAGCGAAGCCTTGGATCCGCCTTCGGCCAAGAACATCCGCCGTGCCGTGGACGCCCTCATTGATGTCCGAGCATTGACGCCTGCCGAGGACCTGACGCCTTTGGGTAACCAACTCGCACGGCTGCCCTTAGATGTCTTCCTGGGTAAGCTCATCCTGATGGGTGCCATCTTCAAATGCTTGGACATGGCCATCACGGTAGCCGCCATCCTGTCCTCCAAGTCGCCATTCACGGCACCATTTGGCCAGCGAGCTCAAGCCGACCTTGTCCGCAAGGGCTTCCGCAGAGGCGACTCAGACCTTCTAACCGTCTACAATGCCTACCTCGCATGGAAGCGCGTATGCCAGTCGAACACTGCTTCCGGCGGCAAGGATTTCCAATTCTGTCGCAAGAACTTCCTCAGCCAGCAGACCCTGGCCAACATTGAAGACCTCAAGGGCCAGCTGCTAGTCTCAGTAGCAGACTCTGGCTTCCTCATGCTGACTGACGAGGAGAGAAGGGCGCTCAACAGAGTACGCTACGGGTCCAACTCGAGAGGAGGACGACGCAACCAGAGCTTCTTTGACATCCCCCAACGCGTGAGCATCAACAGCGAGAATGATGCCATCACCACAGCAGTCATCACATGGAGCTTCTATCCCAAGCTTCTGGTGCGTGAAAGCCCAGGAGCCCGGGGCCTGCGCAATATCAGCAACAACCAATCAATCAGCCTGCACCCGTCCTCTGTCAACAAGGGACACAATGAGCTCAAGTGGCTGTCCTACTACCACATCATGCAATCGAAAAGGCAAGTTTCCTTTATCAGCCCTTCCAAGTCCATTCACAACAAGCTAACATGCATTCACAGTGTTTATCACGCGCATGAAACAACAGTGGCTGACCCCTTTGCCATTGCTCTCCTATGCGGTGACGTCCGAGCCGACGTAAGCATCCATCTCCCTTATGTTGAAACCTATCACCAAGTTCCAGCAAGCTGACCATTTTTCCCTTTGCACAGATTTTTTCGGGTGTACTCGTCCTCGACGGCAACCGCTGCCGCTTCGCCCTGCCCGACTGGAAGACAATGCTCGTAATCAAGGTCCTCCGCACCAGGCTCCGCGAGCTCCTCACCCGCTCCTTCAAGCAGCCCGGCAAACTACCCTCGGCGCAGCACGAAAGGTGGTTGGCCATCTGGCAAAAGATTTTCTCGCAGGAGGCCAACAAGGACAGGGACTTGTCTGCGAGTGTCAGCAAAACATAGGATGTTTGCAGCATTCGCTTGTCCTAGGGACGAAGTGGAACGTCTAGACGGAGGATCTGCCTTTCCCGAGGGGTGGTGGTGGGGAGGCTAAAGCAGCTTTTATGCAACCGTCCTGTGAAGATGATCTTGCTTTTTGTAGGCACTGGGGAAAGTTGCTGCTTGCTGATGTCTTGTATACAGCAAGGCGGGACATTGTACGACGCCTACAGCCATGCTTCTTTTCATCTGAAGAGTCAAAGCAACCAAAGTTGGATGAGATGCCATGTTGATTGCTGGATACAGACCTTGCCGAAGCCGAGAGTGCCAACATCGCTAGCACTGTTTCACTGGAAGCTATTGGAGAAAGGCAGCAAGCACACTGGGGGGAGCTCCAGATATGCTTCGGGGACAATGTCAGACTACATGTAATTATCAAGAAAGCGACCGACTCTGACACTTGTGTCTTGCTAGACTCACTCAACAAAGCATCCTCTGCCTCAACCCAACCGCGCATCAGTGGTGGGATCAGAGCCACAAAGGATGCCTTGTGGAGCACACAGATCAAGTCAGACGCAAGTACGGAACCTAGACTAGCTGGGGGACAAGTCAGTCGAATAATTAGATGACAGAGCATTAGGCACTTGATATTAACCTCTTTAGTGTTGAGGCGTGATAAGATATGTATAAGTGTGTGTTTCTGTGTTTGCCAGGACTCCTACTCAAATGCAAGAGTCATAATACCATTTTCCCACAAACGCCGTAATTAATGACGGTCTTCTGCGACCTGACCACTGCCATTTTCCTCCGCACTTTCTGCTTCCTTGGGCGCATTAGTTGTAGTAGTTGTAGACATAAGCAGGGCCTTGAAGTCGGCATTGCTCTTCATCGGTTTCCGGGTCTCTGGTTCCGCACCAGCACCGTTGGCTTTGGATTCCGATGGTGAGTTTGCGGCAGGGCCGCCCTCTCTCACGCTCAAAGCCTTGGGCATAAAACCCAATCCTCCCCTCTTGGCACCGCCCAGGACTGGCCGCTTGACAGCCGTGGAAGGTGGGATGAAGGCAGGGCCAGTCCCAGTCTTTTTTGGTGCCGAGGCCTTCTCAGTCTGCTTCTTGCCGCCAGTACCGTACACGATCTTGTCTGTCCGGAACTCTCCTTTTGCCCGTTTCAACTCCTCAACGGACCCAGTTCGCAACTTGCGGCCATCCAAGACATAGCCATCAAGCTGGAGCATGGCACGGCCTGCACTTGGTTCGTCTTCAAACTCGATCTTGGCGCCACCGTGACTAGGCTGGAGAACGAAGCTCTTGAAGCCTCCCACCTTCTCAACAATTTCCTTTACCCGCGCATCGTTGACGGTGTCAGGGATATCTAAGAGTGCAATGGTCCGTGAGGCGATCTCGGCGCGACTTGGCCCGCCTTGAAGGCCAGCCGCATCACCGTTGCTGTCTCCCATCGTTGCGTCTCCGTCGTCGTCCCGACTCGGCGCCGGAGATGCGCCCTCTTTTGTAACAGCCGCTGACCTCTTGTAGATGCTGGGAGTCGACACTTGTACGGTCATGACGTTGCCGCGGAAGTTGACATTGTTCAACCCGGAAGCAGCCTTCTCAGCCTCCTCCTTAGTTCCCATTTCAACATAGGCTGCCCCATGGCCTTTGCCTGCCATATTTTTCGGGATGCTGACGCGCTTCACGGTTCCGTATTTCTCGAAAACCTTGTGGACATCATTTTCGCCGGCTGCTGGGTCGAGATTGGTGACGTGGAGTTCTCGGCCCTCCTCGATGGCGCCATCACGCTTCTTCGCACGGGACGGATCAGAGTACATGGCCGATAATTTGAACTTCCCATCGAGAAGAGTACCGTGCTTTGCAGATGCCTTAGCAGAAGCCGAACGGTCCCGGAAAGTCACGTAGCTGAAGCGTCGGCGAACGTTGCCCTTCAAGCTAGGCATCCTGATACTCAATATCTCGCCGCAACCTTTGAAGAGATTTGCGATGTAGGCTTTATCTGCTGTGGGTGGGTAGTTGGTGACGAAGAGGGTCAGGTCAGTTCCGGGTTGGACCTTGATCTGGGCCGATCCAAAGTACTTTCCGTCTCTGAGCAGAGCCGATTGAGCCTCCTCCGGGGTCCTGAATTCTACCATGACTGTCTGAGTGTTTTCTGGAGGGTCAACGGCAGGGTCCGTTACGTCGACAATGTGGCCGTACTCTTTAAAGTACTGGCGAATTTTGGTTTTGGTTGTTTCGGCAGGAAGGTTGCTAACGAGAACCGATGTGTTTTCTCGGTCCCTTTTCAAGCTCTGATTCTTCAAGGCCGTCTCGGCCTCCGTAGCCTCACTTCTGGGTCGCTTGCTAGTAGTCTCATCGGCCGTATCGGCCTCCGCTTCCCGCTTCCTCTTGGAGCTGGAAGACGAGTCATCATCCACGGCTTGAGCTGCGTATGCACTTTGCTGTTCTTGCTGAGCAGCATAGTACTCGGCGGCCTGGGCTGCCTCTCTCTCTCGCCGCCTGGCGACCTCCTTGCGGGATTCGTAGACCGTGTCAATAGCAATGCGGACCGTACTGGGGAGCTCATAGTCGTTGCAGTGCTGGACGTAAACGTCAATGATCCTCTCGGGCCAGTCTAAGCTCTTACGCTTGATGGCCCTCCCAAGAACAGCTGTAGCCACCGATGGCACCCTCAAGCCAATCGCTGCAGTGGACGGGGTAGGACTGCGATCTTTGCCATTGGCGGCAAACATCATCATTTCCCAAAGGTAGTAGTTCAGCCAGAAGTCGTAGCTATCAGCATATAGCTGCTTTTCGGCCAGCTTGTGCCACTCGCTTCTCGCTTCGTCGACGTTGCGTTTCTTCTCAGTCAAGTACTGAATGTATATGCGCTCCAGACGGAAATTAGGATCGCCTCCGTAGCTATCGCTGTAACGGTGTTTGGCCTCCTCAAGAGATTCAAGTGCCGCGCGCAAACCCATGTCAGCGACATCGACGTCCTCGTCGGTTGCATTCAAATCCATTGCCTTTCGCTTGAGGAACCCGCACCAGGCCGCGTACATGTCGATAAGCGCCGTCATGCCGTTCTTGTAAAGCTCAGAGTTGCTCGTCGCCTTGTGTTTAATCTGCTCAATCTCGTTGAAGGGGAGCTTGGCGTCTTCAGCAGTTAGGATGTAGCGCGACCAAATGGCCCCTGACCACGGGCAGTGATCTACAGCCCGACGTAGAACATCAACCATACCCTGGGGCGACTGTGCATATGTCCCGGAGGTAGATAGAAAGCGGACATATTCATTCCAGGTGGTATCGTCGAATGCAAAGGTACCGGTCAAGGCTCTGGCGTAAAGTCCCCGGCAGAGGTCACCCGTAGCCTCTGCCTGCTTGTTGCTTCTCTTGCTCTGCGCGCACTCCCACTCAAGATATTCTCTGAGGAGATTGCGGTAAACGTCATCCTTGCCGTCACGGGTTGCTTCGCGCAGCTTGAATTCGTAGTCGTCGCGATCCGCGGTCAACTTCTTGGCCTCTTGTGACTTTGGGTTTGCAGTAATCCCCTGCATCGTCTCCTCCCAAGCGGCCTTGTTATAGGTGGATAAAAACTCGGAAAAGTCTTGCGCGGTTCTGTCGCGGGTTACATGTGGAACCTGCAGTCGGTCGGTGTAGAGGAACGTGATGCGGCGGATTCCCTCGGCGGTGCGCGAGCGTGCGAGCAGCCCACTTTCGAGAGAAATCCATCGGTCCCAGAGTTCATGACTGTCGCTAATTCGAAATAGGATGGCTTCGTAGCCTTGCTGCCACAATGAGAGGGCGGCGTTGAGAGAAAAGAGCTCGCAGCCCATGCGGCGTTCCTCGTCGGGCCATCCTGCTTCGTAGGACTGACTGTCGACATAAAGGGACCAAAAGTAATCGCAGTATGCGCGCCAGACTTTGACGCTGTTGGGTTCGGCCTCGACGGCATGTTTGAACAGCTCGATGACGTGAACGCGCTTCTCTAGGTCGTTGGCGTGTCGACTGTTCTCAGCGACGTAATCCAGCCATTTGTCCTCCCCTACCGGCAGGGTCGCCATCTTGCAGAAATCGTGAGGTCGTCAACAGACGAATCATGGGAGGAGCAGTCGTCACAGTGTGTTTTTCAGTCGTTCGATTGCGCCAGGCTCATGCACCAAGAGTGTAGAATTGAGGATGATGCAATGCCGACGGCGGCGACGAGGGGAGGTGGGCGTAGTTTGTGAACGGGGACGTGGACGTGGACGACGAGTTTTGTTGAAGAAAAGTCAAGCTTGGACGGTCGGCGCGTGTACGAGCTTCGGGAGCTGCTAACTACAATGAGTGTTCGCAATCGAGGAATTGAAATCGCGGTAGCGGCAGCGATACAGACTGCGGCTTTGGTTCCTCGAAAAAGGAAATATACAGTGTTGGCCAGCAGCAACAACGAGAAGGGATTGAAAATTAAAACGTGGTCAACCGCAAAATCGAAACTTTGCGCCGGTACAAGACGGGGCAGGCACGTAGGCAAGCAATGTCTTTTCAGCCCGGTCACCTCGCTCTCTCCCCTTTTTTCCGCCTTTGCTCGGTACCTTCTGGGCTCTGAGCAAAACACTACGGGCACGTAACTGGGTAGGCGTTGTCGGCAGGTACTCCGTACACGGGTACCTCAGGTACCTGCCGGGAAAAAATGACAGGAACGAGAAGGAACGCTAGTGGGAGTTGCAACAGACAGTCACAAAATCTTTTTCTTTTGAGGAAAAGTTTGTTTATCCTCATTTCTTTAACTCTTCTTTGATTCAATTTACATACTTCTGTAGAAATACGACAGTTGCAGCCTTTCAAACGCGAGTTAGCTTAGTGTTGATATTCACTGGCTACTTTACTGTATTGCTGAACTGGCGTTGGGTGGTGGTGTGTACTTTACACCACCCGAGATGAGGCACTCCGGTGAGAGCCAAGCCCCGAGCTTGGCACCCATTGCTCAGCCGATTTGCTCTAGCTTATACATGTTTGAAGACATGAGACCGCAGAATGAAAGACATCGACTGCTGCGATATATCACTCATGGCTACATCTAGCCGTAGACACTGTGACTTTCGTGGGTGAAAGTACCTTAGACACCAATGACTCTTATGTAAGGAAATGCCTGAGGTCGAAGACACGGACCCATCACGGCCAATTGAGGCAAGGTAAAGTCATCTTACCTTTCAATGCGAAAGCGAGCGTCATCGTAACTTGCGGATAGTTCATCGAGGACTGGGTATCGAGAGACTCGGAATGAGAGAAGACCACCCCATAACCACACCAAAGCCATACAGAATGCCCGATTCCGATCTTCATATTCGCACACTCTCGCAGACTTGTCGATACATGTAGCTTGAATGAATACTTAGCTTACCTCACGCACACGTAATAGGTCACCGGCGCGTCCCTGACCAGCTGGATGGAGATGAGAAGTGGAATGCCGGGCGCATCTTGTGGGGAGGGAGAACCAAAGCCCGCCTATTCCCGGAGCAATACTACGCCGAAGCCCGGCTGTTATATTCTGATGAATGGACCCGGCCGGCCGGGCAACAGTCCTTATCGCCGTGCAAATAAGATGTTAAGTAAACTTTTGGTAAGAATTTTTCAAAGGGGCTGAACTTTATCTCGTTTGTCTTGCCCGGGTGTTTAGCCGTTTTTCAGATGGCCGAAGAGTAAGACATCAAGCCATTGGCGAGGCCGGTGGGCTTGGCATTGGTGAGGTCATGCCGACGTGCCGCGAGAATGATGCGACTCCCAAGAAGTCCTCGACCCGTTGTGTTCTCAACTCTTGTGGTTCTTTTCGTGCCTCGCCTTTGGACTCTGATTGCATTTCAACATGTAGCCAACGTCTTCTCTCCCTATGCACGCCTTGCCAGTCATATAGCCATCATGATCGTGGAATCCGCATCGTTGTTCTCAAGGCACTTTGAGCCCAGCTATTCATAGCATTTGCAATGATCTCCAGCGCTAGTCTCCCTACCTTGTGGAATGGACTCAATGGAGTAATCGGCTTACTCGAAAAGCCATACCAATGCTGCTTACGGAGTAAATGCCTAAGCCCTTAGCCCGCAATTTACGCGAGTCTATCCATAAGTCGCCTAAGGTAGAAGTCTAGACTCTGGGTGTCTGGTCACCCGGCTCCGATCAGTCTCGGCACCGGAATGGACTCCGAGCCCGGATCTGACTCTAGAAAGTTGATAGGTAGCCCACCTGTCAACGGCTTCTCAACTCTGAGGTCCAACCGTTACCGAAACCGAATCACGTGACACCCCACAACGCCGACAGATCTATCTGTTGAATGCTGTTCATTATGACCATCAGCCAAGTGCGTAAAGGAATAGTCCGCCGGCCAATACATAATCAACCCTCTTTCTTTTTTCATCACTGTTTTATTTTTATCACTATCTCACTAAGATGCTTCGAGGATATTGTACAAAAGCAGTATGTACCTTAAGAAACAGCGAATAAGACAGTCTTAGAAATAGAGTCAGAGGTCGCAGTAGAGGTGGTTATAAAGCTAGACCTAACGATAAACGTAAGAGGAAGGTCGTTCTGTCACCCACCTGTCAGTCTACAACGTCGGAGCCGTGGTCCGGGTCGGCGGAGTTGGTAGCGACGGAGACGGACATCCACGGCGCTGTCTCAACCCAGCCAAATTAGCTAAATCGCAATGAAGCCTTCACGAAGCTATCCAATTTGCCCAAGAAGCGGAAATGGTGCCCCAAGTGTTTCACCGCTGTGGACAATTGGATCAGTCCATGTTCATGCGCATCGAGTTGCTGAAGGTAGGCAAGTCAACATTAAGCTGAAGACACCCCAATGTCTTTCTGCCATCTCGACGGCCAGCAGTAGAACTAACGAAAGAGGTGCGTTTGGTGGGAACGAACAGGATTGGAAGAATGCTGTTGGTTGAATACGAGAACACCCTCAGCTCGGGTTCCCAAACTAATCGACCTGCCTTATATTGGCACCTCACAAAAGCGTTCGTAACTATATCTAGGACATTGATCTTCAAGTCAAGTTTACCTTGAGTGAGATTGGTATTTAGGACGCGTTCCTTGAGAGTGAGAAACCCAAATCATGGGCTCAAGTCTTTCTACCTCTCATCAGTCCTGTCAGCACCATCGGATGACAGCTTACATAAGGTAGTTGCCATGGAAGGAAGGCAAAAGAGACTAAGAAGCCTTAGGTAAGGCCGTCCAGGTCCCCATGCCGGCGACGGGAGTGCCGCACCGGCATCCGCAGTTCATGCAGCCCGATGGAACATGGAACTCCCAGGTTCCTGCTTTCCTTTTCGGGCACCGGGTTTGCCATGCTGCAGTCTCGTCCCCTTGTTGGATGACGACGGAATCCTCGTATGAGAGTGCACCACTGCACCAGTGCATACAGGCTAAGCGAGCTGATCGGAAAAAAGAAGTTTTACCGCATCTACCTTACCTTGGGCTTGGGTGTCGGGATGGATTTTGGGCGATGCGCTCCGAGCCCGTCTCCTTTTTTTGAAGTACCTTAGTGCCACGCCTTCCGTGGTGCGTGCTTCTCTAAGTCCAGGGCGAAACGATTGATGTACGGTGGCTTGCGGCGGCATGATACACGACCTGCCTAGCGCAGATCGTCTTCGGAATCAACGAGCTGCGGTCAATGAGTGTACGAATAGGCACGTGCCTGACCGTTGCCGACCCCTCATCGGGCAGGAGGCCCAGAAAGCGCAGTTCACAGGCTGGATTCGCCCCCTTTCCACCAATCTGCCGCCAAGTTTAGTCTTTACCTAGGTACCTACCTACCTTAGGTACGGGGATACGCCGCACGAGGGGGCTTTGACTGTGCCCCCGTGTCGCAACTACCAGCAATTCCTATCCAGCCAACCAACCCCTGGCTAAGATACGACTAGGGATCGGACGGCCAGACAAATAACAGGTCGTTGGGGTCGGATGGGGCCAGCGTTCGCCAACAATCCGACAAGGCCTTGTCAGAGACGGGGCCGAATTCGTGCGTGGCTTATTCTTCAAGAATAGCTTCGGACAATATGAAAGATTTGATAGGACAGCGCAGGCGCATCCCCACGGCGGGCACACCTATATCAGTGTTACTTTGATGTGCAAACATGAGCCAACATTATGCGCCGCAACCTGGACTTGCCGTATTGTTCTCATCCTCTCAACTCTGTAGCCCGTCAAAGTGAAAGGCAATGAACGATGTGGGATACTTCAAGAGACGGTGAAAACGCGTCTTTCTTGCGAGAGAATTGGAGATACTTGCGTTGCGTACGGATCATACGAACACTCACCAAAGAAGAGTGAATGAATGACCGAGTCGCCTTTGCCGTTTACCGGGCTTCCCCCTCCATTGAACGTCATCCCTGGACCCCATTTCCATTTCCGCAATCCCTGTCCAAGCGGGCTCATCCTGGCTGGCAGCGCACGGCACAGACTCAGAGTATTAGTCTCTCTCAGATCGGGCCCAGGCCCAGTTGGGGGATCCTCCACCCCAATCCATACTCCATAGCGAGCCGCCAATGTGACTTGCCTCGACGGGCACGTAGGTACGCATACTGAGCCAAGGGTGACGAAAAGGCCAGAAGTCTCTCACCTCCAGGTGTAAGTCGTTACTTCGGATGGGATCGATGACCGTCTTTTGTCGAATCATCGGATGACGCAGCTTTGGCGGTGATGCTCGAGGTACCTAGGCTGATCAGGTAAAAAAAAGCCAAAAGACGAGAAAGACATGGAAGGACTTGCAGGAGCAACATGCAGACACTAAACCCTCGGGGCCTCTCCTTCCTTTTCCTCGTTCCAGTTCATCTTGCCCTGAGGTGAATAAGGTAAGGTGCCTGCCTACCTTAGGTAAGGGAGTAAAGGACTTACCTCAACCAACATGGAAGGTGCCCGGACCTGCTCCCTTCTCAAACCTGACCACCCCTCGCATCAGGATACATACGTGCCTACCTACTCTTCTGTGCTTGCTTGATGAATTAGAAGTAAGAAGTAAGGTAGCTCCCCACTGTCGAGTTAAGAGAGGACTATCAAGTATCAGCCATCAATGGCCCGACACGCCTGTCACCACCATGGTTCGTCTGCCGCGACTTACCTTTTCTACCTTAGGTATAGGCAGACCGACAAACCTCGAACTACCTTACCTTAGTAGACGACACGTCGGATGCCCTCAGAACCGACAGAGAAGACACATTGCCAAACACGTCCCCGTCTATATCTCTATTTGACGCGACCGTACTAATTTGACGTGGACGCGACAAGGTCCGCAGGCCGTCAACTGCCATTGTTGCACTTGCACGAGAGGGAAACCCCGGGCTGTCTTCACAGCCTCCTGCCCGTGCTCGTGCCTTCTATTTCTTCCCCCACCCCCTTTCCCCTGTTTTTGACAGAAGGAGGAAGGAAGGCCCCTCGTCGCAAGTGACTTGGCTCTTTGCGTTATTTTCCCCCGTCGAGGATGTATCTGGGCTCTTTGCTCATGATCCAACCCCGTGCATCTCATACGGGCCAACAGTGCCTGCCATCCCATGATCCCATCGGATCGGTTGGCCCCTGCCATTATTTCTGGCCCACGTCCTCCCGTCCCTTCTGCATGTAGGTAAGCCAACTTGGTAAGGTGAGTTGCACCGCTCTCTCCGTTGAGGCAAGGTAGTCCCTCCCTGGACTGCAAGTGTAAGTGCAAGTGCGAGTGACATGTGGGTGTGGGAGTAGGAGCGTGCTGCGTGTTCCTTCTCCAATACGGCAATACTCCTCCTCCCTCTCTAAATCTGAAATATTATCCTCGCTCCCCGCTCCCTTCTCATTCCCCCGGAACCTCACCTGCGAGCTTCTTCCCTTCTTTTCTCTTCGCCGTGTACCTTGTTTCTTCTCTTCTGCTCATTCGGAATCTTCTTCAGCTATTCTCCCCACTCCGTCCCACGCCTGCTTTTCTCTTCCATTCCTCCCACTTCGCCTTGACCGTTTAACTTCCATTCCAGCTTTGGTCAACTTGTTTCGTTTCGCCTCTCCCGCCCTCTCCCGCTACAAGTCCATCCAACTTGACTTGACCTGACTCTCCCGCTACGTCGACCATCTGCCGCCCGTTTTGACCCAGATCACTTCGGCTATTTACCTCACTGAGCCTGGGGGGTTCGCGTTCTGTTGTCAATTTCCTCGCCTCTTCCGTCACCTCGGCCGTCTCTCAAAGCAGTCTCACACGTTCTCTCTGGATCTATCTCGCGCCACTTCGCGCTCTTCTCGACCATCTGCATCGTGTCAGAGTACCTCACCAACCACTTCAACTCAGGACAGACCATGAACTTCTGTGCGACACTCTGAAAGGTCTGGTCCTATGCGCACCAGGTGTTGGGAGATTCCAGAAGTGACACGCCGAATTCTTGTCTCCAAGACGCTTCGCTTGACGTTGATTACATCAAGTATTCCGTTACACTTACCTTCACCAATCTCATTATGAGACGTCGATTCTGGGTTCCGGCTTTCGCCATTGCGGCCCTTCTTGGCAACGTCTGCGCGCAGCTGGATTCATTGCCACCATGTGGTGTAAGTCACTACCGAGATGATCATCCAGAGACATGATTGGCTGCATCGAGACACATTTCTAGAACACTGAGCGAATATCAAGGACTAACACGCTTGTGCTTCGCAGATTACCTGCGTTAACAATGTCATTGCCAAAGGCTTTGGTTGCGCCTCTGGAGACAATGCCTGCCTGTGTAAACAGCAGGACTTCGTATTTGGTATTCGGGACTGCGCATCGCAGTCATGCGCCGCAGATGTAGCACCCAAAGTCAACGAATATGTCACGAGTCTTTGTGCAAGTGAGGGAACTTCGTTCGCTGATCCAGCAAAAATATGACTAACTTTCCATGATAGCTGCAACTAAAGCACCCCCTGCTTCAACGCCACCTGCATCAAACCCACCGCCTTCCACGCCCGCCGTTCAGCAGACAACCCCCCCGGCGGCGCTTCCGTCGACTTCTCAGCCGCCTCCGGCACCGTCAAGCTCGAGCGAGCCACCCAAGCCCAGCGTAGCTGAGACACCCGCTTCATCTGAAGTCGCCAAAACAGTCTCATCGGAAACTTCTAGCAATCCCGTCACCGATACTGCTCAGGCTTTCCAGCCGTCAACTGCAATTCCAACCACCCTTGTAAGCTTCATACTGGTTCTATGACGATAGTTTCAAAACTGATCAATTTCTTTCAGGCCACATCCACGAGGTCATTGTCCTCTACCTCTTCGAGGTCGACGTCGACTTCTACCGGAGCTCGCCCATCGCAATCCGGCTCAGCCTCAGAGACTGGGGCAGGCAACCTAAAGAGCGATGCGGCAGGTCTCTCTTCATCCGCCAAGATAGGTATCGGTGTGGGAGCAGGTGTCAGTGTCCTAGCCATCGCCTTGGCCTTGTGGCTTCTCAGAAGACGGCCAAAGAACCGCACGAAGTCTATGCAAATTTCGGGCCCAATGCCTGGCTCCGGCAGAGACTACACCGGAGGTTTCATTGGCATGAAGGACAAGAATCACTCGGAGCTTGAGATGAAGTCGAGAAGGTACGAAGACATGTTGCCGCGCCAGTCACCCAGACGTTTCGAGTAAGAGGCAGTTCTCTGAGGCACTCACCCTGCCCGTCTTTTTGGCTGGCGATCCGAGTGTGGCTCCCATCTGAGGCAGATGAGCAGTGCAGACGGATGCCTTCTACATTATGAATTATGACTAAATGAATGTTAATGAGCGGCTGCGGTGGACAAGGGGTCAGGGGCGGTTGTCGAAAAAGGTTAGCATTATACCACGGGATATCCTATTTCTATTGCATACATACACCCAAAGGCACCGGTAAGGTGAGAGGGATTGGCAGCGAAGATGGCGTAAAAGACTCTATGACAGCTTTTCATTGTACATATTCTTACAGGTTTTGAGTGTGTTACAAGATGGTATTCCAAGCACTTCCGGTTACGTGTCTTCCCGTTGTGACTTTGTTTTTACCATGAGTAGTAGGGTCTCTGGGCCGTGACTGGCCTGTCAGGCAAATGTACCCAGGGCTTTCTCCTCGCCTGCTTGGCCAACTTCTCCGTGTGCTCCCTTATCCTCGTTTTCTCCTCCTTCAAGACGACCGAAATGCCTGCGAAATATTGTTAATCTCACTGCAGATGAGATGAGTGGCATAATGAGAGAGCATCAAACATACTTGTTGAGGGGGACTGCATGATACCGAATCTGCCTCTGCCCTTGTAGTCAAGTTCCTTGGCTCTCCAAGGTCCTCGGCCAACCCAGGCTTCAGCAACATAGAGCCTTCTCGGGTCTGGGATAGTCAAGCTCTTGCCGTCCTTGGTCTGAATTTTGATGGGCTGCCTTTCCTTGCCAGTGAAGTCCTTGGTACTGCGGACGATACCCATGCGACGAGTGACGACAGCCAGATCTCTAGCCTCCTCCAGCTGGTACTTGACTTCGGCCGCCATCTTCTTCTTGGAGTACGACATCTGCAGAACGGCCTCTTCGAGGGATTTGCCCTGGATCTGGCGCGCGAGATGCACGAGCTTCTTGACGCTGGTCTCCAAAAAGGGGCTCTTGTGAGACAGCTTCTTCTCGGTCTGCGCGATACGCTCGTCACGGGTGACGTGGCCGTTTTTGTGCACCATCTGAATGACCTTCTTTCTCTCCCAACGGAGACGAGCTCGCGGATCGGGGTCGAGGCGCCACGCCATCGTCTCTGGTGTCTTGACCGATGCCTGGGCAGCTTGGGCCTGGGAGCCGCCCTTCTTGGCGTCCGCGACGACATCGTCGACTTCCTCCTCGAAGATTGAGCTGGACATCTTGGGCTGTTGTGACTCGGCAAAACGTTCGCGGACCTTGGGGTCGTCGAGGTTTTCGCCCATCATATCATCGGAAGATTTGGCTTTCCTGCCGCGACGGCTGCCGAAGATGCTGCCGAGGGTCCATTTGCTTCGGATTTGAGTAGCTGGTCGAATGGGTAGGATAAAAGATCGAGGAATCGGTCGGGTGATGGCTTGGAGTGTCGAGGGAGCTGTTAGGGAAGGTTAGCTACTCAGGAGCCCGATTCAACAGCTAACGGCGATATGACAAAGATTTTGGGGGCTTGGATGAAGCCAAAACAATATTAATTGGCAACATACCGGCAGAGGCTAACCGCCTCGTAGGAAGACTCATGGCGACTACTGGTGTTGCGGATTCAAGCTGATTGATTGTCAACCAGCTTCAAGCCCACCCGTTACGGGAAAAAATGCTCGGAAGATCCCATGCGCGTTGATGGTCGCACCTGGGCCACGTCCCCTGGGGCTGTTTAGCCGGCGTTCCTCCGGACCCTGGGCTTGCCTAAGGGTTTTTTTTTTTTTTTTGGCTGAGATGCAAGGAAAGATGCCATGACCAACCAGGGCGAGGCAGTTTCAATCACCGAAATGCTTAGCTAAGTCCCAGCAAGCCGTCACAGAGCCGTTTACCTTGGTTGAAGAGGAATTGAACATCACGTGACATTTCCTTTCGCGCGAATTGATCAGACCATTCGAGCTACCCGCCAAAGATCTCAGCATCGTCAAACCACCCTCCGATTACGAACTCTCGGCTCAATCGACTACCACAACCCTCTCCACACTACACATCACAATGGCCGGCGCTACTGCTGTTAAGCCCATCACGGGCGTGCGTTTTCCCCCCCTCCGAACATTGCAATTCCGGCAGATCCACGGAGGAAGAAGGAAGAAGGGCAACGGACTGTGGGCTAACGATGACTGACAGATGCTGAGACGCAACCTCGTTCTCGATCTTGGTATCGCCCTCGGTAAGCATATCTTTGTGGAAAGGGCTGGAATTTGCGGATTTGCTGCTGCTGGATTGGGGGTGGCACGCGTCAATTGAGCCTCCTGACTTCAGCATGCAGCGATCTGCTACTCCAGCGTTCCACCCTTTTTCCCGCCATAATCCGAGAACGACTCAATTAACCATGCCTTACAGGTCTCGGTTTCGCCATGGCCAACGTCTACTGGTACGCGATCGATCATCCATCTCTGCAGAAAGTCTCCCCCCAAAACTAAGATTGAATCATAGGTACGGCTTCCACATGCCGCGCACGAACGCCCGCGACAACTACTACGCCAAGCTCGAGCAGCAGAAGGCCGAGGCCCGCAAGGCATAAGCGAATACCAAACAGCCGAGACGAAACGGGAAGGGAAACGAATGGGGATGGTGCTGTTAGATTGGGCGGAGGAAGCACGAGAGGGCATTTGCAGTCATAGACAAGATACGGGCTTCATCAGTTGATCATCCAACCCCGATTGTACCATACAACTTCAGCAATTGAACCAAGAGCCTCTTTATGTGAATTGGTGCGGTGCATGCGTTCGAGTCGATTGTAGTTGCCTTGCTCGGCGGAACGCGGTTCATCAGGGCGATGTCACTGGATTCATACTGCTGCTTCAACATTGAAGAGCCTTGCTTTGCTCAAACTCACAGAGGAGCAGTGCGACAGACTGCAGTATGACTTGAGGTAGACGAGATAACCGAGACCTCTATTTCATGGCGCCAGAGATCACACAGGCTCTGTTTCTCAGATCTGTGTCGATCGAATTCATGATCGATGTCGGAGAGTTGATATGTGATCTGAGGATATAGATACAGCTTTGATTTCGGTGAACTTGAGTCTGTCACCCAATACATATTCCGGCCGGACTCTATCATCGTACAATCGTCTAGGTGGAGTTCATTCATCACCTCTGTGCCTGCTTTGCGCTTCTGATGAGACAACCAAAATATCCGGATGATCTCCAATTTGCGCCTAAGTCGTCGTGGACACATCGGAAACAATGGTTCTAAAGCTCACTCATCCTCCCATGCCTGAGACCATTGATGGTATGACGGCTCATTGGAATGGCCGTCTTGCGATTTGCTGTTACCTGTAGCTTGAGAATTGTGACGAGTGGTGGGGTTTGAATCTGAACCCTCCCAAGCCGTGGTCTCAACCGTGAACGTGCCCTTTTTATCCTGACATCTAGTGAATCACATACAATCAGTAAACAGTGCCCCCCCTGGCGACGAATAACTGTGCGACGTTGACGAAGTGGCATCAGGAGAAATAAAAACTCACTGTCGGAAGAGTCGGTGAATCGGCCAGCAGCGGACCGGGCTGTTTCGGGACTGCGAGTTCTCGACAAAGCACCTGTACTGCGTCATCTCCTTCAACGCGCACTTGGTCAGGTCGACGTCGGCGCCTCCAGATAGCTTGCGCTTCTTCCCCTTGACATCGGCCTGGACGTGCACGTCAAGTTTCGACGGTGGGAACGCGGCACACGGCGGCGACATTTTCTGGCGGCGACGGCGACGGCGCCCGATATGGAAATGGAGATGCCCTCGGCGGCGGCTCTAGCTGGCGCAAGGCTGCTGGGTGAGATCGAAGAGACGAGTCTAGATGAGGTACGCAAAGATCACGAGTCCGTCCTGTTTGCGCACGCTGGAGAGTCGGGTTGAGGGACTTCTTCAATTGGTTCCGGTCGATAAAAGCTGGATGCGTTGATGTTTCCGTCCAACTTTTGGTCCGTGTATCGAACCTCGCCGAAATCCTCACGACCTCTGCCCACCCCATTCTCTACTAAACGTAGCCATCTTCAATCTCATCACTTGCACTCATTTTTAACCCCGCATCATCGATTTGATCACAATGAAGTCGCACATATGCACTGGCACTGACATTGAGCACCACAGATACTGCATGCCCTCCGCATAGCGGTTAATCCCGATGCGCCAACAAATAAATCAAGGCACCCAAAGTCGTATCCCGTTCCCGGCCTCGACGATCTTGTCCATCGCAACTTTCGTGCGACAAAGTCCGCGCCGTTGGCTGTGACCGGCCGCCAGCTACCGCTCGTCTACGCACTCGTCTCGACGCTTTTGTCACATCCGCACAACAAGACGGTACTGATCATCGACACGGAGTATCGCTTCGACGCAACTCGCCTCCTTTGTGACCCAGACGACCTGCGCCACGCCTACGTGCATCGTCCAGCCCGCCGGAGCACCACCGCCAATAGCCGCAGCGGCGGGAGCGGGAGCGGGAGCGGGAGCGGAGGCGGCGCCGGCATCGGCGCGGAGCAAATCCGGGAGCTCGTCGCCGCTGCTGAGAATTGGATGCTCTACGGCGGCCACCACAGCGGCGCCCGGGAATGGTGGGGGACCATCGTCATCGGCGCCCTCGGGGCCGGGGACGTGACGGCCGCCTGGAAAGGATGGCTGCGCGTCGACCGCGAATACGTCTCGGGATTTTCCCTCGGCTGCAGCGCGACGGAGGCTGTGAAGGACCGTCGGCAACGCCAGGAAGCCGTCGATGCTGCGCCGTGGGCGGCCTCTTCGCAGTGGGGTAGTTTCACATTCACAGAGTCTCACTCTAGCACTACGACGCCCGAGTCCAGGGATCCGAGGGATTCGAAGCGTGTTACTGGTACCGACCGATAAGGGGATGCGGAGGTTACAGAGGAGGGAACGAGAAGACGGAGAACGAGTAGCACCATGTGGAGGCGGGGATTGGGAGGAGTGTGCATATAGCAAACGAGCAGAACTGACACTTTTCCTTCTTTGAACACCTATTCCGTACATGTACTTCTTCCACTCTTCTCACTTCCCGAGGTCCATAACTCGTGCGCCAACTCCTCCACTTGTTCCCCTCCCCTCCTCCATCGTTGATCAACAACCCGCGAATCCATTCTGCCCGTGAGGAAACCCACGTGTTGTGGGGTTTCTCCACAGCAGCATGCGAGATGCGAGGGGGAAAACTGGCGTCGGGTTACTCTTTCGAGACAATCTTCGTCTGGGCACTTGCCAAGCAGGATGCGTTTGGCAACTCGGCTTCTCACGGGTGATGATTCTCCAATAAGCAGTAGCGCCAACGGCGGACAATCAGGAAATAAGCAGAGGGATGCAGCTTAAATTCGACGCCGGCCGGGTTCCTTGGCGGACCACTGCGGGCAGCGGCGCGGCGCCAGGTCGTGAATGACGGTGTTTTGCAGGACTCGGCGTCGGGTTCATCAGGGAGGGGATAGTGACTGCCAACAGGGTGTTATACCGATACTCGCTTCTCCTTGCAGTAGTATTGCCGTTGCCCGGTTCGGTGTGTGGATGTCTTTGCGCTCGCGAACCATGCCGAGGCGGTTGTAGCGGAAGAATTACTCGTAAATGACAGAAAATTCCAAAGTATGTTGAAACTACTGCTAGCCAACGTGTGAGCTACTACTGGCCGCTCTAACTCACTGGATAGTTCACGATTTGGTCCACTGACTTGAGAACTGCTCAGAGTGATTCATAGTTATTTGGCGGCTAATGCGCCTATATATTTGTGACCGATGCGAATCTGCTGACAAGCTATTTATGACTCTAGCATCTATCTGTAGTCGTGGTGATCATTGCTGACGCCTTTGGTATCACACTTTTACTCCGTCCTAGTGAATAAAGAAATCAACAAAATGAGGTAGCTCTGAAGAGAGCTTTAACCTAATAAACCAAAAGAAAAAACCGCTAATATCCCGAAAAAATACCATTTTATAGCACAAGGTTGTAAATGCTTTGAAACCCGTGACTCTTTAACCCAAAATCGGTTGCGAACGCTCCTCGAGGGGAGTGTAACACGCGCTACCCTTCTCCTGCATGGCGCGAAGGCAATCCTCTTCGCCGAGGATGTCCTTGCGCAGGGAGGTGACGACCCGCTTGCGGATCTCGCGCTGGATGCCGTAGCGGACGGCGTCCAACACCGTGTTGACGGTAGCCTTGGGCTTGTACGCCGGCTCCGTACCATCCTGGTAGACACCGGTCTTGACCAGGATGCTGTGCCACTCGTTGTCCGCGTGCTCGTCGTACAGGTTGGTCCCGCGGATGTCGGACTCGGGCGTGTCGCCGACAAAGTAGACGGTGTCGGGAGGGGCGTCGAGGCCGTGCTGCTGGCGTCTCCATTGTTGCAAGAGCCTCGTCGCAAACTCGAATGTGCTGACCTGGGGCTTGCCAAAGGCGTGTGTGTGGAGCTTGCCCTTCTTCTTGGTAACGTCCTTGAAGGCGACCTCGAGCATGCGGCGGAGAGCACCCATGCCCAGGCGCACGTTGTCGTGAGCCGCGGACCAGACGACGTCGTTGTGGGAGAAGTAGATTGGTGGGCCCTCGTCAAAGGTCTCGCTCAGAGTACCCATCTTGCCACCCTTGGACATTGCGATGTCGAGCATGATTTGGATGTCACCGGCCCAGTCGCGGGAATCGGCGAAGACGAAGACAGCCTCGATGGTGACGTCGGTGAAGTCACGCTCGCGAGAGTTCTTGAGTTCTTCGGGAGTGAGCTTGCGGAATGGTGTTGTGGCCGAGTTGTGCTTGATGATATCGCCGGGCGTGATGACATCCTTGAAGCCGTAGCCCTCAGCAACTTGACGGCACTTCTCGCCCTCGCCACCAACAACCAGGACAGTCTTGAATCGGTCAGCCATTTCCCTCATGGGAGTGTGGCCACAGATAAATTGTGCGGGGGAGATCTCAATCTCCATCTGTTTTGAAAGGTCGCCGCATCTCTCTTCTTCGGTTTTGCCACCTCCGTTCGTGAGGAAGATGTAAGGACTAGGAAAGTTTATGTCAGTTTCGACTGTCACTGAAAGATGAGGCTTAGATCGACTTACATCTGAATGCCGTATTCGTTCTCGCCGTTGAGCACCTTCATGGCCTCAACAGCCTCGGGGATGGCACGGCCGCCACGGATAAGGACACCATCAATGTCGAAGGCAAAGGCGAAGCTGTCGGCTACGGGAGCATCGATACTTATCGAGGGCGTGACGGGTGACAGAGCGCTAGCAGGGCTTCCAACTGGAGAGTCGCCAGGGGATGATGCTTCTGAGCCGTCGAGCGAGGAATCAGGGGTGCTCAGTGCCATGTTGTCTAGTTGCTTCCGGGCAGCTTGGATGCTTTCGATGAAGCTGCCGGTGGACGAAGCTCGGTGATTGGGAGCCATGGTGGGTGGTTTAGAGAGTGAAGCTCCTCAAAACTGCTTGATCAAATGTGGATAAGAGCTGTAAGCCTGGAGATGTTCAGGCTAGTGGGGTTTGACTTGGAGAGTGAAGAGTGAAGCTGTATCTGTCAAAGACGGAGCTTTCGACGAAGATGATAAGTTGAGATTGGGATGAATTGATAAGACAAACAGGTGTAGATAATTCAAAAGGAAATCGCGGGGGGGCTACCAGTTTATATACTCCCGGTATGAGAACATCTTGACTTGATGCTGACGTCTCTGCTCTCACTCTCTCTCTCTCTCTCCCTGCCTCTCGCTTTCAGAGAAATGCGCGCTTTCGAGACGCCCCTGCGCTACCCTCTTCCAACATGTGGAAGTCTCCGCTAAAACCAGGCAAACGCGGGTCCTTGCTCAGTGACACACACCCATGGGATGAGTTTCTTGAGTCGTGCATGGTCGTGGATACCGTGGAGGCGAAGTAGCATGAGAAGTTTTTTTTGGATCCAAGACCAGCAGCCTTTCTGCTCCACTCAGAACACAAGGACCTTACCTGGTGGTGAAATTTTATGATTATGACAGAATAGGATAAAGACACTGCCCTTTGTTGCGAGGAAAGCATGCTGCAGTCGACCTACGGAGTACTTCCTACTGTACAGAATAAAGGTACTGCCAAATGGAAGAAAAGGACCGGGATGCGGCTACATGCCCAACGGGAGAAAACCTGTGTGGCACCAAAGGTTCCTCCATCTCACCGCCAGGGCAAGACTGGCAGTCCAAAAAACATTGTTCCTGGGCTACTACGGGTCACCAACCCAGATACAAAGTACCGGACGTAGTCCAAGTCACAAAACGGGCGAGTAACCCAGCGAGCCGCCAACAAGAGAAGGGCAAAAGCATGTTTGGGAGGCTCCATACGAAAGTAGAGGGGATCCATCTGGCCAACCGTCATGGTGGAGACTTGGCTTTTCGGGTTCCTCGTTGCGGCTGCAAAAGATTCCGCCGGTGCTGTGCGTGTCTGTAGTGTGTGTGTGTGTCGCGCAAGGCATATGGGATAGGGGCCTCGAAATGCCCCGAGCAATGATGATGATCTGGGTACCGATGCGGCAGCGATCGACCCTTACCCGAGGCGGCCTTGGCGCGCGAGGACGAAGCACATGCGAGCCGCCGTCACGGCCGCCGTTGGACCCTGAGGCAAGATGCAGAGGCGTATTACAGTATGTACAAAGGCTATTATTTGGTGTGATTCAATTTCTCACGCTTTGCGTTCAGCCATGTACTCGTATCTACCTCTGTCATGCTGCTACTACTCCTGCTCTGATCCATCATCTACGTCTGTCGCCAGCGCAAAGCTACGTCCCAAACGTGGAAGGATAAGCCAGAGGAATTTCAAGGCAACTTGGGCTTGTCACAAGGAATCTAATTCGGACCAGGACCAAGGGTAAAAAAGGTAGACAACATGCGGCGTTTCGCATGTCGAGTACTTACTACAATGGACTTCTTCTCTTCAGCATCAGATAAAGCAGCGCCGGCGCAATCTCTGCCCCTCCTTCGCCCGCCTCCTTGAAGACCCCTCCATGACTCCTAATTGGGCGTGCGCCTACTTCCTTATCGACGACTCCTTGCGATACGGCAGGCTGACACAAGGATGGTGCCCGCAGAAAGTCGCGATAGCACCTGGTGGTGGTCCACAATTGCGAAAATGCACTTGCACCATGAGGTGTGAGATTGTGTATCAAGGAATTTGCCCGTGTGGTGGCCCAGCGGGTTCCATAAAAGCGGGCCACGGAGTCTCCGTAGTGACGTCACGGCGAGTGGGTACCGGGGTTGCGGCCACAAGGGTTGCGATGTGCGCAACTCGCAGAACGAACGCCCGTGGCTCGGACGGCTACATCTCATTGGCCGTTGCCATGGACTAGAGGCTCCGTAAGACGGCCCGAAGAAGCAAGTCATCTCTCTTCCACTGGCTTAGGTAATAGAGTTCCCCCCCCCCCCCCCCCTACGGCAAAGAATCGGGCGTCCAGCGGCATCGGGTCCGGAAACCCCTCGGTCCCTTGGCCGTTCGACACCGGTCCTGCATAATTGCGCTTGTCTCACCATTACTAACTAATCGGGACCTTGAAAGGAAATGAGTGAAAGTAGCTGAGGAAAGGCGAGAGAAAAAAAACTCTTCTACTGCTGACTTTTTCTTCCCAGCATCAGAAAGGCCACTTCGTTCCTTTGCCGCTCATCGTTTGTGTCATCGCTCCGAATGGGGCGCATAGTTACTATTCTAGGTTGGTTCATGACTCGGCGAATGACGTCCATCTTTTCCCCTTCTCCATCCAAAGGTACGAATACACTACGCAGGCAGAGTCCAGACTGAGTGCGACTGTGTTCAGGGTAGTTGCGTGAACAGGGCCACAAAACATCACCGAGTCTAGAACACTGATACCCAAAGAAACCACGCATCTCCAGACCATCCACTTATGCTGTACCCGCTCACAACATGTGTATTTTGTGGCCTGTTCCTCTGGAAACTCCGGGGTTTTCATTATTCTGTGACTGACGGTTGACCTCGACGTTTCTCGTGCGGATAACTGGGTATGGCAAGGACACAGGCAGTGTATCTAGTGAACGAAGGCGAATCTTGGTGTATTCGTAGTATGGAAAGGGTTCGAGATAACGATACCCGTCCTGCCGTATTACACGCTTCACCGTACACACCCGAGATATGCGGTTGTACCAGTAGACGCGTATCCCCAGTCGCGGGCCTTTGCTTCCCTCTGCGGCCGGCCTCCCGTCACCGTTTTTTTTTTTCCCCGGCTGCACAACGACGCCATCACCCAACGTTGCCGAGCTGTGAGAAGACGCCTACGGTCGACCAAGCGAAAACCAGCCTTAAGCCCGGCGCTATTACTGTCGCGTCCCGCTGCCGCCATACACGCTACTCGTCAGTCGCATTGTGATGCCGTCACCGTCGGCCAAACTCCATGCAGGCAACCCCTGCCCCCTGTCCGTACCCATACTGTAGGAACGCACCTATCAATGCCGTCTTATTCGTCCGTTGCCCTCGCTTGGACAGTTGGAAAACCACCAAAGACGGTGAAATTGGAAACCGGAACCACAATTCGCTCAAACAACAGGCAGACGAAAGAGAAGTATGAGGGATGGGCAGAAGGGGGCTTTGGCTTGCATACGGAGGCCTGGTCCTTGCCCAGTAATATGAGGATAAGAGGGTTTGATGGAAGGGAAAAGGAAATCAACGGGTTGGCGTGACTGGCCAACATGAGCACGCAAGTGGATTCGAGGAATACCGCTCACTTGCTAATAATCAATCATACATTCCTCAATCCTTGGACTTTTGTTTCATCCTGCGGTGCTTGAATGCGCCGGTTGGAACGGTAGGTGGTCTTTGCAACGGTGTCTCTTTCTTTTCCCCTCCGTGCCCTCCTAAATCCCTCATTCTGTCGTACCTTTTTCTGATTCCTCCACGGGCCGGCATTTTATCTGCTACTCAGCCAATAGGCGGGATATCCCGATACCAAAGCAGTCTAAAACAAACATCCGAGGCCGAGGGTGATAGGCTGAGAGCGCTTTATTGAAGATTAACAAAGAGGCCGCCGTCGACCAGCAACTGCGCGCCTGTCACATAACCACTGAGGTACTCGCAGGCTAGAAATACGGCGG
The DNA here is from genome assembly GCF_030913505.1 of Colletotrichum phormii. Lineage (NCBI taxonomy): Eukaryota > Fungi > Ascomycota > Sordariomycetes > Glomerellales > Glomerellaceae > Colletotrichum > Colletotrichum phormii. The sequence continues at coordinate 932,753 of NW_026851455.1, forward strand.
GCCCGGCGAGGTCGGACGGTACGCCGGTGCGGCCTAGAGGAATGCGGCCCTCCGTGTAGGCCCGCTTGGCATCGTCGGCCAGATCCTCCTCGTTGAGCTGCGTCTTGATTGTACCAGGGAGCAGAGCATTGCAGCGGATATTGCATTTTCCCAAGGCAACGGCAGTGCTCTGCATGAGGCTGAGTACACCAGCTTTGGTAGGGGTGTAGTGAGTCTGCTGGCCACCGCCGACGAGGGCCGAGATGGACGAGATACCGATGATGCTACCTCCAGCGGGTGATTGCTGGCTCATCTGGCGAGCGGCTGCCTGTACAACATAGAAGGCGCCGTCAAGGTTGGTACGGACTGTCTTGGTGAACAGGTCTGGTGTCAGCTCGAGGAACTCGGCGAATGTGCAGATGCCAGCATTGGAGACGCAAATGTCTAGACGGGCGTTGCCGGAATGCTCGACAGCACGCGCAACCAGCTTTGCTGCCGTCTCGGGCTCGCGAACATCGCCAGTTATATCGGCCAGACGGCCCGCGTTGGGGTTCTCCTGCTTCGCAGCAGCGGCGTCGGCAATGAGAGCATCAAGGTGGGGCTGGTCCTTTTCAAGACCCAAATGGTTCACGACAACGTTGGCACCCTGCTTTATGTATTCCAACGCAATAGCCTTCCCGATGCCAGTGGTGCCGCCCGTGATGATGGCAGTCTTGCCATCAAGCAGATTCGTCGGGGCCATCGTGTACTACTTGTAAATATGGCGAGCTTCCCAAAGAAGAAAAGCTATTGTCGTTGTAGTATAGAAGGTATGAAGTCGAAATGAGTTCGGATGCGGGGTTGTCTTGGACGGTAGGACGTCGAATCAGACCCTGGTAATTGGATCGGCCAAAGGGTTAAGCGGTGGACGATTGGCGATGGATGGCAGACGATTAGCGAGTGATCGTGTTCGTGTGTAGAGTCGTTGTAGGCTTCGACTTTGCTCGTGCGTGAGGACGGATGATTACCAAGTCTATATTTGTAGTCGACGATACATGCACGATGGCGTTCTGGTTGGTGCGGAGGAGGCGGGACGGAGCTGTGAGGGCGGAGGGGGGTTATTGTGCAGCGAGGGCGGCTCAAGTGAGACCCGATGACCGAGCCACGACTGCCGCCCGCTGCAGGAGGTGCCTTCCGAGTCCACGATGCCTACCTACTCGGGGACCTTAGGTAAGGAAGGTTGCTTCCATGTACGGTGCCTTAGGTAAGAAGGTAGGTATTAACTGTCACCTGTGTATTAGTAGCCCGGCGCAGCTGCCGATGGCGGACCCGTCCGTGGTCCCCTTTTTATTCGGAATTCCCCATGACCTGTGGGCATCCCACTTTCCACCCCGCACTCTCGGTCATAATTGTAGCGAGCATCCCCCACCAACCACCATGCCAACCATCCCACCTGCTTCCTCTTTCATGCTCTGGCCATGGACGGCTTTTCCTCCACGTTGTTTGGAATTCCGCCACTCCGCCCTCACTGCCTTCCGTCTGGTTTCTTAACTCTTCCGATGCACGTTGAGCAGGGTAATCATAGGTCAGACTAGACATGGAACCCCCACACTCCGCGTGTATTGTGCACTGCTCCGCGAAGCTCAAGTCGATCGTCACAGGCCAAGTCAAAGCCTTTGGTTCAGATACGAACCAGTTCGAGATCTTGTCTACCCAATACTATGTTCGTGGGCGATCATGTGCTGGCATCTTCAGTTCATACCGCCAAGAGACACTGTATCCAATGTATCATGGTCACCAACATGATGTGTAGTTGCCGTAAATATTGTCATAAATCTATTCCACGTGGCACCTAAATAAACCAGGTGATTCGTCATGTACATTGCGCCGATAAGTGATGCTCAATACAGCCACACAGCTGAATCCAACCGCCTCGGTCTAAGTGTCCCCAATAGCCATTCAAGAGACATGCTATTCTACTTTGACAATGTTCCCGGCTCTTGTTACTCGGCCGCAACATCATACACAAGGCCGTTTCTTTATTTCGCTTCCGTCTCCTCCACCGACTTGAGGGGCCTCTCCTACGAATCTGTTAGTACATCTGACAACACAACGTTTTGCGACTGTCTGTCCACTTACGGGGCTGACATTCAGCAGGGCCTTGCCCGAAATCAGTTTCGACCTGACCGCCGGGTTAAGCGTCAGGCCAAAGCCGGGCTTGTCAAGATCAGCCGTCGTCAGGAAGCCCTTGGTGGGGATGGGCTCGTCGAGGAAGAGGTCGCCGAAGACAGGCAGCACACTCTTGCCGTCCGGCGAGTTGGCCAGGTACTCCTGGAAAGGCGTGTTGGGCTGTGACATGACGAAGTGGTAGCTGTACGGGCCACTGGCGTGAGGAACAACGGGAATGTCGTACGCCGAGGCCATGGCCGAGACCTTCAGCAGCTCCGTGAGGCCACCGAGCCACATGACATCAGGCTGGATGATGTCCAGGTTGCGTCCCTCGATGAGCTTGCGGAATCCGAATCGGGAGTACTCGTGCTCGCCAGTGGTGAACTTAATGGTGGGGTGCGCGCGCTTGATCTGCTCGAAGCCGTCCGTGTCATCGGGAGACAGACACTCCTCCCACCAGTTGATGTTGAGGTCCTCGCAGGCCTTTACAATCTCAATCGTGTAAGACACGTTGAGACTCATGTAGCAGTCCACCATGATGGGGAAATCGGGGCCAACGCTTTCGCGGTGCTTGCGGAGGAACTCGACGTTCTTCTTCAGGCCGACGTGGCCGTCCTCTGGGCAGTACGGAAGAGGGACCTTGCCGCCCCAGAAGCCCATCGTCTTGGCTGCCGACGGCTCGGGGCCAGTGCAGTAGAAGTCGAGGCGCTCCTTGGTGGCACCTCCAATCAGCCTGTATACAGGTTCGTTTCTCACCTTGCCAAGCAAATCCCAGATGGCGAGATCGATGACGGAGATGACGGCAAGAGGAAGACCCTTTCGGCCGTAGAACATGGAACCTCTGTACATCTGCTCGAACAGCAAGTTGGTGTTTCGGGGATCAGCGCCGATGAGGAAACGCTCAAAGTGCTGGTGGACGAGCCAGCACGCCGGAGGACCTGCATGAGACCTGGTCAGCAAAATCGTCCTTCGTCATGTCTTCTCGTGTGATGTGTTCAAAACTGCGCACCTCCAAAGCCGGTAGCAATGCCTACGGTGCCGTCTGTCGCTTCGATCTCGATGAGGAATGAGCCCAGGACATTAATGCCCCAGCTAGTTCTTGAGTTGCGGTACTGCTCCCATCGCGAGCAGGGCGTGGAAATGGGACTGTCAATCAGCCTGTTTGTCGCGTTATTAGCTCAAGTCGTTCGTTGCGTGACAAAGCTCATCCAGAGCAGCGCTACAAACTTACCAGTGACCACCCTTGACATTGTGATAATCACCACCGGAACCAACGCCGCCGATGACGAACGTCCGAATCTCCTTGATGGAGGGAAAAGATCTCACGGACGCCATTGTGTTGTCTCCAGTATCCGTGTCTGCCAGTGTATTGAGCAAGGGAGGGGAGGGGAGGGAAGAGGGGGGTTTTGAGAATGGACAGGTGAGACACGATACAATGATGGGAGAATCAAGTGAGGGGGAAACGGAGGGGGAATTGGGTTCGTGGGCGTCTTTTAAGAGGGACGGAAGACTACCTGTCGCCGGGATTCCAAGACATGTGAGCCCAGTGAACAGGACAGGAGCAAAGGTGCCATGGTGACCGAATCGGACGAAAGTCCACGTAAGTGGGGTCTAGACACAGCAGATTCAACACGAGTCGGCTTGGAGCCAGACTGATTTGTGCTATTGTGGTGGACGGTGGTGGACGGGAAGGTTTTGGAGATCGGCAGCAGATGCACCGACAGGCGGAAACAGGGGGAGGGCAGTGGGCTACGGGAAAGGACCCCTCCCCCTCATCCAATCCCCATCTGCCGGACTCGGATGTCGGGTGTCATTCACATGGCCTTCCTGAGGCTTTCACAGTTGCAAATGGCCAGCGGCGAAGCGGGAAACATCGTGAGATAGCAGCCGCTGTGTGCTCTATTTGAGATGCACTCACTATACGATGGGCAGACACAAGGACACATTCATGAGGGACACTGCTTCAGTCATACACAGTTTCCTGACGGACAGCTATGTGCTCATATTATGTCAACTTATATCCGTAGAAAACCGACATATGCCAGTCCAATGGCCTCTCACTTCGTTTCCGGCCTAGGACCGATGGGATGATGGCATAGGGCCAATCGGGCAATTCAGGAGTGGCTAGGTATCTGTGCAAGCATTGCTGCAGGCATTGAGTCGTCAACGAGTTGAGGGTGTGTCAGAGGGCGCATGATGATGGACAAGATTACCGTGGGGGCACGAGGGGTGATTCTTGCGCGTCTATCGAGCAAATCGATTTAATCCCATCGCTGAGAGTATCCGTACACACATAATTGACTTTTCAAGGGGTGGTGAAGGGCACGATCCCGGTTGCTCGGGACGGGAGAGGCCGTAACTGCGAAGGCGTATGGCACGCCGCACACCAATGGATCCATGGGCTAAAAGCTACGACCTAGGTATGGTCAAAAAGAACCTAAGGTACGCGTGTCATGGTCAGAACATGGCTAACCCGAACCATAATTGCTGTCCTGAATGTTTACCCTTTTTCTTCTTCTTCTTCTCATTTTGTCGGTACCTAAGCGCCTACACAGTAAGGTAATGAAGACCGTGACTCGGTCAAGCTTTATCCCAGCAGTGTCGAAATGCACGCGATTTCCTTTGCAAGTCCCCGGCTGGTCACGGGCGACTTCGGAGACATGGGATATCTTGGCCCGAGAACTGCACCGAATTGCCCGATGTGGGTCCCACTGTTGCTGGTCCGAGGCATGCCGCACCGCACGCTTTCTCCTCTGCCTCTTTCCATCTTACGTACAAAGGACTCTGAGCCTTGCCGCGCATTGGAAGCCACACGGAAGATGATACTCACATGACCTGACCGGTCCAGGCCCAGACTAGAACCCAAAGCCGATACTAGGTACGCCCGGCGTCCCGTGTTCCTGGTGAGATGAAATACGGAGACGGAGGACTATCTTTTTTGCCATCCTCCTCTCAAGCAATTCCCCCCAAAACACGGATGAGACTATACGGATGGAAGATTGAGGCGGTGACCAAGGCAAAAATAACGCGCACCAGACGGCCAGCTGATCTTCTGTGTTGCATTGGGTTTGTGGTGTTAATTTTCTACGAGGCGCACAGCCGTGACCTGGGTACCTCACGATGTTCGCCCAGAGTACGTACCTTTGGCTGGGGCCACAGCCACCTCCACAATCTGTATGTGGCTAGGTGCGTGATGCCTGACCCAATGGTAGAGGCCAATCAACCCCACTTCTTTCATCCCCGAAGGATTCATTGGCTGAGATAACTGGGGGAGGAAGGCCTGGGACGGGGATACCTCATGGGCCTCGGAAGGCGCTCATCTGTCAGCGGTTTCTCCGCATTCTCCTCTCCCTCGTGCGGGCACTGGTGCGTGCTTCCTTCTTCTTCCCCACACAATCCATTTTCGATTCTGCCGCCCCCAACCGCTGGCAAACCTGAATGAACAAGCCTGGCTTTCGCTTCACCCCGCCTTCTTTCTGACCTTGTCTTGAACATGGTACCGTAGTCGTTGTCAATCTGCTGGATTGCAAAGGACAAGTGCTTTCTCAGGGAACCGAGAACCCTTCCGTACGGGCTTGCGCAGCCTAATATTCCTTGGCCCTTGACGTTGTCTTGATAGTGTCACCAAGGTACAAACGTGCTTGTTGTTGTGCTCTGTTCCCACGGCCCACGCGTACGGGAGCGACAACCAAAGGAGAACAGAGAAGCAACGACCTGCTCGACTACTATCTACGTGTTCTGAATTGAGCCTTGTCAATTGCTTGCGAGGCAGCGGTAGCAATTTATCTACCTTTTCAAGCCTACCTTTCGTATTCAAGACGTTACACGTCTACAGACACCTTGGGTAAGGTACCTTTCCTTTGGCCCATTGGGACGGTCAATTCAGCTCATCAGGCCCATCCCTCTTTCCCCATCTCTTCCAGTCCAATTAAATTCCATCCCCGTCACGTATTTCCAGCTTGCCCTCTCCACCTCCGCTTCCTTCCCCTCCCCCGAACTTGCTTCCCCGCTCCCTTCCTTGTCGTTCTTTATCTTGTTCAGTCCTTTCTGGTGTCTGTCCAACAGCCTGGACTCCGACTGGAGTGTGGCACGTGTGGGACAGAAAAAAAACACAAAAAAAAATACCCCGAGCCTCTTCTTTCCCGACCCCAGCCTCCGGTGCCCTTTTTTTTTCTCCCACCCTCTGCTCAACATTAACCCGAGATTCCCAAGCTTCTCCCGAATCCGCGCGTTGGAATCTCGCACAAACGCCTGCGACTCCAATCCATACGCACGCCTACGCGTTCGCCTTCTATCCGTGTGTGTGTGTGTGTGCGCGCGCCCGCCCTACCCAACCATTCGGCTCTGTGCCTGCGCCGCACTTGCTCTTCAGATACAGATCTCTCGGCCTTGTTTTACCCTTCCGCCTGCCATTGCTCGGAGACTGCCACACCGAGGATGCAGCACAACGGCCACTCCCTCAGCAGCCGGTCATCGCCTGCAGCTAACATCAAGTCTATCCAGCACAACCGTAGCCAAAGCCATGACCAGAATCAGTCTCATAGCCAGGACCTGGACTCTGACGACGGCAACCAGCTGCAAAGCGGAGACGAAAACGATCTTGACCAAGACGATCAGGATGTCACCCGCCTTGGGAAGCGCAAGAGACCCATATCTGTCTCGTATGTCGTTCTCCCTCCTAGCTCACCTCACCTCAAGCCCATGCCACTCACTCTCACTCAACCCTATTACACCTGCCTCCCTCATCTCTCAAGTCATATCAAGTCCGGCAGTCTGGGTGCCTTGCTCCCTTTATCCACTCACCCACACGCCTCTCTACCTTCTCTCCTTTGCCCTGTTTCTTGTCTTTAATTGCCCCCCTTGGGCTTTGCCCCCATGTCCCCCGAACCACAATCGCCCGAACCCGTGCCTTCCGAGCAGAATCCTGAAGCTAACAATCCAACTCCAAGATGCGAGCTGTGCAAGCAGAGAAAGGTTACACCATTTCCCATTTCTTTTTCCGTCCCATGCTCTTCCTTTTGTGCTGCATGTCACCTCTCCATATTACACATCACTGTGTCATGACTAACTCGTTTATACCCCGAGAGGTCAACGATTGTTCTCCATCCTCTTTGTTATTCTTTTCCTGCCTCAGATACTTACTCAGATCTAAACCTGGATGGAATCTGTGGCTGACTCGCCTCGACTGAATAGGTGAAATGTGACCGTGGACAGCCCTCCTGCGGCTGGTGCAGCCGCAATGGAGCCTTGTGCGAGTACAAGGAGCGCAAGAAGCCCGGTCTTCGCGCCGGCTATGGCCGCGAGCTGGAGCAGCGACTGGACAAGCTCGAGGAGATACTCAGAACTCATTCCGAGATCCTCCAGGCGACCCTGACATCCAACCAACACCACGGTGTGGCACCAAGCATTCGGAATAGTAACCCGAGTCTGCCGAGTGATCATGGCACACCGCGAGAGACCAATGCCTTGTTCCGGCCGTCTGAGTCCCATCGAACGCCGCAGGCGGAGACGGCTCTCTTCCTTCAAAAACCATCATCCTACCCCTCAACCTCGCAGTCCATGGAGTTCGGGATGCCGCCCCCCACTCCATCCATGCACGAGTTTCAAGGTCAAATGCCCATGACCAGCATGGCTGCACCGCCGAGCCATATTACTGCCATGTCACACCCTAGCAGTGCGGCGCAGGAATATTATGGCACAAATCAAACACAACTTCACTCTCCAGATGTGGCCATGGCACAAAGTCAGACGTCGACAGCCCCAGACCAGGAGCTACCGCCCTACGACCTGCTTTACGCCCTAGTCGATCTGTACTTCAAGCACATCAACACCTGGTGCCCCATACTCCATCGGAAGACGACCTTGGATTCTTTATTTGGCCCATCCACCCTTGAAGAGACAGATCGTATTCTGTTACATGCCATTGTTGCCACAACGCTCCGATACTCTACTGACTCAAGACTGACCGAGGAAAGTCGGCAGCATTACCATTCCATATCGAAGCAGAGGGTCTTGCTCTATGGCATGGAAAATTCCTCGGTCAAGGCCCTGCAAGCCTTAGTGATTCTTGCTCTGGACCTTGTCGGCAGCAGCAATGGCCCCCCTGGCTGGAATATCATGGCTCTGATAACGAGATCGGTTGTCCAACTTGGCCTGGCCGTTGAGAGCACCTCATTCTCAGTCTCGCCCAATTTTACCTCCATTTATACGCTGAGGGCCATGATTCTACCAGAACCCAAGGACTTCATTGAGGAGGAATCGAGGCGGCGGCTCTTCTGGATGATTTACCTCCTCGATCGGTACGCCACTCTGGCCACTGCCTTTGAATTCGCGCTGGACGACAAGGAAGTCGATCGGACCCTACCATGCCGGGATGATCTATGGCTCAAAAATCAAAAAGTTGAGACACGATGGTTCAGAACTCAGGACCATTCTGAGGACACAACCCCCGAATATGAGATCAACAAGCCCGAGAATCTTGGTGCTTTCTCATATTACATAGAAATCTTGGCAATACTGTCCAAGATTCACAAGTTCTTGAAGCAACCTGTCGACATCAGTGCTCTCAGCGATGTGGAGCAATGGCAGATGCGCTACAAGGAGCTCGACAACATGCTCACATCCTGGAAGTTTGGTCTTCCCGGGGAGTACGGCAATATGGCCAAGTTGTTCCAGCCCGGTAATAAGACACTGAACTGCGGCTGGGTGATGCTGCATGCAACGTACCACACGGCCGTGATCCGATTGCACTCGTCGGCGGCGTATCCGACAACCCGTTCGCCCATCTTCACCCCTTCATACAGCGCCTCGCAACGCTGCCACGGCGCTGTAGAGAACATTGCCGCGCTAGGTGAATTTGTCGTCAATAATGGTCTTTTGGCAAAGCTTGGCCCTCCCTTTGCTTTCACCCTATGGGTGGCCTCGCGTCTGTTACTCGTCCATGGCTCTACCGTAGAGCATAAGCTCTCGCCTCAGATCCAATTCTTTGTCGAGACGCTACGAGAAATGGGACGCTACTGGCCTGTAGCTGCACGCTATTGCGGCCTCTTACAACGTGTTCTGGATGAACATCGCGACAGCGAGCGTCAAGGGGAAGGCGTCACACCCAGTTCGGTCAAAATACTAGCCGACATGCGTCGCACGGCATTCGACCTCGACTTCCTGATATCCCGTCAGCCCCGTGCCAACGGCATGCCAAATCATAGCCGGCTTCCCAGCGTCACACCGGCCAGAACCCCAGCACCAAACGAGCTCGAGTACCTGGATGTATTCGACTTCTTCAACGTGCCACGTCTACCCGCAGGTAACGAAATCCAGCATGCCATGAACGGCAGTAACGGGCAGAACGGGGCCACGTCGGGCATGGATGCTAGCAGTGAGAATGGCGGTTCCAACGCGCCGCCAGCGCCGGGGAACGAGTTCAACATTACGAATTTCATGGTTGACGCCAACAGCGACTGGCTCTTCAAGCAGGAGGGTGCCAAATTTCTTTCATGAACAGAACTGGAGGGCCGGTACGAGTGCGGATTTGCAAGATAGGATGGTCCTAAGCGTGCGTGGTACCTTTCCGGATTTATTGGGGCATCATTTCATGTGGGAGCTTAGCAAACAAAGTCTCCTACTTTTGCGTTCGACTTAGCGACCTTTAGTTCGGAACTGGCATTTGGAGGCTTGTATGATCATGATGGACGTCACGCAAGGATGAGCGTGAGTGGAAAAAATAGGACTATCATAGTATTGAGGAGGATGAGGATGAATAAGGAAACGGTGGCTTGTCGATGATATCGCGGAAGATAATAATGAAAGAAGAGGATGACATGAAGCGCTACCACATAATCTCGAACTTCGTTTTCTATCCATAGTTAGTTCGCGTTCTTCATCGCAGGCCTCATCTCGGCGGGCCATTCCGCCTCTCACATGAGGTAGGTGCTGGCCAGGCCTAGCCGCCTTGGACACACCAAGCCCAGCTGAATGTTGTGCAACTCGTCGGCTCTTGAAGTATGTGCTATAGGTGTTGGTAGGATCTGATTCATTTCTATGGGCCTCTAAACGCGGAAAGGTATGTGACCCAGAGTACAGCTCCTGGCTGCTCTGAAGTAAAGCTCATATACTTCGGGACAACCTGCAATGTATGGGAACGTGGAAGTGTCCGTTGGCGAATTGCGCCTCGGCGTTGGTACAAGTACACAGAGCATGGTTTTCCAGAGGCCAAGGCGAAAAACCCTCATGGTCGTTATGTGATGGAAGAAGCCTGCGAGATATCAAGAGACTTGATGGTCCAGCTGGCCCTTGAACACCCCCATGTAAGCACTGCCATGAGGCATATAATACAATATCTAGCGAGATCGGAATCGGCCTGAAACAGATCGCCCATCTAGAGTCAGTCCTGTGGCTAGGACGGGGTCAAGACAGCGGCTGCTTGGGTCTGTGGCACGTTTACGTGGGCCATATCACATGTATATACGTGATAGATCCAAACCATCGTTGGCCGGTAGGTCAACCTACAGCAAGAGAGTACAGACTGCGGACAGACAGAAAGGGGCAGTTCACTGGGTCTTCAAAGTCACAGCATTGCTGAACCCTTGGGTGAACGGAACACGGCTCACTACTGTGCCTAGATTACTTGGACCTGCGAGAGAAGTAGCTAGATTCATATCTGCAATAGTAGGCAACTTCAACATTTGTGTCACAATGAATCGAGAAGTAGCGGGACGAACAGAATAGCGAACGAAAGAGACAGGGTATTTATTCATCATGTGCACGAAGATTGAGCACCTTGCAAATTGCTTCCAGCCCGAGGAAGATTGAACCTCATGCGACAAATAGCAGACATGCCGCGCCGCCAACGCCCCGTCATAAGACGCTTTTCCAAACGCCCGTTGTAACATCAGAATGCAAATCGACCAGGCCAGCCATCCTCTCAACCGCAGCAGACACTTGGCTCCTCGATCCCAACAACATTGTTGGGAGCTGCTGCCGCAAGAGCCTCCAGAGTGACACGAATAACGAGCCAGTCGCAAAGGAACTTGCCCAGGCCAGCGCCGATTATGATGGAAATGATGAGGTAGCCGTTGTAGTACATGGCCAGCAACATGACAATGTATGCCAATCCAAACGTGGCGGCGTGGATTACGGATCGGATGAGCTGCTGCAGCGGCGATGCGCGGAAGACGAGCGTCTGGGGAGCAACGACGGCGGGGCAGTCCGTCTCCTTGGGCATGCGGGCTTGGAGTTCGGCGGCGCGGGCTTGGAATTGGCGCTGGATGAGGGCGTCGTATTCTTTTCCGAGTCGGCGGAATACTTCGAGGAAGACGGTGAGCAGACCGACACCAATGCAGCTGGCGGCGAACATGCCGGCGTTTTTGATCTGCCATGAGGACGCGAGGAAACCTATCGCATCGAATCATTAGCTTCCATCATTTCCCGACTATAGGAGGGTATACACCAGAACACTGGTATTTGCCTCGACAAGATGCGCTCATTGTACTTACATGCGTCAATGGTGTACCAGTTCCATAACATCTAGTCGTCATGTTAGTCGAGCACATGTACTCGGAGGCCGGGGATAGTAACATACCGACATCTTGCAGTCCGTCGAGCTGGCCATCGAACTGTGGTCCATGATGGGCTAGTTTGGCAAGCTAGAAGCTTGTGTGTGAAGGGAGAAGAGAAAAGTTTGAGCCAGCAGATGCAGTGGAGCTTGGCGTCGAATGAGGCTATTCAGAGTATGAGAGTAGCAGATACAGTTCGGGTGTCGCAGGTACGATCGAACGGGATGCGATGCGATCGGTTGAGGCGGTCGATTGAGTAGATGCGAGGCAACTGGTGGTGAGAAATGGTTCAGGTTGGTGTCGCTGAGCACTGGCAGACGGAGAGAAGACGTCGGTGGCCACCCCGCAGGCCGTCCGCGCTGGAATCGCTCGATATCTATACGGGCTCGAGACCCGGAGTTGGCCTCGAGGCTGGATGGATAGTGGGTGGATATGAGAGAGTTGAAGGGACGTCCCACAGATACAGGGTCAGCACGGGCGGAACGATCAGCGATTGCAGAACTGTAGGAGTGACAGGGACCTGGAGAAGAGCAAAAATGGCACATATAACGCAAAGAGAGGGCAAAAAAGGTATGCGGAGGGGGATGTCACTACTTATGGGTTAGCGCAAATATGGCTGGCAGATCCTGGTCAGTCAACGGCAAAGGTGGTGCTGCGCAAGTTTCAAGAGGGGTCGGCATGGGACACGAGCATGGAGGGATTGAGTATTGGGACTGTCTGTTTTCGCTTTTGACGATTCAAAGGGTTCCACTCATGCTGGTCAACCAAAATGATGTTACGTTGGTATGGGACGGTTGGGCGTTGGATAATTGACAAGTACCCGTATTACGACAGCAGACCCTCTATCTTGCTCACGCTAATCTGGCTTCAGCGTTTGCCAAGGGAAACCGAGAAGGAAAAGACATCATTAGCACCTTACCTGGTCTTAACTAAAGCTGCCAGACGGCAACAGACTGAGAGTGTTTCCGAAGATGATTCCAATCTAGGTGGAGAGCGATTCAACTCTTTTGCCACCGAAATCGAGTTAGATTGGAATTCACAAGCCGTTGCAATATGCGACTCGATACTAAGATACTGTGCAGTATGACTGCAATGACGATACTTGCTGATGACAAGCAACGCAAACCCACCAGGCGCATCTTCAATGAGTTGATTTCGATTTCCTGGGTTGCATAGAAAGATATCTTGGGTACCTATTGTATTCCATAACGCTTTCGTCGTTCAATTGACGGTGATCGCAAAAGCCACCCGACCCGAGTGTGGGTCTCCCGTTTGCCAGGTTCCGCTGGAGCCATCTCGGATGAGCATTCAGCCTGTTAAGCTAGCCCTAGAGCATACCTTATTGAGGTTGATCCGCCCTGCTGGAAACAACGACTCGGCGCCAAAAGAGGCAATGGCTTGGACAAGCTGGAGATGACCTTCACAACGTAAAGAGGTTTTGGTGAGTCCAAGGTTCGCAGCAGAGGTGACTGGTAGTTCGGGATGAGGGCAAACATGGCAGGAAGAACCTTGACGGTCCCGAGGGCCGCGCCGCTCCTGCAGCCCGGCCCCACACGCCAATGTGGGTCTTGTAGTTCGGTTCCCACGCGATACCCCGGTCCAGACCCGCTTTCCAACAGAAACTTGCTCAAAGATGCTCAACTTGCTCACTCCCTTTCACCACACGATCATGTTTTCCGTGTTTGACAATACCTTCATGGTACCATCGCTCACTTCATCCGGCTCATGTTGCCCTTTTTCGCTCATAGATTGCTACCTTCAAGCACTTGTTCTCTCAGTTCTCCCGCATTTTAAACAGCCTATTCACCATGGGTCTCCTAACGTGCTCACTTCCGGCTCATTCCCCGCTAATGTGCTCTAGAAACAGTCCAAGGACCCTCGTTCCTTTTGCGAATAGGTAGTATTAGATCTTTGAATCTGGCCAGCCCCTCCCACCACCCTCCAGAACCGGGGAGTAATTATTGCCTTGGCCAAACTCAGCGCAGCTATTCTTGATGACACAGGAACTTGCTCAAAAAGCAACTGTATAAGCGGGTTTCAATATGGGGATTCTCTTTAAGAGTGACACCAGTGGTTCCGTAGCCCTCCTTCCGGCTCCAAACATCGCGGAGCCGCCCCAAACCCGGAAACATTACCAAGACCCCTAGATTAACTAGCCACCTTGAAAACCCCATAACCCGCCGTGACGAGCTCCTGGAAACCTTTTCAAATCCCGCCTGGTCCCGTTTCTTCTACTCGGATTATGCTACTACACTGCATCACCGGTGCCACACCATCCTACCTTTAAGAGTCTCTACCTCGCTGGCTGCTATCTACTGACATCTGCTCTCATCCTTTACCATACCGCCCACCGACATCTTTCCACGCTATCGTTCACATTGTCCTCCGTCCATCTTGCAAAATTTAACACTCTTTGCTCTCATCTCATGCAACCTGATATTGTATTGAGACTGACAATTCGACGGCACTTACACATACGTCTACCACCTCAACCATCTGCGCACTAGCATCTTAAAGCAGAATACCTCCAAGGAGTCGAGGTGTCAAGACGGCGCTGAGCGCTGTCACAAGATACAGCCCGACCCTTGGTCGCCTCACGACACCTCCATCAACACCATGGATTCTCAACTCAAGTCCCATGTGGCGGCCCGTCATATCCAGAATCTGAGCGATGCCACCACCATAGAACCTCACTGGGGCTACGTGGATCGAGCCCTCCCGTGTACGAACGACGCCGGGTCCTGCGCCTACCTTGATGTTGTCTACCACTCTCACGATTTGGGCATGCTATATGTCGGTATTATGTGGGCAGTTATTTGCGCCATCTTGTTAATATGGGCCATTGGTCGACGAGCACTACCGTCTCTCTCTGAGGAGGACGTCCTTCGAGCTGCTCTTCTCGAGGATACTCGTGCAAGCAAGAGCTTCCTCAACCGCCTCCGCCAGACGACCTCATCCGCAATCAACCGATACCTCCTCCCCGACAGCGTCCGTTCCATCTTCGGTAGGACTACCCGCCTGCAGGTGTTGATCTTGGCGGTATTTTCCGGTTATCTCTTGATCTTCTCCTTTGTCGGCATTGTCTACAACACCTGGATCACCCCCGTCAAGAAGATGCCAGGCGTCTACAACACCAGAGTCAGTCTCGGCCCCTGGTCTGATCGTATTGGGATACTTGCCTATGCTCTCACGCCTCTGTCCGTCCTCTTCTCGACACGGGAGTCGATTCTCTCCCTTCTTACTGGCGTCCCCTACCAAAACTTTAACTTTCTTCACCGCTGGGTTGGTTACATCATCGTTGTCCAGTCCAGTCTGCACACGATCGGCTGGCTGGTGATCGAGGTCCGTCTCTATCAGCCTCAGCCCACGGTTGCCAACGAATGGATATCCCAGCTTTACATGATTTGGGGCTGCATCGCCTTATTCTTCCTCATGGCCCTCTATATCCTCAGCTTGCCCCCGGTCATCCGTCTGACTGGCTACGAATTCTTCCGCAAGTCACACTACGTGCTCGCCATGTTGTACGTAGGTGCTTGCATCGGTCACTGGAAGAGCCTGGAGTGTTTCATGATTCCGGCTCTCGTTATCTGGTTCATGGACCGCTTTGCCCGTGGTGTCAGAACTGCGTTGATGCATCACAATTTCATCGAGGGCAAGGGTATGGGCTTCTCTGCTGCACAGGCGGTCATGACCGTATTTCCCGATCCCGAGAATGGCGACGTTGTCCGACTCGACTTCAGCCACCCCCACGATGCCTGGAAGATTGGCCAGCACTTTTACCTGTGTTTCAGCGAGAGCAGCATCTGGCAATCACATCCCTTCACGCCACTCAACGCCCCTACTACTGTGAACGGGAAAACGAAACATTCCTACATTTTCCGCGCCAAAGGTGGCGAGACGAAGAAGGTTGCTCAGATTGCTGCGCGCAAGCTCGCTGCCGGTCCTGTTGAGAAGGGTACCGCCGGTCCAACCACTCCCGTTGTCTTGACTGGACCTTATGGCGACCCGATTCTGAGAAACATCACGTCAGACGTCAACATTCTGTGTGTCGCTGGTGGCACTGGTATCACATATGTTCTCCCCGTTTTGATGAGTCTGAAGAAGCACTCCGGGGCATCCAGAAAGGTTGAACTCGTCTGGATTGTGAGACGTACAAACGACGTAGCTTGGGTGCAATCCGAGCTTGATGCTTTGGGAGCTGAGCAAGGCCCAAATGTGGTGGTTCGCATCTTTGCCACACGCGACTCCGGCAATGCCCTCACTCGCTCCGGACAGTCCGGAGACCTCTCAGAGTCGGAGTCTTCGTCTGATGCTGGCAACAGCTCGGGTGAGAAGCAGGTACAGGTGTCGGCTCGGGCGATAGACCAGGTGCGTGTCAACGACACCCGCCGCCATCCCGAGCTGGCGACAGTTGTCCGAGAATTTGTCGATGCCACCGTGGCTGGGCGAACGGCGGTCTTCGCCAGTGGCCCTGGCGGTTTGATGTCCGACATGCGACAGGCGGTGGCCCAGTGTAACTCGGTGGGCAAGGTCTGGAACGGCGAAGAGCGGTATAATGTGTCACTCATCCATGACGAGCGTATGGAGCGATGATCACAACAGGACAGCCCGATTTGTGGCCGATGTTGTGGTTTATGTTGATTTGGAATGCATTTGAAGCCTTATGAGTTAATTTATACCCTAGATGATCTATTTCGCAGCTTTTACTTAAATAAATCTACGTCTACTTTAATGCTGCGCCTTTAGGTATGGGTGAACCGTTTTAGAAAGATATCATCTTCAGTGTACATATCATGGTGTCGCAAAGCCGTTCGGTCGGTATAAATATCAACATTTATTTCCTAGCTTTGTGACGGGGATGTGGAAGAAGGAATTAGATGAAGCTTATCGATTCCCCCAACGTAAAAGCGAGCACCTAAGCAGGCCGCTTGTGTGGGAGTAGGGAAGTATAATTGACCCTACTTAGACTATATCAAGTAATCAAGGCTTATAGAGGTCTAGCTAAAGCTAATTAATAAAGCTATTAAGGCCTCTAGTTACTATAGATATTTATACTAAATAATTATTAATAGAGGCATAGCCGTCTTTTTATAATAGCCCGCCCGCTTATTACTATTTTATTAATAACTTTATTAGTTCTTTTACTTATTTTTGTCAAGGGCGGTAGGAGCAATGTTGCAACTCGTACTTCCTTTCTCAACTGAGAATCCTCATATGAGGAAGGGAAGGTTTCCTATTCCTCTAGCTAGGTCTATATGTCCTTTTATCTACTATTACCCTAGTATCTCCCTTATATCTATGACGGTGTGGGCCCCACAAGGGCAAATGTGGCAGCAGACATAACAAACCATTGCGCTAAATGCGCACCCGGGCTTATTCGGCCAAAAGGTACGTAATGAACAGATCCCTCTCTGTTCATTCTGCTGCACTTAAGTACGTATGCACGGCTCGTAAGGCTTACGGCGTAGCCTAAGCCCACACAAGGCTCCAGCCCGTGACACTAGCTATTCATTTAAAAATCAAGTTTTCTATAGTTATTTATTTAAAGATTAAGGTTCGGTCTTTTAATAATTTCGATCTTATATTCGTAATTAAAGTTTTCGAGCTATTTAAGGAGTTTATATTAAACTTTATTAACGTGGTTCATCAGTCAGCCGGCCGGACCAGTCAGCCGGACGTTTTTTCTAAACACACTTATGTCCAAACCACTTAAACCTTTGACGCGTAAAATCTCAACAACCATAATGCCAATCTACACCCAAGAAGACAAAGTCATTCTCGCAATTGAAGCGATCCGATCGACGCGCGCTGCAGGTGGTAACTTGAGCATTTCGCGTGCCGCAAAGACCTACAGTATCCCGAAGAGCACCTTAGCCGATAGAATGAACAACCGACCGCGACGCGAACAAGCTCAACCCCAACGACGTAAACTCGATCCGATCGAAGAGAAAACACTTCTCCAATACGTTATTGAACAGGATTCCAGAGGATTTCCTTTGCGCCTTAGCGGTGTGGAAGATATGGCCAATCTCCTGCTGCGAGCCCGTAATGGCAAGCCTGTTGGCAAGCGATGGGCCAGGCGGTTTGTGGACCCGCAGCCTGCTCTGAAAACCAAGTTTAATCGTCCATACGATTATCAAAGGGCTCTTCAAGAAGATCCTCAGGTTATATCAAAGTGGTTTGCGCTATTACGCAACATGATGGCCAAGTATGGCATCCAAGAGGGGGACCTATACAATTTTGACGAAACTGGCTTCATGATGGGCATGATCACCGCGTCAATGGTGGTAACACGCGCCGATCGACGCGGCAAAGCAAAGTCTGTCCAGCCTGGCAATCGTGAATGGGCTACAGTCATTGAATGTATCAATTCGGGCGGGTGGTGCATCCCTCCGTTCGTGATCATCAAGGGCGCATATCACCTTGCCAGTTGGACCACGGAATCAGGTTTCCGGGCAACTGGGTCATCAAACCCACGGCTAATGGATGGACGGATAATCAGACGGGTCTTGACTGGATTAAACACTTCGACAAACATACTAAGAACCAAACGAAGGGCGTCTACCGGATGCTCATTGTCGACGGCCATGAGAGCCATTTATCGGCCGAATTCGACGATTACTGCAAGCAGAACAATATTATAACGGCCAGTATGCCTGCACATTCATCGCATCTACTACAGCCATTGGATATTGCCCTTTATTCGCCTTTGAAACGCGCATACGGTGATGAAATCAACCTATTTATCAGAGCCTCCATAAATCACATCACCAAGTCTGAGTTCTTTATTGCCTTCCACCAGGCCCATAATAAGGTTTTTAATAAGGAAAACATCAGGTCTGCTTTCCAAGGCGCTGGAATTTCACCATGGGACCCAGAGCATGTCATCAAAAAGCTTGATGTGCATTTACGGACGCCTACACCTCCTATAGCCAACCCTTCAACACCACCACCTTGGCAGTCGCAAACGCCCTCTAACCCACAACAAACCGTCTCGCAGTCCAACTTTATCAAAAGTCGCATCTCTGCTCATCAAGGAAGCTCACCGACACCAATTATTGCTGCAGTTGAGCAATTGTCAAAGGGTGCGCAGGCAATGGCGCACTCAATCACTATTTTGACTGATCGGCTTCGTACCCTTGAGGATGCGAATGTAGCACTTGCTAAGCGTCGGAGGGCCAAAAGGTCACGTGTGCAGCTTGGAGGGGCACTTAGTATAGAGGAATCTCAGGATTTGCTGGAAGAGAAACAAAAAGGTAAACGTCCAGCGCCTCAAGAGGACGACGAGGGGGTCCATCAAAGAGAGCCCAGCCAGCTCGGAGACGCTGTGGTATGTGTGGTGAGACTGGGCATAACGCGCGAACCTGTTCCAAAGATGTCGAACCCTCAGGAGATTCTGATAGCGACAACTAATAGTTGATTTAATGCGTTGTGGTTGAGAAATACTAGATGTTGTTGTGTACGTGGGAAAAAACGTCCGGCTGACTGGTCCGGCCGGCTGACTGATGAACCACGTTAAAGCTTTTATTAAAAAAAGTACCCTTCTACGCAATCTAGCCATATTATTAACTATATCCTAAGTTTTATATAATATAATATTCAGATAAGAAAACGGTAAGTGTCACAGACCCGCTGTCCTAGCCCCCAACCTTGAGGTTGGTGTTGAGTAATCCGGTGGCCGGGTTACATAAGCCTGAGGCTGGATAAAACCCTGCATCCTGTATTCTGTCGCGCATGTCCAGAAACGTAGCTCCTTGAGCTACGTCTTGTCAACAGAGCCTGTACCTGCTTAGGATAGAGCCTGCCCGTAGCAATAGATTGTCTGATCCGCCTGCCCAGCATCCACCTGCCAAACAACCTGCCTGCTACCGTGACAGTAAGTTATCTATTTAGCTAGTTATAATATTATTATTATTATAATTAAAGCTAGTTACCTAAGGTTATATTACTATACTTTTTAAACTTTTCAACTTATATAATGTTAAAGATATAATTAAAGTAGTAAAAACATCCTTACTTAATAATAGTTTTAAAGTAGTTAGGTATAAGATATTTATTTACGAGCTATTAAACAATAATAATATTAAGTTTTTTAATAATACTTTAGCGACGGCTACTTGCTCCTTTTATTAAGCTTTATAATATTATTGAGGCCTATTAAAATATAATAATAAAGTTCCGTATTTAAGACATCTATAGTAAGTTATTATAATTTAATTAAAGTTTTATTTTTAATATCTTCTGAAACACTAATAACGTGGTTCGTCAGTTAGCGACGAATATCAGTTAGCGACGAACTTTTTCCCAAATGCGGTTTGCATTAAACACTCCAACCTTTAATGCATAATAACTCCATAACTTAACCATTATGCCAATTTATATATAAGAAGATAAGATACTTCTAGCCATCGAGACTATCCGATTAGCACGCGCCGCCGGCCGAAAACTAAGTATACTACGTATTACGAAGACTTACGGTGTCCCCGAAAGTTCCGTACGCTATAGAATGAACGATCGACCCCGATACGAACGTATTTAACCCTAACGATATAAACTTAATACGATCGAAGAGAAAACGCTTCTTTAATATGTTATTAAACAGGATTAAAGAGGGTTTCTCTTGCGTCTCGCTAGTGTAGAAGATATGGCCAATCTCTTACCACGAGTGCGTAATGGTAAGCCTATTATATTAGCAAGCGATGGGCCAGGCGGTTTGTAGACTCGCAGCCTGCTTTGAAAACCAAGTTTAATCGTCTATACGATTATCAAAGGGCTCTTTAAGAAGATCCTAAGGTTATATTAAAGTGGTTTGCGCTGTTATGTAATATAATGGCTAAGTATGGCATCTAAGAGGGGGACTTATATAATTTCGACGAAACTGGCTTCATGATGGGCATGCTCACCGCGTTAATAGTAGTAATACGTACTGATCGATGCTGTAAAGCAAAGTCTGTCTAGCCTGGTAACCGTGAATGGGCTGTAGTTATTGAATGTATTAATTTGGGCGGGTGGTGCATCCCTCCGTTCGTGATTGTCAAAGGCGCATATCACCTTGCCAGTTGGACCACGGAATCAGGTTTTCCGGGCAACTGGGTCATCAAGCCCACTACTAATGGATGGACGGATAATCAGACGGGTCTTGACTGGATTAAACACTTCGATAAACATACTAAGAACCAAACGAAGGGCGTCTACCGGATGCTTATTATCGACGGCCACGAGAGCCATTTATCGGCCGAATTTGACAATTACTGCAAGCAGAACAATATTATAACCGTCAGTATGCCTGCACATTCGTCACATCTACTACAGCCATTAGATATTGCGCTTTATTCGCCTTTAAAACGCACATACGGTGATAAAATCAACCTATTTATCAGAGCCTCCATAAATCACATTACCAAGTCTGAGTTCTTTATTACCTTCCACCAGGCCCACAACAAGGTTTTTAATGAGGAAAACAGCAGGTCTGCTTTCCAAGGCGCTGGAATTTCACCATAGAACCCAGACTATATCATCAAAAAGCTTGATATGCATTTACGGACGCCTACACCTCCTATGGCCAACCCTTCAACACCACCACCTTGGCAGTCGCAAACGCCCTCTAACCCACAACAAGCCGTCTCGCAGTCCAACTTTATCAAAAGCCGGATCTCTGCTCATAAAGGAAGCTCACCGACACCAATTATTGCTGTAGTTGAGCAATTGTCAAAGGGTGCGCAGGCAATGGCGTACTCAATCACTATTTTGACTGATCGGCTTCGTACCCTTGAGGATGCGAATGTAGCACTTGCTAAGCGTCGGAGGGCTAAAAGGTCGCGTGTGCAGCTTGGAGGGGCACTTAGTATAGAGGAATCTCAGGGTTTGCTAGAAGAGAAACAAAAAGGTAAACGTCCAGCACCTCAAGAGGATAAGGAGGGGGGTCCATCAAAGAGAGCCCAGCCGACTCGGAGACGCTATGGTGCGTATAGTAAGACTAGGCATAATACACGAACCTGTTCTAAAGATATCGAATCATCAGGAGATTCTGATAGCGACAACCAATAATTGATTTAATGCGTTGTGGTTGAGAAATACTAGATGTTGTTGTGGACGTGGGAAAAATCGTCCGGCTGACTGATGAACCACATTAAAGATAATTATATAGGGTAAGCTTATATCTAGGTAGATAGCCGAAATACTAAAACCAAATATTTACTAAATACTAAGGGTTTTTAGAAAACGCCAATATAGTTCAATTTCTTATTATCTAATGCTCTCTACTTATACATGGGTAATATTACTTAAGGCAACCGGTTCGGCCCTATTTATTTAAGGAAATTAATACACGGGCATGAAGAATTGATACAAGGGCATGACTCTTACACGGGCATGACAGCTACGTACTGTTATTGGCCTAAAGAAATATATAAACCATGAATAACCAAGACCAGGGCCTGCCCCGCTGGCTCGCGGCGGCTACGGCACACTATATATACGAGGGAAAGGAATATATATGTTATCCTACGGAACGGAAGAACTATAGATAAGTTACGTGACCACAATTATACGATAAGATAAGGAACGGACGCCCGTGAATAAGTGGGACGGACGACCGTTTGGTAAACGGTCGGGCAATAGTGAACAATATATCACAAAGGATATGTTCGGGATCAGGACTTGTATATAGGATAGTACAGACTTCCTATAGCTCTTCAGCAATTAACTTCGTATTAGGATTAACATCCGCTTTCAGCTATCACCTTAATAAGACTACGATTGATTACCGAAGCCTTACCTTACCTTACGATTGATAGACGTAGCTTCCAGGAAGCTATCCGACCGTGACGTGTAATAATTGATTATTACATCGGTTATTATATTAACCAGACTTACGACACTATTACTAAGTATCGTAGCCTCAACTTCTGCAAATATACCCCTATGACTAGCTGGCCGTAACAGTATTTATCTTAATAGTTTTATATTAGATTATATTATGCCCCTTTCTAGCTTTCACTTTTTATATAAAAACCCTTGCTTCTACTTAAAGCTCTTCGCTAGTAAGCTGTCAGCTAGCATCCCAATAGCACGGCATTCTGTATCTGAGTTTTACCTGGATGTTTCTTCCCGAGCGCTTGTATCTCTTACTGAGCCTACTTTAGATATATCTCTATATGATCGACTTTATTCATACTTTGTTTACTTTCCTTTCCATATCTCTTTATTATAATGTGGATATTCGTAAGTAAATATGTAGCGGATGAATACTAGATCCTACTAAAGCCCTATTTGGATGATCGTGTCCGTTGAGGGACGGCCTCGTCACTGCTACTAATTAACATCTCCCACTCGCACCTCCTCCTTCGAATGCTCGCTTGTAATACCCGTCTACTAGCTCGCACTCCTATAGATCTCCCTATACCGAGTTTACTAGACTGACTTCTAGTATATAGCTATAATAAGGCCGTATATTAATTACTCTCTTGCTACCCTACCTCTTATATAAATAAGCCTTACGATAGTCGCCTTATTACGACTTCCTAATAAACGGCCTTGCCGAGTTATCTTTAAGGTTACCGGTGGCGTTTTCCTGTGCTAAGCCCCTAGATTATTATCCTCTCGTACGGCTAATCGAGTATGGATAGGCTGTGCTATATTCTTCGGCCTACTACGGAGAGAGGTGATAATCTTAGGGTCCAGAATCCGACGGTATAGATCTCTAGAGGATGTTTCCCTTAGTCTCTAATGAGGATGGACGTCCTACTTTGTAAAAGACGTCCTAGCTATAAGTCTTACGTAGATTATATAGTAGTAAGGAATACCCAGCTCTACCGAGGTAGAACAGTCGTTTATATAATCTCTAATAGGAGGGGGCCGTGGATGATTGCCGGTCGGCAATGCTGTCCTTGCTTTCCGGTATTGCTTTATAATCAACCTTAAGCACTTTGAAGAAAGTATACCTCGGAGTTTACCTAGGTACTCCGAACTAGCTCCAGCATATTAACGGGCAGTTAGCACCTCATCCTCTGCACAGGACTACGTAAACCGTAACTCTTAGTCTCGAATCATATCCTGCATAACATCAACGAGTCGGTATAAGTAACTCAGGCTATTAAGGAGATAGCCTTTAATATTATTATTACTAGACTCGGTCCCTAAGGTGATGCAAATACCAAAATTCTGATATTTTCGGATATAGTAGCGAGCCCACTGAGCTCTAACGGGAAGGTATGTCCCGTAAAGATAACGTAATATTGGCCGCTAGTTATCGAACTCCTTATAGAGACTAACCCATGCTTTCTCATAAGCAACCTCGGTCTCCGCAAAGATAACGAGCTTCCACATTATAAAGACTCCGAGATGTGTATGGGGGATTGAATCGTTAGTGGGCGTGTGGATATACGCCTGGTCCTCGTCGCTTAATTCCGTTATTAGTGTTCTCGAGGGCTCATTGTCGTCTTCGTGATCCGAGCTACTGCCGGCACCCTCTAGCCGTTTTCCCTTTACCCACTTCTGCTTAGCCCTAAGTATAACATTGGAGTTGATATGGTGGATGCAAAGCTATTGCTATACGTCGGCGAACTCGTAAGCTAAGGCGGCCTTTATCTGCTTATTATAGTCGGTAATAATAACATTTAGTAAGCAAATCGAATACTAGTTAACTAGTTAACGGATGCCTTCTGCGAGGAACTGGAACCCTTCTAATCTCTCGTTATTAATAAGGCCGAATGCTACGTTGAAAATAGATCTAGTATATATCTAGCCAGTAGCTTGAAACAGCGGAAGCTTAAAACGATTCGTATTACATATGTTATTAAAGCTGATTACCTCCGGGAAGCGCCTCTATATTGAGAGACAAAATAGGAATATCCATACTAAGCCAACAAGCCGGTTGGGCTCGTCATTAGCCTACTTAATAATATAGGGCACCTCTCGCTCGTCGAAGAGCTTTATTAGAGCGGCTGTTAGCGAGTGGCCGTCTAATTTCTCCCTATTTATAATAGCTCTAATATTATAGATATCCCGTTAAGTGAACACGGAATCTAGGAATTATTCCTGAACGATAGTACGAACGTCGCGGGCCCTAATACCAACCCGGCGGCTAGTGGCTTCAATAGTACTCTTAATTAGTGGTATAAGCCTCCGATACGAAGGATGTGCTGAGGAACTAAGGCTTAGCCCGTGGTTATATTGGGCATGCTCGGCTTTAGCATGCCGTCGTAAAAGCCAAGCACCCTCTTCCTTCGTCTCAGCAATAATCATCCACTTAAAGCTACACTTTCGCGATTTTCGTGAGTATAACCCCGCACCCTTAGTAGGCCGCGGTTCACCAAAGCGGTCGTATTGAAATGTATATCTTATCTTTTTACCTTTATATGTATATCTATATCGACGTGCAATACCAAACCCGTTCTCTCTAGCAAATACATTAACTCGGTCGAACAGGGCATCGACTATAGGCTCTGGTTTACCAGGAATCTATAGGTCTAGTATCGGGTCGGGTAGAGGCAAAGACGAGCGTTAACCTAGGGAGTAGGAACTTCGTAATAATAAAGTTAGCAAGTTTACTTAAGAATCGGTAAAAGGATACTTCGTATAGCAAGGAGGGGAATATAGTGGTAAGGGTAGTAACGTAGACGTATTAGATAGGTATAGTAAATAACCCTATCTCTATCGCTATCGTCGAACTTATTCAAAAGAATTAAGCAGTTCTTTAGTTAGCTACCGGCCTTCCCCTATTACTTCCTTTATTAGGTATAATACAGATATGAAATCTTATATAGAGGTAGCTTATATAGGTCGATACTCTTTATTTTGTAAAGTAGATTCGTAGATAGAATGCGATAGGAGTAGGCCGTATTCCGGGCTAAGTATTAGTATAGTTACTCGATAAGTTTGAGCAGTATTCGTCGGAAACGACCGGTATAGAAAGATTTCATGGTTATCCTATATTTTGATAAGTGCCACGTTATTCCCGCGCGAGCCATAGGGGTAAGTAACTTGATAGAACCGGTCTAGGTAGGAAGCAAAGATGTTCTCAAGAGTATTGTCGTCACCAAGGCCATAGTGGTTACTAATGCTTATGTCCGAACTGCTAGCGGTAGGAGGTCGTAAGATAAAAGAATATTTATTACGTCGCCGCTTTGGGTCGGGCTCGTTACTCGAGGTCGAGCTCCTAGCTCGACGTTGCGGGTTGCGCCTTGGTGGCGGTAGGGCGGACTCGGACATAGGAGGTATTAGTATAGATGATATAGCGATAGCGGCTTGACCGGATGGACGCGTCGCGATTGCGAATTCCGAAAATTCCTTTCCAGATACTTTGGGTAGAACCGGCAGAATCAGGATGAGTTAACAGCAGTTTTTGGGCCAATGACAGTGCGTAGCTGTCATGCCCGTGTAAGAGTCATGCCCGTGTATCAATTCCCTTATTTAATAGATTAAGCTATTAATATAACGTACATGATAAGCGAGTGGGCCAGACAAGCGAGTGGGCCACCCAACCACGACCACATGACATGAAGGAGCAAATATCAACACCCACCTCATGGATTCAATCTAAACTATTCAGAGTCCTCTTCCTCAGACATTTCCTTATTAAATCGATATGTTTACGCATTGTAACTAGTGTTCCTATAGACGCTATATCGTCGTTAGCCCGTCTCAGTCCTCGGTCGGCGACCACTACTCCGGCGCATTTCCTCCTCTACCTAGGCTATAGCCTCTCTCTATGACTAAAGGTCCTCTCCCTCAGCTATAGTAAGGCTTCCTCCTTATCGGAGACGGTTTTTCTTAGCTCTCCGGCGTCGACTAAGTAGGTTATTCTCCTCTCGAAGGATCTAGTTCTCGGATCTTAATAAGGCGATCTAGTATATAAATCCACGAGCCCCCTTTGATAGATGCTCTATAGCTTCGATAATTAAAGTTAGTAAGCTGTTTTAATGATAGGAGATTCGATTCTTAATGAGTTCTGACTGAGAAGATACTTCCGTTAGGTTGTTTAGTGTCTAAGAAGTCTATACCGGTAATATTATCGGGAGGGATCCTAGAGGCGTCGGAGTACGTAGCTTTATATTAAGCTTTGAGAGCATACTCTCTACACTTAAAGGCATAATTCCTACCCCTCTAAATCCTCCCTGGATGTTTTTCTCCGTGATCGCTTACATAAAAGCCCTATGAAACGCCGGGAAGAAGTCCTCTTTAGTAATATGCATATTGCCCCGATACATCTTATCCTTGATCTCTCGACCGTACGCCGTTTTTAGAGGCCTAAAATATCCAATATCTAAGGGCTAGAGTAGATAAGACGAATAAGCCGGCATGTATAGGGTAACGATTTTATTCTTCTTCTAAAAATCTCGAAATCCGCAGAGTAGTGACTTTCGTATCCGTCGATAACGAGGAGGCTGTATTGACCCTTTATATACGGTCTTATATGCCGTTCGAAGTACCGAGCCTAGTCTAGACCTCTTTTATTTATTATCTAACTATCCATTTTTAGACGTTACGATGACCTAGTCATGTAGGAGACCGGATTCCGTGTACCAGGTAGAGAGGTGATATCAGCCCGTAACGATAATATACGGCGTAATACTATAGCCCAACGGGCTGATAGCCTGAATGACCGTAACCCATTCACGATTGCCAGGCTGCATCATTTTCGTGTTTGAACGCCTTTCGGCACTGGTCACGACCATGCCGGTTGAGATCTGGCCTATTATAAAGCTAGTCTCGTTAAAGTTGTAGATGTCTGAGTCTACGATACCGTACTTCGCGATTGTGTTCGCTATAAGTAAGAACTATGCGTTAATTGCGCCCGGATCTTCGCATTGGGCCCTTTTATAGTTATACTTACAAAAACGACGCGTTCGCAACTCTAGTTGTCGCTTTATAAAGTTCGAAGCCCATCGCTTCCTAACATGGGGCGCGTCATGATTAGCAAGTAATCGATTCGCCATTTCTTCAACACCGCGAAGCCGGGGAGGAAAACATTTGGCGTCCAGGTCGAGGATATACTCAATCAGCTTCTTCTCTTCTAGCAGTATCAAATTCCGTAAATTGGGTGTGCTATCACGTCGTAATAACGTTCCCTCTAATCTACGGCCTAAGGTAACGCGACTAATATTATAGATCTTTACCGCGGCCCGAATACTGAGATTTCGGTCTTTCTAGGTAGCCTGAACCGCTAAGTTTAATTAGGTATCTTTGTTATGTACTGTTATTGTTTTCGATGGAGAAATACGTGTTATGATGATGTAGGTGGCACGATGGCGGTTGGGTGGCCCACTCGCTTGTCTGGCCCACTCGCTTGTCTGGCCCACTCGCTTATCATGTACGTTATATATAACTATAAATAAAGCCTTTAGCGGACTAAAATAACCAACATTAAGAGGCTAAAGCTCGTGCGATAAATAGGGAGGCATATAAAGAGCAATAATACCGTATTCCTTGCAATAATCATCGAATTTAGTTAATTTGTGGCTATTATAGCCATCAAGGATTAGGAGCCGCTTAATACCCTTTATACGAGACTTTATATATTTTTCAAAATACTCTAGCCAATCCAGGCCAATCTCATTTATAGTCCATCCATTTTCGCTAAGGTAAACAGGCCATTCAGGGGGGAATTAGCCATTAATATACTACGAAAAAGGTAATGTTTACCCTTAACAATAACGTACAGAGGCAGCACCCAGCCATCCGCATATATACCCTAAAAAATAGAAACCCATCTGTAGTTACTAGGCTACTTTATATAAACCCTCTTACGACGATTGGAGGTTATAATAACCTCTACGTACGATAGCATTCCTATTAGAAAGCCCGTTTTATTAAAATTATAGATATTATTATTATATATTCCGTAGTTTATAATCATGTTTTATATGAGGGTAAACTAGGCTTATATAATTGCAGGATCCTTAGCTCATGCCATCTGATAGTCAATTCTATATCGAAAACGCGTCTTTAGTTACGGTTAGCGTTATATAAAGTTCTATGCCTATCGCGGTCTAATATGCATCGAGTCGTATTTATTAAGGAGGTAATCGGCCATATCTTGTATATTATTAAGTCGCGGTAGAAATCCTCGATTAATTAGGTTAATAACTCATTCAAGAATCACGGTTTCTTCTAAAGAAGTTATCTTTTTAAAATTTATGTAAATTTCGTATCGAGATAGTAAGCTAGCACATCGGTATCGAAATGTTATTCTTAGGACGTTATGGATAGAGGCTGCTTTTTATATGGATAGTTTTAGGTTTTTTTTAAAGTATTTTAAGTATAAGAATAATATGACTTTCATTTGAAGAAGAACTTATAGTCGTATGTAGAGGAAAGTTAATATAAAGGTGAAGAGTGTGGAAAGAAGGAGGAAGTGGGCCACTCACTATGCATGTACGTTAGGACATATCGTACAATAATATCATAATTTACTAAATAATTACTCAATAAGCTAGAAACCTAAGACGCTAAAGGTAACGGTTAGTATAGTATAGGTAGACTGGCAGGTTACTAAAATAGATAATTTAAAAAATAAAGAGGCGTAAGTAAACTATCGATACCGCTCGCACCTATAAAAAAGTCGGTATATATAGGAATTATAATAAAAAGCTATATATTATTATTACGGGGGCTTACTGAAGAGGAGGTCCTTATAGATATAGATAGCTGCTCTTAAGTGGACCTAATTAGCATAAGGCTAGTTACGAAACTAGGCCTTAAACTAGCATATAACGTACCTGCATAGCGAGCGACGCATCATAGCGAGCGACGCACTCTCTCAAACCTTTCTACCTTATGTATAAGTCAACTTAGCCACAACGTACGAAATCAATTAAAACTATATATCACCCTCTTCCTCATTACTATCCCAAACCACTTCACAGGTTCGTGCGTTATGTCCAGGCTTCCCGCAATTACCACATCGTCGCGCGCGTGGTTCAGCACCTTCCGTACGACCCTCCTTCTGAGGGTTATTCTCTCCTCCAGCATTAACACCACCCTTCTCTCCTTGTAGTGCCTCTGCTTCAGCACTATTAAGTGACCCTCCAAGACGTAGCCGGGTCTTTTTTGCCCTCCGGCGCTTACTTAGTACCTCTATCCCCGTACGAAGCTTACGGTTCTCAGCCTCAATAATAGCAAGCCTATGGGCTAACTTGCTAATACCTCTGGCCTGGAAGTCAATTACTTCGTACATTGCTGTTGGTGAGCTACCTTGATGTGCTTGGATCTTCCTTTTAAGGGAGGTAGCACTTCGTACGCCCTCTAGTGCTGTAATTGGTGTCCTTGGGTCCCAGGAGCCTTGGCTGCTTGGCCGTGAGTTTGATGGTGTTGGCGTCTTTGGCTTGAAATCCAAGCGAGAAATAACCACTTCAGGGTTAAAAGGTACAAGGCCTGCCTGCCTAAAACCAGCTCGTACGTTATTTTCGCCCATGGAAGTAAAGAATGCTGCTTTAAAGGCAGGAAAGAAGTCATCCTTTGTACTATGGGAAATCTGTATCCGCATCATCTTCTCGATTTCCTTGCCGTACGAGTACTTTAACGGGCTAAAGCACCCAACATCAAGAGGCTGAAGCTCGTGTGATGAATGGGGAGGCATACAAAGAGCAATAATGTTTTGTTCCTTGCAGTATTCGTCAAAGTCAGTCGATTTATGGCTATTATGGCCATCAAGGATCAAGAGGCGATAAGAGCCCTTCGTACGAGTCCTTGTACACTGATTAAAGTGCTTTAGCCAATCTAGGCCAATATCATTTGTCGTCCATCCATTTTCGCTTGGATGGATACGCCATGTGGCTGGAAATTGGCCATGAATATACCACGAGAGGAGGTGATATTTGCCCTTTACGATGACGTACGGAGGCAGCGCCCAGCCATCCGCACATACACCCTGAATGACAGAAACCCATTCTCGATTGCCAGGCTGTTTCGTACGAGGCCTTCCCTTACGGTCAGAAGTCGTAACAACCTTTGCGTGCGATAGCATTCCCATCAGGAAACCAGTCTCGTCAAAATTATAGATATCGTTATCCTGTATCCCATACTTTGCAATTGTGTTTCGCACAAGTGCAAACCAGCCTTGTATAATCGTAGGATCCTCAGCTAAGGCCCTCTGATAGTCGATTCGACGTTGAAACCGCATTTTCAATTCAGGGACGCGTCGTACGAAGTTCTCTGCCCATCGCGGTCCAGTACGCGTCCCATCGCGTGCGTTTAGGAGTTGGTCGGCCATTTCTCGTACGTCTTCTTGTCGCGGAGGGAACCCTCGATCGATTAGGTCAATAACTCGTTCAAGAATCACCTCCTCTTCTGTTATAGTCATCTTCATCGAATTTGGTCGTGTTTCACCTCGTGCGACGCGTCCAGCGCGTCGGTGGCGGAGGGTTGATTCAGGGACCTCATAGATAGAGGCAGCTCTTGGTATAGACATTTTCGGGTCTTTTTCAATAGCTTGGAGGGCAAGGGTAATTCGACTTTCAATTGAGGAGGATTGCATGTTCGTACGTGGAGAAAAGGTGACCTAAAGATGAAGAGGGTAGAATTGGGAGGACGTGCGTCGCTCGCTATGATGCGTCGCTCGCTATTCAGGTACGTTACTAAAATACCCTTCTTATATAGATTCAATAGTAAAAAGATAGAGATTAGCTATACTTATTGTACGTTACTAAAATACCCTTCTTATATAGATTCAATAGTAAAAAGATAGAGATTAGCTATAATTATTAGCTAACGTTCTTTCTTATAAAGTCGAAGCGTTAATTAAGAAAGATCTAGTAATTATTTATAAAAGTACGTCGTCCGACGGGAACGGGAGACCTCCTACTTTTATAATACTTAATAGAGCGAGAAGGTATAATAATTAAGACGAGAATGAATATGTATTATTATAGTTATATATTAATTACCGAACTAGCTAACGTACTTGCATAGCGAGCGACGCACGTCTTCCTAATTATACCCTCTTCATCTTTAGGACACATTTTCTCCACGTACGAACATGTAATCTTCCTCAATTAAAAGTGGAATTATCCTTGCCCTCTAAGCTATTTAAAAGAACCCGAAAATGTCTATATAAAGAGCTACCTCAACCTTTAAGGTCCCTAAATTAACCCTTTATTACTAACGCGCTAGATACATCGTATAAGGCGAAACACGGCCAAATTTGGTAAAGATAACTATAATAAAAGAGGAGGTGATTCTTAAACGAGTTATTAACCTAATTAATTAAGGGTTCCCTCCGTGATAAAAAGATATATAAGAAATAGCCGACTGACTCTTAAATATACGTAATAAGATATATACTAGACCCCGATAGGTAGAGAACTTTATATAACGCGTCGTTAAATTAAAAACATGATTTTAACGTCGAATCGACTATTAGAGGGTCTTAGCTGAGGATCCTATAGTTATATAAGGCTAGTTTATACTTATATAAAATATAATTATAAAGTATAGGATATAGGATAACGATATTTATAGTTTTGATAAGACTAGTTTCTTAATAAAAATGCTATTAACGTGGTTCATCAGTCAGCGACGAATATCAATTAGCGACGAACTTTTTCCTAAATGCGGTTTGTATTAAACCACTCCAACCTTTGACGCGTAATAACTCCACAACCATTATGCCAATTTACACACAAGAAGACAAGATACTTCTAGCCATCGAGGCTATCCGATCAGCCCGCGCCGCCGGCCGAAAACTAAGTGTGTTGCGTGCTGCGAAGACTTACGGTGTCCCCGAAAGTTCCGTACGCCATAGAATGGACGATCGACCCCGATGCGAACGTGCCCAACCCCAACGACATAAACTTGATGCGATCGAAGAGAAAGCGCTTCTCCAATACGTTATTGAGCAGGATTAAAGAGGGTTTCCCTTGCGTCTCGCTGGTGTGGAAGATATGGCCAATCTCCTGCTACGAGCGCGTAATGGCAAGCCTGTTGGCAAGCGATGGGCCAGGCGGTCTGTGGACTCGCAGCCTGCTCTGAAACCCAAGTATAATCGTCCATACGATTATCAAAGGGCTCTTCAAGAAGATCCTGAGGTTATATCAAAGTGGTTTGCGCTATTACGCAATGTAATGGCCAAGTATGGCATCCAAGAGGGGGACCTATATAATTTCGACGAAACTGGCTTTATGATGGGCATGATCACCGCGTTAATAGTAGTAGCACGCGCTGATCGACGCGGCAAAGCAAAGTCTGTCCAGCCTGGCAACCGTGAATGGGCTACAGTCATTGAATGTATCAATTCGGGCGGGTGGTGCATCTCTCCGTTCGTGATTGTTAAAGGCGTATATCACCTTACTAGTTGGACCACGGAATCAGGTTTTCCTAGCGACTGGGTTATTAAACCTATTAATAATAAATAGACGGATAATCAAACGGGTCTTGACTGGATTAAACACTTTGACAAACATATTAAGAACTAAACAAAGGGCGTCTACCGGATGCTTATTATCGACGGCCACGAGAGCTATTTATCGGCCGAATTCGACAATTACTGCAAGCAGAACAATATTATAACCGTCAGTATGCCTGCAAATTCGTCACATCTACTACAGCCATTAGATATTGCCCTTTATTCGCCTTTAAAACGCGCATATTGTGATGAAATCAACCTATTCATCAAAGCCTCCATAAACCACATCACCAAGTCGGAGTTCTTTATTGCCTTCTACCAGGCCCACAACAAAGTTTTTAATGAAGAAAACATTAGGGCTGCTTTTCAAGGCGCTGGAATCTCACCATGGAACCCAGAGCATGTCATTGAAAAGCTTGATGTACGTTTACGGACGCCTACACCTCCTATAGCCAACCCTTCAACACCACCACCTTAGCAGTCGCAAACGCCCTCTAACCCACAACAAACCGTCTCGCAGTCTAATTTCATTAAAAGTCGGATCACTGCTTATTAAGGAAGCTTACTAACGCTAATTATTGCTATAGTTGAGTAATTGTCAAAGGGTGCGTAGGCAATGGCGCACTTAATCACTCTTTTGATTGATCGGCTTCGTACCCTTGAGGATGCGAATGTTGTATTTGGTAAGCGCCGGAGGGCTAAAAGGACGCGGGTCTAGCTTAGAGGGGCGCTTAGTATAGAGGAATCTCAGGTTTTGCTTGAAGGGAAACAAAAAGGGAAACGTCCAGTACCTTAAGAGGATGAGGAGGGGGGTCTATCAAAGAGAGCCTGGCCAGCTCGGAAACGCTATAGTATATATAGCGAGACCGGTCATAATACGCAAACCTGTTCTAAGGATACGGAATTATTAAATAATTCGAGTAGTAATAAGGAATAGTTAATTCAACGTGTTGTGATTGTGCAATAGTAAATACCATTACGTGCATGGGAAAAAGTTCGTCGCTGACTGATATTCGTCGCTGACTAATGAACCACGTTATCTTTACTTACCGACCTTATATTTCTAAAAAAAAGAAAATTCACATATATCACTATTCTCATCTAAATTTATAAAGTACGAAAAAAATGAAAAAGATGCTTACCTAAAAAAAAACTTCATAAGGACTTATAGAACGAATTTAATCATATTATATAATTATTATAAAAAAAGAACTCTCATAATTGAAAAAGTCTAGAGGAGAACTTATTAGATCAAGAAATCTAAATCCTATTAAGTTTAACGTACTTGATAAGCAAGCTGCCCACACAAGCGAGCTGCCCACCCAACCGCGTTCATCCTTCCTCCTCACTTCTAATGCGTATCACGCCACAAATAATCATGTCGTCACAAAGCAAAGAGGCCCAATTGAACTTAGCAGTCGAGGCTATCTAAAAAAACCCTAAACTCAGCATTCGAGCCGCAGCAAGAATCTATTCAGTCCCCCCTAGGACCCTAGGCACCCGATTAAAAGGCACACCTACACGACAAGATACTATACCTAACTCACGCAAATTGACGGAGCTTGAAGAGGAGAAGCTAGTTGAGTATATCCTCGACCTGGATTCCCGATCGTTTCCTCCCCGGACCAGTGGTGTGGAAGAAATGGCCAATCGATTGCTCGCCGACCGCGACGCGCCCCCAGTTGGGAAGCGCTGGGCTTCAAACTTCGTTAAACGACAACCACAGCTCCGGATGCGCTTTTTTGGCAAGTACGACTATAAGAAGGCCTAATACGAAGATCTAGACGCGATAAATATGTGGTTTCGGCTTGTGGCGAACACAATCGCGAAATACGGCATTATAGACTCCAATATCTATAAATTCGACGAGACTGGGTTTATGATGGGCCAGATTGCATCCGGGATGGTCGTCACGAGTGCCAAAAGGCGTTCAAATACGAAAATAATACAGCCTGGCAATCGTGAATAGGTTACAGTCATTCAGGCCATCAGTTCGTCAGGCTATAGCGTTCCGCCGTATATCATCATTATAGGCCAATATGACCTCTCTACCTAGTATATAGAAATAGATCTCCCATACGACTAGGTCATCGCAACGTCTGAAAACGGATGGATAACAAATAAAAGAGGCCTAGACTAGCTCCAGCACTTTAATCAGTATATAAAACCGCGTGCAACTAGCAGTTATCGCCTCCTTATCGTTGATGGGTACGAAAGTCACCACTCTGCGGACTTTGAGATATATTGCAAGGAAAACAATATCGTCATACTCTACATGCCGGCCCATTCGTCTTATCTACTTCAGCCCTTAGACGTTGGGTGTTCTGGGCCACTAAAGACGGCTTATGGTCGATAAATTGAGGATAAGATGCGCCGGGGTAATACCCATATTACGAAGGAGGGCTCCTTCCCTGCATTTCACAACGCTTTCACGCAAGCCCTAACGGTAAAAAACATCCAGGGAGGCTTCAGAGGGGCCGGGCTTGTTCCTCTGAGTGCCGAAAGTGTGCTTTCGAAGCTTGATATCAAGTTACATACTCCAACACCCCCAGGGTCCCTACTAACAACACCCCCCGCATGGACTTCTCAGACGCCAAATAACCTAATAGAGGCCTCTTCTCAGTCCGAACTCGTCAAAAGGAGGATCTCCCGCCATCAAAATAGCTCCCCAACTTCAATTATTGAAGCTGTAGAGCATTTATCAAAGGGAGCGCGGGGATTTATGCACCAGATTGCCTTATTAAGGTCGGAGGTCCAGATCCTCCGGGAGGAAAATAACCTACTTAGCCGACACAGGAGGGCTAAGAAAACACGTCTCAGACAAGGAGGAAGTCTTACTGTAGCTGAGGCAGAGGACATTCAGTCGCAGAGAGAGGCTACGGCCCAGATTGAGGAGGAAACGCGCCAGAGTAGTAGTCGTCGGCCGAGGACAGAAACGGGTCGACGGCGATGTGGCGTCTGCGGAAACACTGGCCACAATACGCGAACATGTCAGTTTAATGAAGAAATATCTGAGGAATAGGATTCAGAGTAGTTTCAATTGATTTTATGTTTTTAGTGTTGCTCCTTAGACAGATTTATAATGTGATCATGGTTAGGTGGGCAGCTCGCTTATCAAGTACGTTATATTCTTTATATATACAAGGTAATAGCGGATACTAAGCCTCCTATAATATCCTTTGGGGAGAAAGAGGAAGGCCTAAAGATAGCCTTATTACCGAAATTAATAAGTGAACTAGCTACCTTTAACGAGGATATAATAACGAGACCGCCAGTTCTTAAAAGGGCAGAACATACTATAAACCTATAAGATGACATAAAGCCCCCGTATAGTCCGATCTACCTACTAAATAAATAATAACTAAAAAAGCTACGGCGCTATATCGCCGATAATATTACGAACGGGTAAATTATCCCCTCGGTTAACATGGCGGGAGCACCGGTAATATTTATGTTAAAAAAAGACCGTACCCTAAGACTTTATATAGACTATAAAAGACTAAATAAAGTTATAGTTAAGAACTATCATCCGCTCCCTTTAATTAGCAAACTATTAAATAGGCTCTACGGGGCGAAATAGATTTCAAAAGTTAATATCCGTAATATATATTACCGTATAAAAATTAAGTAGATAGACCGATTAAAAACGGTATTCTAAATAAAATATAGCCACTTCGAATATACGGTTATGCCGTGTAATCTTATAAACGTACCTATATTCCTTTAAATATATCTTTTCTAAACGCTCGCTGACTTACTAAATATATACTAGATTTATTAAATATATAAATAATATCCTAGTTTATTCTATAATACGGGATTAATATATAGAAGACTTAAAAAGGGTCCTGTAACGGTTAAGAGGGTTCTACCTAGATAAAAGCGGCATAAGCTATATTTAAAGGGCTATAAACCCCCTTTTTATTAGCGACAATGTTAAGGTATTAAGACCTAATTAGAAAGACTAAGGTCGAGATAAACGCCTTATAAAATGCCATCTTTAGGATTTTATTATAATTTATCAAGACATAATGGCGCCCGATAACGTATTTTAGCTATAAACTTACTAGTATAGAATAATAATAAATAACGGGCTAGTAAGAACTCCTCACTATCATTAAGAGCCTCGACTACTAAATAAAGTACCTCCAGGGCACGTCGGAAAGGTTTACGGTCCTCACCGACCACTAGGCTCTTGAGGGAGTTATTAATATGTCGGCAAAGGACCTAAGGGG
Source organism: Colletotrichum phormii (assembly GCF_030913505.1). Classification (NCBI taxonomy): domain Eukaryota; kingdom Fungi; phylum Ascomycota; class Sordariomycetes; order Glomerellales; family Glomerellaceae; genus Colletotrichum; species Colletotrichum phormii. The sequence goes on from NW_026851455.1 coordinate 970,009, forward strand.
TCGTCTTACACAATAAGTAAGTATGCAAACTATCGGTATTCGACTTCGATATCTTATACCGCCCAGGTACGACTAACCTAACGGACAGGCTATCTAGGAGGCCAGACTATATGAAGGAGGAAGTAAGCCACGAGGGCGTACTACCTATACTAATAAATAATCTAAACCTTATCGGTGAGCTCCCGTAGGATGTAAAATAAAGCATCTTATCCTTAAAAAGGAAGTCTAAAGGGACTAAAGCATTCATCATAATAATAAGGGCGGCCAATACGGGGCACGGAACCACGAACGTTATAATAATAACGACCTATAACTAAAAATAGGGGGTGAAGGATCTTATAGCGAGCCTATAATAACGTATCCCTTAAACCGTAATACGAGAACTATTAAAAAGAGAAACTGCGTTCTTATGAAACCTATTTAATAAGCTAGAGGACTTAATAAAGAGCCTTTAGGGCAAGGATTAAGAATATTAAATTAATAATATAAAGTATCGGGGAGACGCTGCTAAGTATAAAGGGTATGCTGTCTTATAAAGGGCGACTAAAAATCCCGTAAAAATATACTTAAAATAACTTAAGGAATTCTTTACTAATATTACGACAACCTAAGGTCGGGCTATATAGGAGCGAATAAAACTATTGAATTAATATTTCAAGAGTTCTATTGATAAACCCTCCTTACTAATATTTAAAGGTATATAAGCAGCTATAATACGTATTAAAGTACTAAAATCCCGAGATATAAGCTATATAGGTAACTTTAAACCTTACCGCTACTAATATATTTATTTTAAAATATTAGTCTAGACTTTATTACTCGCCTAAAACAAAGCGCTTAGGACGACGGTATAAAATATAATAATATCCTAGTTATTATATACCGAATAACTAAGTTCGCTCTATTCCTGCCGATAAAAAAAGACCTTTCGGCCCCCTAGCTAGCTAGGATCTTATATAAGTACATAAAATACAAGTTCGGTACCCATAAGGGCATCGTTAATAATAAAAATAAGCTTATTATAAGTCTATTTTAGGAAGAATTTACTAAGAAGAGGGCGATCCGTTACCGAATATTTACCGTATACTACTTATAAATAGACAGATAGATAAAGCAGACGTATTTAATATTAAAGAAGTACCTAAAAGCCTATACCGACGATTCGGTAAGCTAATAGGTAGTACAATTCGCCGAAATAGAGTTCAGATATAATAATAATAAATACTCCTTAATAGGCGTCTCACTTATGAAGGCCCTATATAGGTACTACCTATATTATATCGAATACGTACCCTTAATATCGAGACTCTTAGTCTAAAGGGTATAAAAAAGGGTGAACCATATTGCGGCATTTAGGTAGAGAGTATAGAAGTAGTAATAAAAGGCTACGGAGGCCTAAATATAAAGATGTAATAAAAAGTACTAGGTATAAGAGTACCGTCAGGGACAGATCGTTAGGCTATTAATAAAGGACTTTAAGTTTAAAAATAAGAAGCTAGTACTATACTTTATTAAGGTAGCAATTATAAAGAAAATTAGGTCGTAAGTATGTCGTATTTACCTACCTAAATAATACTAAAAGATATACGATATATTCTCGGTAACTCTAATAAAACCTCAAAACTCCTATAAAAGCCTTAGTAACAATACGGCTATACTACTAAACTTTAAGGATAAACCTAATAAATAAAAAGTAAAAAGAAATCGTTAAGCGTCAAGGAAACGGCAATTAGCCAAAATACCTTATAAAATAAACAAGATAGCTAATAGAATATAATATCTAAGAGCCAATAGAATGTTTATAAAATATGTAAATAAAAGTCAATAAGTTTGAAATATAATTATAAAAATCCTATAGGAAATAGTAGGATAACTAGCTTACTAAAGGGTCAGTACCCTTACGGCGAAAAATAAGAGAATATTTATAAACTGACTATTAAGTAGCTATTTAGTATACTTATTATCTACTAACTTATAAGCCGTAAAAAACTCGGTGCCAATATTTTCCACTCCTATAAAACATTATTAAATATAAAATAATATAAATAAGCAATGCACTACTTATTTACTGTGGGACTGTGGATACCTGAGGCAGTGGCTGGTGCCCCAGGCACCAGCTACCCGATCCACTTCCTGGTTGATCTAGCCCACTGCAGCCACCTTTCACCTTCACCACAACATCACCAACCAACGGTCAATACCAGTCGTATTGCCTCATTGCTTGCCTCGTTGGACCAGATGAGCAGTGTGTACTGCCCACATTTACTAAAAGTTGAGTAATTATAATACTAACCTCATCCTAGAAGTAAAACCGGATATAATTATTAATAAAAAGGCGCTTAGTAATAAAGCGGCATGCATACTAATAAATAGTATAATAACGAATAGGCAGGTTATAAAAATACTTAATAATCCAACCGGTAAGGGGGCGCTATAAAAAAAACTAAAATAAAAACTCCTTTAAGCTATACTTATTACTAAGGGCTCGGTAAGTTAATAAATAGATAATATACTTACAAAAAGGCTCAGCTCGTTCTAATAAGAAGGAGAGAAAAACTTAATTATATTTAAAGGGGATAGAAGGAGCCGTAACTTTCTTAAGAAGAAGGCTATATAAGAGTAGGGGTAGGTAAACACGCAGTAATTAATAAACGTCGGGGCGGTACCGTTAAAAGATAGATAAATAAAGCTAAAGTCACTATCGCTCTTGTAGACCCGGGGATCCGAGGCCCCGACGATACGCTCCTAGCTAGGGGGGCGGACAGTAACCTTAACTATAGCCTTATTAATAAGAAGAGGAAGATAAGGAATGCCTTTAGCGACGAGTCGTACTATAAACGGCGGTATAGGAATGGATATAAAGAATACCCTCTTTAATAAACTATACGACCAGCAATATTATAAAAATAAGGGTATAAGGGATATCCTTAACGACAGGCCGCTTTACGGGAGGTAAAAAGGACTTATAGATCTCCTCCTCAAAGAGTAAAGACGACGGGAAAAACCTAGGTATATTATTAAGGCTAAAAGAATTTTAAATAAGAAGCATATCGTATTAGTAAGCACTTAGCGACTTATTACTATTAAGTCTAATAATAGGAAAGAACTTATCGTTACTATTAAAATTAGTAATAGAACTATTAAACAATAACCTTAAGATAGGAGGCTAAATTACTAAGGTTAAGACGGTAATACTTTACTGGGGGAGCTTAATCGCTACCCTTATTAATAATAATAACGATACCGGCCTCTTAAATTATAGGATCGTCGGTAACAGGTACGGCGGGGATCTTAATATTAATCGGGCCCCTTAATATCAAATTTAAAAACGACGGACTTAGCCCCCTAAAAGTCGTCATCGCCGCTATTTAAGAAGCCATTAATATTATAATTAACATTACCCTTAATACCGGCATTCTCCTTTATATTGATAATCTACTTAATAGGCATCAAGAGGTTTTAAGACCGCTTAATAAGCAACGCGCCAATAATTTCGATAATATATTGAAGAACCGGGTTACCTATATACTTAGCGACGTTATAGCGGAAGTTCGCTTACCTAAAAAACACCTTTACCTTAATTATCTTACCCTCTTGCACTTTAAGCATAAAAAATACGGCGCCCTCACGGATAAAACGACCGATTATATTATAAAAGTAAATAGAGAACAGGTCGTAACGGAGATAATTAAGCTCTAAGCCTAATAAACGATCAATAACTACCAAAGAGTTAGTAAGTAGACCAGCCTAGGAAATTAAATAGTTAATAAGGAAATATCCGCGAGTAGATAAGATACGTATAGAAACCAATATCTAAAAATAAAGGTACTCTCAAATCGACACTAACTCTTAGACCTATATCTGACTTAAAAAAAAAGTCTTATTACGACCCTTAACCTATAACGGGTCGGTAATAATATTATTAAGTTCGCACTAAGTAATACTAGTAATCTTAAAGGTATTATAAATAATAGTCTGATTAAAAGGTAATAGCTCGCCGTAAACATCCTAGGTACGGAACTCCATTATCGCATTCTAATAAGCCTAAGCGATAGTATAGAGCTCGGCAGGAATCTAAACAAAAGTTAATAAGTAGGATCTCGGTAAGGCGTCGCAGGATATGTAGCAGTACACTTCTATTAAGTAGTTATTTAGGCGACGTAAATAACGATACGGGCGCCATAAACATAAGCGAACTCGTAAATATTATAATAAGTTCATATAAAATAGAACAAGTAAGGAGCACCGCTATTAAAGCCCTTTAAGCCCTCGGTCAGTAAATAATTACGGTTAATAAAAGCCGTAATATAAAGAATAACGCTTATAGCGACGGCGCGGCGGATTATTGATAAAGTAAGACTAAAAGGATAAAAAATAAAGGATTCGAAATTAATATTATAAAAAGATAATAATACAAGACTAAAGTAGGAGAAGTTAATAAAGTTAAGAAAAAGAAGGCCCGGGGTAACGGGGTTATATAGGGAATTATTATAATAACGAGCCTATACTACTAACAGACGACCTCTATATAATAAGCGGCGGCCTACTAAGCGGTCGCTAAAAGATAATAATAAGGTAAGTTAACTATAATAAAAGTATATATATAAATATATATATATAACGTGGTTCATCAGTCAGCCGGCCGGACCAGTCAGCCGGACGTTTTTTCTAAACACACTTATGTCCAAAACACTTAAACCTTTGACGCGTAAAATCTCAACAACCATAATGCCAATCTACACCCAAGAAGATAAAGTCATTCTTGCGATTGAAGCGATCCGATCGATACGCGCTGCAGGTAGTAACTTGAGCATTTCGCGTGCCGCAAAGACCTACGGTATCCTGAAGAGCACCTTAGCCGATAGAATGAACAACCGACCGCGACGCGAACAAACTCAACCCCAACGACATAAACTCGATCCGATCGAAGAGAAAACACTTCTCTAATAAGTTATTGAACAGGATTCCAGAGGATTTCCTTTACGCCTTGGCGGTGTGGAAAATATGGCTAATCTCCTGCTGCGAGCGCGTAATGCCGAGCCTGTTGGCAAGCGATGGGCCAGGCGGTTTATGGACTCACAGCCTGCTCTGAAAACAAAGTTTAATCGTCCATACGATTATCAAAGGGCTCTTCAAGAAGACCCAGAGGTTATTTCAAAGTGGTTTGTATTGTTACGCAACATAATAACTAAGTATAGAATCCAAGAGGAGGACCTATACAATTTCGACGAGACTGGCTTCATGATGGGCATGAATACCGCGTTAATGGTGGTAATACGCGCCGATCGACGCGGTAAAGTAAAGTCTGTCCAGCCGGGTAACCGTGAATAGGCTATAGTTATTGAATATATTAATTTGGGCGGGTGGTGTATCCCTCCGTTCGTGATCGTCAAGGGCGTATATCACCTTGCTAGTTGGACCACGGAATCAGGTTTTCCGGGCAACTGGGTCATCAAGCCCACTGCTAATGGATGGACGGATAATCAGACGGGTCTTGACTGGATTAAACACTTCGACAAACATACTAAGAACCGAACTAAGGGCGTCTACCGGATGCTCATTATCGACGGCCACGAGAGCCATTTATCGGCCGAATTCGATAATTACTACAAGCAGAACAATATTATAACCGTCAGTATACCTACACATTCGTCACATCTACTACAGCCATTAGATATTGCGCTTTATTCGCCTATGAAACGCGCATACGGTGATAAAATCAACCTATTTATCAGAGCCTCCATAAATCACATTACCAAGTCTAAGTTCTTTATTTCCTTCCACTAGGCCCACAACAAGGTTTTTAATGAGGAAAACATCAGGTCTGCTTTCCAAGGCGCTGGAATTTCACCATAGAACGCAGACTATATCATCAAAAAGCTTGATGTGCATTTACGGACGCCTACACCTCCTATGGCTAACCCTTCAACACCACCACCTTGGCAGTCGCAAACGCCCTCTAACCCACAACAAGCTGTCTCGCAGTCTAACTTTATCAAAAGCCGGATCTCTACTTATAAAGGAAGCTTACCGACACTAATTATTGCTGCAGTTGAGTAATTGTCAAAGGGTGCGTAGGCAATAGCGCACTCAATCACTATTTTGACTGATCGGCTTCGTACCCTTGGGGATGCGAATGTAGTACTTGCTAAGCGTCGGAGGGCTAAAAGGTCGCGTGTGTAGCTTAGAGGGGTACTTAGTATAGAGGAATCTTAGGGTTTGCTAGAAGAGAAATAAAAAGGTAAACGTCTAGTACCTCGAGAGGATGAGGAGGGGGGTCCATCAAAGAGAGCCCAGCCAGCTCGGAGACGCTGTGGTGTGTGTGGCGAGACCGGTCATAATGCGCGAACCTGTTCTAAGGATACGGAATTGTTAAATGATTTGAGTAGTAATGAGGAATAGTTAATTCAATGTGTTGTGGTTGTGCAATAGTAAATACTATTACGTGCATGGGAAAAAGTTCGTCGCTGACTGATGAACCACGTTAATACATCTTAAACTGAATTAAATTTATAATATATTAAATATATTCTTATATTATTCTCATATAACTTATTTTATAGTTCTTTTATTTTATAAAAAGATGTTAAGTATCCCTTATTTTATATGTATACAATTTATTATAGTTATTATAAGCCTATGGGGTAAGCCTTAAATTTAATTATATATGTTAAATTATAATACTAACTTTCTTTTTAAGATGTCTAGCTCCGTAGATTTATAGGTAAATAATTATAGCCCAATTTAGGGTTCGTTAAGTTATTTATTTATAATGTATTAATAACGTGGTTCATCAGTCAGCCGGACGTTTTTTCCCACGTCCACAACAACATCTAGTATTTCTCAACCACAACGCATTAAATCAATTATTGGTTGTTGCTATCAGAATCTCCTGATGATTCGATATCTTTGGAACAGGTTCGTGCATTATGCCTAGTCTTACTACACGCACCACAGCGTCTCCGAGCTGGCTGGGCTCTCTTTGATGGACCCCCCTCCTCATCCTCTCGAGGTACTAGACGTTTACCTTTTTATTTCTCTTCTAGCAAACCCTAAGATTCCTCTATACTAAGTACCCCTCTAAGCTACACACGCGACCTTTTAGCCCTCCGACGCTTAGCAAGTACTACATTCGCATCCCCAAGGGTACGAAGCCGATCAGTCAAAATAGTGAGTGAGTGCGCTATTGCCTACGCACCCTTTGACAATTACTCAACTATAGTAATAATTGGTGTCGGTGAGCTTCCTTTATGAGCAGAGATCCGGCTTTTAATAAAGTTAGACTACGAGACGGCTTATTGTGGGTTAGAGGGCGTTTACGACTGCCAAGGTGGTGTTGTTGAAGGGTTAGCCATAGGAGGTGTAGGCGTCCGTAAATGCATATCAAGCTTTTTGATGATATAGTCTGCGTTCTATGGTGAAATTCCAGCGCCTTGGAAAGCAGACCTGATGTTTTCCTCATTAAAAACCTTGTTGTGGGCCTAGTGGAAGGGAATAAAGAACTCAGACTTGGTAATGTGATTTATGGAGGCTCTGATAAAAAGGTTGATTTTATCACCGTATGCGCGTTTCAAAGGCGAATAAAGCGCAATATCCAATGGCTATAATAGATACGACTAATGTGCAGGCATACTAACCGTTATAATATTATTCTGCTTACAGTAATCGTCAAATTCGGCCGATAAATAGCTCTTATAGCCATCGATAATGAGCATCCGGTAAACGCCCTTAGTTCGGTTCTTAGTATGTTTGTCGAAGTGTTTAATCCAGTCAAGACCCGTCTGATTATCCATATATCCATTAGCAGTGGGCTTAATAACCCAGTTGCCCGGAAAACCTGATTCCGTGGTCCAACTAGCAAGGTGATATACGCCCTTGACGATCACGAACGGAGGGATACACCACCCGCCCGAATTAATGTATTTAATAACTATAGCCCATTCATGGTTACCTATGTGGATAGACTTTGTTTTACTACGTCGATCGGCGCGTGTTACTACTATTAACGCGGTGATCACACCTATTATAAAGCTAATCTCGTCGAAATTGTATAGGTCCTCCTCTTAGATTCTATACTTAGTTATTATATTATATAATAATATAAACTACTTTGAAATAACCTCTAGGTCTTCTTAAAGAGCCCTTTAATAATCGTATAAATGATTAAACTTAGTTTTTAAAGCAGGCTATAAGTCTACAAACCGCCTAGCCTATTGCTTACTAACAAGCTCGGCATTACGCACTCATAATAAGAGATTAGCTATATCTTTTATACCGCTAAGATATAAAGGAAATCCTGTAAAATCCTGTTTAATAATATATATTAGAGAAATAATTTTTTTTAATCGGATCGAGTTTATATCGTTAAGGTTAAGTTTATTCGCATCGCGGTCGGTTATTTATTCTATCGGTTAAGATACTCTTCGGGATACCATAGGTCTTTACGGTATACAAAATACTCAAGTTACTACCTATAGCGCGTATCGATCAGATCGCTTCAATCGCAAGAATGACTTTGTCTTCTTAGGTATAGATTGGTATTAACTATAGTTATTTACATTTTATGCGTCAAAGGTTTAAGTGGTTTGGACATAAGTGTGTTTAGAAAAAAAGTCCGGCTTACTGGTCCGGCCGGCTGACTGATGAACCACGTTATCGACTATAGGGTAAGGAACAAAACACGAGAATTCCTAATTAAATATAAAAATTATAGATATAAAGAAAATATATAGGAACTTATTACGAACCTCTAGAACTCTTAGGAAATACTTTAGGAATACCGAAATTAAAATCGAATATAGGATCTCCCGATAGTTAATATTATATCTTAATTAATTATACTAAACGTGCTACTAGACTAAGCCTCCTTAGTTATAGTAGATTCCTCGGACGGATTATTATCTTTAGGTAGATTAGGGATCACCTTAACCTTTTTAAAGACTATCCTTTTTACCTTATAAAGACGATATAATTTCGATAAAGATTCGTCTATCTTAGCCTATGCCCGACGCAAGGCTTCGGCTCGCCTATAAAGGAGAAGCTCCTCTACTTCCTCTTTACGCTCTAATCGATCGGCCTCTACGAGGACACGATCTATTATATACGATTAGTCAAAACTAAAAAGACTAAAAAGAAAAAGAATAAGAAACCTATAATCGCAAATAGCACTAGCTGCCGTATCGCAAGAATAACTACCACGAGTATACTTATAATACTTTGACTTTCCCTCTAATATCTTAGACCTTCGGCCCGACGACCGATAGTACGAATAAGGCATCTCTATTTTAAACCTATGCATTCATTTTAAGAGCAAGTTTTGAACAATAATAACTTAAGGAACTAGCGTATATTTTAATAATATATTTCAGGAACGATAGATTAACGATCCTAATATAAGAGACGACGACCTATTTATAGGTCTAGAGAACTAGATTATTAAGGAGAGGAGCTGATATTACGACCTAATATATATAATAAGGCCAGGGGACCCGCCCAGCAGGCCTATAGTGGCTATCTACTAAATATATATAGAGAACCCGGGAACTTAGGTAACTCCTTACGGAATAAAGAACTACAATATAAGTTATATAATGATAAGGAAAGTAAGCACACGATAAGGTGATTACGGTGATTACTTAAAGTGAGCGCTCACTGGTATCTACTTACTGATCACTAACTAATATAGTGATTATGTAGATAAAGGATATATTTAGGATCAGGACTTATATATAGGATAGACTCGAGCCGGGCTCTAGGATAGACTTCCTATAGCTTCTTTAGTAATTAACTTCGTATTAGATCTTATGGTCGCTTTCAGCTATCTTCCCTGAGAACCTTTTTGATAAGACTACGATTGATTACCGAAGCCTTACCTACCTTACAGAAATAACCTACCTGAGACTATTTAATTACGTGTAATAATCATCCGATTATTACATCCGGTTATTATATCCGATTATTAGTGTTACCAGTTCCGTAGCCTCAACTTCTGCAAACATACCTCACTACGACTAGCTGGCCGTAACATACCTCTATCCCCGTACGAAGCTTACGGTTCCTAACCTTAATACTAATAAGCCTAGTTATAGGCTAACTTACTAATACCTCTGGCCTAGAAGTCAATTACTTCGTATATTAGTAATAGTAAGCTACCTTGATGTGCTTGGATCTTCTTTTTAAGGGAGGTAGTACTTTGTACGCCGTCTAGTGCTGTAACTAATATCTTTAGGTCCTAGGAGCCTTGGCTGCTTGGCTGTAAGTTTGATAGTATTGGCGTCTTTAGCTTAAAATCTAAGTAAGAAATGACCACTTTAGGGTTAAAAGGTACAAGGCCTGCCTACTTAAAACCAGCTTGTACGTCGTTTTTACCTATTAAAGCAAAGAAAGCTGCTTGAAAAGCAGGAAAGAAGCTATCCTTTATAATATCTAAAATCTATATCCGCATTATCTTCTCAATTTCGTTACTGTACGAGTACTTTAATAGCTAAAGTACTTAATATTAAGAGGCTAAAGCTCGTGTGATAAATGGAGAGGCATATAAAAAATAATAATATTTTATTCTTTATAGTATTCGTTAAAGTTGGTTAGTCGATTTATAGTTATCATAGCTATTAAGGATTAACAGTCGATAAGAGCCCTTTGTACGAGTCCTTGTATATAAATTAAAGTACTTTAGCTAATCTAGGCTAATATTATTTATCATCTTTCTATTTTTGCTTAGATGCATACGCTATGTAGTTATGAATTAGCCGTTAGTATATTAGGAAAGGAGTTAATATTTGCCTTTACGATAACGTGTAGAGGTATCGCCTAGCCATCTATATATATATCTCCTAAAGAATAGAAACCTATTCCCGAAATTTTTTTTTTATAGTTAAAATTTAGAATAACCTTTATTATATACGATAGTATTCCTATTAGGAAACCAGTCTCATTAAAATTATAAATATCGTTATCCTACAACGTACATGATAAGCGAGTGGGCCAGACAAGCGAGTGGGCTACCCAACCACGACCACATGACTTGAAGGAGCAAATATCAACACCCACCTCATGGATTCAATCCAAACTATTCAGAGTCCTCTTCCTCAGACATTTCCTCATTGAATCGACATGTTCGCGCATTGTGACCAGTGTTCCCGCAGACGCCACATCGTCGTTAGCTCGTCTTAGTCCTCGGTCGGCGACCACTACTCCGGCGCGTTTCCTCCTCTACCTGGGCTGTAGCCTCTCTCTGCGACTGAAGGTCCTCTCCCTTAGCTATAGTAAGGCTTCCTCCTTGTCGGAGACGGTTTTTCTTAGCTCTCCGGCGTCGACTAAGTAGGTTGTTCTCCTCTCGAAGGATCTGGTTCTCGGATCTTAATAAGGCGATCTGATACATAAATCTACGATCCCCCTTGAATAGATGCTCTATAGCTTTGATAATTAAAGTTGGTGAGCTGTTTTGATGACGGGAGATTCGATTCTTGATGAGTTCTGATTGAGAAGATGCTTCCGTTGGGTTATTTGGTGTCTAAGAAGTCTATACCGGTGGTGTTATCGGGAAGGATCCTGGAGGCGTCGGAGTACGTAACTTTACATCAAACTTTGAGAGCACACTCTCTGCACTCAAAGGTATAATTCCTGCCCCTCTGAATCCTCCCTAGATGTTTTTCTCCGTGATCGCTTGCGTGAAAGCCCTGTGAAACGCCGGGAAGAAGTCCTCCTTGGTAATATGCGTATTGCCCCGACGCACCTTGTCCTCGATTTCTCGACCGTACGCCGTTTTTAGAGGCCCAAAACATCCAACATCCAAGGGCTGGAGTAGATGAGACGAATGAGCCGGTATAAACAGGGTGACGATGTTGTTCTTCTTACAAAAAATCTCGAAATCCGCGGAGTGGTGACTTTTGTGTCCGTCGATGACGAGGAGGCGGTATTGACCCTTTATACGCGGTCTTGTATGTCGTTCGAAGTGCCGAGCCTAGTCTAGACCTCTTTCATTTGTTGTCCATCCATTTTCAGACGTTACGATGACCTAGTCGTGTGGGAGACCGGATTCCGTGTACTAGGTGGAGAGGTGAAATTGGCCCGCAATAATGATGTACGGCGGAACGCTGTAGCCCGACGGGCTGATGGCCTGAATGACCGTAACCCATTCACGATTGCCAGGCTGCATCATTTTCGTGTTTGAACGCCTTTCGGCACTGGTCACGACCATGTCGGTTGAGATCTGGCCTATTATAAAGCTAGTCTCGTTAAAGTTGTAGATGTTTGAGTCTACGATGCCGTACTTCGCGATTGTGTTCGCCACAAGCAAGAACCACGCGTTAATTGCGCCCGGATCTTCGTATTGGGCCCTCTTGTAGTCGTACTTGCGAAAACGATGCGTTCGTAACTCTGGTTGTCGCTTTACGAAGTTCGAAGCCCATCGCTTCCCAACATGGGGCGCGTCACGATCAGCGAGTAATCGATTCGCCATTTCTTTAACACTGCGAAGACGGGGAGGAAAATGTCTGGCGTCCAGGTCGAGGATGTACTTAATCAGCTTCTTTTCTTCTAGCAGCGTCAAATACCGTGAGTTGGGTGTGCTATTACGTCGTGATAACGTTCCCTCTAATCTACGGCCTAAGTAACGCGACTAATGTTATAGATCTTTGCCGCGGCCCGAATACTGAGATTTCGGTCTTTCTGGGTAGCCTGAACCGCTAAGTTTAATTGGGTATCTTTGTTATGTACTGTCATTGTTTTCGATGGAGAAATGCGTGCTGTGATGATGTAGGTGGCACGATGGCGGTTGGGTGGCCCACTCGCTTGTCTGGCCCACTCGCTTATCATGTACGTTATCCTATACTTTATAATTATGTTTTATATAAATACAAACTAGCCTTATATAATTATAGGATCCTTAGCTAAGGCCCTCTAATAGTCGATTCGACATTAAAATTGCATTTTTAATTTAGGGATACGTTGTACGAAGTTCTCTACCTATCGCTGTCTAGTATACGTCCTATTATATACGTTTAGGAGTTAGTTGGCGATTTCTCGTATGTCCTCTTATTATAGAGGGAACCCTTGATCAATTAGGTTAATAACTCATTTAAGAATTACCTCCTCTTTTATTATAGTTATCTTTGCCAAATTTGGCCGTCTTTCAACTCGTACGACGCGTCTAGTATATTAGTGGCGAAGGGTTTAATTTAGGGACCTTAAAGGTAGAGGCAGCTCTTCGTATAGACATTTTCGGGTCTTTTTTGATAGCTTGGAGGGCAAGGATAATTCGACTTTCAATTGAGGAGGATTGCATGTTCGTACGTGGAGAAAAGGTGTCCTAAAGATAAAGAGGGTATAATTAAGAGGACGTGCGTCGCTCGCTATGATGCGTCGCTCGCTATGCGCGTACGTTAATCATTAAAAAGAATTACTACCTTTTACCTCTTATTACCGAACTTGGAGATTTATTATATAGAGCCTAGTAGTTTATTAAGATAAATCTCAAGGAAGCATTTAATTAGATCCGAATTAAAGAAGGAGACGAATAGAAAATAGTATTCCGAACCCGTAAAGGACTTTTCGAGTACCTTATTATGCCCTTTAGACTTATTAACGTACCCGCTACGTTGTAAAGAATGGTAAACTATGTTCTTAGAAAATATATAGATATCTTCCCCATTTTCTATATTAGTAACGTCCTTATCTTCTCTCCGGATATAGAGATATATAAAGAATACGTCTATAACGTATTTTAGAAACTTTAAGATACGAAACCTTTTGTTGAACCCGATAAATACGAATTCTATAAATAAAGAGTCGACTTCCTCGGATATACGATTATACCTAGAGAAATCTATATATAATAATTAAAGGTAGAGGCAGTTATGGACTAGCCTATACCTTAGAACATTAAGGATATCTAAGGAGTTTTAAGATTCGTTAACTTTTATTAACGAGTCCTTAAGCACTATACTTATATAGTTAGACCTTTTAATAGTTTGATATAAAAAGACGCGCCATTTATATAGGATAAAAAATACAAAGTACTTATTAAAGTTAAGAACATAGTAGTTTCCGAACTAACTACTATGATCCTAGATCTAAGAATACTATTTTAAGTCGAGATTAATCCCTTAGACTTTGCTATAGAGCAGTCTTAGGATAACGAGAGAAATAAAGAAAACTTTACCCTCAAATATTCTACTCTTAAGTATTCTATAGAGTAGAATTAAATTAGTAAATCTATAATAAGGAACTGATGGCTGTAATCGAAGTATTTCGAGAATGGAAACTATAGTTATTGAGAACTAAATATAAAGTCACGGTCTATATAGACTATAAAAATCTTATGAACTTTATAATAAATAAGAACCTAAATAAATAATAAATTAGATAGAGTGAATTCCTTTTCAAATTTAACTTTCAAATTATCTATAAGAAAGGCTTAGAAAACAGTAGAGCCGACGCTCTTAATAAAAGACCTAACTATAAGGTTACGGTCCTTAAGGAAATATAAGTTATCCTTAAATACGATAATAATAGTAACCTCGTGCCTACTACGAAGCTCTTTATAATAGCTAAAAGAGTTAATACTAGCCCGATTAGAAGAATGACTCCTGAACTTATTGTGGAAATCTAGAATGTTAAGGTATACGGTTATTAAGGCGTTATAAATATATGGAAACGAATTCGATAATATTATAATAAATCCGCTATATAAGCAGAAGTCGCCGAAGTAATTAAGGATTGCGACATTTATAAAAAAAAAAAAAAGTAAGAATAGTCCCTATAAACCTTATAGAGAACTGTAACCGCTACTAGTACTAAAACAGAGATGGGAATTAATCTTACTGGACTTTATTATTAAATTACTAAAGTCTAAGGAACTACTTACGAATATATAGTATAAAAATATCTTAGTTATCGTCGACCGATGTTCTAAGTTTGTATATTTTATACCCTATAAGGAAGTAAGTAATGCCGAAGGGTTAGTATGTACCTTCTTTAAATAACTATATATAACTACGGCTTACCTAAGGAAATTATATTAGATAGAGATAAGCTATTCACCTTTGAGTTTTGGAGATCCGTAATCTCGTAACTAGGTATAGATTATAAGTTATTAACTTCCTTCTATCTACAAACCGATAGATAAATAGAAAGAATTAATTAGATTCTCGAGATACATCTCCGCTATTATGTGAACTGTAATTAGAATAACTAGGTACCATTGCTATTAATGGTATATTTTGTTTATAATAGCGTAGTTAGTAAAAGAACTAAGGAATCCCCGTTCTTTTTAAACTACGGGCTTAACCTAACCATATATAGAGAAGTATATATAGGACTATATACCGTTAAAGCTATAATAGACGTAAATAAACTAAAGGAAATCTAGAAGAACATAGTCTTAGAAATTAAGTTTATAAGGTATTATATAAAGAAAAACGCCGATAGAATAATGATTAGAGTACTAACCCTAAAAGAGGGACATAGTATATATCTCCTTCGCTAAAATATTAAAACGAAACGGCTAAGCAACGAGTTAGACTATAAAAAGCTTGAACCTTTTAAAGTTATTAAGAAAGTCTCGAACGTTAACTGTAAACTAAGACTTCTAGATATAATAAAGTATTACCTAACATTCTATATTTTACTCCTGAAGCTAGTACTACGAGGCTCGTATATAAGCGATTATATCGTTATAGAACTAAAGTAACTAAAATATAAAGTCGAACGAATTATCGACTATAGAGTTGAGAACGAAATATGAGAAAATTTGATTGAATAGAAAGGTTATAGATATGAGGAAAATATATAGAAACCTATTACGAACCTCTAGAAATCTCGGGAACTACTTAATAGTACCCAAATTAAAGTCGAATACGGGATCTCCCGATAATATTACGTCCTAGTTAATTATACTAAACGTACTACTAGACTAAGCCTCCCTAGCTATAATAGATTCCTCGGACGGACTATTGTTTTTAAATAGATTAGGGATCGCCTTAACCTTTTTAAACCCCATTCTTTTCGCCTTATAAAGACGATCTAGCTTTAATAAGAATTCGTCTATTTTAGCTTATATATAACGACCCAACATACATAAGCAAGACCAGGGCCTGCCCCGCAGGTTTATAGCGGCTACGGCATACCATATATACATAAAAGAGGAAATATATATATTACCCTACGGAACAGAAGAACTATGAACAAGTTACGTAACTACGATCACATAATAAATTAAAGAACGGACGCCCGTAAATAAATAGGACGGACGACCGTTCGGTAAACGGTCAGGCAATAATAAACAATATATTATAAAAGATATATCTAGGACCAGGACTTATATAAATCATAGACTTAAGCCGGGCTTAAGGAAAGACTTCCTATAACGTGGTTCATCAGTCAGCCGGCCGGACCAGTCAGCCGGACGTTTTTTCTAAACACACTTATGTCCAAACCACTTAAACCTTTGACGCGTAAAATCTCAACAACCATAATGCCAATCTATACCCAAGAAGATAAAGTCATTCTTGCGATTGAAGCGATCCGATCGACACGCGCTGTAGGTAGTAACTTGAGCATTTCGTGTGCCGTAAAGACCTACGGTATCCCGAAGAGTACTTTAGCCGATAGAATGAATAACCGACCGCGATGTAAATAAGCTTAACCCCAATAACATAAACTCGATCCGATTAAAGAGAAAACACTTCTTTAATACGTTATTGAACAGGATTCCAGAGGATTTCCTTTGTGCCTTGGCGGTATGGAAGATATGGCCAATCTCCTGCTATGCCGAGCCTGTTGGCAAGCGATGGGCCAGGCGGTTTGTAGACTCACAGCCTGCTCTAAAAACAAAGTTTAATCGTCCATACGATTATCAAAGGGCTCTTTAAGAAGATCCTGAGGTTATATCAAAGTGGTTTGCGCTATTATGCAATATGATAGCTAAGTATGGCATCCAAGAGGGGACCTATATAATTTCGACGAAACTGGCTTCATGGTGGGTATGATTACCGCGTCAATAGTAGTAACACGCGCCGATCGACGCGGCAAAGCAAAGTCTGTCCAGCCTGGCAACCGTGAATGGGCTATAGTTATTGAATGTATCAATTCGGGCGGGCGGTGCATCCCTCCGTTCGTGATTGTCAAAGGCGCATATCACCTTGCTAGTTGGACCACGGAATCAGGTTTTCCTAGCGACTGGGTTATCAAACCTACCAATAATGGATGGACGGATAATCAGACGGGTCTTGACTGGATTAAACACTTCGATAAACATACTAAGAACCAAACGAAGGGCGTCTACCGGATGCTTATTATCGACGGCCACGAGAGCCATTTATCGGCCGAATTTGACAATTACTGCAAGCAGAACAATATTATAACCGTCAGTATGCCTGCACATTCGTCACATCTACTACAGCCATTAGATATTGCGCTTTATTCGCCTATGAAACGCGCATACGGTGATGAAATCAACCTATTCATCAAAGCCTCCATAAACCACATCACCAAGTCGGAGTTCTTTATTACCTTCTACCAGGCTCACAACAAAGTTTTTAATGAAGAAAACATTAGGGCTGCTTTTCAAGGCGCTGTAATTTCGCCATGGAACCCAGAGCATGTCATTGAAAAGCTTGATGTACGTTTACGGACGCCTACACCTCCTGTGGCCAACCCTTTAACACCACTACCTTGGTAGTCGCAAACGCCCTCTAACCCACAACAAACCGTCTTGTAGTCTAATTTCATTAAAAGTCGGATCACTGCTCATCAAGGAAGCTTACTAACGCTAATTATTGCTATAGTTGAGTAATTGTCAAAGGGTGCGTAGGCAATGGCGCACTTAATCACTCTTTTGATTGATCGGCTTCGTACCCTTGAGGATACGAATATAGTACTTGCTAAGCGTCGGAGGGCTAAAAGGTCGCGTGTGCAGCTTGGAGGGGCACTTACTATAGAGGATTCTCAGGGTTTGCTTGAAGGGAAACAAAAAGGGAAACGTCCAGCACCTCGAGAGGATGAGGAGGGGGGTCCATCAAAGAGAGCCCAGCCGACTCGGAAATGCTGTGGTGCGTGTGGTAAGACTGGGCATAATGTACGAACCTGTTCCAAAGATGTCGAATCATCAGGAGATTCTAATAACGAGAACCAATAATTGAATTAATGCGTTGTGGTTGAGAAATACTAGATGTTGTTATGGACGTGGGAAAAAACGTCCGGCTAACTAGTCCGGCCGGCTGACTGATGAACCACGTTTATCTAACTATATTTATATATATAATACAAATATAATAAAACTAGGAAGATGTCTTATAAGGGTTAAATAGTAAAATATTAGCTATATTAGCCCTTATTTGAAAAGCCTTTATATTGACGTTAAGTTTAGAATATTTCTCATAAATATGTAATGGTCATAGCTAAGTGCTTTGACTGGGAAAGAGATAGAAGGTAGGGCTGCTATAATATATAGACTTAAGCTTAACGATCTTACAAGGCTATCATGAGATTAAAGTTTTAACCTGGCCTTGGCTGAGCCGAGGATTTGCCGAGCGCTTAGCTATAGTGTAACTAGGTCGGATAGTTAGGCGCATGCGCGCCCTTTTATAATTACCCCCCTCCCTTAGAGCTTTAGTCCTTAAAGTAGTTAAGCGTCTCTTATAGTCGCTTACTATATGGTGCCCCTACTACGCCGTTACCCTTAGTATTACGACTTCTATCTTTATTAGCGATAGATTATAGCCTTGGTTTATTAATATTAGCTCTTTCTTATAAAGCTAAAAATACCATCTTTATTACTTGTTCTTGTTAATTTAAACTATAAAATTTTATCTTATAACTAGTTAGTCATAATCTTATATATATATATAACGTGGTTCATCAGTCAGCCGGCCGGACCAGTCAGCCGGACGTTTTTTCCCACGTCCATAACAACATCTAGTATTTCTCAACCACAACGCATTAATTCAATTATTGGTTCTCGTTATTAGAATCTCCTGATGATTCGACATCTTTGGAACAGGTTCGTACATTATGCCCAGTCTTACCACACGCACCACAGCATTTCCGAGTCGGCTGGGCTCTCTTTGATGGACCCCCCTCCTCATCCTCTCGAGGTGCTGGACGTTTACCTTTTTGTTTCCCTTCTAGCAAACCCTGAGAATCCTCTATAGTAAGTGCCCCTCCAAGCTGCACACGCGACCTTTTAGCCCTCCGACGCTTAGCAAGTACTATATTCGTATCCTCAAGGGTACGAAGCCGATTAGTCAAAATAGTGATTGAGTGCGCCATTGCCTGCGCACCCTTTGACAATTGCTCAACTACAGCAATAATTGGTGTCGGTGAGCTTCCTTTATGAGCAGAGATCCGGCTTTTGATAAAGTTGGACTGCGAGACGGCTTGTTGTGGGTTAGAGGGCGTTTGCGACTGCCAAGGTGGTGGTGTTGAAGGGTTGGCCATAGGAGGTGTAGGCGTCCGTAAATGCACATCAAGCTTTTTGATGACATAGTCTGGGTTCCATGGTGAAATTCCAGCGCCTTGGAAAGCAGATCTGATGTTTTCCTCATTAAAAACCTTGTTGTGGGCCTGGTGGAAGGCAATAAAGAACTCAGACTTGGTAATGTGATTTATGGAGGCTCTGATAAATAGGTTGATTTCATCACCGTATGCGCGTTTCAAAGGCGAATAAAGCGCAATATCCAATGGCTGTAATAGATGCGACGAATGTGCAGGCATACTGACCGTTACAATATTGTTCTGCTTGCAGTAATCGTCGAATTCGGCCGATAAATGGCTTTCATGGCCGTCGATAATGAGCATCCGGTAGACGCCCTTAGTTCGGTTCTTAGTATGTTTGTCGAAGTGTTTAATCCAGTCAAGACCCGTCTGATTATCCGTCCATCCATTAGCAGTGGGCTTGATGACCCAGTTGCCCGGAAAACCTGATTCCGTGGTCCAACTAGCAAGGTGATATACGCCCTTGACGATCACGAACGGAGGGATACACCACCCGCCCAAATTAATATATTCAATAACTATAGCCTATTCACGGTTACCCGGCTGGACAGACTTTACTTTACCGCGTCGATCGGCGCGTATTACCACCATTAACGCGGTATTCATGCCCATCATGAAGCCAGTCTCGTCGAAATTGTATAGGTCCTCCTCTTGGATTCTATACTTAGTTATTATGTTGCGTAACAATACAAACCACTTTGAAATAACCTCTGGGTCTTCTTGAAGAGCCCTTTGATAATCGTATGGACGATTAAACTTTGTTTTCAGAGCAGGCTGTGAGTCCATAAACCGCCTGGCCCATCGCTTGCCAACAGGCTCGGCATTACGCGCTCGCAGCAGGAGATTAGCCATATTTTCCACACCGCCAAGGCGTAAAGGAAATCCTCTGGAATCCTGTTCAATAACTTATTAGAGAAGTGTTTTCTCTTCGATCGGATCGAGTTTATGTCGTTGGGGTTGAGTTTGTTCGCGTCGCGGTCGGTTGTTTATTCTATCGGCTAAGGTGCTCTTCGGGATACCGTAGGTCTTTACGGCACGCGAAATGCTCAAGTTACTACCTGCAGCGCGTGTCGATCGGATCGCTTCAATCGCAAGAATGACTTTGTCTTCTTGGGTGTAGATTGGCATTATGGTTGTTGAGATTTTACGCGTCAAAGGTTTAAGTGGTTTGGACATAAGTGTGTTTAGAAAAAAACGTCCGGCTGACTGATGAACCACGTTATTTAAATATTATATAAATAAATTTTAGTTAAGATTAAATATCACCTTATTATTATCTTTCAAGAATAACTAGTGATATTTAGTTTACAAATTAATTATTAATATTAATATCCTATGTCTTACGGCCAGCTAGTTGTAGTTAGGTATGTTTGCAGAAGTTGAGGCTGGGGAACTGGTAACAGTATCGTAGGCGGGAATAGCTTTAGGGAAGCTATGTTTGTAAGTCGTAAGTAGGTAAGGCTTTGGTGATCAATCGTAGTCTTGTCAAAGAGGTTCTCAGGGAAGATAACTGAAAGCGATCGTGAGATCTGATACGAAGTTAATTGCTGAAGAAGCTATGGGAAGTCTGTCCTTGAGCCCGGCTCAAGTCCATACTATATACAAGTCCTGATCCTGTCTCAACATATCCTTTGTAGTTGGGACCGATATCACCGTGTCGGTCCTTCTTATTATCACGTGACTTGTCCATAGTTCTTCCGTTCCGTGATGAGTCAGTCACCTGAGTTCCCGGGTTCTCTGCATATATCTGGTAGATAGCCGCCGCAGGCCTGCGGGGCGGGCCCCCTGGCCTTGTTATACGGTCGTAACACTATGACATTATTATTAGTTTCATAGCCTTAACTTCTACAAATATACCTCACTATAACTAGCTGGCCGTAACATGCTTTGTATTTAAATAATTAACACTTAATTAAAAAAGTTAATAGTTATACTTTAATAATTAATAATTAGGTAGAAATGAAAAGATAAAATATAAAAATAATTACTAATTAACTAATTATAAAATTAAATATAAGGTAAATTTCATTAAATATCGCCTTTAGCTATATAATAAACGATAAAAGAAAACTCCTAGTTATGTGAAGCCTTTTTTTTATAACCTACCGGCTCAAATCAATCACAGCATGATCTTTAGTCCTCCTTGCAGTGCTTTGTTAAGCTTCTGTGACATCACCCGGTTTTGGACACTACAAGACTTGCCCTCCAACAACCCGTACCTCCACATCGCCGCCTGCGACGTCGCAACGATCAACCAACCTCCCCAGAATAGTCCTTGACAGTGATGCGCAACTCATCTCAAGATGGCCGCAAGATCGGCCTCCCGCGACTCGAACCCTTCTCCTATTCCCTTCGCCAGCGACGCTGACAAGGGCAAATCAAGCCGAGATCTTTCACCAGTATTTCCACTTCTCAACAACGACGAAACGGCGAAAGCTCTATCCTCAGATGCCGCGACGCAAAACCGTGCCGGGGAGGATGACGTCGACGAGGAGCCCGCGGTCGCAAAGCCCTTTGTCAGAACGTCAAGTCCCGACTCTGCAGCCCGGGCAGCGGATGCGTATGATGAAAAGGGTCCAGATCGCCTAGATCGAAAGATGCACAAGTTCAGTCTGTACGAGACAGCCACGCGATACTACATTGTCGGGGGAGATGTGACGGAGAGGCGATACCGCATTCTCAAGATTGAAAGAACAACAGATGACTCGGAGCTGAGCATTACGGACGACAAGATCATTTACAGCCAAAAGGAAATGAATCAGTTACTGGATACCATCGACGACGGCAACAAAGGCACGGGTGGTATCAAACTGCGTTGCACTGCTTGGGGCTTGCTGGGCTTCATCAAGTTCACCGGACCGTATTACATGCTCCTAATTACGAAGAAGAGCACAGTGGCCATGATCGGTGGACATTACATATACCAAGTTGATGGTACAGAGTTGGTGCCGCTGACACCGAATCGATTCAAGGCCGACGTTCGCAACACTGAAGAGTCCCGGTTCTTGGGTATATTGAATAACCTGGATCTTACTAGGTCGTTCTACTACAGCTATTCGTACGACATCACACGCACACTGCAGCATAATCTCACGAGGGAGCGTGAAGCGCTTGCGCGTGGGTTTCCGGGGGCCATGAATGACTTCAACGGCATGTTCGTCTGGAACCATCATCTGCTGCAACCAGCCACCAAAGCACTCAAGGATCCCTTTGACTGGTGCCATCCCATCATCCACGGCTACATTGACCAAGCTGGTGAGTACTTGCAACTGCCGCGATTCGGGGCAATGGATATCTAACGGACTGCGCATCGTAGCCTTATCGATATACGGACGCACAGCATACATTACTATCATTGCTCGGCGATCTCGTTTCTTTGCTGGTGCAAGGTTCCTCAAACGGGGGGCCAACGACCTCGTGAGCTTGCCTGGCTAGTACGTCAACTGGTATTATGGCTGACACTCTGCGAATAGGGTTACGTTGCAAACGATGTTGAGACAGAGCAAGTAGTTTCAGAAGCCTTGACAACTTCGTTCCATGCTCCGGGACGCAGGCTCTTCTCCAGTCCGCAGTACACTTCTTATGTTCAGCACCGGGGAAGTATCCCCCTATATTGGACGCAGGATAATACGGGCGTGACACCAAAACCACCCATCGAGTTAAACCTCGTTGATCCATTCTACAGCGCTGCCGCCCTTCATTTCGATAACCTGTTCGAACGCTACGGCGCTCCCATCTACGTATTGAATCTTGTCAAAGCAAGGGAACGGACGCCACGGGAGTCCAAACTGTTGCTGGAGTACACAAATGCAATCAACTACCTGAACCAGTTCCTACCAGAAGGTCGCAAGATCATTCACAAGGCGTGGGATATGAGTCGAGCGGCGAAGAGTCGCGACCAGGACGTCATAGGTACACTGGAGCGCATTGCCGAGGACGTCGTCACCACAACCGGATTCTTCCACGACGGCGACGGCAAGGTGTATCCAACCAGCGTTCAAAATGGCGTGGCCCGGACCAACTGTATAGACTGCCTCGACCGAACCAATGCCGCACAATTCGTCATTGGGAAAAGGGCCCTAGGCCATCAGCTTCACGCACTTGGCATTCTCGAAGACACCTCCATAAACTACGATACAGACGCCGTCAATCTCTTCACTCACATGTATCACGATCATGGTGACACCATTGCTGTGCAGTATGGCGGCTCCCAGCTCGTCAATACCATGGAGACATACCGCAAGATCAATCAGTGGACGAGCCACTCTCGCGACATGATTGAGAGCTTCAAGAGGTATTACAACAATTCTTTCCTAGATGGACAGCGCCAGGAGGCCTACAACCTCTTCCTCGGCAACTACATATTTGCCCAAGGGCAGCCAATGCTGTGGGACCTCGCGACTGACTACTACCTTCATCACGCGGACCCGCGAGCCTGGTCCGAAAAGACGAAGCGAAACTACATCGACTGGTATACTGCAGAGAACCTGCAGGAAAGAAGTTTCCCGCCCTACTTACCGCCTCCTGGCGAGGCAAAGAAAAAGCCAGTATCTCACTTTGATGATTACTGGGTTGAATACTATCGCCCATCCACGCTCTCGTCATTTCTGAAAATGTTTCCCTACAAAATGAACTCGACCATCAAGTACATACCCTTCAAATCCACGCAAGATGGACGGTATGACTTGAGTCCCTTCCGGGTTCGCAACGAGACTGATATGGACGCCCATGAGAAGAAGAAGCCCAAGAAGGAGGTGACAATCGTCGACCCACAAGACCTGAAGTCCCCTCGGGACATTGATGCTGTGTCGGTCATGTCAGATCGTACGGCAGGCGGGAAGGGGATCTCCATCCACCGCTGGCTTCAGCCAATGCAGGATAGAGTGACTGGGCACCACGGAATCATGAAAGAGACCCATGCAGAACCCCAAGATCCGTCAAAGATCAAGCCCACGGCCCAGGAGAAGACTAAAGCGGCTCAGTGGACCTTCACGAAGGCTGTTAGCGAGTCCCTCAATCCATCTGTGAGCCAGCAGGAGGCCGAGGACTACGAGCGGTACATCAGCCATCCCCAAAACCTGCCGCTAGTAGTGTCGGCCGAGACGATCCAGGCAGAAAACCAATCTGAGTACCAGCACTATGTCCAGAGTAGTTGGCAGAGTGACGCAATAACGCCTGTCGGTACCGAGGAGGATATCGCTGTATATGCGGAGCTACTCAAGGTTGGCAGCAATCCTCTTACCGTCACCGAGGAGGATGCTCAGAAGAAGCGATACAAGGCCTATAGGAAATGGCTTCGAGGCAAGTCGTTCTTCAAGCAGCAGCCACTTGATTGAGGTCAGGTCCGCTATTCTCTTCACCTGCCACCACCGCCCCATCCTCCTGGTCCCCAAACAAGTCCTCGAGCCTAGGTTCCACAGCTAGCAATGCCGAAACGTAAGGCTTCAGAGGCAGATCGGCCGCTGCAAAGATGGCGCGCAATATGGGCGTAAGTTTGGAGACTTCAGCTAGAGCTTCTTCGGTCGCCGCATTCTCCGGCCCGCTCGTACGCTCATTGAGCACATTCAACCAACAAACGCTGATCGATCTCAGCACTTCGCCTGCGTGTGATTTGTCTGAGATTCTCGGCCAGCAATTCACCATGATGGCACCCAATGCCTGCGCGGCCGCTTGTATGCTGCTAGGATGAGAAGCGAGGAATGGATCCGTCATGATTGCAGAAACCATGGACAGGAGCTCCTATGTAAGAGTTAGCAATCGAGCAATCATGCTGGAGACATGTGGAGTTGCCTTCAAATGTGCCGTGGCAAAGATGCCGAGTTCGCTGACGATGGAGGTCGTTTGTCGAGCAAGTAGTTGAACAATTCCAATAAACTCGGACGCTTGCCAATAGCCCGGAAAAACTCCCTCCCTAAGCAAACGAGTAAGAAGTTTGTTCTTTTTGTCTCTGTCGCCCGCTCCAGGAAACTGTATCTTGGCAAGCTGGATGATTGTACCATATGCCGGATCGAGTAGTAGAAGAGACTCCTTCTCGGGCGTCAGAGTTGGCAGGGAGAGTAGAGAGGGGAAGACGGATTGTTCAAAAATGCCACCCAGGCCGGTTTGAACGAGGACCTTGGCTGGACATTTGACAAGAAAGTCGCCTAGAATGGTAAGGCCCCTTGCTTTGAACTTAGTGTCCGAGTCATCTAAGAGAGCGAGAAGAACTGGAGTGAACAACGGCCAGCTTTTTTCAATCAGCGCATCCTGTAGAGAATTGAGTGTTAGCCTCCCGTTCCAGGAACACGACTACTTGATGTTGAAAGCGTGACCAACATCAGCTTGTTCCACAGCCCAGGAAAATATTGTAATGGCATGAACCTGAGTGGTTTTCCAAGGTTTCGCGTCATCGGTATCAGCGAAAACGCCAGGAGTAAAGCGGTCCTGGCTATCATCGGCGAAATGAGCCTTCCTGCCCGTAGAAGTGATGCGACTAGAGCTTGTCCGAGAGAAGATGGGCCTAATAAAGCGCTCCAGCACTACAGAGTTGAGGAACGCATGCTTTTGGGCATCGTCCAAAGAATGACTCAAGATCTCTTTGGCATAAAGCTCTGCTTCGACGGTCGTCCAGGTTTCCTTGCGGTCGGTGTATGCAGCGATGGCAATCAGATTCTGGTCGTCAAGTGATGGAGAAAACCTGAGGACAAGACTACTCAAGATATCTAACGCCTGCTCCGCAAGAGTTGGGTCATTGTTCAACAGCGAGCCGGAAGAGTGGCTCAGGAGTCCCAGTGCATGGCTAGAAAGCTGTTTGATGGACGCCTGGTCTTGTGCCCCTTGGTCGATGCGGTCGGCATTCCTGAGACAGAGCGCAAGAGCACTGAGAGTGTCGACTGGTGGCTGCTGATGGTAATGAGTCACTATGTAAGACGAATGAGATGGATGAGTAGGCCGAACCCACCAAATGCTCGACCTTCGAGAAGTCTTCTGCGAGGTCGGTAAGAGTATATCGTTCTGGTAGATCTGTGACTTGTGTCAGGGTCCGGCATCCAATGAAGCACTGCCTTGGCCGTGGGAAATTCAAACCTCTATCGACATTGAACTCAACAGAGCTGGAGGCAGCTCGCTGCAGGGCCTTGACCACGTCGGAGAGCATAGCGGCCGATGGTGAGGCCAAGCGAATGTGGACGATCGTGTCTGCGGATCGTGTGACAGATCTGTTTACCAGTAGCCTGGAAAGATGTAAGAGATTAAAAGTTTGGCATCTTTGGTCTGTCCAGGTAGGTGGTTAATTGTTAATCAACGCTGGTGTCTCTCTGATTCTCAGTAACAGCATTGAGCGGGCACAGTGAGAGTAGAATTAGCGCGTGCGGCCTCCGGGTCGGCGACCACTCAGTGCATACACTGTATCATACACTGTGAACACTGAGCATGCTTCCCCAATGTTTTTTCAAGTTCGAGTGTACGTAGTCGGGCAGTCGAGGACCGCATCGTGATAGATGGGAGAAATGGATATGGAAAAGCCCCTGAAGAGAGAGGATAATTATTCAACGAATACATTTACTGGCAACAATCCCCTGGCTTAAACAAACAGGTGGTCTATTCGGGTATTTCATGCCGATCCTTGATCTAATACTGCCTGCCCCGAGACAACTTTCCCTCGCCGTTACTCCTTTGTTAGGTAGATTCAATTTCTAGCCCTGATCAGGTTGAAGTCTTCACCCGCCAAAAGGTGCAAAGTCCGACTGGGTTCATCATGTAGGAAGCCCTTCGATCCCCAATTCAACTGCTCGCCGTCGCACCTCCTCAATCGCCCCAGCCGGCTCAGTCTCGTCTGGATGACGAAGTTGCCAGGCAACGCAAACCTCCAAGGCCTGGCCCATCCACTTACCGGGGCGGACACCAAGTTCTTTTCCCAGCAATCGGCCGTCCACCAGGCGCGTCAGCGAAGGTGCGTCCATGACGTCCAGATCAGCAAGGTAGTCCAGGAACCGCTGCCAGCCTGAAAGAAACTCCTTCTTATCTGTGGCGGAATGAGCAATCTTTCCAGAGACAAGGTACGGTGAGTAGGAAAGTGGGGGTACTTACCGGTGGTTGAGTCAGATGGCAACTTTTCAATGGCCTCGACAAGTAAGGCATAGAGTACCTGGACTCGCCAGTGGCCTCCATGGCTATCCCACTTGCGAATCGCCATACCGACGGTGCTCCTTTCGGTAGTCCTAGATTTACCGGTACCAAAGCCTTGCTTCAGGGTAAGAATCTCAGAGCGATGGCGATATGCTGCAGTGATGACATCGCATAGCTTGTTGGGGGCCTTGATACCTTCCCGGGCAACCAACGTAGTGAGAGGCACTGTACCCCTAGCCTTTGGTAGTGGTACTTCCTCTCTTATGTGGGAGTACGGGGTAATTGCAGCCAGATTCCACGCAAAGTATGCGGCTTCGTCGGATGTGACGAGAATGTCATAGATTGATCTCGGGGCCTTGTCATGAGCGAGGCTGTCAAGGAGATCGTAGGCCAATTCCCACTTGGAGAGGTCTGGGGACGGGTAATATCTATCACTGGAATCCGTGAAGATGGCCTCGTACAGGTTGAGAGTTCGAATCAGGTCCAAAGACATGTGTGGGTTCTTACCTGCTCCAGCACAAAACCATACAAGTCAGTTAAGAAATTCGCGTATGAAGAAAGTTGAGCATAGGCAGACGAACCCTTCAGCATCTTCTCCATCTCGACACCAACCCTCTCGCGGCTGATTTTAAGCTTCAGAGCGTCCAGAACTTGAGGGTCGGCCATGACCGCAGTGGCAGCAGGGTCGATTGAAAAGTCAAGACGACTGGCGAAGCGGAGCAACCTCAGGACTCTGAGAGGATCGTCTGTAAAAGTTTGGAAAGGTTCCATGGGTGTTCGGATCAGGCGAGACTCCATGTCTGTGAGTCCTCCGGTCAGATCTTCGACCAGTCCGGTGTGCAAATTGTAAAAGAGGGCGTTAATGGTGGCATCGCGGCGCAGGGCATCTTCTTCGGCAGTGCCAAACTCCATTGTAGGATTGCGACTGTCCTGAGTGTACGTCTCCTTGCGTAAATTGACAAAGTCGACGTCGAGACCAAACATGCGCGTGGTCGCTGTCTCGAGATGCTTCGACTTGTCGGGATTCGCAGCAATCCTGTGGAGGCTGCCCATATCATCGGGACCAATGTTGTGCTTCCTTGTATGCTCTTCCAGAGCACAGTAGTCGCGCAGCTCCAGACTAAAGGCATAGCCAGTCATGGCATTGATGGCGGTATCAATATCATGACTCTCTATGCCAAGGAGTTTGTCACGAACCCAGCCCCCAGCCCATCGAAGGACAAGGGGCTCAGGTGAACGACCGGCTCCATCGATGAAAGCAGCAACATCAACCAAAAGATCCCTCAATTGCTGCTCTTTGGGAGTAAGACTGAGTGTTGGGGGATCATTTGCAGTGGTAAAGTTTTTGATAGTCGTGGCAGCAACGGGGGTTGTCATCTTGGATGGCGAAGAGGCAGACGGACGACCCACAAACGCGTCAAAGTTCCTCTTCATGAGGTAAGGGTACAAGGATGCGCGCGGCACCGAGCAGCGGTTCCAGGTCGAGACAGATCGAGGTCGAGCACAGGCACGTAGCATGACACGACAGGCCTGACAGTGGAAAGGTGTCGAGTCGGCGGATGCGCCAGTGAAGGGAGTCGAGGGGTAGAACGTGCGCCACGTTAGACCACGGGCCGTGATCCTTTGGTTTCGAAATAGAGTCCTTCTGGTCTCACTCCAGAAGCAGCTCTAGCTTGACTAGCTGGGGTGGTGGTGGTGGTAGCAGTGGTGATGGAGGCGGAGGCGCAAGCACAAGCGCGGTTGCATGAGGTACGGCAAGGGCGCAGCACAGGCCTTGAGGCAAGCAGCCTAGGTGCCAGATCGTCAAAGGAAGTCGATGAGTGGTGGGTTGGTGTTGTAAATACAGCTTCGGGCTGTAAACAGGAGAGAGGGTCTGTACGATGCAAGGCCGCACCGGGGTTTGAGGTAACGGTGAGCTCAAGATGAAAAGTCGATACGAGTGGCTGGTGCGCGGTTAGCTGATGGTAAGGTTGGGGCAGGGCGTCAGGGTGATGAGATGAGACAGGCGGCGACAAGTTGAGATGAGTATTCGTGAGCGAAGAACAATGAGTCAAAGCAAGAACGTCAGGACTTGGTGTCAAAAGATGGATCATTGGTGACAAATGGTACGAAGGTCATTAAGATGTTGGTTTGAATTACCGCTCATTTTCGGGGTGATATATGTGTTGTACTCATATAAGCCATAGAGAGTTGAGGATTTTGACTCACAACTTGCCATAGGTACGTAGTCAGCCGAGGGAGGTCCTGCAACTCGTCCAACTGATCCGGTATTTCCTTTCGATTCCTTCAGTCGACACTAAAAAGAGAAAAGGAAGGAATTGCAACTTGCGCAAGAGGGCGGAAATAGGTGTGCAACGCACCGACGAAAACCTAACTCTGGCAAGCAATGGTGACTAACAATGAGTCTTCGTTGAGGCAGGCACTCAGTAGAATGAATACCTAGGTAGGAGTTGCCTATGTGAATGTTTACGTAAGGAATGGCCCGGGATTGATTACGTAACGCACAGAGTCTGAGTTGACGTCGTTTCAAAGTATCCAAACTCAAGTGGGCCTTCCTTCCTACCTCATCCAATTGGTTTGCATCGTCTCTGCACTTCAACCGGGACTTTACCTTACTACCTCACTTAAGGTATTTAACCAACCTGGCTCTGGCTATTGTTAACTAAGCTTCCCATGTCATCTGATCGTCCAGGGATAAGGCTCGCCCGGACAGAGATGGGGTTGTGGAATGCCCAACTCTTTGCAAGACCAAGTTTTCCCACAATTGCTGCCCCTCTGTCAAAGCATGGCGACGAGGGTGGTTGGGCATTGCCGTCGTGTACGGAGTAGAGTCTTGAGGGCCTCTTGTCCAAAACACACCGTCAGCTTCAGCCCCAGACCCATCACTTAGCGATACGACGTTTGGCGGACCTGAAATCCAGGCAAGGCTAGGATACTACGATGGAGATCCATCTCCCGCCATATCTTGCCAGGAGCAGATCCAAACCTCTCCCTGCTTGACTAGTTGGGAGATTTTCCCCAGGGGATTGCATGATCGTGGCAGTAGGTTGGCCAAGATAGGCTTAGTTCCCGTCCACCACGTTCCCGTCCATCTTTAACCTTGATTATTCTTCTGTTTGATCATCCGCTGGCACTACCTTACTGCTTGACTGTGTACGATTAGACACGGCAAAAACCGTCACGGCGTCACCTTAGTTTGGCTCACGAGGATTATGCATCACACTGTCGTTGTCACCGGCTGGCGGAACGATCCGAGGCAGTTTGTCTCCCATGGCCTTGCAGGAAAAGCCAACGGGATCGATTCCGTACCTTAGCTCTACCGCATACAAGAGAAAGGCCCATGCGATTGGCCCCGCAATCATGGGGTTTGACAACTTCGTTTCATACAACATCGGTGCGCAGCCCACGCCGCCTGTTCCAAACGATGCCTGTCTCACTAGGTTCGCCGCCCTTGGCAACCACCTACCTTGCCTTACCTTACCTGGCGTGCCTGGTACCCTGCTACGTTTACCCGTTACTCATCTTCCGGGCCATCTTCCAACCGCACTGAGAAATGTGAACTTGCTGTCTAGTCAGCGACTTCAATACTCGAAAGCATCTCGTCCGTTGGTCGGTGCGTGCTGGTAGCATATGCGGGTGGCAAAGACCCATCTCTAACTCCATCTCATTCTTAGTAACCCGCGGCATTTCTAGCTCTAACGGCCACCCTTTTTTGTGAGGCCCGGTAAGACTTTCAAGCACGTCTCTACATCGTGACGTGTCGCTGATACGTCACAGGAACCGTCTTCCTAGAACTCCAGCCTATCGTATACGAATTCAACTGCAAAGGATGAAATTTGAAAGTGCCTCTATGCACGTATGGCTTGCTCCCGCATCGATGCGCTGGACGTGGGAGCCACCATATGTACAACCGACCTCGTCCGGCATGGCTACTGTTAGCTACTGGCAACTTAGTCTGAGTGGGTATGCAATCGCCGCATGAGAGCACTTACCACGCCTCCTTATCACGTATATGGAACGACTACAACCTTCACGTTTCTTCTCCCCTGAGTGCGACAAGCAGGCATCATGGCTATGACTCAAAGACTGAAAGATGTCAGGACAGAAATAGCATCTTCAGGTGCTTTCGGCAACCGCAATCATCCACTGTAGCCTCCCTTTTGCCTTCCATTCCTCTGTCTTGGTGGCCGTTGCTCGATGCTTGGTGCCCTCTGGGAACCCTGCGTCGTGACGAGCGTTGTGAGGCTGCAGGGTCATCGTCCCTTACCATCGCTTTGACTAGCATTGAACCGCGCTACGGCACTCCGCAGCACAGGGCACAGTCGTTTCTCGCGTATAACAGCAGGTTCTAACGCGTGTCCTACCATCGGCTGCATGACTTGCCGGTTTGCCAGCCGTTGAACCTGTGCGCGGCTCATAATCAACCTTGACTCGACCCGACTGGCTTAGGCAGAGGCCAAGTTACTCGAATTCGTACTGCCTCACCAGCCATCTGTGCGTGCGTGGTTTCTCGCCGTTGTCAGCCGCAGCGGTTTGACCCGTCTGCATATGCTGTCTCTTTGCAACGTTGGTCGACAACATATCTCTTCATTCATGTTGTCTACCCACTAATGCATTTGCTATACTGGACTATGAGTATCTACTCGGGGTTTCTACTCAGGGTAATCCACGCCATGGCGGTAGATCATCTCTACCCGTGCGTTCGCAGTTGACTGCAGGTTCGATCCAATTGGGCTACCAACTCCCGGGCTCGTTCTTACATTTCCCCCCTTGCAACAATCACGTCGTACCCCGATGTCTGGATCCGATTTGGACGCTCCCGCTCCGCGGATCGAAACAGCCGTACATCTCCGCATCAAACACGCACGAGGCATGGTCTTTGTTTGCTAGGTCTATCGCTACAGGCCCGATTACTACGGCCTTGCCCCCAGTTGCCTCGCCCTCAGCTGGCTGGGCCGTCGCAATCCCCATGCTTGTCTTGGTCTTGAGAAACAGAAACAAGGCCAGCAAGATCCTTGTTAGGTTCATATTGGTACTGTTCAATTTCGATGTAACCCAGCAGCAATCTTTGGCTAGGTCGTGTATCTCGTGCTTCGCCAGCTTGTGAGCCCAGTTGATTTCACTCATGGAATATTGTGGGACCTTCAACGACGGGCTAGTTGCAGTATACATTCACAACATCAGTCTTTACTGTCTTCTTATAGAAGTCTTCTCATAGACAGGCTGAAAGCCGTTCTCCGTCAGGATGAGCTACTGCCTCTATCTGACCGACTCTATGCACATGGACTGTAGAAATGCAGGTCATCCTCCTACGTATGGCAATACCGTCGTACGTACCTTCAGCTAGGTGGACGGTGCATACGATCACTCGCCAACCCCCTTCATCTAGGCTGGGTCGAAATAAGGTCGCGGGCTCGGACTTTTCCAGCTGACATTCGGCCACACCAACTCCGGAACCTTGCGGCCATCCCTGCTATGGCGGCCTCATGTTGCACGCCCCTGGCCCGAGGTCCGCATGAGGCTCTGCTCGTGGCCTTGCCACAGCCCGACTCTGTGGATACAACTTCGAGCGAGCGACAACAGCCGCGTGGAAGGTACTTCGGTGCATGTGTACGCTCCTTTGGCTGTAGTGATACCACCCCAGGATCTCGCATTGAGGCTCTATTGCGAAAACATGTTTGGCTTGGCGGTTTAGGATGTCGGATGGAAATTCGACCAACGTCCTCCGAGTATCAGAGGAGAAGGCAGGATAAGCACTCCGGAGGCTCACTAAGGCGCGTAGGGGTAACGGGATGCAGACATGCGCGTCGTCTCGACATCAGACAGACTCCCATCTACTGGCCGATTACTCTCAAAGGGGTGCTGCCAACCTAGGTATAAAGACGGTCTAACCTCCGGCCTCAATTCGTTCGTATCCTTCTTCCCCATCCAGCATTCAGCAGTCTTTTAGTTATCCGACCACTTCTCTCCTTCCAATCATTTATATTGTATAATATATCCCTGCCGGCCAGGACTTACCTTCTCTCACATCACAATGTCTTCCATCAAGAGCATTTTCGCCATCGGCCTTTTGGCCACTGCCGACATTGTTGCCGGCCACGCTGCCATCATCGGCGCCACCGGTGATGCCGGCGGTCAGGGCATGGCCCTTGGAATCGACTCCAGCACACCCCGTGACGGAACACGTCGGGATCCCTTCCAGGGCGATAGCACTCGCTTCAAGGGCGAGGCTGCCGATACCTTCGGCGAGACTGTCGGAGCCGGCACCAACAACCTTGAGACCGGCACCAAGGCCATGATGGCCGAGACCGGCACCATGCTTCCCCAGATCTCTGCTGGCGGTTCCGTCGACATGACTCTGCACCAGGTCAACGGTGACGGTGGTGGTGAGTATTCGCTCCAACTTTCTTGCTACTTTGCCCTCAACTAACACCGTACAAAGGTCCCTACGACTGCATGATCAACGCTGATGCCACCGGAGCCACCTGGACCAACATCAACGTCGTCACCACTCCCCCGGGCGAGAACTCCCGCAACCGTGATGGTGCCATGACCGCCTTCCCCCTCAAGGCGGCCATCCCTGCCGACCAGGCTTGCACTGGTACCGTCGCTGGCCAGAGCAACGTCTGCTTGGTTCGTTGCCAGAACGCTGCCCGTGCTGGTCCCTTCGGCGGTATCGTTCCTGTCCAGATGGCTGGCACCACCACGCCCGCCGCTGCCCGCCGCAACTTGATGCTCGCCGTCAAGCGCTCCGATGAGCTCCTCAACAAGATGATCAAGCGTGCCCAGACCCCTTCGGCCGCACCTGAGGACGACGCCGCTTACCTGGCCGAGCTCCGCGCCGACGGCGAGGAGATCTGAACGGTTGCTATCTTGAGAGAATCTGGGATCACCACAAGGGTCAAAACAGAGATCCGTGGAGGCAGGATGGACAGGCGATGAAGAGAGGCTTGTTAACTGATGCTGATGCTGATGCCTTTCACTTGTATCTGAGGTGCCTGACTGTGTCTCGACACCCATAGTACACAATTACATTCTCTGACTGCTGCTCACTATGGTTCACTTTGACATCTTGACCTGTGACATAAATGCACATATATTTTACCGGACGGAGCTACTGTTCACTTACACACACAATGCTGCTCTCATGGTAAGCTGATGAGATGTAAAGTACATGAGGACTTAATCTATTATCTTGGGTATGAGGCGCATGTACGGGTAAGGTTTACTTGCCACCCGAGAGGAGGTAGAATTAGCAGAGAGTGTTGTGCAGAAGGGAAACGCAACAATATGGGCGAGTGACATTGATGGAGAGCTCAGGCAAGATGGCTGCGAGAAAAGGAAGGGGTGGCCCAATACTAGTTAGTAGATGCAGAATGAGGGAATCATAGGACCCAATCCCAACTCGAGTGCCTCAGTACCAATCTACCCTAGACTGCTGGTCACACCACCTTGCATCAAATCAACGGCTGACACTGCTGTGAATCGTTTCTCGTCGGTGATGAAGTCTCGTTCATGACGAAGTATCAGTCCCTGGGGATGGCCATGTCCTGGCCCTGAGGTATGTCGAGACCGTCTTCATATTGAGGACGAGGTTTCTTCGATCTTATCTAGCCCATCTAAGGCCAAGGCCTTTGATCTCGACATGTCATCTAGGGGGTTGCCGAATCGCCCAACTTTTGTGCGAGTTGTAGTCCAGGGTTCCTAGTCAAGGGAGGGAGCCGGGGAAGGAGAAGGCGTTGAAGAGAGGGGGATCCGAAAAGGGAAAGATAGGAACCTCCCCCGCAGTTCCCGGAATACTGGTTGAGCTGTGTGGCTGTGGTTGGAGGCTTGTGTCGGGATAGAGTTAGGTATGGAAAGAACAGTCTCCTCATTGGTAGAGTAAGATAAGGTATAATTTCGCACTACTACTGCCTACGCAGTACTTTCTCATGCCTGAGCAAAACTGCGAGGTACTAATACAGAATGTGGGGTGTGAGCAGGTAGCTCTGGGGGTGGTCGCGGTCTCCTTTCATTCGTCACGAAATGCGTGTGACGTCAACGGCAATGGCAGATCCTCGTCACCTTCCCCGCGTTAATAAATGGAAAGAAGAATGTACCGCGCGCCTGCCTGAGTACTTCGAGATACATACAACCTTGACGACCTTCCTGAACGTGTCGCCTCACCCTGACGCGTAGGTTCAAGCTGAGCTGCAGTCTGCTCTTGCTCTCTATTGCTTCCCCCGTTGGAGCACCCCTCATATCTACGAGGTGGCTGTCAACGAGGTGTCGTCTCATTATTTCATAGGTGCTGTCTCACATAAACCTGACCTTCCGTGTACTATGAAGGATGAACACCTCTTCTTCTTGAAGTATGTCGCTGTTAGCCACCAAGCCAGCTCGGCAAAATGATCTTCGAAGATAAGGTAGGTGAGGCGAGCTGCGATACGCAACATGGCATTTATCCCCCCTCCAATGTGTAGATTGCAACATCATGTATTTCATGCCCACCCTCGTGTATCCGGATACCTACGTGAGTGCTTGGCTCTATTCAGGTTCTCTCTCGCTGCAGCCACGGCGGTCTTGGCACATAGATCTGTGTGTACAGAGGCCCTTGAAAGCTTGGCTCAGGTGCACTCAACTCAGTGATATGCATCACACGTCGACCCAGCCTCAACCTTAGCACGTAGATGATCGACAGGTTCATTAAGCCAAAGCGCCTTCGCTTCTCAGGTAGGATAATGTGAACTCATACTTCCCTCCGTGAACAAATTGGAGGCCTGGGGATCAATAGTGTGCAACTGGCAGGTGACCACCCGGAATGAGTTCTCATCCGAACCTACCTTACTTTGACCTCCATGTGCTCTCGCCGTACACCCCCATCGCCCAGTACTTGCCTCGCCTCCGCCTTCGTTGACATCAACGCCCGCCAGCTTCATTAGCTACCTCTGCTCCTCCCTCACCTTGCCCTCCAATGCCATCAGTAGCACCCACCCTCTACGACTCATCCATGCTACCCAACCACGGGCTGTTAAGAAGGGCAATCGCGAGGCCTGGGCCTTCATAAACTCATGTCTTCCCCCTCTCAAAGTCCCCTTTCCCATTCCTTTGCTCAGCTTCTCCACTCACCCACCTAACCAACGACATCACGATACCCTCAAACAGTGTCTTCATCAGCCACCACCCCACGCATCTTATCTCCTGAACTCGTTTTGAGACCTGCCACTGAGCAAAGCTACAATCACCACATCCAGTACATCACCCATTACCATGTCAAGTAAGCCCTCCCGCCCTTAGAAGATGCAGCGCATGTGAACCTTGCTGATGTGCCCTTTCCAGACGAACAAGACAGAGCTCAGAGCATCCCGACCGAGGTTGGTAGCTCGCCAGTTGCACTCGACGGAGAGCCTGCCGTTGCACTCTCATCCTCGCCCACAGATCGAAGAGCCAGCACCGACGAATGGGGTGAGTCCCGGCTAATTCCTTTGAAGCCCGCGACATCCTTTGGGTGCTAACTGAGGTGCTTCATCTATTAGACGCATCCAAGGTGCCCCCGAGCCGCTTCCAAAAGCGCAAGGGTTCCATCTACGCCACGCCGGGCTCCCGCGATGGTCACGTTGACCGCAACTACGCCACGGGGTTCCATGACAAGCATACCGAGAAGGGCTATACCAAGACGCCTGCGAAGTAGTCACTGATTCAATGGTATTTCGAGCTCCCACCCTCGCTGCATCGAGCAATACGCCTTGTCAGACCACCGCATGTGAGGCTGCAAACCAGATCAGCGAGACTAGGGAAGGACGAGCATCGGGGAATGAACTGAACTGAATTGGGAGGACCGGGAATGGAAAAATATTGTAGGGGTCCTGCTGTCTGTATGCTATTACCTAAAACTAGCCAACCACCGCCAGGCCGGAGAAATTGATACATGTTACTCGTCTAGGTCGTCAATGTCGATAGCATCCGGGTTCGCCGCCGCCGCCGGTGCTTCCAACGTGCTGCCCATTTTGGTAGCGTCGCTGGCAGCCACAAACCCGGCCGGTGCTCTCGCCTGTCGCTCAAGTGCCGCCATGGCATCGTCCACCTCGGCATCGCCCGAGTCCTCCGGTCTCCGCTGACTACGCGCAAGTGCCTGCGACGCGATAAAGTTGACGTCCGTATTGTACTGCGCCTGCACACTTCGCTTGATACGGAGCATTTCCTTGAACGTATCCTCGTTGCCGTGCTGCACCTCGAACGACTCCCACTTGGTCCAAAAAGCTGGGCTGGTGCGCGGATCACAGAACTGCGACGCGTGACCGTAAATAGCCCTCGCCCGATCGATCTCGCCAAGGCGCTTCTCCATGTCGGCAAACTTTAAGCACATATCCCGTGCTTCGTTGTCGGGTAGAGTGGAAATGGCTTTTTCGTAAATTGGCCTCGTCGATGGCAGGCCAAAGTTGGATGCCGACTTGGTGATGTAGAAGTTGAACATGTCTGCCCGATCCTCATCCGCCACCGCACGCGTTGCGCGTTCGTAGATGCGCATAGCGTGCCGCGCGAGGCCCCTCTCCTCTTCCAAGTTACCGTACATGAGGTAGATGACCTTGGCAAATTTGGGTGGGCAGTCTTCAATGGCCTGTTCAAAGAGGTCGCGCAGACGCTCGATACCGATCTTGCGATCAACAGCCTTTGTGAGGTAGAGATTCCACAGCTCAAAGGCGACCGGGTAGCTGAAGAGATCCAGGCCGCGCTCGTAGATCTTGAACGACTCTTCGTAGTACTGGTGCTCCTCCAGCAGATTCGCATAGTTGACTACTGTCTGCGGTGTCGCGATCCGCAGCTCAAAGATGCGCTCGTAGACCTTTCGTGTGTCCTCCACAGAGCTGACGCTTTCCACGAGGTCCACATAGAAACTCCAAAGCTTCCAGCTCTTGTGCACACGCTGCTGCGGCGATAGCGTCTCGTCAAAGTAGTCGACTGTGGATCTCTTCGGCGCCTGTACGGCCTTGGCCATAATTCGCACGGCATCGTCAAAGTTCTCGTTTCTCAACTCCATCTCAGCCCACTCAATCCACATATCTGCCAGTTCCGCAACGGACTTGAACGGGACTTTGACAGCCTTCTCCATGATGATGCGCGCATTGCGTATGTCACCACCGCGCTCGTAGAACTTGGCGTAGTTGGCCCAGAGTTGATGGAAGGGTCCGACTGCCTTCTTCGGTTGTATCGTGGCGATGGCGGCTGTGTATGTCTGAACGACTTCGAGATGGTTGTCACCCCAGAGCGCTACTCTTTTCTCCCATTCCGACACGTTGTTGGGGTTTTGTCGCAGGACTACGTCGTTCAGAAGGAATGGCCGTCTGTCCATGAGCTGCTCGAACCGCATCATCCGTATGTCGAGTTCGAAATCTGCCTCCTCGTCCACAATACCGTTGTCGGCGCGTTCCGAGGCCACCTCCATGAGAGCTCCAATGATGGACTCTTCAAACTCGGTATAAGAATCGAAAACAAGCGTGAAGTCCCTGACCGTCATAACCGTAGTGATGGCTTCCTCGAGCACATCTCTAGCGCGCTCGAAGCTGCCTCGTCGGATCCAGTAAGTCGCCAGGCCGCACCAGAGTTTCCCTCGTTGATCGGCGAACCGGACAATGCCGCTCCTGACGATCCTGTCAACGTCAATCCCCGTTTCGTGGCCGGTCTCGATCTCCGCCGCGTGTTCGACCATCAAATCCACCATTTCGCTCCACAGTTCATAGTGCCCTTTCCCTTGCTTGCTAGTGAAACGCGGGTTGTTGAGGAGGTCCATGTACTTCTTAATGGCTTCGGTGTAGAAGCCGACCTGCACAAGGAGCTCGATGAAATCTTCGGCGTCCTCGGGGTGTATTTGCATGTAGCGGCGCCACACCTTGACGGCGCTGATTCCTGCGGCGGAGTTGATGAATGGCTTGTAGAGGGCCCAGATTCGGTTGTGCTGGGTAAGCGGAAGGGCGCGAAGGGCTCGATCGAAAGTGCGTCGGGTGGTCGTAACCAGCGGCTGTTGAAGCAAGAACTTCAGGTACAGCTCCCAGATGCGAGGCATCTTGTTCAGTAGAATGAGCGCGCGCTCGAACAAGGCATTGACCTTTCGGTACTCGGCGGGGAAAATGGCAGCATTCAGCTTCGAAACGTGTTTGCTGCGAAAGGTAAGATACTACGTGTATAGTTAGCAATCGCCGGCGGCAGTCCGGCTAGCTGGAGGGCTCGTCGCAACATACCATCTTCCATAGCTTGTAAGACCGTGGGAGTTGAAGACAAGCTCGCTCGAGCACGAAAGCGCGTTCGTGTACGGTTCCATGTTGAGACTTGAACTGAATGTAGGCAAGCCACGGCTTGATGCTTCCAGGGTTTCGTAAGATGTCCTGTTCGTATACC
The DNA here is from genome assembly GCF_030913505.1 of Colletotrichum phormii. Lineage (NCBI taxonomy): Eukaryota > Fungi > Ascomycota > Sordariomycetes > Glomerellales > Glomerellaceae > Colletotrichum > Colletotrichum phormii. Next base: position 1,009,981 of record NW_026851455.1, read on the forward strand.
GAGTCCTCGTCGCTCTGTCGCAAACCGTTAGCTTCTATGCTCAATGTTGATATGACGGAGGGGGCAGTTAGGAGAATGGGCAGCGCATACAACGAGGTGTAGTTCCGGCCGCCTCTGAGAGCCGTTGAGAAGCGTGGGAGCAGGCATCTTGGTTCAGGCCGTTTGCCCAAAGGCCATGGGTAACCAAGAGACTGGCAGCTCGAGCGCGGAGAGCGCTTTTTCGCCGTGTGCAGGTCGCGTCGGGGACGAATTTGCAACTTCCAGGGGCGCGATTTCAAAAGATGATCATGGCGCGAACTAGGCGACAGATCGTTCCTTTACGATACAGTCTGGCAAGGTTGACCAATTGACCCAGGTACTTTTTCTTGCATGCGCCCCGTCCTGGGTTTTTGAGGTGGCGCCCGGGTATTGGAATAAGTTAGGCGGAAGTCCCCAGCCACCGATACAAGGATATCGCAATGTACCTTTTGAATACCAACCGACCTAAGGCACCTCGTTGTAGCGCCGCTTTAGCCACCGCGAGTCTCTTACGCGCGGATAAGGCGAACCCACCTTCGAGCTATATCAGTGGGATGCTAATCGCCAGCGATCCACCTGCACCAGGTACCCGACTCCATCTCTGGGGGGAACCGCTTGAGGTAGGTACTTCCACCTAAGCGTCCCATCGCTCAGCCGGCTCTGAGCACTGACGCAACAGCAGCCAAAAGCCGCCTAACATCATCGACAGCTCCTCCTTGTCGTCTCTATCGTGAACGACCGTCTCTTGCGCCCATTTGCCTCCGCCCTTCGTTGCCGTGCGGATCGTCTCGAACCTCTCCTCCGATCTCTCTTCGAATCCAAGTCCACCCTATATCATCTACCATTTCGATCAGTCAACACCATGTCGGGTGCTCCTGTAGGCCGATGCCCTCCTACATTGTTCAGATTCGACCTCGGAGCTTTCTAATATGTCGATGTATTTGTGTAGGACCGAGAGGCGGTGTTTCCCACGCGCCAGTCGCTGGGAATCATGAAGGCAAAGCTCAAGGGAGCCGAAACGGGCCACAGTCTGTTGAAAAGAAAGAGCGAGGCCTTGACCAAGTACGTATTCAACGGCCTGGATCTCGCGGTATGACTTGGTTTACTGACTTGTTCCTGCGATACAGGCGATTCCGAGGTTCGCAGTGCCGCTTCCAGTTCGAAACGAATGTGCGCTGACCGATGTGACTGCGCCCTGAACAGAGATTACAAGACGTATCGATGAGGCGAAGAGAAAGATGGGACGCGTGATGCAGATTGCCTCCTTCTCCTTGGCCGAGGTCACTTACGCCGTGGGTGGTGATATCGGATACCAGATCCAGGAGTCGGCCCGGTCAGCTCGCTTCCGTGTGCGTACTAAGCAGGAGAACGTTTCTGGTGTTTTGCTCCCGGCATTCGAGAGCTATGTAACTGAAGGAAACAACGATTTCGGCCTCACGGGCTTGGGCAAGGGTGGTCAGCAGGTCCAGCGTTGTCGCGAGACATATGCCCGTGCTGTCGAAGCGCTGGTCGAGCTTGCCAGTCTCCAGGTATGCCGCCGTCAGCTGCATCTTTTGTGAACACTGCAGAAGCGCTAACATGGGCAAGACTGCTTTCGTTATTTTGGATGAGGTTATCAAGGTCGTCAATCGACGTGGTATGTATTCGAGCCAATATGCACTCTCAGCCATTGACTAACATCTTGCAGTAAACGCCATGTAAGACGCATGCGAGATCATCTTGGTGATATCCCACTGACCATTTCACCAGCGAGCACGTTATCATTCCCAGGACAGAGAACACCATCAAGTGTATGTTGTCTATCTGACTTGGGTAGACCTATCTGACTTTGACTACAGACATTAACTCGGAATTGGACGAACTGGACAGAGAGGAGTTCTACAGACTCAAAAAGGTACGTAAAGAGCCAGCCATTGAACTAGATGACGGTGTCTCACAGTAAACTACAGGTTGCCGGAAAGAAACAGAGAGACACTGCTGCCGCAGACGCCGAGATCAAGGCCAAAAAGGCTGCGCGGGCAGCAGAAGAGCAGGGGGATACGTCAGGCCCCGGTGACCTTCTCGCTGCGGAGGAAGACAACGACGTTATTTTCTAAGAAGTCCTTGCGGCACGGGTTGAGAGGAGGCGATCAAGCATGTGTCTTGGTGTTGTTAGACTAGCCTTGCGTGGGTATGCACTCGTTGTAAACATTAGTACCATCCATCCCTGAACACATTTACCCCCCCCTACACGCTAACATAACTGAGATGTATGCGGATACTGCCGCTTTCATTTCCGTCAGCCGCCCTACTGGCGCTGGTATGTGACCTTGATTGTGTGCGTGTCCCCCAGCACCATGCCAGCCGTATTCTCCTTGGCCGTAATAGCACCCTGCTCGCCCTCGTACTCTACGAAGGCAATACCGCGGCGTCCAGGCACTAATCTCACCTCACGGAAACCCTCAAAGCGGCCAAAGATACTGGTGACAGCCTCGATGTCGTAGTCGTCGGGCAATTTCTGCACGAAGAGGATCTTGTTCGGGGGTAGATACTCGTCGGGAATAACTGCTGTAGTGGAGGGATTGGTGGACTTGAGGCCAGTTCCACGGGCAGCCTTGGCGGGACGGGCGTCCGTCGCCGCCGCACCACCGGGGCCGGGTCTCTTGAGACGCTTTTGCTCTTCGGCAGCCTCGAAGGCCTTCTTCTTGTCTGTAGGAGAGAGGGAAGCGTCAGCAAGCCGTTCTGTATCTGGGTAGAGAGGAAAGGCAGAGTAGACGGGAAAATAGACATACCCTTCTCGGCTAAGCGGCGGCGCTTGTGAAGCTCAAACTCGTCATCGTTGCCTACCGACTTGACGGTCGCGTCGCTCCTGGTCCGGGCCAGGGCCAGCTGCATGGGCTTCTCAAACAGCTCGAATCCCTGAACCTCCTCTATGGCCTTGCGCGCAGCCTCGGGATCGTCAAAGACGACGAATGCCTGCCCCTTTGCCTTGAGGTTCGTCTTGGCGACAATGTCAATTACATTGCCGTAGTCGGAGAAGATCTGAAGCAGCGCCTCCTTCAGCTGGTCAACTTTGGCGCGCTCCTCGAGGTTTCGCACGTATACCCTGTGGCACAAAAGGTCAGCCAATGGCCCGACGTGTCGAAGTGCAATGACACGTACGTGGCTACAGGAAGACCGGAAGCCATGTCTACGGTTTGTAGGCGAGTTCCAAGCAAAAGTGAGTGGGAAGACAAGGGAGATGGAAATGTTCAAGTCGAGTGACAGACTGGGTTTAAGCATTGAGTGTTGCGATAAGTTTCTATTGGCCTAAGGCGAAGAGGAACAGCTCGGCGCGTACCCGGGTACCTTGGGCACGGGCCACCTAGGTTCCTTAAGGTGACCGGTACAATGGGAATGGAGCAGTCTGCCTTCTAACCTCACATTCAACATCAAGCCATTAATCAGTTGGCGGTTGAGTTCCTCGATCGATGTATTCCCCTGCAGGAATCACCGCTGCTTAAGTGCCTTTGAAATGCAGATGGCGGCGAGGTAGTACCTAAGCCAACTTCCGTCACGCCGTACGCCAAAAGGACTTTGCCTAGGTCCACCATATCTTCCTTCGAAGTTGCCATCCGCTCTACTACCTTCACAATCGCTCTGTGGAGTTTTACCATACCAAAGCTGATTCAACAAATGACAAAGCCCGTCTCTTGGGCCGTAAGCATGCATACTCTTTGTGCGCTCCAAATAGCGAAGGTTGCATCTTTCATTCTTGGAAATATACTGTCTCGATGCCTTCACACTCATGGTCCGTCTACTAATCGTCATAATCATCATCCTTGCCCTCGTGTTCCACTGCTTGCGAGTTCCGCGCGGCTTCTTCGTCGAAGTCATCGACATCATCACCATCCTCCTCCAAAAGCTCTGCCTGTTGCTCATCATATGTGCGAGTTCTTGCACCAGGAACATCCATTTCCTCCTCATAGCCCTCTTCATAGCCCTCCTCGTAAGTAGGTTGCGATAGAAGCGCATGCCTTCTCGGCGTTCCCCGTGTCGAATATCCCCGAAGCATGTCAAGCCAAATCCCCATTTTGCAACTTCGCATGGTAGTTGTGTTTCTTTATGAAGTTACTTGTCAGGAGTCCTCTACTTTTTGAAATGTCGTGCATCTAACCCGGTCACTACGTCTATCGACGCGGGAGTTATGTGTAGGGTATTGGTCCATTTCTCTTCACTGTGTGTCCTCTAAGAACATTTCTCAAGTCTCTTTACACACCACACCAGGCCATCCGGACTAGTCTTCCGACTATTATGGACTCTCAAATAGCACGTCTTCGGTCACAGATAGACCATAGGTCAGAGACGTCGTTCTTGAATGTACAAGGGCCCGAGATCGACGACGTGTTTGGCGGTCTGACTGTAAGACAAGACGGTACGCTCAAGATACCAGACCACTACAAGTAAAGGATCCTACCCTCCAAACATGATTCTAGTATTTGAGAGTATTGACGAAGACATCAGAAAGCTTCGGCCAACGCTCCAAGCATACCTGCGCCAGGACCAAAGGTTCAACTGGGGTACCAATCCCACAAAGAGGGAGTGGGAGGCGTTGTTCAACGACCTCGCAGCTGCAGAAGTGAAGGCCAATGACTCCGGCAGCGGTTCAGCTGATGCTTTCGGCCACATGCTGGTCAAAATCGGCGAGCGGGCTGATAGGATAGACCCCTGGATCAACTTGATCCCAGACGAGTTCGGACTATGTGTCGTCAAGTCGGCTTTCGCCCTCTTACTGGATGTAAAGTCGTACTTCCAAGCGTATGGAAATGTGAGAGACTGACTGAACGTGAGCGCAGACAGCAAAGTCGGACTCGGAGAGAAGACAAGCAATTTCTGATGCTTTCCTAGTGGTCAGAGACGCTATCGCGGATGCCAGCTCCAAAGGCATTCATTTTCAGACCGAGCCTAGCGTCTACCGAGCGGCAGGAGATCTATATGAATCTATAGCAGATGCTATCCAAGAGCTTTTGTCGCTTGTCAAAACTCGTAAGCACATGAGTTGTGAGTGATGGCCACCTGTCACAAGGCACATATGTACGGTCAGCGCCTAATGCCTTCTTTGTTTCGGACAGGGTCTTTGAGATCGAAGAAAGACAAGCAAGCGAGAGACCCGCAATCCATCTTGAGGAGTGTGACCGAAGCCGCAAACATCTTTTCCCGGGGAATTATAAATTGTCGAGACGCCGTGGCTAAGGAGACCTGGAAAGATACGAAGAAATCGTTGAAGAAGGTCCACTTCATTAGGTGTTCCACCGCCGAAATCAAAAGCGCCCTCTCCAAAGTCAACATGGACCAGGCGGAGCATTTTTTTATTGCTCCAACAGGTGCAACGCACGCAGCAAGTTCTTCTTGCACTCGCTCAGAGTAGAGATGAAGCCAACTCGAAGTTACTTGACAGTTTCCGTGAGCAGCAGAAGAGTGAGTACCCCTTTTCGAAGCAAACCAAAAGTAAGACGGCTGAACTTATGTCAACAGAGAAGCAGCTCGATGTCACGACAATCGAATGGCCCATCAACAATCAGAAAACAGAACCGGACATCGGACTAGGGTCATCGGTGCAACGTGAAGCTTCCAGGGCGGTGATATCACTAGACCGTCTCGTCAAAATCCTAAGCGCCCCGTCCCCGGGTCGTATACTAGCCCAGGATGCGTCCATTGATCTCAACGTGCTGTTCTTGAGACAAAGAGATCTGGAACGTATTCTCCAGAACACTGCCCGGTTCGACCCCAGAGCCGAAAGCCGGGCGCACACCATCCTCAACCAAGACAGGTTCTCTGAATGGATGCAGCAGGACCATCCCGACATGCCCCTGGTTGATGGGGGCATACCTGGGTCGGCCCAGGATGCAATCTCCCCGATGTCCCTTCTCTGTGCCAACTTGAGTCTCGTTCTGGGTGAACACGAGCCCAACAGCATCTTCGCTATATTCTACTGCGGACTGCATACCAGGCCGTATAATGACGACTGGTACGGTCCGTCCGGGATGCTCCGGTCTTCTATAGCACAGGTTTTGTTGGCTCTGATAGAGAGAAATTTCCTTGATCTAGGCTGCCTCGGCCGAAGGGGCTACGTCCGAGGACTTGAGCGTCACGATTTGGGAATATTGTGCGACCTTCTCAGTGACCTGGTATGTCAATTCGATGCCGAAACGATCATTTATGTCATCATCGACGGAGTATCAAAGTTCGACGTCGACTACAACAACATATTCCAAAGGTTAAAGGTGGCGATACGGCGGTTTGGAGACATCGTCAAAGACGACGAGTTGAGGCTCAGGCTGAAGATTCTCATGACCGTACCCTTCAGATCGTCGATAAGATCGAAGAACATCGTAGACACCAAGTTTCAACTGGCTTCACTTCAGCAGCTTTTGGCTCCCAACAAACTGTCGAAAGGTTCCATCCTGTCATCGATTTTGAGCCCGTCAACTCTGCAGAGCGCAGCCACTACATCAAGTCTGCAAAACGACTTGCCAGAATGGGGCAGTGAAGATTACGATGACGAGTAGATAGGAGACAGGTACCATCCTATCTTGAAGTAATGGTGAAATCCCGTTGTGGCAATAATAACATGTGGATTTGATGGATTGCTTCTATCATTCTTTTTTTGCAAGTGACTAATATCTTATAACTGGAGCATGTCTGTATTGAGCCGATAGCATTCGTCTTTTCCTAGCGTCTGTACTTCATAGTCCGCGTTGACCGAACAAATTGTCACATACGACCATACCCATTGGAAAACTCGGGATCCCGTCCGCTCTCCCATAGATAAGCCAATGAGGGCCGGATTAGTAGTTGGGTCGGTGACGACCAGCGAATACCTGGTGTTGTATGTTTTTGATCATCTCTCTTCTTTTGATCCTTGCGTGGTGGTGGGCGACCGTGTGTCATACAGACGGGTTTGGGTCACGGATGGGACAGCCGTCAGACGCGCTGCACGAGCTGGTCGGAGAGGCGCTGGAGCTGCTCGCCGAGCTGACGGCGACGGAGGATACGGCAATGCCAAACGGTCCCGAAACCGATGTCCGATTCCAGCTGCCAGCCATTCCATGGTTATCGATCGAAGACGACCACAGCGAGACGAAAGCCGGCTACTCGTTTCTCACGGACGACCGCAACACTTGGGTTGCCGCCGAGGACGGCTGGCTGTTCACCCGGCTGGCGCGGTCAGCCGCCGCAGCGGAACGCTGGGGACTAAGCAGCTTAGGCAACAGGCGCGGGGCAGCGGACCAACCGTTCCAGGCGTCCGCTGTACAGGAGTTCGGGAGGATGTTTGAACGGCTCCGCGAACGGCTATGGATGCTTCTGCATACGCTCGGCGGTCGGCCCGGGCGGGCAAGCGAGCTCGCGGGCCTGCGGACAGTTAACACCGTCGACGGCGGCGTCCGCAATATAATGGTGCACGACACGATGTTGTGCTTCGCCACGGCGTACCACGAGGGGTACCGGACGACCGGGCAGACCAAGGTGATCCACCGCTATCTGCCGAGAGAGGTTGAGGAGCTCATGGTATGATATCTATGGCTCATCTTACCGTTCTGGCAGGAGGTGTAGGGCATCTCGCACGAGACCAGCCGGTACAGCGCATTCTTGTGGGCAGACGAAATCATTCGGCAGAGAGAGGCAGAAGAAAGCAGCGCAGCGGCAGAAGGTCAGGGGTATGGCATAGGTCAGGGGTATGGCAGCGACGGCAAGGACAGCAATGACGGTACTACCAACAACACTATAAACACAGGCGAGCCCGGGGATGAAAACGCAAGCGTGGGCGACTGGACGTGGAAAGACGAGCAGATGTGGACGACAGACCGGGCGCGGCGGATCACGCAGCGCACCAGCATGAGGCTGCTGGGATGCCAAGTGAACGTGAGTATGTGGCGGCATATCGCCATCGGCATCGCTAACCGTTACTTGAACGATTGTTTGACCGGCCGGGTGGAGACGACGACAGGCGTGGGGACGACGAGGGGATGGACGAGCCCGAGGACAGCCCGTGGGACTTGCAGGCCAGACACAGCACGCGGGTGGCGGGCGTGATCTACGCGCGAGAGTTTATGCAGTTCGGCAGCGGTCTCGCGGCGAGGCAGCAACAGTTCCACAGGGTCAGCCGTCAGTGGCACAGGTTTCTGGGGTTCGGCGGCGAGGATTCGGCCGAGGATTCGGGATGGAAATCGGCAGCCGTGAGCTCCATCGATGCAATACTTGTGCTCGATATGCAGATTCTGACCAGTCTGACCAGACTGACAGTAGTGGCAGTGATCGATAGCGATACCAACGCGGCGGTAGATAGCTCAAGGAATGTTGCATTCGTAGCAGACGAAGTATGCACGGTCAGACTGAGCGGGAGACACCAATGCCTCTGTACACTGTTGACGGGCCATGATCTGAGACAGACTTGGAGTTGGAGAGATGGTGGCAGTCTGGTTCGCGCGGTGACGGTATCTATGTTCTCTCTGGATCTGGCAAGAATTACTCGGGCTGCAGCCATCTCAGACGTGTCCTGCGAGCTCTGTCCGCGAGGGAGGAGATTGCCAGCACTGGGAGTGACGGAGCGGCGACCGAGGAGAGTATCTCCGAGACTGGACAATCGATTGCCAGACATGTTGGGGTCTCGCGAGGGGGCGGCAGCAGCAGGTCGAATAGGCATGCTGGCATTGCGTCAAGCCACTGGATTGACAGGGCCAGAGCCAGCAATTGCATCGTCTGCATCATCAATTATCAATCAAGCGATCGATAATGGCTGCTGCAGCGGTGCAAGGTGGTGGTGGTCCATCCCGTCAACAACTCCCTCCCGATCGACGCAACATCGATGACGACAACGAGCCCTCTATTCAATGTGATTGATGCAAGGTGACGCTGCCCGCCTCCGAATTCGTCAACCTCAAGAACCCCTCGAAGCGTACCAAGCGCTGGTTGACCTGCCGCGGAGTCAGCAACTCTCAGGTATGTAATGAATCAATCAATCAGAGGTCCTGTCAGAATCTCTCGCCCTCGATCACTGCTAACGTCTCTCTCTCCAGGATTCCCGATAGAAGGGTGCCATTCAGTCTCTTAGCAATGCCATATCCATTGGCCAGCACAAGCGTCGTGCTTCATGACTGTGAGGTCGTAGTCGAACGTTGGAGGATCAATTGATGCATCTGGCGAGGTTGAGGTAAGGTTGAAGTGATGTGTAGAGGTTGAGGTTGAGGTCGAGGTCGAGGTCGAGGTTGAGGAAGAAAGGTGGGATGTGGAAGTGACGTAGGTATGGAAAGTATGGAAAGTAAACTTACGTGATCGCCCACACCAGGGGCAAACCCCTTGGAACCCCTCCCTCCGGGGGCCCTCCCGGGGCTCTGTATCCGTGGAAGGTGGGTGGCAGCAATTGTGCGAGGCAGGCGCCGCAACGTGGCTACACGTGACGTTCGACAAATGGCGTATGGAAACTGAGGGGGGTGGTCCCTAGTCGTGGCGTCGTGTGGCGCTCACTAGCGCGCGATTTCGTCCAACTGAAATAAAGCTCACGCTCCTTCCTTTTTTTAATGCAATTGATCTCTACTTGGAAGGAGGCGCTTCGCTTTGAAGATAAATATGTATTGTATCTGTTCTTCTACTCTCCATGATCTGTCCTGCGCGCGCGCGCGTCCTTGTAAGAGGTAGGTGCGCCACGTCACGTGTGGAGCACTGACTCCGATATGTCATGTAAACGCCGAAGTATCCATATCCAACACGGCCAATTCGACAAGAACACCGTCACATGGAACTGAATATTTCGTGTAGCGAGTGGTTTTTTTCTCAGAAAAGAAACGACCGTAAAGAATGAAACTACAGGGCCCTTCCTCCAGCCATCTAACTGTTGCCAAAGAGAGGAAAAGGCGAAGGTTGTGTACGAATGGATCAATTCTCCTACTCAGTCTCCTCCAAAGCAGCCGCCTGTCCCAAAATCACCATCTCCTCGTGTCCCTGGGGGATGTCCTTCTCGAGACTGTCAATCTCGTCGTCGGAGGCGCCATCCGATTTCTTCGCCGAGACGATGTTGTAGCCTTGATGGACCAGGCAGAGGCGGTATCCGTTCTGGGGTCCATGTTGTCCGGTTTGGTAGATGGCAAACAGCACGGACTTCTGCGTCTTGCTAGTTTTGTTGTCGCGCATGCTGTTCCAGTAGATGTGGTGGCGGACCGCGTTCGGGCTGTTGGAGATTTCGTCAATGGCGCCCGAGTTGGCCATCTCGCGGACCATTGAGAGAGGTAGAGAAGCCGTGATGGAAAGGACGTGAGACTGCATGTTGGAAAAGGAGTGCAAATGAGAGAATCCGGAGTAATGGATCGATAAAGAAAGCTGAGAAATATATAGAGAATGGTCGGCGTTGGCGTTACTCTCTACTTGCGGATGAAGCACTCGCCGTTCTCGAATTTCCTCTTCGCGGCTTCCTTGATGGTCTGAGCAGTTAGGTAGCCAAATCAGCGATAAGAAAATCAAGGAGCAGGGCCTCAGAGGAAAAATATACGTAGCAGGTGGCCTTATTGCTCTGTACGCAAAGGTAGGACTTTCCGCTGCGAGGTCTCTCGCAGTTGTGGGCGGCTTGGCGACCGATGCTGTTTTTGGGGTGGCACTTTCCCTTATACTCCTTCTTGACGCGCTTGATCTTGCCGTTGTTGCTGCAGTGTATGGTATTTCCGGCGCGGGCCTCGAGGCCGTCAAAGTCGGTAGGATCGTAGTCGACCTCGACGTCGTCGATCTCAATTTGGGAAAGGTCGATCCCTTCTCCGTCACGCTCGACAAGGTCGCCAACGTTGTTAATCTGAGGGAGGGCAAGAGCGGTGGTTGTACAGAAGATGGCAATGACGGTGGGAAGTGAAAACTTCATTTTAGAAATTGGTGAGAGGGTTATTGCAGAGTTTATATGCCAGTGGTGTGAGCAAGCGAACTAAGGCGATGAGGCAGCAATCGAGGCTGTAGCCTGATACAGAAGAAACTATTTGGTGATATGATGGCCCATTCTCCTGGAAAATCGACAGATCAATGCCTCTACTTATATCCATTCTCTCCATACATGATACTCTCTATTTCTGAAGATTTTTCATCTCACGTCATATTCGATCCCTTTTCGCGATTGATGTGCGACAATCCAATGGAAAGTCCTCTCATCCCTAGTGTTTCTGATTGCGGTCACAGCACAGAAGGTCGTAATTTCAGCATGTCCTAGTGCATACTTGAAAACATACCGCAGAGATAGTCATCCTTCTCTCTCGGCTGCAAGACAGGTAGCAGCTATGGGACTAAATTCCACTCTCAGCGTTGGGGGCGAAGTTGCAGGAAACTTGATCTTCAGCTGAGAATTCAGCAATTGAAATACAGTCAGACAAGAGTTGACGCGCAGCTGAGAAAAACAGAAAGAACCACAGGAACATCCATTTCGCCCGAGGCATACGGTATGAGACCGCCACGTCTGTAGGGTTGACACCTACGGTCGAAACTATGGGGATGGGTCGTCATAAACTGAGCATTGGTCCGTACGGCGGTAGAACAAAACGAAGTCACGCATGCCTTCGTGATAGTTGAGAATGTATCACAGAGGTATGATGGATCGTCATGAACTGAGCATTGGTCCGTACGGCGGTAGAACAAAACGAAGTCACGCATGCCTTCGTGATAGTTGAGAATGTATCACAGAGGTATGATGGATCGTCATGAACCGAGTCTTGGTCTGTATGACGGTAGAACAAAACGAAGTCGCGCATGCCTTCGTGATAGTTGAGAATGTATCATAGAGGCATTCTTACCACAAGGGCTCTTCCGTACGGCTTATTGTAAGACGGCAGTAGCGGTGAACCTACGTTATAAATGTTTGACGCGTACTCTCGACCGCCGTCGCTCGATCTCCGCTCTCCATTCCTCAGGCACTGTCCCCAGCACCGTCTGCAGCCGGTGCGCGTGGTGAAGACTTTGTTCTTCGGGGGGTTTCTTACAGGGTTTGATTTGCTAGAGCTGTAGCCCACGAGAAATCCAATCCAGGAACGCGGCGCTAGCTTCAGTTTCCTAGTCCGCCCTAGCTGCGCGTTGGAAGTCATTGCGAATGATTTGCAACCCTACGACCGAAGATGTGATAAGTCTGGGTGCGCGGAGGCTGCGCTTTCTCAGTGCCGTAAGTGCCCATGGAACAGCTCGTAATTGTTGTTGTTGTTCTATTTAACGCCATGGCGGCAAGGGCGCAGCCGCCCTTGCGGCAGACCTCCCGGAGGGTATGTGGCGTGAAGGGTCGCAGGCTCTAGCTATATACTATATAGTACACGCCGTATCCTTCGTCTGTGTAACTATAGGGTCATAGGACCCTGGGAGGTATTGCGGCTGTAGGAGCGCTGGCCTTGGACACTTAGGTAAAAGGCCAGCTGTTCTTTGAAGCCTGGTCTGTTGCCGCCCTGACTGCAGCAGCCTTGGGACCAAGGGATGCTGTTGGTCAACCTTCTGCAGGCGTATAGCGAAGCGTAGTCGCGCTGCTTCGAGGGCTACCTCTGCTGTGGGAAGGCCAGCGTCTCGGATGAGGCTACTGGTCGGTGTGGTTCTCCAGACAGGCAGGATAGCCCTTGCTGCTGCTGTAATAACTTTGCTAAGTCTACGGGCCAGGCCCTTCTGTCCTGTACCAACTGTAGGTATCTGTAAAGCAGTGCTACTGCTAGTATTGGTGCCGCTGTTTAGGGCTGGTTTGGTTAGGCCCGCATACCAGGTCTCAACTCCATACAAGGCTGTTGGAAGGACACAGGCAATAACCGCTTTTCGTATTGCGGCTGCTGGGAGTCCCCCTTTGGTATTTGTTAGGTGCCGAAGGAACTGGGCTACCTTCTTTGCCGCTGCCACCTTAGTTTCGACATGGTGACGGAAGGTGAGTCTCTTGTCGAACCAGACTCCTAGCCATCGTACAGGCTTAGTTGAGGCCTTAATAGTTAGGCCCGTCGCCTGTATATCTGGTAGGTCTTTTGTCTGGTTATATTTCCTGCTGAAGTGGACTGCCTCACACTTAGCTGGGTCAAAAGCAACCTTGTTATCAGTGCCCCAGTTAAGGATATGAGTGATCTTTTGGCCTAGGGCTATAGCATTTCCTTCTAGCGACGGGCTAGTAGCTACTAAGCCTATATCATCCGCATAGCCAAACCGTAGTTCTTGATCGTCGGCTAGGATATCCGCTAAATATAGTAAAAAGAGAATAGGGGATAGTGGGGAGCCTTGTGGTAGCCCACAGGATAGAGGGAAATCCTCTGTAGTTGTATCCTCTAGCCTGACCCGGGCTGCTCGGCTAGAGGTAAAGGTGAAGATCAGCCTAATCAGATGACTGGGCCAACCCTGCTGTCGTAGCCTGATAATAAGTCGGTTTCTTAGGACAGAGTCAAAAGCCCCTTTAACGTCCATTGTCACAAGAGTTGCAGTGAGCCCTGAGTCTAGAGCCCTCTCGATCTCGTGGGTCAGACAGGCTGTTAGGTCGACTGCAGCCCTCCCTGGTAGTGCTCCAACCTGCTGTGGGCTAGCAACCCCTTCTAGGATAGTAAGGTAGGCCATCCTTTTTGCTATTAGCCGCTCTAGGCCTTTACCTAAGCAGGATAAAAGGGATATCGGACGCCAAGACCCAGTCTTCGAGAAGTCTGTTTTCCCTGGCTTCTGGATCATGACAACTTCTGCTTTGCGGAACGGTCGAGGGAAGTGGCCTACTTGAATACAGGCCTGGAAGAGCTGCTGTATAGGCCTAGCTACTGATTCCCAGGTGTATTGTAGTAACTTTGTAGTAATCCCGTCAATCCCAGGGGTTGTAGTCTTTGTTAGAGTAGCCTGGCGTACTTCTTCCATGCTGACCACATCCTGCCAGGGCATTAGACGCCGTGCAACTACTGGGACAGCGAAAGGGTCCCCAGGTAAGTCGTCTGTAGCGTTAAATCTCTCTAGTAAGGCCTTTCGTAGGGCCTGGGCTTTATCGTAGCTGTTGTCGATTGTCTGACCTTCCACTATAAGAGGCGGGCCTTTAGCAGCTAAGCCAGCCTTCCGCCAGCCTACTATCTTATATAGGTCTTGGTCTGTCTTAGCCCCTTCGATCTTAGTAGTCCAGTAAGCACGTTTTGCCCTTCTAACAGTTGTTAAGAAGATCTTTTGCTCCTCTAGGATGGGGGGAGGTATAACTAGCCCAGGTTCCTGGGCCTGCTGGCGCCTAGCCTCGATAGCAGCTCGGTGGGCTTCTGCACACTCTTCTGTCCACCAGGGGGCTCCCCTACCCTGATTTGTCCGTCTCTTACCTACAGCTTGAATAGCTGTATAGAAGAGGCTGACTAGTTGGGTAGCTAGAGTGTCCAGCTCTGCTGGACTAGGTACTTCCCCTAGGGTAGGTAAGGCTGAGGATCCAGCTCTTACTAGGTCGATAAGTCGGGGTAGGGCTGACTCTGGGACTGAGAGGTGGCCAGTCTGGCGTTTCTGTTTCTGGGCCTTGCCTATAGGGATAGTTGTTGTGATAGCTTGGTGGTCAGCCCCTGGGTGCAGGTGTGGGCTAATATAAGCCTCAGCAAAGGGGATATTTGAGAATGTTAGGTCGAGGGTATGCCTATGAGTATGGGTAGGGACCCCAACCTCCCCAATAAACGAAAGATCGTAGCCTTCAGCCCACTCTGCAATATCGTCCCCCCGATTCCGGCTAGGGGAGCCTGGTTCCCAGGTAGGGTGGCGGGCGTTAAAGTCCCCTGCTATAAGGGCTCTTTCTGGCGGATAGTATCCTAGGAGAGCAGTAGTCGTGTGGTTTGTCGGCTCACCTGGCGGCCTATATACGTTGATAATAGTGAAGTTGCCAGCCTTAACCCATAAGATATCTCTCGTTTGGGTAGGCCTTTGTTGCTGTATTTGTAGTCTTAGACTCTTGCGTATATAGGTCATAACCCTAGGTCTTGTATCTCTGTTGTTCCAGAAGTCAATTGGGATATAAGAGTTATAGCCTGGGTGTGTGTTGATTTGCATCTTATCTCTATAGCCTATCCAGGGCTCCTGGATCAGTACTATATCGATCTGATCCACCCAGCAGAGCTCTAGGAGAGCTGTATGAGCTGGGCTTCTCTTCCCCACGTTACACTGGGCGACTCGTAGTGCCCGTGGGGAGGCTGGCCTGAGCCTACTGCTCTGAGTCGAGGTCGAGGTGGGTGTAGGCATTAATAACGTTGTAATCAGGCTTCTGCGCCACCCGCTGAGCCCTGCTGCTTGAGGTAGCTAGGGTAGGTTGGCTGGGTAGGGGGGGTAGGACTGGGTCGTCAGGGGCTTGCAGCCCTTCTGCTTCAGCCCCATTCTCATCTTCATCCATGCTGCTACAGCTAGCCGCATCACTAACGTCCGCTACAACAATTGAGTCCTGGGTAGGGGTAGGGGCGCGTGGGCGCTTTGAGCCGGGCTGATGGCTCGTTAGGCTGTTGCTAGGTTGCTGGGTGTTGCTGGCTTGGGTGCCAGCCTGGCGCTGGTTGGGATTCGGCTGAGCTCTTCATTCGCTGCTTCTAACAGCTGAATTCGCTGCTTCATCTGTTGAAGAACATCGAAACACAATAAAGATGTCTCTTCGGCGCTTAGAAGTCCTGAGATTCCTCCGTCAGGGACTTCATCTGTCTCAGAAATAACCATCTGAATGTATTCTGAGCTGTTTGGGGTAGCAGCACACGTTTCAAGTCCCGAGGAAAGGCTTGGTTCAGAACAAACCTCACCGGCATTGACTAGAGTCTCAGAAACGTCTGCTGGGCTGTAGCGATAGCCATGATTCTGTTTCATTTTTTGCGTCCCCTGGTTTGCTTCAAAGTTCCAACGAGCTCTTTCAGGCTGCTTCTGTCTTTGAGCTGTGTACGATGGGCTGTGGCTGCGAAGATTCTGTTGTGATGCTAAGGTGACGATGGGTAACTTGGTCCCTGGCGCTGGAGATGCCGTCATGCGTAAATTTGAGGACCCGGGTTCATTATCAGATAGCGCTGTTGACGTGGCTGGAACTGGTTGCGCGGTACCCAAACGGCTGGAGGGCTTGATGTGTCGAGACGCACCCGTTTTGAGTGCTAATGCGGCGAATTTGTTTTGTAACCCTTTACCTATTTCATCTTCTGATATTGTATAATGTGTCTGAGTTGTCTCTCGAGATTTCAGGTTGTTGACTTGGGTATCTGGAAGCGGACCTCTATCCGAAGTATCAGTCTCAGCAGTGGCTGGTTCATACTGGCGTCCCGTTGCATCTTTTTCTTGTCGAGCCTGTCGGATTGGAAGTCCAATTCGGCCGCGAGTAGGGGCAGAGCATGGGCCACCTCGAGGGGGTACACTTAGACCTCGACTACCCACCCAACCTCCGGTTGGAATCTCCCTTCTACTCCTCACGCAGAATCAATCAATACAGAGATATTGATACTTCGTCACCCCCAGGACCCTACGGTTCGAACCAAATTCCCTGTGAAAGGAATACCAACAGAGCCATCGCTAGCCGCTTTTTATTTTGTTGCTCCAACAACATCAATTGCATCTGATAGTCGTGCAGTGGATGGGATCCTTCTGATGTATGGGTTCCTGCATTAGAATCTACTTGCAGTCCTTGGGTTGAGGTTTTCGAAGGTGCATAAAACGCCGTGGGCTGATGTTTGGCATCATTTGCATGCCGTTGCTGGTTAAGTCTTGGATGTGGACCGGACTTTCGAGGTTGTGGGTTTGTTACCATTCGATGATGGACGTTGTCTGTTGCCATGTTGAATGAAGCACAAGTCCTTGGGCCTGCTCTGAATGACGCCGCTTGATGCTCGTCAATAATGCTTTGAAGTGTAGGTTTGTACGCTGAACTGAGTCGAGATATTGGCAGCGCACCCGAGGCACCGTACAATATGATGCGTAATAGACGCGCAGCTGCAACAGTTCCTGATGCTGATCGTAAGGTGTTGCTAATCTCCTTTCAGGTAGGCATTGTGAAGCGGCAAAACGAGGAAACGGGGGGGCGGGAATGAAAAAGAACATGAAATGACAGGAAAGAGGGGTCAGCGTCACACAGCACGCAGCTCGCCAGAAATGAATGTGGTTGACTGGAGCCCGATGCTCTGATAGGCCGAGGTGATGATTTGAGTAACTGGTCAGCGATTGTTGGTACTTATGTATGTTCGTAATTTCTGACTGAAACAACAGTCCAGCCTGATCTGATCAGGCTCCAAACTCGGCGGCAATCGTCAATCAAACGCTAAATGACAGGTCGAGTAGACCTTCGCGTGGCTACGCCATCTCGCAGAGAGCTAAACGTTTGCCTAATCGATTGTAGTCAACGACGGTGCGTAACCACAACCCCGCGCGTCATTCTTTGTGTTCAAGAAACCACGCCTGATGCGTACGAAAAGCTGGAAAGTGTGAGTTCATAGTGAAAGGCTGTGTGGTGCAGATGGATATGAATACAGCTACATCATCATGGTACAAGCGGGGGAAGCAGGGTGAGTTTCTAATGACCAGCGAAGACTTTGAGATGTCTTAACACGATTGCGACAGATGACAGATGTATTGCGGAAGAAGCTTTTAGGGCTGTCCAGAGGTATTTCCAGCAGAGTCATATCTTGACACGCGAGGAGAAGACTCTAATTACTGGGAGTCAATCCATGGAGGATATTCAAAGCTTAGTGACCGCAACGCTCGAAAAATATGAAGCAACGAAGGCATCGGGCGAAATCAGGGGGTGGCTTGAAAGAACGTCCGAGATCATCTGTCATTACGGAACCATCCTCGACGTCTTTGTTCAACATCATCCAGAGTATGTGTCTCTGGCATGGGGCGCTATGAAACTGATATTTGGTGTGAGTCAACCAATTTAAAATGGAAACACACAAGAAAAGAGCTAATACGGCAGAGGAAGAGCGTGGTCAACCATGCGGAGACCCTGAAAATCGTGGCCAAGTCCACCTGGCAGGTTGGCGTGCGACTTTCGCGAGTCAAAATTGTTTCCACAATATACCCAACTGCGAACATGCGAGTGGCTGTTGAGAATCTGTATTCTTGCATCTTGGAGTTTCTGCTGATTGCCCACTCGTGGTGTAAAGAGTCTAAGCTTCGCCATTTCGTCCACAGTTTCACGCGGCCGCGCAAACTTCAATACGATGATTTGCTACAGAGAATCAGTATTGCTTCTGACAACATTACTGAACTGGCGGCGGTAGGCTCGCAAGCCGAGCTCCGTGATATGCACACAGCTCATTCTGGCAAGCTGAAAGGCATTCTATCCGCCCTGGAGGATGCTGAAAAGTCCCATCAACAACAACTTGACGGTCTAACACAACTTGTTTCTGGATTAAGAGTCTCAAATGAGAGGCATGAAAAGAGACTTGACCTCATAGTGTTTCTCTTGGAAGCCTCGGGTCTAACAATGAATGATCTCATCACCAAGGTAGAAAGTAGGCGGCCCTTAGCTCCTCAAAGTGATTCTGGGTGCTTACAACCAGTGTACAGCCTTTCAATATATTCAAACAAGCGCCCAACTAGACACAAATCAACGAATCTCAGATCTCCATCTGTCACACGTCTTGGCCACTCTTTCGCCGACTTTTGAGGATCCGGAGAAGTGTTACAAGTATCACCTCATGTGCCGAAACCGCAGAGTCTCTGGCCGAGGCGCAAACACCTCAACGAATCAGTTCTGGTTATCCCCCAGACTCACGAAATGGTCATCAAGCCATCGATCTTCCCTGATTATCATCAAGGGCTCCTTTAGCGTGCGTTCTGCTATGGTAGACTTCGGGATTGACATCATCCAGACTTTGGAGTCAGCTGGGGTGCCGACTCTGTGGGCATTGTCTAGCTTAGACAAATCGAAGCATGCTTCTATGTCAACGGCAGTAGACCTGATAAAGTATCTCACATATCAGGCGTTGCGGTGGAGCGGCTCTTTAAAGACGGAAAAAGAGTTGTCGTCTCGATACTCACAATTCCATACTGCGCTGAAGCCCAAAGATTGGCTGAAGCTCTTGGGGCAAGCAGTCAGGAGCTTGGGTACAAACATTTACCTTATCGTGGACCTAGCGACGGTCCTCTCATCGCTTGATCAAGCAGACGGGTTCAATTTGATCGACGAGCTCTGCATGATGCTTGATGATCCGTCTATTGAGGGCCTGAAAGTGAAGATCGTTCTACTTCTGTACGAGGCTGAGTGGCTCAGAGTGGTAGCGAAAAGCGACTCTGCGGAGACTGTCTTGGTCAAATCAATGAAAGCGAAGAGGGCACAAGCAAAGGAACGAAAGCAAACTGTGGCGAAACGTCTTGTCGGTCGCTCTAAGCTAGGTATGAAATAGAGTGGGAGATGGGATCATGACGTCGATTTTCTTGAAGCTTTATCTGTTGATCGCTTGAAGAAAAAATGGTTGCAGGCTGCAGACATTGGGAAATACACCGATGAACCACATCAAGCAGAGACAAGTGCCGATACAGGAACAGGGTAGCCGCTTTAGATATGCTAATGGCGTATCAAGGGAGAACGGGGAGAATTCCATTGACTATTGCAGCCAGCCTGCGTTCTCACATTCTCACTACATAAAATGATGTGTTCTATCATTTCGAACTGATGATCAATACAGGAAGCTCCATGTCGGCATGCAAGGCTGCTAGCAGGAGCCAAGATTCGGCGGTGGCGCTGGCAACCACCATGTTGCATCATACATGGCGATATGATTGGCGTTCTCTTGCTCAAATGTGACTTGCGGCTGAGTTTGGTTCAAGTCAAACGGGATGTAGGCGGCTAGGTCCCTCGTGCTCTCGTGCTCTCGTGCGGGTGGCTAGCTGATGGCGTGGTCTAGACTGAACGGCTGAGCACGGCAGGCCTAAGAGAGCAGCGGAGCAAGTCTCGGAAGGCTGCAGAATATTGCGCAGATGAAGAAAACGCAGAATTCACGAGCCAAACCTCGTGGCTGAAATGTTTTCCAATTACGGACTGCCTGCTGCAAACCCCACAATATTGTCGCATGGAGATAGAGAGGAGATCTCTCTGATCGACAGTGCTCGTGTCAGAGCCTAACCTAGTGAACACGACGAACTGTAGTGGAGTTGGTAGAAGACGCCTAACAAAATAAATATGGGGCATGGAAGCAGGGGGGTAAGAGTTGATAGACATTATCTAGAGCAAGCTATGCAAAAACAGGATGCATCGATTCGTCTCAATTCGCTCATGACGCTCATGACTTTGTAATTATTCATCTCTTAAGTTGCTATCATAAAGTGGTAGTTGAGATTGCTGCGACTTTGCGATGGGGTGTGGGTTTGACTGATCACGGGCCAGATAGCGCCCACCACTACAACCGGGGAAGGTAACTGTTGGTATCACAGACGTGATACATTTCCTCATGAGGGTGTATCTTCGGCAACAATCACGTCGATGTCCGTGATAATTGCTGTTGTTCTTGTTTCTATTTACATTGTGGGCAGGGGCCGATCGAAGTAGGTTGGGACGGCCTGGGTGGTTGCCCCACCTTTATCCGGCCGTGATGACTAAGCCAGTTGTCCCACGTCGCCCAGGGCAGGCGCCAGCCAGCCCACGATACCTGCCCATTGCTCCTTATCAGCCTTGCTGTTCCGACAGTAACAGTTCCAACGTCCAGACAGTTGCCTGCTCAACCGCATCTAATTCCAACTACAATCAACACAGCTCACTATTCTCAAAGACTTACACCACCCATTGTAGTATTATCCCACGATCATGACACCACAGGCCATGTACTTCCATAAAATTTTTGCATACAATGGAACCGTTCATATTTGACGAGGAGTACTCAGTTGCCATATGTAAAACATGTCAATTCGCCGTGGTATGTGATGAGGTAGCAACGCACTTACGGACACGGCACCGTGATATGTCAGCGTCCACCCGCATTAGTATCATGATGTGGGGGCAATACTGCTGTATTGGATCTCATGATGAAGATGGGAAAGCTGACCGCTGGCTGGGCTGGATGTCTGGGCAAGGTGTAGGTGGGGCAGCTGGTGAAGGAGATGCCTCACGTGACCCACTCGCACCTGCCACAAGCGTACCGCTTCGCATTTAGCTGGATCAAAGGTAACTTTGCCTGTAATATAGTTTAGATTAGTATAGACCATGTCGGCATTGCGCCCGGCACGTCCTTTTGTTACCAAGACGTTAAATACATCATCATCATCATCATCATCATCATCAAAGGTAACTTTGTTCTCAGCGCCCCATTCGAGCATAGAGCTAACTTCGCTACCCAGCATCCGGGCGTTCTCTTCCAACGTAGGAGAGATCACTAGGAGCCCTATATCATCCACATACCCAAAGCGGCACCTAGGATTATCTAAGAGCGCGTCTGCTAGGTAGAGGATATATAGGACTGGGGACGCAGGGGAGCCCTGTGGGAGACCGCAGCGTAGCGGAAAGCCCTCCGAGAGTCTCTTGTCCATTCTGATAATAGCCACGCGCTGGGTCATAAAGGACCTCACAAAGCGGATAAACACCTCTGGCCAGCCCTGTTGGCGGAGCCGGAGTATGAGTCTATTTCGAAGCGTGGCGTCAAACGCCCCTTTAGCGTCTATCGTGACCATCGTCGCAGTTAGGCCGCTTTCTAGTGCTTCCTCTATCATGCGCTGCTTGATCCTCTATGGACTTGAGGACATTTAAATCAAAAACCAAAAACATACAACACCAGGTATTCGCTGGTCGTCACCGACCCAACTACTAATCCGGCCCTCATTGGCTTATCTATGGGAGAGCGGACGGGATCCCGAGTTTTCCAATGGGTATGGTCGTATGTGACAATTTGTTCGGTCAACGCGGACTATGACGTACAGACGCTAGGAAAAGACGAATGCTATCGGCTCAATACAGACATGCTCCAGTTATAAGTGTCAGGCCCATCCCAGTACACTCGTTACAACGATTGTCACACTATGCCTATGAAACAATATGGTCTTACACAAGCATGACTAAGTTTGCCAAGGATATGCCAGTATAAAGGGTCTTCCACTCACTATATAGATAGTCGGGATATTCCCATAGCCACTCGTTCTTCATACTCATCAATACATCCCATTGACCCCCTACCTGATAATCGCTGCCCAACAGCTACTATCCCATCGAGTGCCAATTGGCAACAGGTACATGCCCTTGAGGGGAACTGACCACTCAGGAGACAGCCAAGACTTCTTCTAGCCAACCAAAAAGCCTAGATTATGGATACTTCTGTTGTCTATATACTCTGACTATGAAAGAGGTACCAGCAATCATCCGAGTTACAAAGCGCTACTCCACACTGCAGGCACCCTGACCTCGTCTTTTTTCTGTGGGATCGTGAGTGTTGTTGAACAGGGCCTCGTACTGCGGCTTCATTGGTCCACTGTACCCACGATTCAACCAGCCTCAAAGGCACATACTGCTGAAAAAGCTCTAAAGGGGTAGTAGATAGACCCCGTACTGTTGCGGCGCGGTAGGGCACGTCGAGGGGGTTGAATTGGCCCGGTGTGCCCCTTTCTAGCGGAGGCGATTCGTGTGGGCGTACAGTTGCGTTATTACACCTCTCGGGCCTACATTGAGCTGTACAGGCGCTATCAAGGTCTTCGGGAAGTACTGCGACGGTGATATGTGAAAGCGCTGACGAATCAGACGCATCAGAGTCGCTTGAGGACATCGCGACAGTTGCCCATCTGTAGAAATGTTAGTTGTGGTGGTGAACGCAGCTGGGAAAATATAGGGGTTGATGACGTACCGTCATGTATTCCCGCGGTGAGGGGGCAAAGGTGGGTCAAAACTGGGCATAATGTACCTGTTGCCAATTGGCACTCGATGGGATACCGTAAAGTTAACCAGTGGTCAGCCCACATCCAAGAGACTGGGGATTCCCTTTATCCCATTGACTGCTGCAAGACGCCATGCGGGGTACGGCCAATAAGGGCTTGTGGTTTCATATACTCTATCCAATGATAAGCTAGGATTTCCGGTACTTCTATTCTCTAGTTATCTTGGTTATGCCAGAGGTACCAGCAATCTCTGTTGATACAAAGCGGTACATTGCAGTCTAAGCAGCCCTTTCTTGTGTATCTAGGCCGTGGCTGCGCAAGGCTGTTTCCAGATACCTCGGATAAGGCAGTTCGGCGAGATAATGCGCCTTTACTGCTGCAATAAGAGCACCGCGAATTAACCTTTCTCGATCCCTTTGTATGGTGTTGCCAAGGAATAGAGGTATTCCTTTTATCTTTAGCTTGCCCAGGCCGAGATCTAGCAGGAAGTCCCAAGCAATTGCCTGCCAGCCCCCTCGCCGGATAGGGTGGCCCCATTGATAATAGGATCTCATCTGGTCACTAACATCAACGCCGTTCATCTTATGGTTATACTCGTCTATTGGTGCCGGCACTGGCAGGTTCTTCCGGACGTCGGCGCCGAAGACTTTCCGGGCAGCCCGCTTTGCAGTAGTATCTCCGGTTGGCCGGCGCCGGCTCCGAATAATATCCTGGCCTTCCCGGAAGACTGTTATTAAGAAGAGTATAAATAGCATTGTCTTTCTAGGTGAACTGGTTAACCTAGAAGAACTGATTAGTATAAAGATATCCTTAGAAGGTAGTCTATAATACTATACCTCCCTATCTAAAGTAGGGATATAATGTATCTTGCCCCAAGGGATATCTTGTCCTTCAGTTGCTTTCTCGGCAATAAGGATCTTATCTATGCCGCTATCTTTCCGGCAGGTGCTAGAAGCTCCGACTTGCTGCTTCCGGAGAGCCCTAAAGAGCTGGACAGAAGAAAAGAGGTTATCTAAAAAGACGTGGTAGATTGCAGCCGGAAGTAGGGCAACTAGGGTCGTTACAACCCGTTGCGTCGGCGTTAAAAGGGCCTGCTTTGCCGCCTCGTTATCCGGCGCTGGCCGGGCCTGTGGGACTAGCCCGTACGGGCCCTTTCCGTAGATATGCCAGAGCCACCGGAGACAGTAGCCTGATTGGGCAAGAATCCATATCTTAAAGCCAGTCGGGATCGGCTTAGTCGGGATTGTTGTTGTCTCAAGGGACCGGCCCGTGAATCGGACCATAGCCTCGTCAACGGTAAGGTTAGAGCCGGCCGTATAGAAGGAGTCCCCGGTATCCTGAATATAGGCCGACTACCCATTAACCTTCCGGTACGTATCCGGCATTAGATTATCCCAGGGCCGGCGCCGGTATTAGCTATAGCTAGACTGACTAGGGAGATTAGAGGTATCGAATATCCGGAGCTGCCGGGATAGTCTTTGGTAACGGTCACGGGATATAAACCGGGTTGTTGGTTCACGGGGTCGTATACGACAAATAGTGGTAGCAATTATCACTCGTCTGTTGGTGATCCTATTGCTTGTTCTTCTTGTTGTTGTTCTATCTTACATTGTAGGCAGGAGTCGGTCGAAGTAGGTAGTGACGGCCTGGGTGGTTGCCCCACCTTTATCCGGCCGTGATGACTAAGCCAGTTGTCCCACTTCGCCCAGGGCAGGTGCCAGCCAGCCCATGGTACCTGCCTATTACTCCTTATCAGCCTTTGCTGTTCCAACACGGGTAAATAGATGAATAGGGTCCTCTTTCTCTTGCTGAGTTGCCCAGTATCTTGATAGTTTATACTCTTTATGGATCCCTATATAAATACGGATTCCTAAGAAGAGGTATACCTCTTCTATAGAGGTCTTTTTCCACTTATACACTCTTGAGTGTCTAGGCTGAGGGCCCTCCTTAGAAATCGGCGCTGCATTTGTCCACCGGACCTACTGCTCAACAAGGCTCCGGGGAACGTATCGGAGGAAAAGGTTAATCGGCGTTTCCGGTAAGTCCCGTATTTGCCGGTCCCGGGCCGGTATATTAAAGTGTATAAAAGAGCCGGGCAAGCCAGGCTTAGCCGGAGGCTCATGGGGCCGGACTGTGTTATTATCGTACTCCTCCGGCGTATAGTCGGCAGTATAGCCGACTTCAAGGTCTTCGGGAAGGAGCTTAACGAATATACAGCTCCGTACGGAGGTATCGGTAGCTACGGAGGTATCGGAAGCATCAGAATTACTAGAAGACATCGTAACATTAGTTGAAATGATGGTTTTGGTAGTAATAGTAGGTAAAAAAACATAGGGGTAAATGATGTTTCGTCTTGTACCGATTGAAGTGCGGGGTAAAAGTGGGCGCTTTTGTGGACCACCCGTTTTTTGGCGTCTTGCAGCAGTCAATGGGATATACCTGGTTCAGACCTTACAGTTAACGAGGCTATGGTCCGATTTACAGGTCGGTCTCTTGAGACGACAACGATTCCAACGAAACCTATCCCAACTGGCTATAAGATCTGGATCCTTGCCCAGTCTGGCTACTGTATACGGTGGCTGTGGCACGTCCATGGAAAGGGCCCATACGCATTAGTCCCCCAGGCCCGGCCGGCTAGGCCAGCTGCTGGAAAGCTGGCTCTGTTGACACCAACGCAGCAGGTAGTAACTACGCTTATTTCACTACTTCCAGCTGCAACCTACCACGTATTTCTTGACAATCTCTTCGCCTCTGTACGTCTCTTTCGTACCCTACGGAATCAAGAGGTTGGAGCTTCTGGTACCTGCCGGAAGGATAGTGGGATAGATAAGATCCTAGTTATTGAGAAAGAGACTGAAGGACGGGGTATCCCCTGGGGGGAAATACACTGTATCCCGACTTTAGATGGGGAGGTAAGCTGCTAGCCCGCCCAGCCCTACCCTACCCAGCTAACTAGGAAATAGGTCAACCAATTCACCTGGAAGGATAATGCCCTCGTACTCTTCCTGTCAACTGTCTTCCAGAATGGCCAGGAAGTTATTCGCAGCCGCCGCCGCCCAGCTGGGGATACCGCTGCTAAGAAGGCTGCCCAGCAAGTCTTTGGCCCAGACGTCCGTAAGGACCTTCCAGTTCCTAGGGCAATCGATGAGTACAATCACGATGAATGGGGTTGATGTGAGTGACCAGATGAGGTCCTATTATCAATACAACCACCCTATTCGCCGAGGGGGCTGGCAGTCAATTGCCTGGAAATTCCTGCTAGAAGTGGTAGTTGTGAATAGCTTCCTACTACAGCTCTGGGGCAGCCCGAGTTGGAAGAAGGTAAAACTCATCACCAATGGCGGAAGATGCTTGCAGCTCAGCTTATTCAACGGTTTGGACCATTGGCAGGCGGACGACGACTTTCACGACCTAGACGGGCTACAGACAAGAGGAATACCTCTATTCCATGGGAGCAGCATCGTAGGGGGTCAAGGGGGGTATGCTCGCCTTGCTCTTATTGTAGTAATAGGGGGTCATTAAGAGCCCGCCAGGCTCTAGGCGAGATATCTAGGAATAACCTTACGTAGTAAGTAAGAAAAACTCGGCAGGGCTGTTTAGACTGTAATGTACCTTTATGTATGAAGGGAGACTGCTGGTACCTCAGGCATACACAAAATATATAGAGAATAGAAGTACTGGAAATCCTGTTGAATCATTGGATAAGTCTAATAGGCTGGGAAGTTCCTATTGGCTCTACCCCACCTCTTGGCAAAATGAGGTGAGTTAGCACCCGATGGGATAGCTGTTCCTGCGTCCCTCCACTCTACGCCCTGGTACCCCTTCACTTCCCCCACCCTCACCAAGCAAAGAAGCAGCTCCTAACACTGATCCATCACAATCAAAATATATCAATCAAGATGCCGCTTCGCGAGACCGACCCAGATTTCGAAAGTGAGATCTTCGAAAGAGCAAAGGCAGCTTTAAGCGCAAAGTTTGGGAATTTCCAATATGATCTCCCGCTACCGCTTCTTCTCGTCGATGAATATGCCGAGAAGCCTCTGTCGTGCCAGGAACCTGTCGAGGAGACGAGCGCAATCAGCGCCCACATATCGGTGCGCATCCGCGCCTTGTATGAGCAGCTTGCCGCCGCCTATGACAAGACCGAGGATCCGCCAGCCAGCATCGGTATCAAGCTCGAAATTCAACCGCAGAACTTTGACCCAGAGGAGCCACAATGCCACCATCGCAGATATCACTCGCGCCGCCTGCAACTGCACGACCCCGAGACACTGCCAGATCTGCCCTTTGTGAACAAGCTGTTCATCAGGTCAAGGTCGTACGGCGGGGATGCCGAGCTCGCCACAGACATACGCCCTCTGTCCCCCCTCGTGCCGCTGCAGTGCCTCGTCCACCTGCCGGCTGCTCAGGACTGGCATGCAAAATGGTTGTGGGAGCGACCCGTGCCCGCTTCCGTACCGAGTAGGGTGATGCGTGAGCACTACACCTGGCCGTGGGAGGGCCCCCTTCGAGACGCCCGCCACGAGTTCGGCGCCGCGATCATGGACCAGGAGAAGCACCTCTGCGGGAAGAGTATCCCCTCCAGTCTGACCAGGGCCGCACTGCACTTTTGGCCATTCTTCTCGCGCCCCAGGCATAACCAGACCATGGCCCGGCCAAACTTGATCCATCCTGCAGAAAAAGACCCCGTGTCTGTCGGCCTGTGCAAGCTCGGTGCGCAGCTAAGCCTGTTTGACGTGCGCGCTGTGGTCACTTCAGATCTGTTCCCTGCACCGGACGAGCCAACTGACCAGCAGTGGTCACAGATGCGGCGATTTCGGCTCGAGTTCCACGCCCTCCGACCAGACGGGCGGTGGTACTTTGTCGGCCCTGGTGGCGAGGATCCGCACGACTCTGAACAAGGAGGGTATAAGATCTCCGATACAGAACACTACCCCCGCGAAACCGATACGGACGAGGATATAGACCACGACGCCGAGTACGACGACAACCCGGATAACGAGTACGATTATACTCTAGATATGTTCCGTACTGAGCCTAGTAGGGAGCGGATAGAGCCCCTGCTTGCCGCGTTTGCTAAGTCTTTGACTCGCGATAGTATGCCAAGCCTCGAGGACGCCGAGATTTTCACGTACGTGTGGTGGTTTCCTTCAGACGACAAATTCAAGGAGGAATATGGTATGCCGAGAAAAAGAGGCCACAGATGGGGTGTCAAGTTCATTGCTGGGCGCGGTAGCAAGAAGCAGAGAAAGGACAGCGATGCTGCTGCACCAACACCGCCGGTGGTGCAGTGGCAGATTGGTAACTGGAGACCCAGTGAGGAGGTCATGAGCTTGTTCGAAATTCTAGGACGGCAGGAGTGGCTCGATCTCAAGTGGGATGAGTACAGATCTACGGCGGGGCAGGACGTGCTGGGACATAGCGAGTCTTCACCCATATAGTCGGGCGGGCAACGGGAATCCTTTTCCCAAAGTTTCGAGAACAAGTAGCCTGATGCCCTTTTAAGAATGGCCGGCCGAACTGGCGATGGCAGCAACGGAGGTGGTGGGGACGTATATACGCTCATCATCGTCGAGGAAGCATCCCGAGGAGTTTCGCATAGCATGGCCATCTCGACAGATGTCCAAGGTGAACAGAATCAGTTGGGAGGTGATAGCGAAAAGAAAATAAGTCAAGTTTACACCAAATCGGATTTATACCGGGACTTATATCAGATAGGTACAAGCTACGCTCTGCAAATAATTATTTGTTACTTAAACCACATAGACCGTTCTTCAGAGACCTTAGATAGACAGACGAAAAGTTTAATGTGCGAGGGCCGCAGAAGCCAAATGTTTTCGCGTATCCTTGAAATTAATAGCTCTTCATTCATTCATTCATTTAACCGTCCTTGGTAGGATAACTATGAAGATGGGGAGTAAACATTTCACTCATAAGTAATATCTTTCCTCTTTAAGCTGAAATTGATCTTTTAGAAAATGTCCTTTGCTAATTCCGTAGTGGAGAATGATCATGATAACGATAATTAATATAATAAAAAGGTCTCCATCTCAAATAGCAAGACTTGCACGTTCGCGTTGGAAAGCCCGCGCTTGAGGTACAGGTTATTCACTCTATGGATTAAAATCAACGAGACATTTACAGCTTTAGTTATAAAATGAAAATTATTCACTTTACAAAACTCTCTTTCCTTAGCCTAAAGAGTAACCATGGTAGAAAACATATCCTTAATGACACTATCCTTACATATAGTAGGTACTTGAGCTTCCGCAAAACTACAGATTTCCCACCTCCACGTAGCAATCAAATCATGAAATAAATCCTAATAATTCTTTCTAGCTAGAAACCCCAACGCAGTACGCCTGGCCAAGCCAGAAGTTTGTCACGCAATCCCTCGAGACAGCAGGGTTCCAGTTATAAAACTGATCAAGTGTGATGCCGTTGTCACTGGCCATGGACGCGCAGCCGTCGCCACTCTGCACAACATCCCACTTGTTGCAATTAGCCGGCTGGCCGGTGTGTGTCGGTGCGGGCGGCGTCGGCTTCGCCGTTGTGGGGATCGACGACGTCGTGGTAGGAGTCCCCCCGACACTAGATCGGCCGACGCAGTATGCCTGCCCCAGCCAAAAGTTTGTCACGCAGTCCTTGGACACCGCCGGGTTCCAAGCGTAGAACTGATCCACGGTGATTCCGTTGTCCGAGGCCATGGACCCGCAGCTGTCGCCTTCTACCACAACGTCCCACTTGTTGCAGTCGGCAGGTTGGCCGGTATGCGTAGGAGCCGGAGGAGTAGGCTTGACCGTCGTCGACGCTGTTGCCGAAGCAGACTGCGAGGACGTGATGCTGATGCCCTGTCCCGCCCTGTGCGTGCAGTACGCCTGTTCGAGCCAGAAGTTCACGGTGCAGTCAGCGCTGATGGCAGGGTTCCATTCGAGGAATGTGGCGAGGGAAATTCCGGCGTTGTCCGCAACGGACTGGCACGAGTCACTGCTGGCCACGACGTGCCAGCCATCACAGTCTGCCGGCTGGCCCTCGTGCGTGGCCGCTGGCGGCTGGGGTTCGGTCCCGGTCCCGGTCGGCGCGGGCTCTTCGGTGGTGGTTTGTGTGGGTGGCAGACCCCAGGAGCCGCAGTACCGCTGGCCGATCTGGAACACGCATGCCGCGTCCGTGACGTTCGTCGTGAGCGAGTTCCAGGCGACGAAGCTGTCAAAATCGACGTTGTAGTTGGACGCTGCAATCTCGCAGTTGCTATTCCAAAAGCCGAACACGTCAGGCGAGTATTGGTACTCGTCGCCCTTGAAGTAGAAGGCGCAGTCGTCGCGGACACCGGTGGCCAATGGGAGCTGGGTTGGTCTTGGATCCAGAGTCATGGTGGCGTTGGGCAGCATAGTGAAGGGGACGCCGGTAAAGGACTCGTTGGGGTCAATGGTGACGGAGTTATATCCAGGACGGCCGGGGTAGTTATTAATATCACCAACCGCCTGGATACAGTAGCTTTCCTTGGCAAAGAGGTTGGTGCAGTTGGAGTTGATGCCCGTGTTGAGGAACATGAAGTCCTCTAGAGAAATGGCAAACTTGAGAGTAACCAGGTTGCAGTAGTCGCCTGCCTCAACCTCGTACCAGCGGCCGCAGGGCTTGTCAGACCCAATGGCAGTATTGGAAGGGATCGGAGCGGCAGTTGTAGGCGTCACTGGAGGAACGTTCGTCGTCGGGGCGGGTGGCAGCTTGGGTCCGGGTGGTTCGATGCAAAGAGTGGTGCCGTTCATCATGTCCAGGTTGGAACAGACCGGGTTGATGACAGGATTCCAAGCCAGAAGCTGTGGCTCTGTGATGTTCGCAGCCGCAGCGATGGCTGTGCACGTCGTGTTGACTGCTACCGTGACAGTTTTGCACGTGTTAGTGATGCAGAGACTACCCGAAGTTGGGAACCCGTGACAATAGGCACCGAGGTGATTGTCAGACAGCATCCAGGCTGTACCGACACTCTTAGCCTTGGAGATGCTGTAGCAATCATCACCGCCCTGGATCTGGTACGTGGTGCTGCCGCAGACTGACTCGGTAGGCGACGGTTGGGTGATGAAATAGTCAATGGTAGATGTGGTAGCAGGCTTGCCCGTGATGCCACAGCTGGACGTCAAGGTTTGGTAGATGGACTCGCTGGCCACGACGGGACCATCAAAGTAGGGCGACCCAGATCGCAGGCGCAGTCTGGCTGCGAGACACAGGTCACAATCCGCGGGCTTGACAGCGCCCTCGGGAAGTTCATTGATGTAGTTGAAGACAGAAACTGGCAAGCTGTTAGTTAAAACGTGCCACGTGGTCCGAAATTGGCCATTATCATATCATGTCGAAGTTCATTCGCGAAGCGGGGAGAACTCACCTCCAGGATTGGTAAAGAAAGCTGTCAATGCCGCAACGGGGCCGCAAAAGACATCGCTCTCCTTGAGACACGTGAATTCATAGATGTATCGGCGGCTGGCCGGGATCACAATGGGTGATGCGTCAAGATCATACTCAGCAGGAATGACAATGTCGTTGCCACAGGCAGACCGGACCGAGCTCTCCCAAGACTGGAGTGCAGAAGCGCAGCCAACGGTACACATGCGGGTCAGCGTGGCAGTAGGGTAGTAGAAGTCATGGCGGAGAGCCGGAACGAGAGGGTCGCAAGCGATATCAGCCATGAGGGCTGCAGAACATGCCGCATCGAGATCCTCGGGAAGACTGTCGTCGTAGAGCATCTTGACGGCGGAGACCGGGCTGGGGCTAAGGCTAAGGCTCAGAAGAGCCCCAAGCCCAAAGGCAGAACGCCATAAGGCCACCATGATTTGATGGATTGTGTTTTCCTGCGTCTCTCTCACCAAGATTTAAAAGAATGAACAATGAGTAGATGAGACAAGCACATCCGAATAATGGAG
This sequence comes from Colletotrichum phormii, assembly GCF_030913505.1. Lineage (NCBI taxonomy): Eukaryota > Fungi > Ascomycota > Sordariomycetes > Glomerellales > Glomerellaceae > Colletotrichum > Colletotrichum phormii. Next base: position 1,041,651 of record NW_026851455.1, read on the forward strand.
GAAGGGAGTGTTGTGTCGACTTAGACACAAGGAGCAACAGGCGACCGTAAGAGTGATAAGTAAGTCGGGAAGTGCCAATGACTCTAGAACAATGGAGGCGCAGAACGATTTGCCCAGGTCCGATGGAAAAACTCGGTCCAAGGGATTCTAGCTGCTCCAAGTTGTCGTCGTCCCGTATGAGATGAGACCAGATGGGAAACATCCGCCCGATGCAAGAAAAAGGGTCAAAAGAGCCGGCTTTCACCATATCATGGATCAGCATCGTAGGATTTTCAGGGTAGCAGAAGTATTCAGGTACCATAGATAGTATGGTATGCAATCCACCAACACCTGCCTATAATGGAAAAGATTCTTGTGATTAGGTGAGAATATTATGCACTGCAACTCTGACCTATGGATGCTGCCAAGACTGCTAACAGTAGAAATGCTAGTTGTCTCGCTTTCGTATATGGTGTACGCAGGCTGGGGCCAAAAGTATTGGAGTATGGCAGGGATCCCTTCCTCCGTGCGAGCGCAGCAACGCACTTTCTGACGGGCACAGTCTGTCAATTACCTAAGTAGATTTTGATTGGCTCAACGAATATCGATAAGATACGAGCGCTTGTTCAATCTTATCGATAGCTTAGGTAAACTTTTGATTGGGTGCATATAAAGCGGGCCTCGGGTATAGTACGGCTGCTGTCGGAGTACTTATGTAAGGTTTGAGTGCGACGCAGTCCTCACACGGAGCAGAGGGCCCCCGGCATACTCCAATACTTCTGGCCCCAGCCTTCGTACAACTAGCCAGTAACTTGCGCTAGCTATCAGTTCCACCTTTAACCTTAATATAACCATAAAAGGGGTGCATATCCGTGCAGGAGCTTGTTCACAATGACCTGACCACGGCTGTTGAGGGAGATGAGGGAGGCGAACTGTTGGTCTTGGCGCCAAGACAGGTTTATACTATTTGCTTACATGCAGGAACCGATGACCTTTCTCGCCGAGACATGGGGTCGAACAGCGCTTACCTTACATGCAGGGTTCATGCAGAGGTTAATTGAGCGGCCCGCCTCTCAGCATAACGAACCTTCAGCGGCAAGCACGATATCACATAAAATCTCACTCTGATGGGACCCTCTGTACCGAAAAGGCAATCATGAGCGAGTATCTCCGAACGACGGTATGGGAAAATAGGACGATGACCATCTGACATCGACAATGAGCCCCTATGAGCCCTGCCAGGTAGCAGAGTGCGTGCAGCGGAGCCGAGGCCTCGCCGCCTGTGCCAAGCATAGCCTTCAGAGCATGCAAGGCAAGGGGATGAAGAGGATTTGATATTGGCACGGGGTATTGGGATCGGTATTGGGGCTGGGTTGCTCTAGAACACCATCCAAGTTCTCTCTTGTCAGATGACACTCTCCCAAATACTCTGTCTCTCGTGCCCTCTTTTTGGTCGGCTTCCCTTTAAAGATATCTGAGCTAGCTGACTTTGTTTGCTTCTTTGCAAATGCTCTTTATTTCTATCATTTCCTTCTCAACTCTCCAAAACCCCTTCTCTCTCTCTCTCTCTCTCTCTCTCTCATAGGGGACCACATTCTTTTGATTATCATTTTTTGGTTGCTGGGTAGAGCCCCCACAACCTCAGCCCTAAACGCAACAATGGGACCATGGTCCCAGCTCTCATGGAGCTGTTTGCTTCTTTCTACGTTCATTACCCCGTCTCTTGGAGCAGTCATCACATCAAGGCCAGGTAGTACCAGCGTGGTTGCGGTGCCCGAACTCCCTGACGCGTGCCGCGCCGTCACCTCGTAAGTAAACTTGCCTCAGCCGTGTCCTACGATCTGGACCACTCGAGCTCATTGTGCTGACTCGTTATGAAAAAATCTCAGACCCTTTGATTACTCGGCCAAGAACCGTCGTGACCATGAGCTACCAGTTTGCAGTGCTGACGGCCCCGGTCTTGACACTGATGTACGAGAAATCGTCCCCGAGTCACTCGAGACTGGCGTGTCTTTGGTAGGACGCACCGAGCTGTCTTCCCTGTTTGGAAGACAGGTAGTCGGCGGCGACGACTATACCTGCGGTCCCGACCGCCCTTGCAAGAACAAGGCCTGCTGTCCCAAGAAGACTGGCCAGTGCAACTACGGCGAGGAGTAGGTCCCCCTTTCCCTCTTTCGCCAGTCGTGTGGCTCGTTGAATCATGTAATGTCTTGCGCCTCTTTCTGATGTTGCTGCTACCGTTCTGGATTCGGGCTAATAATTTCTTCCCCCCCCTTAAAATAGAGCCTGCGGTACATCTGGAATTTCGCCCAACGAGGTGTGCTGGTCCAACTGCGATGCCAAGGCAGAGTGCGGCAAGAATGCAGCTGTCCCCGGCCAAAAGTGTCTCCTGAATGTCTGCTGTGGCAAGTGGGGTTTCTGTGGAATGACAGAGTATGTACAAATCCAAAATATGAAGATGCCGGCGCAGCAGACCAGTGTTGACGATTGTGAAAAACAGCGACTTCTGTGACAAGGATGATCATGGAGCTACTGGCGGTTGCCAGTCCAACTGCGATCAGCCAGGTCCCAAAGACAAGGCTTCCGATCAGCTCAACCGTGTCATAGGATACTACGAGGCATGGAGACACGACTCCGAGTGTCAGGATATGGTAAGTATACTCTGCTCTCTAGCAATGCGGGTGTCCCATTAACCGTGAGATAGGGCTTGGACGACATTCCCGTCAATTCCCTGACTCATTTGTACTTCTCTTTTGCGTTCATCATGCCGGACTTTCAGATCGTCGGCATGGACAACCTGCCCGATAAGCTGTTCACAGACTTCACCAACCTCAAGAAGAAGAATCCTGCCCTCAAGATGGTTATTGCCATTGGTGGGTGGACACACAACGACCCGGGCCCTTTGCAAAAGGTGTTTAGCAACATGGTCAGCACCAAAGCAAATCGGTCCAAGTTCATCGGCAACCTCATGTCCTTCCTCCGCATGTACGCCTTTGACGGTGTCGACTTTGACTGGGAGTACCCTGGCGCGGACGACCGCGGTGGTGTCCCCGAGGACGGCGAGAACTTCACCCAATTCCTCAAGGAGCTCGATGAGGAAAACAAGAAGCAGCCCGTCAAGTACATTGTGTCCTACACAGCGCCGACGAGCTTCTGGTATCTGCGCCACTTTGATCTCAAATCAATTGATTATGTCGACTTTGTCAATGTCATGTCATATGAGTAAGTCATTTTCTTTCCTTTTTGCCTTGTCTCCTGTGACATCTCAACTAATCACATGTATAGTCTTCACGGTGTCTGGGATCGCGAAAACCCGATTGGGTCTCACATCTACGGTCACACCAACCTGACTGAGATGAGCCTGGCGTTTGATCTCTTCTGGAGAAACGATGTCCCGGCCAAGAAGTTGAACATGGGTCTCGGTTTCTATGGTCGCGCGTTCCAGCTGGCCGATCCGTCCTGCAACAAGCCCGGCTGTCTCTTCAAGGGAGGCGCCACCAAAGGAGCGTGCAGTGGCGAGTCTGGCATCCTGAGCTACCGCGAGATCCAGGAGGTTATCAAAGTCAACAAGATCAAGCCAGTCCACGACAAGGAGGCCGGTGTCAAGTACATTACCTGGAACACTGACCAGTGGGTGTCATTTGACGACAAGGAGACCTTCAAGCAGAAGAAGGACCTCGCAGCCAAGCTTGGCCTCGGAGGCTATTTGATCTGGGCCATCGACCAGGATGATGCCGAGATGTCTGCCCTGGCTGCTGTTCTGGACCCCAAACCCTTGGGCGACTTCAAGTCGATCGACAAGGGTGACGAGAACTGGACGGGCACCAACGAGATGTGCTACGTTACGAGCTGTGGCGTTGATGACTGCAAGGCGGGCGAGATCAAGATCACGGACCAGAAGTGCGGCAAGGACAAGAAGAGTACTCTCTGCTGTCCCTTGTCGGGAGCCCCTGACCCCAAGTCGTGTACCTGGCGCGGAGGCGAGACCAGATGGTGCAACGGCTACTGCAAGGACGACGAGGTCATGACGCACATGAGCAAATACGGCGGCGGCCACGACTGCTGGGACGGCCAAATGGCGCACTGCTGCGAGAGCTCCCTGGGCGAGAAGAACATCTGCAAGTGGCGCGGCGTCGGCGAAAAGTGCCATAGTGGCGAGCTGCCCCTAACTTTCTCCGGTACCGTCCTCGACATCCTTGACGACGTCGCCAAAGTTATCTTGCGGGTTCTCGGTCGTGCGCACCCGCTCGCGGCCCTTACGGGTCTAGTCCTGCTCGAGGTTCTCGACGAGCTGGATATCGATACCCAGAAGCTGTACTGCTGCCCTGAAAAGGAGGTTGAAAAGTGGAAGAACTGCGCCTGGTACGGTAAGCCCGGCAACTGCTTCGACGGCCACTGCCTGGACATGAAGACGGTGCAGATCACCGACTCGTACTTTGGCGGCAGCGATAACTGCGGCATCCACTTGGACCGTGTCCGGACCTTCTGCTGCGAGTCGGATGGCGAGCCCCTTTTCCTGCCCGTGGACCTCAAGAACCTATTCGAGCACCCTCCCGAGGGCGGCTCTGACACGGATTTCACCCTCGAGACGGACAAGTCGTCGGCCGGCGGCGACGATGACCCCAACGAAGCTGCGTTCCAGTTCGTGGTCCTCGTCTCGCCCGAGGCGCTCCAAATCTCTCTCGACAAGCGCGATGGTTCCCACTGGGACGTCTTTGACTGCAACGACTCCGTCTCCGAGGGCGAGCACACGGTCCGCATGGTCTGCAACGACCACACCCCGGACAGCAACTGCCACAAGATTGGACTTGGCCACGGTGTTCCGGGAACTATTCTCCAGATGCCCAAGGGCTGTGGCCCAGGCAAGTATGCGGTCGCCAAGAGCATGGCACCGGCCCCTGGCAAAGACCACACCAAGCTCCTGCCCCGTCACCTATCCCATCTCGCCACCCTTGAGCCTGTCGTCTACGACTTGACTTTTGACTATGACTTTCACCGCGTGCCGCGTGACCTCGGCAACACCCAGATGCGTATCGACTACAGCAACCAGGACGACTACTGGAACAACATTGTCGCCGGGTCCGTCAGTCGCAAGCGAGACGTCCATGGCCGCAAGAGGTTCGCCAAGCGCACTCTTGAAGACGTCGGTGGGAACCCGGTGCGCTGGCTCGAGGAGGAATTCCGCGACGACTTCCACTTTGACAAGATTGCCTCGCGGGACCTGCATGAGCGGTGGTTCGGCAAGAGCATCCTCGAGTGGCTGGCGGCTCTCGTGAAACCCGAGATCAAGCGCGAGTTCACGCACAAGTACGACGACAGCGTTACGGCAAAGTTGTTTGACGAGTCGTGGAACTGCCCTGGATCAGTAGAGGGCGTAAACTACGACGGCCATCTGCTTGGCCAGGCCGTCCTCGACATCGAAGTGGAGTCCAGCTTCGGCTTCACCCTCATCGTCGAGAGTCTCACCCTTCCCCTCAACCTCGACCAGAGCTACCTGACCTTCTATAACAAGGGTAAGGTCACCGGTGTGGTTACTCTCGAGGCCCTCGCCCGCGTGACGTACGAGAAGAAGAAGGTCATTCTCAACCTGCCATTCCCCGGTGCCTCGTTCAAAATTCCCGGAATCGCCACTATTGGCCCCCAACTCACGGTAGAGGGCAGCATTGACGCCTCTCTCGGCATGGCTGGCTTGATTGAGACCAAGCTTGAGATTGCCAAGTGGGAAGTGAGTAGCAAAGCCCCAGTTTCCAGCAACTAGCCCCCTTTTTGCCGCTTTTTCTGTCAAAACCCAGTAACCAACCACTTGCTGACCACCAATTCTTCTTTCTAGGTCCGCCAAGTCATGCCCGACAGCAGTTCCTACAAGCCCGAGCTCATCGACAACAGCAAGCCAAGCCTCGATCGGACGGGCGACTTCTCGGGAATCCAAAAGCCCGAGTTCTACGCAGGTGTCACAGCCTCCGGAGATGTCACCTTCAAGCTGTCGGCTGCCGCCGAGTTCGGCGTTCGCTTTGTTGACAAGTGGGAGATTGACCCGGCGGCTGCTGCAGTCGTGGGCGAGGTCAGCCTAACGACCAAGTTCGCAGCGGGCATCTCGACCACGGCAACGTGCCCCTTCACCTACGGACTCGATGTGGGCGCTCGTTTGTTCGCAAGAGCAACGGCGCCCAAGGTGTTTGGCTGGGCTGGTGGCGAGGTCGACCTGATGGACAAGTGGGAGAAGACCATCATCAAGGGCGGCACTTGTCCTGACCTGGGCCCGATACCTTCCAAGAGGAGTCTCCGAAGTCTCGACCACCTCCTCATCGAGGGCCGCGCCGAAGACAAGGACGTGACCAGGAACATGTCGAGGTCGGGAGCTGCCGGATTCGGTGCTTACAGTGCCATTGATGTGGAGTCCATCCACAGCTACGACGCCGGCCTGCGCGCGAGACACGTCTCTGGCGAACACATGTCGTCCCTGGTCAAGAGAGGTGGTGTATACGGCCCAGCTTTCAGCCTCCCCGCTGGCGAGTTCTTCTGCCCTTCCCAAGACAGCGAAGAAGGCATCACGTGCCAGGAAGCATACAATGCCCTGGGAACAAGCAACGAGGGCGGCGTCTGGAAAGATGCGAAGAAGCGCAAAAGAGACGAGCTGATTCCGACGTCAACCATTGATGAAAACGTCATCGCCGCACATTTTCATGCTCAACAGCAGCGAAGTGGTGGCCATGGCGGCCACGCAGGAGGCGATGTACTGCACATGTTGGAGAAGAGAGGCGATCCGAAGCTGGTCAAGGCCTGTAATCGGGACTGCGACATCCAGGACGACTTCCCCCCCGGCGGCCAGCTGAATGGCCAAGACTGGGGCTGGGTTGATCCCGAGGACTGTGGCAACTTTGACTTTGGCAGCCCCCTGACGGCGCGCGCCCCCAACGTCCAATATCACACGGAGCACGTCCTTGAGGCCCAGATGATTGACCTCTTCTTCAAGCACCTCAACAAGAAGAAGTCTAACCTTCCCGACCCGAGGCCTAATGCGGCCCCAGGAGACGTCATCACCTTCTGTGAATATGTCGACGAGCTGTGGGACGTGCCGGCTTTCATGTGGCCCGGTGAGGACACTCACAACGGCGTCGGCACTAAATGGAACCCCATTATGCACATTGCGGCGCAGTTCCCGACAAAGACTTACAAGAGGTCCGAATTCGTCGCCCTCGAGTCCGCCATCAACACGCCTTCTAAGACGAGTCCCTGGGCATCCGGAAACCCGTGGAACTTTGCCTCCTGGACCAAGGATATTTCCGACTATGCAAAGGCCAGGATCATTCACCAGAAGATGCGCAGCACAATGGGCTCGCGCATTTACCAGAGCCACTCGACCATCAGTAGAACCATGAAGGCTCAGACGGATCGGATCGGCAAGATTCTCGACGCCCTCGACTCGACCCTGTTGCAGGCCAACCAGCGCGCTAGGTACCAGCAATGGTCGAAGCAGAACCTCAAGTCCGAGTGGCTTAGTTACATGAAGGGGCAGTACACCACCATGCAGTCCAAGACCAACGGCCTCGTCAATAACTGGCTCCCCAAGATGAAAGCTGCGTGGTGCACGCAGGCAGAAAAGGACAAGTGGAAGGACGCCCCAGGTGATTTGCAGCCGGTGTTGGACGAGAAAAAGAAACATCGGGATTTCATAAAGTCCATTGAAGACTTTGAAACAAAATGGAATGGGCTACCTGCGTGGACGAACCCGCTCTAATGATGATCGAATCGCAGCAACGGCATCATCATCAACATCATCATCATCATCATCATCATCATCACTCCGGGATGCAACTAAGCCCTAATTTTTCCTCTGTTATTGCCTGATTTTCTTAAACATGTTTTCAATATTGGTTCAAATGTTAATATATGCCCGGGAAAAGGAAATGCACTTGACATAACTTTATGTATACAATTAAAATTTGCAAATTATCTAATTCATAAGCTTATATAACATTTACTTTACTAGGCGATGCGGGCAGGACTGGCTCGTGACTTAATAATGCCTCGGCGTAGTAACGAATTTTCTCGACTTTCAATCCACCCATCCACCTATCCACCTAGTGTTACGGCAGCTAGTCGTAGTGAGGTATGTTTGCAGAAGTTGAGTGTTACGGCCAGCTAGTCGTAGGGGTAGTTTGCAGAAGTTGAGGCTGCGGAACTGGTAACAGTAATCGTAGTCGGGGATAGCTTCAGGGAAGCTATGTCTGTCAATCGTAAGGGTAGGTAAGGCTTCGGTGATCAATCGTAGTCTTGTCAAGGTAGTAGCTGAAAGCGGATGTTAATCCTGATACGAAGTTAATTGCTGAAGAGCTATGGAAAGTCTGTCCTAGAGTCCAGCTCAAGTCCATCCTTATATACAAGTCCTGATCCTGAACATGTCCCTTGTCCCTTGGGTCGTCTTGGGTCATTCTGATCCAGAATGATCGTTTAGCCCCCAAGTCGTGTTGGATCATATTGATCCCAAATGATCCTTATCTTATCATCACGTGACTTGTACCATAGTTCTTCCGTTCCGTGAGAGGGTGCCTTGTGTCCCCTTGTCCTGTGCATGTATGGCGTATCGTAACCGTCGTAAGCCTGCGGGGCAGGCCCTGTTCTTGGTCGTGCATGTTGGGTCGTAACATCCCTCTTCCGTAGCGTATATATTATGCTGGAATTAAATAATTAATCTATATTCTCATTGCCCAAACTATTCCTTATCTCCCCTCTTGAGGTTAACGAGCACTCAAAGTAATTAGATATTAAAGCATTAATAAAGTTCTAGTACTATATAGAGACGAGTACTCTATAAGACAGGTAAAAAAGACATCTTTTACTAGTTATATATATATATATAGTTATATATATATATAGAGGGTCAGTAGTTATAGTTATAGAACGGGTCCTTATTACCTAGCCTAAGAGCCCACTAAAAAAGGTCGCTTATATCTTACCCTTATTAGAGAGTTCGAAAGTTGCTTTTTAAAAGTTAGATATAGGTTATAGGCGGGCTAGGTAGTAGTAGTAGTTGTCACGGGCTGGAGCCCTGTGTGGGCTTAGGCTATGCCGTAAGCCTTACAAGCCGTGCATACGTACTTAAGTGCAGCAGAATGAACAGAGAGGGATCTGTTCATTACGTACCTTTTGGCTGAACAAGCCCGGGTGCGCATTTAGCGCAATGGTTTGTTGTGTCTGCTGCCACATTTGCCCTTGTGGGGCCCACACCGTTACAGTACTAATATGCCTCGCTTAGGGTATTTAAATATTCGATTAATACTGACCATCGAGCAACAAAGCTACATAAGTCAAAACAATACCCGACCGTTTAAGAATACATAATCCTTATTCCGTATTCTAGAACATCCATCGTAACCAGTGATAGTAACCTACACCAACTTCACGATACTGAGTATCTATAGATAAGCCCAGTGAGGGCCGGATTAGTAGTTGGGTCGGTGACGACCAGCGAATACATGGTATTGTATGTTTTTGGTTTTTGACATCACCTCCTTCATTCTTACCATTGTTTTCACATCGCGTGGAGGAAGGGGAGCATCTGTTGCCTTCCGCAGGGGTGCCGAACAGTGCTGTCGTCTATTCAGAACTCTATCCCTGCTAAGCAAGTTACGTCCTTAACTCCGTCACCATGGTTTTGGAGCCTCGAAGTGTTCTGTGATGAGGACAAGGATGCTTTTGAATGGGATAAAGAATGGCTTTCTATTCTATATTGGATCTTGGTGATACACTGCACTCGGCCACGGTGGCATGTGTAGCTCTCCTACGTTTCAGCTTCTCCTTCCATTCACGGAAAACAATTTTCGATGATACCCCGTGGGCAGACATCAATTCTACAACCTGCTGAATGCATCAAATGCCGATATGGCCCAGTATCTTGACCATCATGAATACCTAACCCATGCTGCCCCCCAATTGCCATATATGTACACGTAAAAGTCATCTCAACTATTGGCAATCAAGCCCAGGCGCCTCACGACGAGTTGCCTCTAGGCAGTCGCACCCGCACCCGCATCCGCCGCTGGCGCTGGCGCCGGCTCCTCCCCGCCACTTGGTTCTTCCAAGGCTAGGTCACTCTTCAGCTCTGGAAGAAAACGGTCGATCCGTTTCCAAGTCTCGTTCCATAGCTTTTCTTTGGAAGCGTCTTGTTTTGGAGAGACCAGGAAGCCGCTGCTTGCCATGAAAAGTACCACGTTTTTGAGGTTCTCGCGAACTGCCTCCTCCTGTGTATTGTTAGCAATTTCTTCTGCAAAGTCCAAGACTCTTGATATCGACGTACCAGGCTATCGCCTTGACCACTGTTCATTAAGCGATCCATGATGTCAATGATCTTGACCCAGAGATCCAGCATTCCGTCCCACTTGGAAAGGAGCACGAGATATTGGAGGAACACTTTGCACAGCAGAGAAGCAGCCTGAACACGCATCTCGCTCATACCGTCACGGTCCGACGAAAAGACTTCAGGCTTGAGAAGTTTGTGAATGAGAGGGAACAGGACCTCGCCGAAGATGGCCGTCCACTCCTTGTGATCACTGTCAGTGAGCTCAGGTGATAGCAGAGACCGCTGCAACGACGTGAACGCATGGAGGCGAACATCGCGGCATGGGTTTGTGCATTGTGTTGTTAATGCCTGGAATATAGGCAGCCAGTAAGCGGACCATGCTGTAACATTGCGTTAGTCGTCATTACTCAGTTTTGCCGGTGGAGAGTATTACCTTCGTTGCTCTCGAGATGGGATTGCTTCATCAGGAAAGGTATACGCGCTGTCATATTGTAAATGCTGTTGACCGCCTTGGTACCTCGTGAGATAGCCTCATTGACACTGCCAGTCGTTAATAACTTGCACTATGGCAAAGGCCTCATGAATCACTCACGTGGTCTTGTCGTGCGTCCCCTCGCGGGCTTTACGCTGCTGGGCATCTAGCTTGCGTTCTGCAAGGACAATCCGTCCTGCCCCGGAAGCAAAGTCGCCGAAGAGAGAGATGGCCGCCTCGTAGTTGTCGGCAATGATGGCCGGCGGTGTACCTCCGCAACCTAACTCGAGGATGTCAAAAACGATAGGTGCAGAGTCTGGACGTCCGGTGAGTGCTCGCATAATGGCCCAGAAGTCCGGGGAAGTCATGATCTCGTTGCGTAGTGGACTGGGCTCGTCAATGCACAGTCTCAGGCCCTGAAGCACCATGGTCGAAGTTCTTGCAAGCGCCTCCTTTGGAAAGCTCGAGATTGTGTGCAACAACACCGGGACGTTGATGTAGTCATGAGCCTGTAAACCAATTAATAAGAAGACAAACATTGTCAGGGGCAAGAGTATGCGTACATAGCTGACTCGCAGTAGCTTGAGAAGATAGAAGGTCGCCCTTGAGACGACGATGTAGTGGTACCGTCCGGCATCTCGCAGCACGGCCTGCAGTGCTTCGATGACTCTCTTAGCAACAAGTTGGACTGTTTCCTGATCACGAAGAGCCAGCACCGTGCTGAACTCAAGGATGTAGGCCATGGCAGGGTCGTACACAGCTCCCGGTTGCACAGGTTTCTGACCGTTCATCGTTGCTGCCGGCACATTGTCCGACTTGACAACTATCACCGTTGGGTTGTTATCTTCAGGTAGTGCGTTGAGGAGGGAGTCAATCAACGGCTCTAGGTCTTGAGGGGAGAGTTTTCTACGTGACTTTGATTAGCAGTTGCGCCTGTTCAGGAGCAGATCGACTTACGAGATGTTGGCAAAAACGTTGCCCATGTGACATGAGTTGACACAGTCGACAGTGCAGAGGGTACTTTCCAGTTCCTCGTCTGAGGGTTCTGGTGGATCGTCCGCGGCGTAGCTGGAAATGTAGCTAGTGAACGCAGAAAAGAAGCCCGTATCAACAGTCTTGGCAGCACGGTCGATGACATGGGAGGGTGTGTGAAGTGGGATCGGGCCAATATCGAGGACCGGTGAATCCGCAAAGAAGGGGGGAACTAGAGAGTTGACGAAGAGGTTGAGCCAGATGCGGGTGATCTAGGGTTTGTTAGCTTTCCGCCATGATGATCACATAGACCGATATTGACTTACGTGTTTCCAACCATCCTGAATCAATTCCTCACTGCCAGTGACAACCCGGAATAGGACCAGAGTCGCTAGTTGCGCCCTAAAGTCTCTGCCAAGTTTCACTGCCAGTTCGCTGACCATGACACTGCTTTCGCCAGCCTGGACCTCCGTGTTCAGGTTCGTGTTGAAGGGGATATCAGTAGCCAGCGTAGTCATGTGGCTAAGTGCGTAGATGATCTGATCGAGAGCTTCCGTGTTCTTGTACTTGGCCGCGATACGGGCGCATTCGTCAAACCCAGTAACGATTCTCGCAAAGACTGCATCGTCGGTAGCGGACATGAATACATACGCAAGAGTGGACACAATGGGCCGCCATGTTGAGGCAAACATGTCGGCATCATAGATGTTGGTCTCGCATAGAACTAGCGGACGCACCGATTCAGACTTGACGAGCAACTCGCGCCAAGCATAGTCGAACGCATGCTTGTTGTCATGCTCGTCAGGCAGGATGATCTCGTTGGTTCTAATGTTGTCAAAAATATCCTGAAGATACTCTGGCGCAAAGTTTTGGCCGTCATTGACACCCCGCAGGTTGCGTGCAAAGTCATCCACGGTCATACGTTTCTGACTCTTGAGGTTGGGGTTGTGTTGATCCGTGTTGAGCATGATGATGGCATACGTCAAGACGTAGACAGCATCCGCGTTGGCGACCTCTGTTGGTTTCGCCTTCAAGACGTACTTGTCTGCGAAACAAACAACGATTCTCTCAATCAATGCCGACTCTCCCGGCAGTCTGAATGTCTCCAACAGTCCTCTGAGCGCCTCATCCACCCGCTTCTCTGAAAAGTCGAAGTGGCTCATGAATGCCTCTAATACGGCCTCATTTCCCTTTTTGGAGAGATACTCGCCGAGGACCTTCTTAGACACCCGCGATGTTCCCTTTAGGAACTTGGCGACCGCAACAGGATCTTTGAGGTCGGAGATGATTCCTTGGGCCTCAAGATATGCAAGGCCGCCCTTGGGATTCTCGTTGAACTTGCTGGTGCCCTTGATAATGATCTTCTTCTTCCGTCTCAACTCCCGTAGCTCCGTTGCATCGGGATAGCCATCGACAACGGGCGCCTCGTCCAACCTTTCGGCGATGAACTGGATGTACCTGAGTAGTGCATCCAAGCAAAGTGGTGGGACACTTGTCGTGCTCCAGGTTGCGGAATCCGGCAAAGCATTTCTCGAGAGAAGGCCAATCATGTCTTCGCACAGGTCCGCTCGATCCGCATCGCAATCATAGTTGATAAAAAGTTCAGCCATAAATGTCGGCATTCTTGACAGCACACCAATGTTTTCAACCATGGCCTGTCGTGCGTCTGGCTTCCTGGCACCACCCTCGAGACCGAGCTTTTGCCGATCCTTCACCGGAACTGGCGTCGAGCGGCCGCTGCTTGTCTGCGATGGGGGTGGCTTGACGAGCTTGGGGGATTGCGGTATCCCGGCGTAGAGCGATGGGTCAATGCCCGGTTCTCGCGGTATTTCTACCGACGGATGAAGGCACGCAACGAGATATGAGAGGAACAGCTCCTGCTGCAACTTCAACACACCGCGGCATGTGCCTAGTAACGTCCCGGCCACGATCAACGACTCTTGTAGGATGGCCATGTTGTCAGACCTGACAAGCTGAAACAAATAGCAGCAGAGCCTGTCCTCGGCTATCCCAGCCAAAGCAGGATGCCGCGCAATGGAGGGACCGGAAACCTCGAGGGCAACGTGAATGATGCGCAATGCCATGACTCTCATAGTGTCTGTGTGCTGCCGGTCGTTGGGATCCAAAAAGTTGACCAAAACTCGGAAGAGTTCCCGCACAGAGGGGAGCGAGTACGGCCGGAGATCCAAAGAGTCGGAACTCTCCGCGCCATCTGCATCACCATCGGCCTCCACATCGCCGCCAGCGCCAGCGTCGGCTTTGCTGTCTCCCGACTCTGAGCCTCCCCGAGAACGGGGATTCGGGTCCAGAGGGGTCGAGCTTGAGGTGGACAGGCGCGCATCCGGTTCAGGGTTTGTCACCTGTAGGCCTGGTGCAGTCGTTGCGGCTGGATCCATTGTGACGCTATCCATGTCCGCGATTGTCTGCTTGTCGAGAGCGTCGGACTCGTCTCCGGCCTCAACCTCGAGGTGTTTGACGTCTTCAAAGATGATCTGGCACATCCGAACCATTGACGCCTCGGCTGTTCGTCGGAGAACGGGCGAAAATCGTGGTTGCGAGCAAATTGCAAGCCCCCTGCCCATCATGTCGCAAACACTCTCGTCACTCAGAATGTCGCCTCCCGGTCCCGACATCATGTCTTCCATCAGGTGGAGAATCATCAGGAGAACAACTTCCACCTGTCCCGAGTCACTTCCGTCGAATTGGCATCGAGTGACGGCTGCCGATAGGGACTGCATGGCAAGGGCAAATCGCGGCGAGGCAGGGCTTATAAATCCGTACGCCAAGAACTTGCGCAGGGCTCCCAGAGTGAGGATGGTTATGGGCGCGGCCGTGCCTTTCGTTTGGATTATCTGGAGGAACGGGTTCAAGAGAAACAGGGCATCGAAGGAATGTATATCTGCGGCGCAACATGGTTAGCAAGGCTAGCTCTGCATAGCAAAGACGAGTGCAGCAAAGAGCAAAGTTGAGTCCTACCTCTAACGCTGGCCAATTCATGGCGAAGCTTTCCAAACCCGGCCATCAAAGGGTTGTCCTGTATGCTGCGACCCTTCTTTCCACGTAAACCCCATCTGTTGTTGGCGGAGGCCACGTCCTGAGCGCCATCGATCCCGAGTCCAGCACCTGATGTCTTGGACGCACCCCTCGGTGAAGGACTCGGGGGCCCCAGGTGAATCGGGTTTGGGCTTCCGCCCAAGATGGCCGAAACGGAAGAATGAGGTGATCGCGCATGTTTCTGAATCGCAGAAGTGATCGATATGCACTCGGACATGACCAGAGACACAGGGTCTACAGCGACAGACACGGGTCGGCTTCGATACTGCATCCTCGGCGCGATCATGGCTCGACGAACTTCTACGCTGGAGCGCGTGCCAACGGCAGAGGCCGTCTCGGTTTGCAGCAAGTCATCTGCATCTCGACTCATGGTATGAAGGTAGACGCGGTGGTTCGAGTGCGCGCGCGCGTGAGGTTCGGTCTTGGAGGGCTCTCGGTATGATGGGGTTGGGTGGCGGCGTTCAGGCTAGAGAGGAACGACGAAGCACGGGCTGAATATCCGTAGATGACAGCAAATTACGCTGGCAATGTGTGGCGGGTGCCTTGAGCAATCGCCGGGGAGGGGTCCAAGGACAGATATCCGTCGAGCCGTTGGAGGTTAGCTCGGGTTCGTAGGGTGCGGATCGAGAACGTTGAGATTTAGGTGTCTTGTCCAAGACGGAGACAGCTGTCGCCAAAAAGGATTCCTGGGCGAGGAATTGACCAGGTTGCAGATGGAGCTCCCAGTCTTACTTACGGAGCAAGGCCACTCTACATGCCGCCTAGTGTTAGTGATCACTAAGTAACAAGTACCCAAGGTACGGCGGCCCGATAAGGTACGTTGCCCCAGATTGGGGATTCCGCTGCAAGGTACCTCAGTACCCGAAAGCTAAGCTGTGGAGGTACGTATCCTTCCAAGGTCCTAGCATTCAATTGAGATCATTTGTACACTATCCTCATAAAATACCACACCTCTTACTGGATCCGACAGACCAATGTGACCCAGATCTACCTTATAGCAGTTGTGATCACTCGTGGCATCTCAGTACGTAAGGGTCAAAGTCTCCCCTGGGTGAGGTCAGACTGATGATGCCTCGTGCTTAACTACAGTTGATGACAGCCCTCATTCCGGGCTTACCTGTCATAGAAAAACTGACAGACTGAGATATTTGTCTCGGGCCTACTACCTGTATCGACTCACGTATATTGGAGCTCCAATCGTGCATCTGTAACTCATAATTTCGCGGGCTAGTTCTATGCCCGACGTAGTGCCCATTTCCTTGGGCCCAGGATAAACCAACGCCTTCCTACAACATCCACTTTCTTCCAGACCATCCGGTAGTAGACATCTTAGTGTACAACAAGACTTGACAACACGGCTCGTCGCTGCTTTACATATCTCCGCATAACGCACAAGCTGTCTGCTGGTGGCAACCTAGGTACCGATAGCTGTTCATCAAGAACAGCTACAGATCCCAGCAACGTTCGACGACAGTGGGTCCATCTCGCTAGATTTGTCCCTCTCAGCTCTCAGCCTTCTTGGCAAAAGCTGCGTCATTGCCCTCCTTCTTCTCCTTCTTGGCCGGCTTGTCTGACTTGCCTTGCGTCTCCTTCTTATCTGCTGGTGCTGCTGGTGCTGCTGGTGCTGCTGCTGGCTTCTTCTTTGGATCCGCCTGCTTGTCGTCGGCATTCTTTGGTGACTTGCCCTCCTTGGCCTCTTTACCCTCCGTGGTGCCCTCCTTGGCGCCCTCCTTGGTACCCTTCGTCTCTTTCTTCTTCTCCCCGACGGCGAGGTTTTGCATATCAGTCTTGTCCTTCTCCCACTGGCTGCTGGCATCGCCGAACTGCTCTTTGACCTTCTTAGCCTTCTCGGCCTTTTCTTCCTCCTCCTTTTGGCTGGCGAGCCTCTCTTGCTCCATTTCCTATGTCACATTAGAACAGACTTGGTGATGTTGCTATTGAGAAGCAGACGTACCTCCATGTGCTTGATGTCGTCGACACTAGGCTCGTAAAGATGCCAGATCGTGTAGTGCGGCAAACCGACAACGGAGTATTCCATCCGTTTTGCCATCTACACAGTAATGGTTAGCTCTTTTCTACTGTCAGCAGCACAACGATCTTACCTTTCCGAATCCTTCTGTCTCGGCGTGCTTCTCAAAGCTGAAAGCTGGGAAGTGTACTCCAGACCGGAAGACCTTGGCTTTGGCAAGAATACTGACGCCGCCCACTCCATCAATTTCCATCTCCATATCAGGGTCACCGTATGGGTCTCGCAGGTATGCCAAGTGCGGTCGCCAAGTGGCGTACTCGGCGTAGCCTTCAACAATCACGGCATCTTCGTCCAGCGTGTCTGCGAGAGCCAGCGCCGTTTCTGATTCTTGCCACGAGTTGAGATCGTACGGCTGCTCTCCGCCAAGCCAATCGGGTAGAGGACGCCAAACATCTGCAAACTGTCAGCTGGATAATCTCCCTCGCCCTTCAGGGTTCCTCCGAGCTTACTCGGTACAATCACGTCCTTGTTGTGACGCATGAGATCTTCGAGGATGGTAAAGGGAGCGGTTTCGACGTCAACGTCGCGCCAGTACACCCAGGAATGGTATGGCCGCAGGGCGGCACTCAGGAGCCAGTTACGGGCCTGGGCCATCAACTTCCTTCGGCTCGCCTGTGCCGCAAACCCATGACGACTCTCGACATCCTGGTTGACCTTTTGTCCAAAGTCCTTTTCGATGATGGAGATCTCGCCGTAGGGTTGCTTGGGGTCTTCGTCGGCCTGAATCTCCTCCAGCATATCGTTGAGAACCTGCAGGGTGCGGTCCTTTGAATCGGAGACGAGGAAGGCAAGGTCGATGAGGTGGTGGGGGTAGGTGAAGTTGCGCAGGTGGGAGGCGAACATGGACAGATGCGACTCGGCGTCTCTCAGAGGGACACAGAGAAGGATGCGCTCCTCGCGCTCCCATCCCCTAGCAGTCCCCTGCACATTGCTGAGATCGTAGTATCGTACTGTTTCCAGCTGTAATTCGCTGCTGGCGGATAGCAGGCCGAGGGAGAAGATGGAAGTCAGGGAGGCTCCCGGCCAGATGAAGACGAGAAAGAAGATGGCGACAACGGCGACGATGACGAGGCGGGTTAGCAGGCGCTGACGGCGACGATTCGCGGGTGTTGAGGCTCGTGGTTGGTATCTGTTAACGAGACAATGACAAGTCAGCTCGGCGCGGCGCAAAGGATAGAAGCAATCAGCGAGCAGAGAGCAAAGGTGTCTTCCTGACCTGTGGGGGGAGATCTCAAAGGTGTTCCCCCTTGGATATCCATTGGAGTAACCACTCGCATGATGCCGCGGCACCACCTTGGAGGCTGAGGTAGAATAAGAAGGCAACATCCAGGGCACTGGGTGGAAGTCCAATTCCCGGTCCCGAGGTGAGGGTGGAGAGTTGTACGGCAGTGAAGCACCTCGCCCAGCCCTTGGGAGTCGTGAAGGTTAAGCAAAGGAGAGCATCTAACCAGGGGGAGCGAGTGCTGTGGTCGGTCGGTCGGCCGGCTGGAAAGTGCGGCTCGGGCAGCGAACGTGTCAGTTTGTCGAAAGGTATGGAGGCCGCGATCGCGATGGCGGATGACAATGCGTAAAGAGGAGGATAATATGGGATGGGTCAGGTAGGGTAAGGGAGTGTCGACGGGATACCTGCGAATACGGGGGACTGGGACTGGGACTGGACCGGGACACCAACTTTGGCTACGTATTATTTTATTTTCAGATTGCCTCTCTGTCATCCCAGGAATTGAATAGGTACTTGGCAGCCCAGCTACGACAGGGCACCTAGTCAGGTACCTGCACCCCTGCCTCGCGCCGTCTGAGAACTAACAGTACTGAGCATGCACATTGCACAGTAAGGACAGCGTACTTTGAACGTGTCCATCTGCCAAAGGCAGGGCGGCAGGGCGGGAGGATGGGTATGCAGTGCACAGCCCGCAATTTAATTGGACGAAACTTGGTGGTAGAAGCCTCCCTGAGCTCCCACTAGTCTGGCGTCCATTGCCTCAAGCTACAAGTACGCGGGAGCAAGCTACCTTGCCCTTTTGAGCTTTTGAATCCGCGACTATCTGGCCGCATAATCGTCCGGGAGGCCCGTAAATATGGATGCCTCCGTTAAAGCTTAACCTCCCTTCCATCCACGATCACAATCCCGACGATAAGGCGCTCATTTTTCCTTCTTTCCTAGGCAAGACACCAACGAGCGCAATTGTCCTTAAAAACAGTAACGTCTGTCTGAAGAGTCGGGCACAACGTCAGACAAACGTAGCTGACAGGACACAGCCGACCAAAAATGGATAACATGACCTCTCAAGGATAGAATGAGCAAGATCACGACGGAGAAGAGATATGCCATCTACCCCCTTGGTCGCAGGCGGTACTAAGGTGCCTTAGCCTACCCTCACGTACCTGAGTTGAACAGGGAGTTTTCCTCGACGGTAAAGTGTGAACAAGACCACACAGCACAACACACGAGTGTCGCTTTCCACCGTGAGACGTTCGCATACCTGCCAAGGCCACTATGCCCAAACATTTTACCTGCATCGTGACATTGTCTACTATCGCATTGCACTTGCCGCAGTGGGGTTCACCGAGCTCACGGGGATGGTGAGAGGATAATGCCACTACTCACGCTGTTCTAGCATCTCAAATCTCCAACGCTTAGCCAGATCCTACCCACCATAGCTGCTGGTGGACGGATGAGGCATGCGTTGTTACGCTTCACTTTTATCACGAAGTCAACGAGTGCAATGGTTATCATGAGAGGCAAACATGGGAGCACGAGAATACATCACGGAGGCAAGTCAAGACAAAAATAGGATCCTAAACGTGATCATTAGCGAAGTGAACTGCATGAGAGTTGCTTTAAAGAAGTATGATCATGGCATCAGGTCAGACAAGCCGGGTGTACTCATTCAGCCAAGCCGGCCTCGCGAACCCTGAACCTCAGAACGAGGAACCGAGAAGCTCAGCACTGAAGTTAAATGACGACTCCCGAGGGAGCCAACTCCACCACCTTCCTCATCCCTCCGGAGAGGAACTCCAGTGTGGGAGGATGACTCGGCTGGCATGACATAGTTGAATGGATAAGCTATGGTCATCATGATGTTGCGTGCGCCTGGGCAGGAAGCCTGAGCAGCACGCGCGAGAGAATATTGAGTATAGAAGAAATTTCTTACCTGTGCTTGCGCGCTTGCCCACGAAGTTGGTGACAGCTGTGAAACCGTACAAATCAGATTGCTTGCCTGTTGTGGGACGGTCCCTGTTAGCTATTTGACTCGAATCATCAAGCAGTAGCAAAGAAGGAAGATTGACGTCGTGTCAGACAAATTTTTGGTATAGGGGTTATCATCACAGTGTTCAGTAGCAGAACTGAATGATATGGTTGTTCATCATAGTCGACGTAGTGCAGGTGCTGCAAAGAGCAAGAGAATAAAAAAAAAAAGCAATGTTGACTTACCCAACCAGCGTAGACGCGAAGGCCTGGCGACGAGATGTTCAGCTTGATTTATTGACCTTGAACCACAGTTAGTTGAAGTCTCCCATCTGATCTCAAAGGAAAGTGCTGAAAGTCCACAGTGGCGTAGGATCAGATGGTGATGCATGTTTGTTCTTGCGCTCAGGAGATCGCGGGAACGGTGTGTAAGATATACATCATGAAAGTGGAAGATGGGTGTGGTAGAGATTGCAAAACTTACCAAGTAGAACGATCTTGACGCTGGCCATGCAAAGGCAGCCCATTTTGGCTACCAGAGCACGGTTTTTCACGGTTTTTCGCGATTGCGAAGAATGGTGGTTGAGGTTGTTGAAGAGAAAAAGCGTGGTGAAAAATTTCGGCTTGAAGTATTGAGCCTTATATGGCATAATGGGATGTCTCCACTTGCCTTTGTGGAGCCGGCGCCGGCGCGCAGATGCATCTAAGCGGGTATGGTAGCCGCACCTCAGTGGTCGGCAACGACCTGGAAAATTCACCTCAGGTCTCATCTTGAGAACTCGTAACTGGGCAAGGCTCTCAACTCAAGGCAAACAGAATTAGGTGTTCTTCGTTCATACACCTTTTCCCGGAAATCACGCCCTCTCCAACTCAAACCCTTTCGGCCAACAACAAAACCGACCAAAACCGCCTCTCCCACAGCTGGGAATAAAACAACAGTCTCTATCAAGATGGCTGATCGACGGAGAATTAATGGACCGCCTGGTACAACATTACCACCCGTTTACGAGACCACGGATGCAATTACGACCCCCAGAGAAAGGCCGGCAAATGGAATTCGAGGATTGTGTTAGATTACCTGTTTCTTTCCTCTTGGGATTTGATGATGCTAATAGTGAGAAGTTCTCAAGACTGGCGTCACCCCCACAGCCTCAGGCTCAGCATACATGGAGATTGAGCCGCCACTTGGCCAGGTCAAATCTCAGGCCAATTCTCAGTCAAAGACCAACGGCATGAAGCTCATCTGCACTGTACATGGGCCTCGCTCACTTCCTCGTTCCGCACCCTTCTCGCCTTATTTGGTGCTCTCAACTCACGTCAAATACGCTCCCTTCGCCACACGTCGACGCCGAGGCTACCTTCGTGACTCGAGT
The DNA here is from genome assembly GCF_030913505.1 of Colletotrichum phormii. NCBI lineage: Eukaryota > Fungi > Ascomycota > Sordariomycetes > Glomerellales > Glomerellaceae > Colletotrichum > Colletotrichum phormii. The sequence continues at coordinate 1,063,020 of NW_026851455.1, forward strand.
GAGAGAGATCTCAGCGTTCACCTCGACACGGCCCTGCGTGGCGTCATCATTGCGGACAGATGGCCAAAGAGCGGCGTCGATGTGATTGTTACCATTATTGAAGGTGACCAAGAGCGCGAGGCATCGCATTCTCAAGGCAACGAAGAGTGGGATATGATGAACGTTCTCAGTGGTTGCATCACTGTTGCTGCGGCGGCTCTGGCTGATGCCGGCATCGATTGTGTCGACATGGTTACTGGCGGTGTTGCTGCTCTTGTCTCCTCGAACGAACAAGACACCAAAGATGCAGACGCGCTGTCTGTTGTCTTGGACCCCGTTTCTCTGGAACACGACAAGATACTTGCCGCTTGCTGTGTTGCTTACCTTCCTTGTCGCGCCGAGATCACCAACCTCTGGGTGAAGGGCCAGCTTTCGCCGTTGGACCCTTTGCTCCATACGAAACTCATGGGTCGCGCTATTCAAGCCTCGAAGGGCAACTATCGCGCCGTCCTCGAGAGACTCGAAAGCAACCAGCCGCCCAGCAGTTAAAGGACTGAACTACGGTCAATTACCTAGCGGGGGTGCAGCCTCAGTCCGCCAACACACCGTTGATTTGTCACGCCTTTGAAGAAGGGCCACGATCGACCATAACCTCAAGGCGCCTTTGAACGTCGAAGATTGTAGCGTGCATTTAACGCATCAGCGCGGTCACATTGTGCCGGGTGTCATTGGCACTCGAGTGATGACGAATCATGATGAGGGTCTTGGCAGGAAGACAAGCGGAAGCAGGATCACCTTGGAGAGCTTATGCAGAATTGTCAGATCGACGACGGTTGCCGAGCTTCTCTACACATAGCCATACTCGTGATGGATGCTCAGGGGGCGGGCTGTATCGAGAACATCCTGTAATACCAGGCGTTGTGGCCACATTGGCAAAAGATACCAGGCCCATGTATGGAGAAACATTGAGAGCTGCGATAAATGAGGGATGACAGACATAGTTACTAACCCTCGAAGAGGTCTGTTCATTCGATGGCAGGCTGGAAGGCAATAGAGCGTCCTTGGTTGAAGAGTCCTTTCTGAGAAATGAGCAGGTGAATTGTGAATGCTGTACAGATTTCTACCTCAACAATTTTGGCTTTATGGTCTTAATCTGTTATAGTTCCCGCCCACTTCGATTCGACTGCCTTTCTTTGTATAGAGTGAAGTGACCTGCCTGGCAAGGAAAGGAACTAATAACGTTGGTTGTTTAGGGACCTTGTTGATGATACCTCTAAGGTTAAGCATGGATGCTTGTCAGGTGTCCACTTTACCCCAACCTCGGCAGTGCACTCGTCGCACTTAGGAAGCCCTTAGCCGCCTCTCATAAGCACTCGGACTCCGGCTTCCAGCTCCTCGGTGCTCTGGGCTCGCTATTGTCCGTCAGAGAACGGCGCTAAGGAGTGGAGAGACCTGGAGCGATCAGTGAGCCTCGCGGGCATGCGACAACATCCCTCCATCCCATCCGAGCTTCCGTCCTTATCCTTCTCTACACTCCCCACCGTCCTTTCCCTTCTCCGTCCCGTGCTTGACGAGCCATCTTCGACCGACCTTGGGCACCGATCGTCCGCAAGATACCATCGACGACCACCTGCCTAGTCGACGACCGTTCCTGACATCGCCTGTCCGCCTGCCTCCTAGTGGCTCTGTCAGCCCGAACACCTCCTCGTGCCTGCTGTCCGCATAATGTTCTCCCGCATTCGACGTCACTGCCCATGATCCGAATCGCGACAATCCCAGCCGCCCCGAGCGATAAGGCTGCTGCCGCTGCCTTGCCTATAATCTGGTCCTAATACCAAACTTTTCCTGGTGACCATGGACAATCTGCATCCACCTCCTACTCTGGAAAATACAGGGGTTTGGCAGAACCTCTCGCTGTGGACCGCTCACCAGGTTCAATACGCCGTAAACATTACCAAGCTCGCTCCTTCCTTCGAAGACCTGGTATGGGCTGGTCCGCGAATGGTACGAAAGCTCACGGCCTATCTTCCCATCCCCGACTCCCTCGAGAGAGAAATTCCAGAAGCAACAGGACCCGGCATCCTACGTACTACCGAAGCAGCCACGACCGCTGCCCTCAACATGGATATTCCTCCTCCCATAGGCCACCTTCATGGAACTGGGCCTGCTATTCCGGCCGATCCAGATGCCGTATTGGCCTCTCCCAAGTTCACCATGGAGGGCGCGAGAGGGCTAGGTAGCGTCTTCAGTTATGCAACGAGCAAGTGGGCGCTTTGCTGCATTGCCATGGCAATCATCCTCAACCGCACACACATCTTCGCAGCCACTCGTCGACGCTTGCGACTCACTCTGCCGATTCGACTAGCCTTGCGTGGCCTTCCCGTCCTTCTATTCTTGGTACAAGCGCGCGGTCTACTGCGGTCAATCCAGTGCCAAACATCTCCCGACTTTGCCGAAATGCGCTGGGGAAATACAAGCAAGAGCTCCGAGCTCATGTTCTCACAAGCCGGCGGTCTCCTCCATACTATGAGTTCGGCACTGTTGTTGGGGGCTTCAGACGAAGCGTCCTGTACAGCTATAGGCATGGTTCCAACAGATACCAACGACACGTCACAGGATATGAGGGGATCTCTGTCTCTGCTGTGGCCGCTATTCGGAACGTTTTGTTTCAGTCAATTTCTCGAGACCGTCTCATGCGCTGTCCAGGGCCGACCCGTTGCAGCCGAGACGGGTATGACCCTTTTCGAACACTCCCTCGCCTTTGCCGAGGCGGACGCTGCCATCAGCAATCAACTTGGCTGGGGCTTGTTTACGCAGTCTCAAGTAGCGGATGCAGCTTCGACGAGCGCCAGCACCATAGCTATCAGCCGGTCCATGATTCTCAGAAGGGTCAACACCTCGCCCGAGGTTCTACTCGTTGCCTTCCTTTCAACCATGAGCCACATCACCAGTCATATGCTGGGCATCTTCAACTTGCAAGCCAAATTCCGACTTGTCAGCACCGGATTCTGGGGTCTATGTTTCATGGCAAGCATTCTTTGGAGTGCTTTCACGTTCTCCTTGGATGACCCGGCGAAGCAAGGGCTGCTCAGATTTCCGACTGTCTGCATCATCGGCTTCATCCCCCATGTCCTTGTGCTAGGTGGCATTCTAGTCTGTTTCTTCATCTACCTGCTTGCTCTCGGTCTGGCCGCTCTCACGCCCGCAGAGGGACAATCAGGACAGAGGCTTAGCCTTCGCGAGCGGCTGGCGCAAGCCCACGCCAACATGCAAGCCAATCTCTCTCTTTCCGACATTCGGATTACCATGGAAATGGACTTTTACACCGCTTTGCTTCGGACCGGCTTTGGGGCCATTACCATGGCAAGCGAAGCCGTCTACCTGAACGAAGACAGAGACGTCACAATGCGACCGCACACGTGGCTCGAGGAGGAGAGGTATCGAGAGCTTGAAGAATTACGAAACCAGTGGATCGGAGCCGGCGCCCCTGACTCTCACTATGATACCATAGGCACAATCGGTCTAGTGCCTGTCAAGGACGACCACATGTTGTCCAAGAACGGATACGCTCGCGAACGGGCGGCTCAAAAAGTGCCCAAATCACGGTCTGGGGAGCGAAGATTGAGGGATGGTGTCGGTGCCGCAGAGCGTAGTGGCCGATGGCTGATGGCACTGGACTTCATCATGAACATCAACAGACTCATCTTTCGAACGTGGGCTACCACTATGCTGAGAATACTTTCCAAGATTGGTTTACGGCACCCGAGACTCCTCCTATGGATCGTTCGCCGACCTAAAACTGCCAGCGACCTGAGGAACTCGAATCCGAAAGACAGCGCTGGCCGTTCTCAAGCACCTTCAGATCCCGCCGAGTCCAGTATGAACATCCCACTGACTGACAGCGTCGATGTCGAATCCGAGTTCCGACAGCAAGTATGGAGGGGAAACCAAAATTGGGCTCCCATGGACGAGGCCGACCTAGATTCGAAACTCTACGGCTGGTGGCTGAAGGGTGGGTGGTGGGGTTCGGCAGACAACAGCGGGGAGTACCAACCGGCGGCAGCGTACGATGATGACGATACGACGAGCGTCGTATCTTTCAGCACTAACGGCGACAGCGATTGGGAGTCGGAAGACGCTGGGCAGAGAACGCCTACGCAGTCTAGATCATGGGCTTCGCGCGAGCACACACCAGTCGCGGAGGATTCATTACAGCTGTCAGATCTGGCCCGCCTGCTGCACCCTAGCAACCCTGAAGAGAGGGAGGAGGCGCATGCGTTGGCCGCTCACCTGAGTAGCGACAGAATCGTGACCCGATCACAGTATCTCAGGTCACGGCAGCTACAGCGGACGCAGATACTGCAGCCTAATGGCAGTTCAAATCGCACCACGACGCGGCCAGTCAAGATGACACCAGACGAAGAGGCGCAGCGCTTGGAGCAGTTGCTGCTGTCCCGGCGATCCCAGTTCTCGAGTTCCGTGAATCGCGGAACATCGACATGGGCAGATGGAGCGGCTGGTCTGGGTCCGGACGGTCCGCAGTGTGTCGTCTGCCAGAGTTCTCCCCGCACCATCATCGTCTGGCCCTGCCGCTGCTTGAGCCTTTGCGACGACTGCCGAGTGTCACTTGCTATGAACAACTTTGACAAATGTGTGTGCTGTCGTCGGGAGGTTATTAGCTTCAGCAGGATCTACGTGCCCTAGACTTGGGTTGAGTGTATGGCGTCCTCGGACGATGACGCTTGTACTTGCTACGATGCGATATCAGAACACATGAGTCACTTTGGCGTTTGGGGTGGTTTGTAGCATGGTTGTTTCATTGAGGTACACGAAATAGGGGTATCTTATTGGTATTACACAGGTTATCTAGGCTTAGCGTTGAGCGTCACCTTCATTCAGGCATGTGGCCCAAATTCCAGCTCACATTCCTGCCCATTCTACGCAAAATGCGCGCACCTGCTTCGCGTCACTGTTCATGTCGAGAACCTCTCCTCCAAACAAGAAGCCCTTCTTCACCGAAGTACCCAGACGACCACTGCCAACAATGTCAAGCATCGGTATCTTCTCATCCCAGTCGTAGTTTGTGGCGAGGAAGTGAGCGTGATACCGCAACGGATCACCGGGATATACACTGTAATTGGCGCCAAAACGTAGACCGGGGGTCATGAAGTATCCTCTAGACTGCAAGTGTTGATGCAACGGCCCAGCGAGAGGTTGTGGCACTGCTTCCTCAACCTCACCCGAAGGCATGAGGAGACCTTCGCTGGTCGTTGGCGTGACCGCCAGGGATGGCTTGGCATCTACGCCATCACGGGGCTTGGAGCTCTTGTCTGGGACGGCACCTCCAAACAGGGAATCATCATCCACCTCGGGACTGGGTTTCGCCTGAGGCACAACAGCCGGCTTCGCGCCCTTGTTCCTCCGCGTCTGTTCCGTCGCAGCCTTCTTGGCCTGGTCCTCGGCCAACAGCTTCTGCGCCTTGCTCCGACGTTCTTTCAACAGTGCAATGTAGGCCTGGCGGGTGGCCTTATCCGGGGAGCCCACGGACGACAGGTGATGCGAAGCCTCTTGGACGAGACGGCCTACCTTGTTCTCGATGAGCACGCTGGCCTCCTCGGGCAGCAGCTCGAGCGGCAGACTGAGGAACACGTTTTGTGTTGGGTTCTGCGGGGTCGTGCCCACCAGGACGGAGCAGATGTTGTGGCTGCGCCTGATGGTGGCCACGTCTTCGGCATCGAAGACGAGGTAGCGATCTGCGATTTTGGAGATGCGCACGGGGGGCACCGAAGGATCTGTCAACGCTGCTGCCATTGTTCCTCGTCTCGGGACCTTCTTGTAGGCCTTGTCCTTGTATCTGGGAGAATAATGTTAGCAACTGCTTGAAGAGCTTGAGTGCAACACGCTAGTAAACAGTGCTGAAAGCCACAAAATCATATCTCGTTATAATGATAGTTTCGTCACAGAGTGTCAGTGGATTGACAGATTGATTGAGATTGGGTTGTTTAATCATTTGGCTTTGGGAAGGGATTGGAAAAAATTGGAGGAAATCCGTAAAACTTACCCAGATGTGTGCTTGTCGGAGTCAAAAAGAAGTCGAAGCTGGAAAAATTCGTAGGATTGAAGTTTATGGAGCCGGCTGTGGTGGAGACGGGCGGTGAGGCAGAACAGAACCCCTCTGACTCTACCCCGTAAGGTTTGTTTTGTGCCTGGAAACAGCGAGCGTGGCGCTGTGGCTGTGCGTTTGACACTTCAACGTCGAGTTGGCGAGGATGTGTATGGATATATGTTACACATCGACCTAGAAGTTGCCGCGGCCTGCCATTATTTGACCAATCTGAGAATTTGGCGAATAAATTTTACCGTAGAATCACATTCTTCCACACGCCGCTTCGTAGAGTGGTTAGTGATTCAACAATCAAGCTCATTAGGTACAGGTACAGGTAGGATGAGCCTTCGCGCAGTGTAATCGGGTCACCCCGTTGATCTTGGGAATCGTGGTTAGGTTAGATTGGTGTCGTCGCTCAACGCAATCAGTCATGCGTTTCGTCAGATACTCAAAAGTCTAGCTTTTCTCCCTTCTTCCCCTCGGCCTTGGCTCCTTGGCCCCCATCCCCTTCGTCCAACAAAGGAGGGAGAACGTAAGGCTTCACTATGAGCCCACTCGAGCTGCTCATTCTGAAGGAAAGATCCTCCCGCGAAGACTGGCCCTCTATACCTCCTCCCCTCTCGTGGTAGACGGGGAGACTATGCACCTTGAGCATCCCTTGCACGACGTCTTCCGACTTCGTATTCGGCTCGACGTGCACTTTCCTCGGCAGGGGCAGCATCTCCAGCACTCCATCGCACAAGAGCTCCATCCATCGTGCAAATCCTGTCGAGCGCGGGAACAACGAAGTGGAAAGCGAGATCATGGCTGTTAGACTCCCTTCGTGCTGGCGTAGCAGTGCTCTCAGTTTGTGCAAGAACTGCAGGGCGTCTGCCGGCCGGCAGACCGAGGAACCATAGAGTGCGGGCGACAGAAGGCTCGGCACTACAATACGATGGATCGTACCGGGCGGCGATGCCTTTAGCTTTGCCGAGACGTTGGTGATGAATGTGTCTAGAGGGGAAGAGCTGGCAGGCCCTGAAGGCTGGAGCCAGCTCATGGCAGCAATAGATGGTGTTGCGTGCAGTTCGCCCTTGATGTCGCTAGGTTGCAGGCGTTTCCCGAGGTCAAAGGAGTGACAGAAAACTTCAGCAGTACCTGCTGGACCATTATTGTTCGTCCCTGAAGGAAAGGTTGATGTGTCAGTGTCCGTGGCCATTCCATATCCCATGCGATCCAGGGGGTAACGTACTTGGACCGGCATTGTTTCCAAGACTCTCATATCTCCACGCGATCTTCATCTTCTCGTCTGATGCTGGTGCGGATTTCTTCTTGCTCGAGCCACTGGCTTTGCCAAGTCCTGGAAGCTCCCCTCTCCACGCATCTGTCGGGCCAAGCACGTGTACTTGTTGGCCCTGCACGAGACCCTCGGCGGCATAGTATCTGAGAAGTACACCCGAGAAATCTGTCGTTCCGGACTCTTCTACAAGAATACTGTAGCCAAGTGGTAGCCCTGCATGTCCTGCCAGGAGCTGGTCTAGTGATGCCGTTCCTGTGGATGTCGTAGGACGACCGTCAAGGGGTGATGAACGAGTCCCAGCCGGTGGTAGAGCCTCTTGCTTTGGGGCTACGGGCTCTCTTATGGGACCTCTGGCGGACGGTCCGAGGACGACATTCTTTTTCCTGAACGACATGGTGCCACGGTTTTTGCTAGGTGTACTTGAGACACTGAGTCCCAGGTTCGCGGCCAATACTGCTCAAAAATCGGAAGTATTGCGCAGATTCTCGGCTTATAAATGCCTGAGTTGTTATGCCTGTCGTTGCGTCAGAAATAGGTTGCCCAAGTCGAAACATGGGATTATCACCAACGTGGGTGTAATTCCGATGTTGACTCACTGCAGTTTGTGTAAGACAGTAATCCAGATGTCGCTGCTGATACTGCACTCCTGCGAGGAACTGCTCATCAGCACTTCAGTGAAGTTAAACTCGATTCACTCAAATACCTGACTTCAATATAGCTGAGAGAACCGTGGAAGTGTTGCTAGGTAAAGCAAAGTAACCTGCAACTTAAGGTAGTTACATCAGATACCTATGGAAGGGTTCATTCCCCCTCCACTGAAGAGGGCAGGTGGGGGTGGGCGTTGCACTTACAAAAATTTGAGCCCCACCGATCGCAGTCAGGTACCTAAGTTACCCCGTCCAAATGCATACTACACTGCTTAACTCAATCGCTCTTCGATTTTTTTCTACCTTCCCAGCCGGAGCTTTACACGCTGCACTTGGAAATCCACTTGTCGTTGCTCACGATCTTCAAGCCTTTGCGCCTCCGAACAGAAGACCTTGGCACCTCTCTCCCACGAACCGACGATAATCCCGCCAACTTCTCGTACCTTTAACCTCGGACAAGCAACCCAGATTCTACAGCGACCATGTCCGGCAGCGGCGATGTCACCCTCTTCGAGGAGTCCTTCACGGTCACCAACTACGACCAGTCAAAGTACGACAGAGTCGCCCGTATCTCGGCCACCTCAACCGACAACCAGACGCTCATGACCCTCGACATCAACATTGAGCTGTTCCCCGCCTCCGTTTCCGACAGCCTGCACGTCGTTCTGGCGACGTCCCTGGCCCACGATGGCAGCAAGGACGACGAGAAGGGATGGCGGGACGTGACCAAGGGCAGCCAAGACCGCGAGCCGTCGTTGGCTGATATGTTCGATTACGTTTGCTACGGCAAGATCTACAAGTTTGAGGATGCCGACGACGGCCAGACCATGTTCGTGCTCCCGCATTGAGTTGTCTCGAGTGCGCCGCGTAGAAGCTGACGGTGTTTGTCATTATAGCAAGGCCTACGTCTCGTTTGGAGGCCTGTTGATGTCCCTCGAAGGCCCCTACAAGAAGCTCACCCCGCTGAGAGTCGACTACGTCTACCTGCTTATCAAGAAATGATTGAACAAGACGCTGTAACTTCCCGCAATGGTTGGATTTCAACGCTTATCCGCTCTATTTTGGGGCGCGCATAAAAGTGAGGCACTACAAAAGGCTGTACAGGCGTTGTATGGCCCTATACAGCAAGAGCATGGGAAACGGAGTTAAAGGCGTCAGGAATTTTTTTGAAAGAGCAGGCTAGGTTGCTCATGATATCCCCCGGATCTCGAAACTTTGGCCCCTGGCTCAAGCATCAATGGCCCCGAGGGACGGATCCTGATTATGCGGCCCAGGGAACGGCATTCGTCGGTGGATTCTTTGCACAATCTGATCGTACTCGGGCTCGTTCTCTCTAGTCAGAATGCCCCGGCGGATAAAAAAGTCGAGAGCCACCAGCGCGCAATTTGGCTTCCACACGCCCTGTGCGAGTCCCTCGCGGACCTGCTCGACCGTACACAGACTGAACTCGGCGACTTCGCCGTCCTTTGGCTGCGGCACGACGTCTGTGGGTAGTTCGAGATCATAAATCCACTGAACTTCGGGATAGATCAGCCCTTCCTCGCCCGCTTCTGCCTCGGTGATGTAAATGTACGTGACACCGCCAACGAACTTTGTCCGATGGCGAACGAGTTCGTCCGGCAGGCTGGCCTCCTCGTCTGCCTCGCGGATAACACACTCAAAGGGGTCCTCTCCCGTCATCAGTCCGCCGGCAACGGTATTGTCCAGCATGCCGGGGAAGGTCGACTTTGTCGGAGAGCGACGCGGGACCCAGATCTTGATGCCGTGGCTCGCTGACGGGTCGCGCACATAGGCCGTCAAGTGAACGCCGTATCTCATGACGCCGAACAACCCCGAGGCCGCCCTCTCAATGTCAAAGAGGAGTTCGCCATTGCGGTCGTACACGGGCCATAGCTCGTCGCGCCAGCCCCGGAGGATGGGGAAGGTGTCGTTGGCTCTCCAGTAGTCGGAGAGGTCTGCCGCCAGCTTGCTGCGGCTTTCCAACGTCGGGCCTTGGAAGGCTCTAAGAGTGCGCTTCTCCGAGTCGACTTGGACTTCCCCCTTGATGCTGTCGGGTACCTTGAGCAGCTCGTCCACCACCCTTGGCAGGACGTATCCGAGGGGCACGTCGCCCTGCTCGTCTTTTGAAATCAGAGTGTACACGGATCCAAACGTCTCTGCATGGGGTGCGCTGTCCTTGGGCTGCTTGTACGGATACCTGCATCGTGGGTCAGCTGCGGGGTGTAGTTCCGAGGGGAGTCTGCTCAATGCCAGTGTTCCTCACGAGTCGACTTGCTCGATGAGATCAATGTTGGTAAAAGTCTTCATCTCGGCAGAGTATGTTCTCTTCGTTGCTTTGAGAAGCAACTGAGTGATAATGCGGCCGGGAAAGAATGAAGACCGTAGCACAGGTTACTGGGTGCTCTGAAAGATGTGATGGCGCCTTGTCAAGAAGACGGTTTCCGTGCTGCCGAACCCCAAACGAAGTCGATATGCATGTAAGTCTGACCCCGATGCCTGAAAGTGACGTGTGTCCCAGCAATAAGAATCCGGCATCCAAAACTTTGGACCTCCGCCCCCGAGTCGGACTTCTCGACGGCAAGTACACAGTGAGGTACATTCATCAACCGGAGTAGCTAGCGGATCCGATACAAGCATATGATTGGCTAGTGTCATCGAGGCTTCTCCCATCGTCTCGAGGCTTCCCTCCACAACCTAATGCAGCTGCCCCTTCCCCCCACCTTGCAATACGACAGTAATTGTACTTCACCCCGTGTGTTTCTCACCTCCATCGTCAGCCTCATTCTCTCGCAGAGTCCTCAAGTACTGGAGTCCAGAACTTGGTTCCCCTCAAGGCAGCTCTTCTTTTTATCTAAGTATATTTGGTGACCCTTCACTTTCTGAGCTCATCTCTTTGATATAAAGTCAACAAGCTATTTGCTTTAAGGCTTCTAAACATCGAACCACACTTTCCACTCAACCCTTCAAAACATCCATGAGACGGCACTGAGAAGGCCTCAAGCTGTCTTTGAAAGCATCCCATTAACACACTCTACTCGAAACACCAAACCTCCACCACCACCATGTCCGGCCCTCTCTTCGGCATCGTCCCAGCCGGCCAGCCCCTACAGACCACCCCAACCTCCGCCCCCTCAGAAACCTCCTTCCTCTACTCCATCTCCGCCGCAAGACCCTTCTCCCACATCACTGTCATGCTCCTCCCAGGCATCGTCCTGTCCCCCGACACCGCCGCCGCAATCTACTTCGCCACAGCCGCCGACGTCGCCGCCGCAACCGCGACGGGCCAGACCCCCGACTTCAAGTTCCTCGGCGGCATCGGCACGGGCAAGGAGAGCGCCACCTTCAAACTCAACGCCGGCAACAGCAATGCCAACAATGGTGGTGATCCCAACGCCGGCAGCGTCATAATTGGCGTCTCGGTCGAGCCCGCCGAGTCCGTCTTCTCTCGCATCCAAGAAATCTCCGCCAACAAGACCTCCTCCTCCTCCTCCGGCGCAACGGGGCCGTCCACGCAGCTCCTGGCGCAGAACATCATCAAAAACGCCTTCAACTTTCTCGCAAGCTTCAGCGGCACGGCCGGCCCCGGTGGTGTAGAGGTCGTCCCGCTCAAGGCGTTTGAAGAGTGGTGGAAAAAGTTTGAAAGCCGCGTGCGGTCTGATCCGAGCTTCCTCGAAAGGCCGCAAGATTGAGAGCACCTACCTACCATATTCAGCTCACATTTGTTTTTTCTGTTAGCCTAGTACATAGCACTTCCTCATTTGATACCCGAATAGACAATCTTAATTGTATTCATGTTCAACGACACGTAAGACATACGCGGTCTAGTTTTCATTGTCATCTGTTCAAAATCTTGGTCTGGAAAGGACTGGCGATTCGACGTTGTACTACAACCAACGCAGAAAAGGAACAAACAAATCTGCGACAGCTCAATGCCATGCAATGCCTCCCATAAAAAAAGATGGCGATCTCTCGTCTAAAGCGGCCCGGTAACACTTTCCCATGTGATGAAACGCCGTTAACTGCCTCCAATCCGAATAGCCCAGAGGGCCCTTGATGCCGGGCACAATCCACCATGCCTGATAAACGCCGTCTCTGTAAGAATGAACAAGAAGAATAAAAAACACATCAGGAGAAACCCCCCGATCCAGTCGCTAGCAGGCATGCATAATCTTACACTGCGTATAGCAGGCATCTCTGTTACTTAATCCTCATCCAAAGGCTTCATCAGCGGACTCTTCAGTCGTGTCGGACTACCAGCGCGACTGCGACGTCCTGCATTCACCAAACTCGGTACCAGCCTCTCTCTGCTCTCTGTCCTCACTGCCAAACCACCACGGTCCATGGAAAAGGGTGGTCGAACGTCGTCGAATCGCTCAATGTTGAGCTTCGGGGTGGCGAGGCCGGAAGAGCGCCCTGCCCTAGAGCCCTCGCTGCTGTCGGAGTGCTCGTTCTCGTCAGAGTCGACAGAGCCGAGCTCGAACTGATCGGCATCGCCCTCTTCGAGAACTCGTTCGTAAGTCGCCGATGATCGTCCGAAAAGCTTGTTGGTAAATGAGAAGCCACGCCCGAACTTGCGAGGGCTGCCCGGACGTCTCGTACCCCGAACGGCAGACGCAACCTTGCCAAACCATCGTGCTCGGCGGTCTCGCTTGCGCAGGAAGTAGGCTAGTACAACTAAAACCAGGATGAACGCCAAGAAGCCAGATCCAGATTTCGTCTTCGCCTTGTCCAGGAGCTCGTCGGTATCCCAATCGTCATCGTCGTCGTTGTCTCCGATCGTGATGGGAGAGAATTTGGACCCTGCGGGTTCGAAATCGGTGGCGCCAGCGATGTTGCTTCCAAAGCCAACCGGCTGGGCACTTCCTGCGGGTGGGACTTGTCCGGCGGCATACAACACCATCTTGCCCAGGGTCCAGCTGACTTCGACGCCATCAATTTCGTTGACTGGCTGGAAGGGATCGACGAAACCCTTTTCCTTGGCATCCTCTAGAGTTCCTTTCGTGACGTTCAGACCGGGTTGCGGCGTGTGTTCGAGTCCTGGTCGCGGAATGCCGATTCCTTCGTAAAGAACATTGATGAGCCAGGACGCCTTGAAGCAGGCCTCCTGGGCGTTCTTTGCCTTCTGGGCCGAGGACTTCTTTCTTGCATCAATGCTGGACTCGATATCCACCCAGTTCTGCGTGCAAAAGTCCACCACGTTTTTCTGGTACGTTGCCAAGTCATATGCCGTCTTGTGACCCTTTCCAAACACTCCGTGGGTCGTGTGCCAGAACTCCGAGACACCCACAAAGTGGTTTACGTCGAAATCAATGTTGGGTACGTGTTGGCCGTTGAGAAGGCAAGGCTCGTCTGTGCACGGGGTGTCCTTTCCGAGAAGAGGCTCTGTTTGGCGCAGACATTCGTCGAATCGACCGGTGCCGAGCAGAGACAGTTCCTTGCCGACAGACTCGGCCTCGACAGGGTCGCCTTTTACGCTTGTTCTCAAGCCGGCGGGGAGGCATGGATCCGGGAGCTCGAGGTCGTTGGGCTTGCCGTACTGTTCCTTGAGCTTGTCGATATAACGCTCGCGGGCCTGGTTTGCACCGTAGCCGAGCCAGGTAGCAGTGAAGACCCTGTGCTCGATGGTGCTGCCGTCCAGGGTGCGCAAACGGACAAGCTTGAGGTCCTCGGCGTGTCTCTCGGCCTCTGTGCTGTTCGGTGCGAATGCAATCTGCGCCGAGGCACCTCCCATGTCCAGAAAGCCGTACGTGTGGTGGCCTTGGCCGTGCGTATGCTTGTCGGGGTGGTCGAAACCGCCAAGCAGGTAGTTTGTGGCGAGCCAGCCGTACAGACCTTCCGTCTCACCAGAAATGACCTGGATATTGGTGTTGCAGTCGGGTAGCGAGAATTTCGTATTTTGCTGTAGGTAGGAGCACATGTTGCGGAGGAGAGCCTTTTGTTGGTGATCGGGAAGGAGACGCATGCCAGCCGTGGCCATGAGGTAGACAGGCGTATCGGCAACCTTCTTGTCGGGAACCTCCTTGAGGGCCAACTTGATGAGGGATTCCAGATGTCCATGGCCGATTTCTTCAGGCTTCTCGGCGAAAGAGGACACGCCGGGGCGAATCTTTTCGCTCGTCTGCAGCTTGATCTTGGGCAGACTATGGAGCTCTTCCACGGTGGCGTGCTTTATGGCTTTGGCATGATCCTTCCACTTATAGACGTACAGACGTGTTCCTGAGGAACCAGCGTCAAAGATGATTCCATATCGCCCTGTTTAGTGAGCACTTGAGTCAGCTGGGTGCACAATGTAATGCCAGACGCGACGCATTCCATGAGCGTACATTTTTTCCCCATGAGGAGCAGCTGGCGCAGTCCGACTGCGGGTTTTTGTTGCAGGTTTGTTGTAGGTCGGTTCTGGGTGGGAGAAGGCGCGACGGGATTATAGCATGGGCGAAGGGGAGCCGATGATGGAGGATTCGTTATCGAGTTCGAGTAAGCGTGGTTGGCACTGGGCCTCGAGACTCGTTCGTTTGATCGATTCGAGTCGGTTGTTGTCTTTTCGAGATCTGCTCCCTCGGTGGTTACAGTCGAGGAATTTCGGAAACGGCTACGATAAAGCTAGTCGCAGTCGAGATTCGTCGTGGGTCGCGGCGAGATGAGAGTTCGCGTGGAAGAGGATGGGCGTTGGCAACAGAAATTCGTAAACTGAAAAACAATGGGTAGTCGCAAGTGTAGGGCGTAGCGGCAGAAATTGATTTCAAAAGAGGTTTGTCGTCTAAGATTGATTCAAGCGAGCGTCGGTCATCCTGGAGATTGGACAGGAGAGACTGGGGAACGAAGGTTGGCAATTGATTGCTCGATTGATTACCGGCGTCAGGGGAATAAACGGCCAAGGCTCGCGAAAGGGACGGGGGAAGTAAAAGAAGTCTGGAGACGTGGTTCTAGGACTCGGGGGTGGAGGGAGCTGATGGAGACACAGACGCAGACGCACTCGCGGTACTCGCGGTAGGTGAGTGGGTGAACAGACACAGAGCAAACGGGGACGACGACGGGAGACGGACGACGGAGCAGGGGGGTGTGGCTCGTGTTGGGGCCTGGGCTGGCACGCCTTGGTCGTCCCTCTGGCGTCCCTCTGGGAATGGGATTACTGAGGTGACAGGGTGGCAGAATGACGGGACAGGGTTGCATTGAGCCAGAGATTACGCACCCCACGCACCCCACGCACTGTAAGTCGTTTTGTTATCTCATGTCTTATCGGCGAAGAAAAACCAGACAACCAATGGGAGTCGAGGGCTAAGGCAGGTCTCCACACTGTGTCGGGCACTTGCTTAAGTACCTGCCTTGGAGGCTTAGCCAAGGCGCCTCAGTGTCTGCAGGCTGCGTGGTGTGTTTGGTCCGACCTTTTCGTACCTTTTTGAGTGCTAAAGGTGAGGTGACGGCAGTGACTGGAAAGATGGCAAGCTGTGTGTGTGTGTGTGTGTGTGTGTGTGTGTGTCTGCGCCGGTCTTTGACTTCAAACGAGGGAGTGCGTAACCGTCTGATTGTTGGCCATGATTGGTGCCCTCGGGGGAACGTGCCTTTTTTCCCTCTCGACTGCCGGATATAGTCGCCCAGGACTACACAGTACCTCCTCACTTACTAGGTACGCAGTGTGAGTCGTGACAGGGCAGCACCCAATGGAAGGTTGGACGGAAATGCTCTCGGGGTTTCTTCATATCGATGTGGTAGGTACGGATAGGTACTTGCGCTATATCCACGGGTGCCAAGGTACCTTATCTTGCGTGTCCTCCCTTGATCATCGCCTACAGATACACTAGAGGTTCCTTGCTGATACGGACCATCAACCCGTGGGCCTTTGACTTTATCCCTCACTTCCCTCTCCCTCGACTAAATAGGACCGTGCCAGCGGGTGCATCAATGAATGGAAGGAAAAGAAGCCTCGGGGGGATTGGGGGACCACACCCAGCAATAATTCAGCGCCACTGTGCACCTACTGAGTAGCGTCCACAGGGCGAATGGTTGGAAGTGTCGGGCGAGCCGTGGTCCCTTACTCGCAATCGTCGCCTCCCTCTGGCCCGTGCACCGTGAGAATTCTTCGGATTGCTCACTAGGCTGGTGGATCCCGCTAGCAGATACCCCTGTCGTCGACCTGCAGAACTTGGTTGGACCCCTGACTTGGCGTGTCAGATTGGCCAGACGGGAATGCCCACGGCGCGACTGCGGAGCACACTGTGCTCGCCTTGCTACGAAGTACTTGTTCTCCGTACCTTGGCACGCTTGGTTGCGGAATTTGGGAAGCTTCTCTGCAACCATTGTCGTTCCCACGGTTCCAAACTTCCCACTGTATGGGTGTGCTTACCTCATCACATGTCCACCTGCTTGGGATATATTTATCCCCTGCCACGAGTCTCCCGTTCCTGTTAGTGGAGTTATGATGCAGGGCACAGTGCTCCAAGACAGTGCTGAGGCATGCGGGCAAGCCAACTGTGCCGTCACGCAACTAACAAAGTAACCGGCCCACGGTTACGACGAGGATTGCCCCGTCTGCAATCGCAACCTTGGTCTAATTCCTTATTCTCTTCCCTTTCTTTTCCGATCTTGGAATTGGTGCACAATCTAATGAACCACATGGTGAGACCGTGAGATGTATGGTTGCGCAACCCGCCTCTTGTCTTTGAACCGCCGCGAGTGTATCAAGTCGAGACTTATTCCCTCCTGCCATTCATTTTTCTTTCTTATTCTTAATAGATTTCAGTGGGATTGATGTATTGGCTCTCAACTTTGCCCTTGGATGATATACTTTCGTACCACAGGCAAGACATTGAACAGAACATCTCTACTTTGGGTTCGAATGAGGCTCTCCACGTCCAGGTCAATATCGCAGCTTGCAAGCAAGGTGCAACTCGACGACCTACCCCCCAGTCCCACCCCACCCCCACCCCCATGATATCACGTTGTGCTTAACCTCCCATTCTATAGCCTTTCTTTCGTCTCAACATCCCGTCTGCTCTCTACCGGCATCACCAACTCTCCTTGGATTTGTCCTTGTTCCCGCCCGCTTTGATATCTGAAACCACCGAGCGCCGATGTTGAGCACCAACGTCATACGCCATCGTCCGGGGCTGCAGCGAATGGCATCCGCCCTCCCGCCGCGCATCATCCGTCGCTCCCATTCACACACACTGTCAACGCTCGTCCTCGCTTTCACCCGTCCTCCAGATGGGATGACTCCCCAACGCCTCCCATTGTAATCCCAGCTTGCGCGTATCCTGAGGCCCGGATCCTAGCTCCGGGAGAACAGGCAATGCGCTATACACCAAGGCTGTCTGACTGCTGCTGATATGCATCGGTGACGAAACTACTAGTCGAGGCTTCTGTCTTCGTTCTTGCAGGCTGTGTCTTCCTCTGCACTGTCGCCACCACTGCACCGACCGCTGCGCTGCTGCTTGTAGCCATTCGCCGCCTAACATTTTCCCGTTTCCGCCGCTCTTGGCGCGAGCTCTGTTGGATTTCTGCAGCTTCTTCCGTTTCTTCAGCATAGTCTTGGGGCTCTCTTGGCCAGTTCTGATGTAACGCTGGTCACCCACACGCGACAATGACGACGTGGGACTGGATCTCTGGATAGGCCTCGTTCGGCCGAATCGTGGCATGACAGCGTATCGAGTTTTTGCTGGAAGGCTCACCAACTCAACTTGACCAAAGACCAGACTGATGTGCGTATATCAACTACCAAGGGACTGCAAAACGCAAGACCGATACCGTTGTGCCTCCTGATATAAGTCACGTCTTCGTACCCAAAGGTCGTTGTTCCTTCTGCCACAACTCGTGGCCCATCCTCGAACAAGGTACCGACCTCGTTTCAAACTCCTGAACAAATGTTTTGGGGTCAAAAACGATTCTGTGGGCCGTCCGTCGTCCATGTCCTTTTTGCATCTTCTCCATCCATTGTTCTCTCCAAACACGCGCCTGGTCAACAAAGGCATATGTTCTCGAGCTGGACAATCATGACCCATGTCACGGGTCCGCCAAATGGCTAAATGCTGCGGGAGCGAGGCCTGGACGTTTGACTGCAGTCCCGAAGTGTTAGTCTCCATGTTCTAGTGGCCAAGGCAGGAGGAAATACCATGAGAGTAGAGTTCGGCTTCGTTGCGTCCCGTAGAGCCATAACTACCGTGACTGATATGACCAGTTCGAATTCCGGAAGAGAGGCCAACTCCTAGGCCTCGTCCACATGAGATGGGCGGATGCCTTGCAAGTGGGAGATTCCCCGAAGGACCGCGAGGCATGGGTGTTCCCGTTCCCGTACCCAGCCCGAGCACAGTCGATAGCCCGAACCTTCCGTGGCTGCCACTGCCGTGTCCTCGGGGTGTACCTCGTGGCGTGCTAATGGTGTCGCCTGCATATTGTGTTAGCATGCAGTTGCGTCGCATGAGAACAGTATCAGATAAACCTTGCGCAGGTCCTGGTTTTGACCAAGCTCTGTCTTCCCGTAACGGCCCAGAGCCTCCTCCGCCGGCAAGCACTCGTGGATGTCCCCTTTCCGGCCCAACGTACGAGTGCGCATTGTTGTACGCAGAATCCGACTGCTGTTCGTAGATATTCTGCCTCGCTGCGGGTTCAGGGAACTCAAAGGCTGGTAGTTGTGTGCCATATTGGAGATTGGAGTCAACTGCATCCGAAGCGGCAGCCTCCATCTGTCCCAGATCGGCCTTCCTCTTGACCTTGTCGTAGAGCTCCTGGACTTGTGTGAGCTTGCGGCACTTGTCTTGGTAGGAACGCGCAAGCTCTTCGTGTTTCCGTCGCATGTCGTCGTAGTCATCTGAAAGAGCTACTCGATGTTAGCAAGCTTGTCTGTGGCCCCGGAGAGGGGTCATGCCGTCGTTTCGTACCTCGAATCTTTTCCTGGAGACCCGTAATGTCGGCATTCGCATCACCAACTGTCTTTTCTAACTTGACGTTTAGGATTTTGAGCTTCTCCGTCAGCGTCTTTTCCAGATAGCGCTGGTATATACTGTGCTAGGTAAGCGACCACTGTCAGAGGGAATTTGGACGGGAGCCAGCGCACACTTCTTGGGTCGTCTGGTAGGCCCAAAAGCTCAAGGCCCTTCCTGCACACTCCATGATGATGTTGGGGCTCAGACCGCTGAGAACGCTCGTCTTGTAGTTCTCGGTCAGGTTCAAATTGGTCACCACGGCATCGTCTGGATTGTTGAGCTGGCATTCGCAAGCCGGGCACGACTTGCGGCGATCCGGAGCTTGGCCTGTCAAGCCATGGCGCTTGGAGCAATCTACGCAGAATATGTGGCTACACAGGTTCGGTCAGCCCGCAGCTGCTCGATCATGCTGAAGACATCTTCCTCACCTGCACGTGGTTACCAGGGCCTGGTCACTGAGCTCTTTTCGACACTTGAGGACGTTGCATTTGAGAGTATGTTCCATCGCAAATGTTGATCCTGGAGGTTTTACGGTGGCTTGTAGGTCATGCGATGTTGGGGGAAGCTAGATTCTGGTCTGGATGTTCGATCCCGTGATCTATCGAGTGGTTATTGCGAAGACGATGATTTCACTCCGAGTAGATACGATCGTAATCCGCTCGCGAATCGCCAGTAGGTTGATAATCAGTTGAACTTCGAATCTCTCTCAAGAAGGGAGTCCCCGGACGTGAAAAGCATCGGTATCTCAGGAGCATGGGAGAGAAAAACGGTGGCCATTGTTGCGAGCAGAGAAGTTCATGTACGTTGGAGGTGGCTTTCTAGGTGTACTTTCCTCATCCGAGATTCTCCTAGGGAGTCGCACTTGCCAGGGTCTTTCCGTGTTCGTAGACCGATAAGGTAAGGTACGTGAGTTCCGCCCTCATAAAATCTCAAGCTGAGGAAGGTGTCTACCAACATTGGGCAGGTCAGTAGCTACCTCAATTGCTCAACTTCATTGTTCGCAGGCCCGTATCTGGAGCACGGCCTTTTGAAGATGCCTCCCCCTCATCCCAAGACTACTTACCTTATTAGGTCATACCCAGTACTCTGCGGGTGTGATTCACTCAAGAGGTAGGAGAAATGGTGAAAGAGCACGACGAGACGCCTGGCCCATTGAAGTCGCTCGGACTCACTTTATCTTGTTGACGTGTGCATGGAAGAGCTGACACATAGACCTTGATTAACGAATACTGCTCCTGATGGGATCCGATTTTCGAAGTTGAGGAAAGCTTCCAGAATGTCGGCTGCCGGGGCCGGTGGGAGACCCAACCCGACTGCACCGGAGTGGGGCGCACCCCAACGGCCCTCAATCCCCGCAATGCGGTTCGTCTCGTCTCGGTCTCTCGGCCGGGGTTGAGCGACCCATAATTAACCGGATCAGCGGGGCCGGCACTTTTCGCCGCGCTGTGGACGCGTCGACGATGAGACATGCATGAAGCAGTGTCACTAGAAAACCACTTCGCTTTCTACTTCAACTAACTACCGGCAGCCCAGTGGCCCCCAAAAGGTTTCAAGAAGACTTCTACATGTCCGAGGGGATAACATTGAGCCTCGATGTTTCCGCATAACGGTCACAGCATGACCCGGTGGTCGCATCGCCTGCTGGAGGCATGACTCGTATGCCGAGTCGCATCCCGTCGACCGAGGCTATTGGCACGCCGGTGCCATCGGGAACGTAGGGCCGGTGTCGAGAGAGGAACGAAGCCTTGTTCGTGGTGGGATGGCCGAGTCACATCGTGTCCTGGCGCCCTAGCATCAAGTCTCTCGGCTCAATTGGCATAGTGCACCCGTGACTGGGAGTCTAGAATCCGAGCGAAGACTGCATCCTGGCCGGGGTACCACCTAGACTCTGGGGTATAGAGGCGCAAACATGATCGCACAGAGGGAGTACAGATGGGAGGGCCGCGGCAACTAGGCACAGAGTGAATTGTCAAGTTCAATTGTGTACGACCTGAAGATATATCTTGATGAATTGCCGTTGAGTCCAAAATGCCTGGGTTCGGCACCTGTTATGACGGGCGTCGGGCATCTTCTCAACGCCACACGCCTGCAGAGGCCCCTTGTCAAGTACTTACGTCAACTCTTGATGAGTATCAGTTGCACTGAACCTTTGGATACAAACATTATCGAGCTCGACGGGTCTCTCTCCATTGGATTGTGGTGCCTGACATTACTACCTAGCAAACAAGCCTGTGGTTCGGGCATCGTGCAGATACACGTTTTCATGTCTTCGCTCCTTGACGGCTGGTCTACTAGTAAGACATGGCCGGTCCTTGAAATGAGACAAACGAAAGGAGGAGTAAAGGCAGTTCTGGTCACTCGCTGTATGGTACCTCGCATTGGCAAGGCTCTCGAAGTAGCGTGGCATCTCGTTAAAATGCTCAACACTACCCTGTCTTCCCCGGGCAGAGGAAGAGCAGCTCGGCGGTTAGGGTCGCCGCCGATCGTCTACACTGCCAAATTACCGTAGAATCGTAGTGTGGCGTAATGAGCAAGCAGCAAGGTACGGTGAAAAGTAGGAGAAAGAGAGAGAGACATCATGTGAGGCGTGAAAGGGCAGGGGTAGACAGACAGATGGCAGAGAACTCAGAAGCATAAAGACCAGAACATGGATCATGGGATGATTCTGGATGTGTGGGGTGCGTGGCGTCGACGAGGGGGAGTACAAGCAGGGGGTTGCAACTCTACTCTTTGCTGTCTGCGGCCCGACAACCCAGAGAGCCCATCCTTGACACCTCCACCAACACATTTACCCGCCCAATCGCAACTCGGGTCCTCTCGGATACCCTGCGCGTCCATCCTAGCCCGGTTTACCTCCTTACCTCGGATCATGGGAAACTTCAATCAACCTCACCTCTCTGACTCTCCCCCAGCTCTACCTGAAATTCCTGAACACCAAGCTTCTCTTTGGGGAATGGGGAGCATGACACTAAGAACAAACGGCACCCCTTTGAACGAACCATCTGCTCCGATCCGACCACTCACCTCCCCCCTCCAGCCTCGTCCCGGCCGACACACCATGGCATGATCGCCCGCCCTCCCGATCACGACGTTATGCTTGAAGTGAATAACAAAAGGTCCCCTCCCTTTTGTGCCCTGTCATAGTTGTGCAACCTGAGGTAAGGTACACTTGCGCTATGTGTTGTTCAGGGGTATGTGAAGCTCCTGCTCTTCGTCAGCAGACCTACATCTTGCAGAATACTGGTGAGTACATCGTGATATGGAGCAGTCTCCCGTTGGCAAGCGGCGGGAAAGGTAGAATCACGTTCCATGGTTCTGTGGTACGACCCTGCACAACACTCACATCCAAGGCCTCTTCATAGTCATGTGCCTGCCATGGCCGCAGCAGGAACATGAAGTTATGCGGCCACGCAGGGAACTCATTAGGATCGTAGGACCGACCGTCGAGGCCCAGTCTCGCCTTGCCGGCACTCCAGAGTCCAGAGTAGCGACTCGCATGGCAAAACACACGTGGCCGATGTCATTGTTGCCAACGGCCGGGCGGGCCCGGGGTTAGATTGAGCTTCAGGCTCTCTTGTTACAGTTTGTATTCTTCTAGGGTCTCGTTTGATTGCAGGTCATACGTAAAATCGTCATCGTCATTTCGGGGCGTTTCCAGTAACCTTCGCCCGCCATCATGTCCCGTTTTCCATGCTTTCAGGCGCCCGCCACCCTCCTCCTCTTTTCTCCCTCTTTTTCTTCCCTTTTTTGCCCCGTCAATGTGACCGGCGTACGTTCCAGAAACTCCGAGCACTGTTTTTGCTCACCCTTTTGGACATGCGAGCTTATGTACAGCATCTCTGGCTTCGGCTATAATGCCCTCCGCCAAGTGTCCCAATCCTAGCAAGAGGGATCCAAGTATGTACCAGAAAGAGAGAAAAGATATGTGCCAGAAAACAAAGTCATAGCAAATACCCAATCAGACACGTCAATGGACGAAGAAGCCGCCCTCCATGCCGGCTACCTGGCTGCCCATCATCCCGTAGTCCATGTGCATCATATGCTCGTTGACGTTGTACGGGGAAAAGTCGACGGCCTGATCAGGACCCTGGCCCCAATACATGCCGTCCATATCCCATAGTCCATGCTGATCGAGCATGCCCATCATGCCCATCCCTTCCGGCTCCAGGCCGATGGGTGACATGTGCAGCTCCGCCTCCGCCATCAGCATGCCTTGCTCGCCCGCCAACCCTTGCAGAGGGCTCTCTGACCGCATCGACGGCTGTCTCGAGGCTTCGTACATTCGCCACACGACCTCTCGGCTACGCTTCGCCGCCAATGACCAGTCCTCCATGGCCTCCAGCAAGTCGAGGATCGTCTCGATCTGCTGGTGCCAGTCGGCCACGCGCGGGCTATTCCATTCCCAGAACGTGCTGACCAGCGGGATCATGGCCGCCTGGTAGAGGAACCACACAGCGTTCCATCCAGACATTTGGTTGCGAGTCCATTCCCGGGCAATGTCCTCAATGGTCTGCTTCGCGAGCTCGCGGCACGTCTCAATGGCTGCGACGTCCTGCTCCGCCACGTGAGACAGCGAGCCGTTGCTAGCCAGGCTCAGCAGGACGGGTCGGTGGAGGAGCATCCGCAGGTTCTGGTATCGCCACTTCATGATGCACCGGGCAATGTACAGCGGCTCGGCGCAGGGGTCGGTTGTCCTCAGGAGCCATGGTAGGCTGCTGTACCAGTTGACCAGCTGCCTGTCGAGGTTGCAACGGTCTTCCGCGCGCAGGAGGGGCGAAATAGCCAACAGGTCCTGGATCTGCGTGGCAATCTTGCAGAACTTGATGTTCTCGATGAGCGGCAAGATGCCGGCGTGCTGCGCAGAGTCCCGGCCCTGGTTGATTCCAAACTCTGGGGGCCGGATGTTGATGGCAGGGCCCCATCGGCCGAATGAGGGTCGTCCCATGGTTGTCGTGGCCCACGTGTCGAGGCAGAAGAGACTCCACCATGTGCGGCGTCTGGTCTCGGCGGCGGCGATGTCGCTCGACCCTTGAGCCAGGCTCTCTCGGTGAAGACCGAGGGCGCTCGCCATTCTGATGGCCGCGCCGAGAACGGCGTTGGCCATGTTGGGTCTGTTGATGTAGTGTAGATAGTAGCCTCCAATCAGCGCGAGGGCTTGCACCATTTCGATATGGCTACTGCCAAAGGCATCCATGGGCAGATGCTCCATGGCCCTGTTATAGTAGTTGATGTGGTTGTAATCGTCCGACTTCATGGCTACGATGCTGCCCATGGCAAAGACCATGTTCAGCAGTGCTAGCCAGGGGGCATCGAAGCGCTGGCCTTCCAGATAATCGGCTCGGAAAGCGGCCTCGTCCAGCATGGGAACGAAGACGTGAATGCGCTTGAAGTAAGCGTCAATGAGCGTCTGCCCTTTCCATGACCACGGGATGCGTTGGGTCTCCTTGAGCACGGCGCCTCTCTGTTGCATGGATGGGAAGCTGTGTGTGACTTCGGCGGTCTGGAGCGGCATGCTGAGCGCATTGCGGAGTGCCGGCTGAACCTTCATGAGGCACATGAGCGCGGCTTTGATCGAAGAGGCGCCGAGATATGATGATTGCCGGTCCACGGAGAGCGAAAGAGCGTTCACATCGTCGGCCTCAATGGGGATGGGATCGCGTACGCGGCGTTCTTCGTCCCACTCCGTGTCCCGGCCAGGCATGAGCTCGAGGCTCGAGAAGCCGCGCTCGGAGCCGGAGCAAACCGGGGAGTCTAGTTCCTGTGAGAGGGGGGACGTGTTGAGAGGCGGTGAGGGGAGCGCGGTCGGCGTGTCCAGGACCGGATGTTCGAGTAGACCAAGAAGGTCGTGGCGAGATAATGGAAGTAGTAATTGTACGTCTTGGTGGGGGAAGAGGCGCTTGAGAACAGAGCGGCATTCCTCGAGAGACTGTGAGAGTGCCTCGAGCGTCTTGCGCGAAGGGATGACGCGCTGTCTGTGCTTGTCATAAAAGCAGCGTTTGGGCGCCCGGCTTGAGAGACATTGGCCGCATGGTTGCTGGCCATCACAGCGGCTGTCAAAGAGGTTAGACGACATCGGGTCAAGAGAGGCCGAGAGGAACATACATTTTTCGTCTCTTACATTCGGCGCAGGCATGTGGAGTAGTGATTCTCTTGGAACCTGACGAGCTTGTCGATTTGCCGCTTTCCTGCGACTCTGACGTCTGCTTCCGTGGCGTCACGCCCTGGACTGAGTGATGTGAGTTGGGAGAAGAGAATAACGGCTCAAAAAAACTGCTCGAGACTTACAGGTGTGAAACATTCCACCCTGAGCGGGTACTGAGATGGACGGGGCCATGTGTACGTTTGCTGAGAAGAAAGAGTTGCTCGAGCCGACGCAAAGCTGAGATGGATTGTAAGAGCCTCAGGTGATTTTGTCAAGAGGCGTCGAAATGATCAAAAGATCAAATCTCTCTATCTTTGTCTTTGCGGGAAATCCAGACGCACAGATCAGTTCGTCAACAAGGTTGGCGCAGACGGAGACATTATATACAAACTGCAAGGAAGAGTTGTTGAGTTGAGCCAAAATGAAGTACACTCCTGAGGACGGCAACCATTCGAGAGACCCGGCGCGGCAACATTGGGTGTGGGGAAAAGGAGCATGGGTCTCGAGGTGCAATGGAAGAGAGGGAAAAGAGGCGATGGAACCTCAATGCCGTGTCGGCTACGTGAAGCAAGATGGACAGGCACTTGAGCTTAGGGTTGGCCGGCCGGAACCAAACCAGGCTAGACGGCCAAGCAAGTGACGAGGGGTCATAATGGAGGGGGGCTTGATCCAGATTCAAAGAGTCTCTGGTCCACAGCGAGGTAACATCTGCAGAATGTCGATTGCATATGTTCACGGTATGTGAAGAGAAGAGGCGGCTGGTGGGCTGTTTCTTTTTTGAGAGAAAGACAGAGGGCAGAATGAGCTAGGACGAGGGGAACCGAGAGAAGTGGGTTTGGTGTACAAACATGGGCGAGTTGGAGCCTTGGAGGCGACGAGCCGAAGAGGTGGTCAAAGTCAAACTTGCGAGGTTGAACGTGGAGCCGTAGACTCGCACCTAGTGCCAGGCATGATGACCGGGGTTTCTTCTCTCAGAATCCCTGGAGGAGGGGCGTGTACGGATGATGAGAGTGAACGGGACTGTGACAGGGCCAAGTCCCGGAGGGACGGGAACAATACCTAGGCACTATATCATCAGATCAAAAGACGAAGGACGAGAAGCATGTTCGCAGAAGAGCACTCGCTGTCTGAGCGAGGCATTGCGCTGAGTGGTGGACATGGTCTCGCAGAGATTCGAGTGAGGCGGGAAGAAGGGAAGACCTCGTGGCGGTGTCTTGGACTCCAGGGGCTCGAGGATCGGGGCCAAGGCCACTACCGAGGGCGGCCGACACAGGCACACAGTTACCATGGTACAGGAGATTCAGATGGTGGGAGAGGTGTAAAAACAATGACGGTCAGTGTTGGTGAGTACTGTCTCCGTGGTTTGTGGTAGGTAGTCCATGAAGAAGCGGAGGACGAAGCGAAAAGACACACCCCCTTGGATATTGAGGCGATCTGTGATTGGGGCAGAAAATCTGGAGAGTGTGGAGGAGGAGGAGGAGGAGGAGGAGGAGGAGGAGGGGGGGGGGGGGGGGGGGATGACAGGTTTGTGATACTGTGGCTGGTGAAAGATGGGTTGGATGGGATGGATGGGAAAATGCAAGTTTGCTAGATACAGCAACGACACAGCTCAGGTGACACGGCACGATGGGCTAATGTACGGACGAAAATATGGGGATTGGGGTAAGGTTGCAGTGCGTGAGTGCCTCTAAACCTCGTTGTGAGGAGATTTGCGAGAATGGGAGCGAAAAAGTTGTAGGATGGATGGGTGGACACTGGACAAGATTGGGTTGGTGTTGTCGTCCGGACCGATGGGCAAGTTGTTAAATTAATCAACAGGCAAATTTTGGCACTGGAGGGCAATCAATGTGAGTAAGTGAGAGAGTGAGTGAGGTGACGGGGTGGTACAAACTTGAAGGTGAGTGGTGAGTGAGTGGTCTGGGGGCGGGGAAACCGGCGATGGGAGGGCGGGGGGACGTCGGGTCAAAGTGGGGTAGCGTACCGGGCCACGGGTGGACAGACCACTCACAGAGTCAGAATGGAGGACGGGACAACTTGGAGATGGGAACGTACCGCTCGCAACCGTGATTATGTCCCCTACCCGATGTGATCAATTTACCCTCGGTACCTCTTTCCTTCTGGGCCCTAGACATTGCTACTCTGTATCCGTACCTACCTACCACCTTGTGTACGGATACTGCCAACCAGGTAGGTGTGTACGGAGTACCTACCTCAGTGAAGAGGAAAGCGCAAGCAAGGCGTGAGCATAAGAATAAGAAACCTACACCATGTAGGCAACATCGCATCGCATAGCATCACATCACATCTGGCATCCGAACGGTTACTGGGATCCTTATTCGTTCTCAGACATAGTTCCTGGTGCCTTGATCCACGGTCAGGTGCTTATTGCAAGTGGCAATGGCTTCCACGTTGGACGGGTTGCGGGGTGTGAAGTAGTGTTTAGGTTGAAGTGCCCAGTGACAGCCGTCAGCCACTGACTGGTGGGGAATCTCAATCGGGCGGGGCCGAACCCCTGGCGCGCGAAGCTAAAGTGATTGCCTTTTCTTGCACTGCTTAGGTAAGGAGAGACCTTCGAGGCACGGACCATTGACTCCAACTTTCTTTTTTGTTCTCGAATTCTTGAGCGACGTGACAGAGGCAGGAGGAACCAGTTCCCCTTTAGCATCGTAAGAGGCAAGTTCTATTACTGGCTTACCTAATGCAGCTTCAGCCACACCGGCACTATGTAAACCCGTCTCAACCATGGCATTTACTCCGTACACCTCATTTCAACGACGACAACAACCACCTCACGAAATTCTACCAGTATTATTCGTACCGCCCTACCCGAACCCGAAGCTCACTCCCGTCTTGCCCGACCCTCTCTCTCCCCTTTCTTTTTGTCCAGCCTTGATGAGCCTTTCAGGTCTTCCGTCTCCGTCTCCGCGCATATCCGCAATCGTCCTGAACATGTGGAGCGAGATCCATCCTGCAAATGCGCGTTGCCTGCGCATCACCCACTACGTCTTTTAGCGTGTGCCTTTAGGCCCCATCATCTGTTCTTTTTCTCTCCATTCTCTCCATCTTGACGGCTGGCCACGATGGGCTTCCTCTCAAACCCTGGTTGCCAGGCTAATTCACCTGGAGGCGTGTGGAGGAGTGAGGAGGTGTGGAAGAAATAGACAGGGTGGTACCACCGCCGATCCAGGGTATCCGTACACCTTCTTTCCAGAGCCCCTCACCCTCACCCTCACCCTCACCCTCACCCTCCCCTCCCCTGTTTCTCCAAGCTGTCCCCGCATCCTTCTTAAAGAAGACGGCCTCCAATTTGTGAGGGGACCAAATATCTCTGACATCTGACACTTTTTCATGTACAAACGAGACGACACCTTCTCGGCCTCATGCGGTAGCCCGCCAGCAGTTCGATGTGGTTGACCATCTCATGTCTTCCACCTTGATCCGGTCTGCGATCCGGTCTTGTCTGACTGGCGGACCGGCTCATTGCAGCTCACTACGGCCGGCTTGCTTACCATCCCTCCCTCATCGGTCCATTAGAGGATGATATCTTCTTGACCGAACGAAAACGAAGGACATGATGAACGGCTTGTCGGACTCTGAGAGGCTATCTCATTGTTTCATCTTGAACCTCGTCATGGGAAGCCGCATTGGAGGACCCGAGGGCGATCAACCTCGCGGCAAGTGTCGTGAAGCCATCTTCAAGTCGTAGCAGCCTTCAAGTATAGGTGCCGCTTCCATTCCGCTCCAACAAGGAGACCTTATTTCTGCCCGGCTTCGATCCCGAAAGCCTTCGGCTGTTTCGAAGCACGTCCCGTCGGCATGTGCCACCCATCGTGGGCCTCAACTTTGACTTCATCGATCCAGAGTGACCAACCCTACCTACGGATCCCTCTTACAGGAGCGCCAGATGGACGAGGCGGCTCAGTCACGCATCCATCATGACCCTTGTCACGCCAGCGTGCGCTTATTCTTCTTCTTTACTTCTTCCTCTGCTTCTTGGAGTACTTGAATCTGCCGCCCATCCCATATAGCTAGCTCCATAATCACTCCTACCCTCCCCACACCCCTTTGCATTGCAAGTTTGGTTCCTCCAACCACGTTCCCTCCTTTACCGTCTTGACCTTTCCTCCCTTGGTCTCCATTCCGGCCGGCCTTCAACATGACTGGGTGTGTATCAGAGTCTCGTGTGCGCGACATGGACGGGACGACTGTACCTGGAGGGCCTTCACTAATCAACAACGACGAGGCACGTCAGGTGGACAGCCCTCCACGCAATGACACGCCTCGATGAGCAGCTGTGCCTGGCACCTCTCCCGACGAACCGTTCCCATGTCCCTTGCGTACTGTCTGCCGCCCGCCATCCGTTAAAGGAGCAGATTTGCCTAAAGTAAGGGACGCTCTATCCAACTGCTAAAACTCACACTAATGCATCTAGGTCTTTGCGGACCCAAAGAACGACAGACGGCTCACTGAGAGACTTCCGGATCTTGTTCCCATCACGTCTGTCTCTATTCTCTGCTGACGCACCGCCCTGAAGACCCGGCTGTGGCGATGACCGCTCGTGTGCTTGTCAAGAGTTAACCTTTACTTCGCGGTCAACCTCATGCAATGCATCTGCACTCATTGGGCATTCGACACTCCACAACGTCACCTCTCTCCTCCATCGACCGGGCAAGACTAGAGGTCCAAATCACATCGACTAAGGTGTGGCATGCTCGATCCGGTCAGCCGACAGCACCTTGCTCTTAGGCGCCCTTCTTCGCTGGACTGGAGCGGGTGCCTGCTCCCGCATACCCTTGGGTATTCGAGGAAAGACGATTCTCTCCCACTTATGCCGCCTACGCGCGTCACTGCAGGGAGTAGTGGCCTTCCCGACAGCTTGACATGAAACGTTGTCTTTCGCTAATCTATCTAGTCACGGCATATGTTGGCCTTGTGGACTTGTCATGTGCCTTTGAGCGTGCCGACACGGTACTCTAAGCCAGTGGTAACACTACAGGCTGAGATATGTTTTGACACCACAAGCCACCGCAAGAGATGGTCTTTGGCCACGTCGATCAATGAGGCGGCATCGCTTTCGCAGTCACAAACCACCAGGCACTCCTGCAGTAGCTTGGCCATGGTCTGCAGAGGATGATCTCCCAAGGTTCCTGGAGGTATGGTTCCCCAGATTAAGGATTGTGCAATAGCAGAGGGTATCGGACCCGGCGAACCGTCTAGACTTGTCGCCTCCTGTCTAGCCGCGCTTCTCCTGCTGGGATCTTTGAGTCACGGGTTGTGGAGGTAGGGGTGCGTATGTTTGCATCGAGCATGGTTGATGGCCCAGTCGCCTTCCAGTACCGGCTTGTTTCCGACGCTGACTGAAGCTTGTAACTGTCCAGGCCGACAGTCGACCGGGGCAGTATAACCGTGATTTACACAGCCAGATTCTTCCGCAAGGCCGGCCCCAGACTATCACTAATTTGCGAGCCATCACAATGACAAGGGCCTCTCTGAAGACTATCCGTACGGCGCCTGCGGGATACACTCGGAAATGATGCAAAATGGCGCAAGTACGTCCTCGAGCCTGCGATTCTGAGGCTCGTACGTGTCGTTCAAACTGGCTTCCGAAAGGGGCCGCCCAGCCTACTATGTTCCCCGGCACAGCAATTCGGCCCACCACCTTTATCGACACGTGTTTAATCTTATTGACGCATCTGGCTCGGCTGTGCGACGGCTGCGCCCGATAGACAGGGAAAGTCGTCGAGTGACGGCTCTTTTCAACGGGCAACGAACCCGTTTACGGACCAGCCCGCACGGGGACGGCTGTGCCTTTCTCTACCCGTCACCTTGAAAGGGCTCTCGGGTTAATTCAGGGCCCGTTCGTCCATTTGATGAGCGAGGAAGAAGAAGATCTGGAGTGCTTCGCTTTCGAGCAGACGTCATACATTCTGACGAGTCTTGACATTTCCTTTGCCGGCCCT
This sequence comes from Colletotrichum phormii, assembly GCF_030913505.1. Taxonomy (NCBI): domain Eukaryota; kingdom Fungi; phylum Ascomycota; class Sordariomycetes; order Glomerellales; family Glomerellaceae; genus Colletotrichum; species Colletotrichum phormii. The sequence goes on from NW_026851455.1 coordinate 1,094,049, forward strand.
TCATCTCTTCGAAGGTTGACTCGATATTCCATCCCTCCATCTTGGACTCGACGACCGCACTGCGGGATCGCACCAACAAAGGTAGCATTACGTCGCAGAGGAAGTCGGCGCTATTGCTCCATCACTTGAACTAGACGACATAGCCGCCGTCCAAAGTCTTCAAGTCGGTTACATTCTACGCAGTCCATGCATCCTGACCCATCTTGCATGTGCATCTTGAAGAGAGTCTTTCCTTGACCGCCATGATAACCGCTCGACGGAGGCATGCGGCTTGCAAACCGTCTCGAGATGCATCGCCCGGCCCCAGAGGCACGCATCACATCGTGCGGCAGCCCACTTTGACACTTGCTCGGGCAACTCGCCGCATGTATCCGACTTTACCGCCCGCCGCCGGTTCAAACTGCTAGGCAAGCCGGATCTGCAGAGGGATCGTGAGGTTGAGGGTTGTCTGCTGACACGGCCCAGACACACATACACACCCATCTACACCTTCCTATTCCCGCCGGTGGCTTGCGTATTGCTTACGGATCGTGGCAGACATTGAAGAACTGTCAGATAGACATTTCGCTAGTCTGCTTTTCCAATGTCTTGGAGGCCATCCTTTCGGGAAAGCTCGCTGAACACTTGGGTACCCGCTGACCATCACGCCCGGGTTCTGTGCCAAGCAAAGCCACGCCCACTTGCTTTACAAAGATGTCGCTAATCAGATTCTTGTCCCGTCCGGAGCCGCGCTTTTGCATATCCAATTCTGGACATCCGGCTTCAAAGTCGGTTTCTTCCTGATCTGATAACCCTTTGCGGTCTTTTTCTACATTTTCAACCTTCCTTCGTTGTCGTTGTTGTCGTTGTTGTCGTTGTTGCTGTTTTTTTTTCTCCCCCTCAGTCGCGCAGTATGTTACATTGTTTCTGTATGAATAAGACCACTAAGACCACAATAACCGGGCGGCTCCGCTGTTATATGCCGTCGTTTGAGTCAGGGAAGAATCTTCAACCCGGCATTCCTCACCTATCAGATTCTTTCTCTTCAAAACGCAGGGGAATCCGAGTATTTGGGGGCCGTTGAAGCATTTATATCCTATATCCCACAGGTATGATCCGAGAAGCTGCCATCCTTATCTCTCCGAAATCGTCCGAGTTCTTGGCATGCATTTTCTATGTTGCGAGATTGTACTGTGTCTGTAAAGATCAGACGATGCCTCTCTCACCGCGGGACATTTTGTCCCACAACCCGGCAGTTTCATTCTTGGGACCTGATATCACGGCAAGACTGACACATCACTCTTCATTTGCATATGTACTGTCACGACTTCACAGTTGGCGGTGAATACGGTCCCTGAAGATCGTGAAGCCGACGGGAATCATATCATGAGGCATAGGAGGTGGACTCCCGAAGCTTGCCATCGTCAACCTCCGTCATGTTTCACTTGCTCCAAAGGTCCCAAGCGGTTCCGCATAACCCCTGGCTGCATTGCTATTCATCCACATCCTAGCTAAGGTAGCTAGCTGTAAGGGACTGCGGTCCGACGTGATCTCCGCCCAGACAACCACACACCCGTCCGACAGGGTCCAGTGAGGGTTAAAGTGGTGTCCTGTCCTACCCCCCCGGCACTGCAAATCAGTTTGCTGCGGCGCTAGAGTTGCAACCACACGCACACACCCCTCCCCCAAACAAATTGCCATCCCGGAAACCATCTCCATGCCTCCCAGCTCTGGGAACCACTACCTGCCAGTGGCCACCGCTACCCCGTTGGACCTTTTCTCCAAGATTGGAAAATAATCTATTCTTCCGGGATCTGCAACCTCAGTGCCGGACGGTTCCCCTTGGGGTTCTCCCAGGGTCACGGTGCGTGCCATCGTCTTCCCCTCACCTCTCCGCCCAGGATGAGTTCACTCCCAACTTTACACCAACCACGCTGGCTGAACAGAACATCGTCAGCTTCCCCGCACGCCTTGCTCTAGTGGGGTCCCATGGTCCATCGACGGCCATTCTGAAGAAGGACCAGGGGGGGTTTACCGCGAGCGGCCGGATTGGAAAGTATTTCCGAACCCCCTTACAGACGAAGAATTTGGCACCGGCTTGCAATGCCGTCGAATATGCATGTGTTCTCGATGGGTACGTATTGGTTCGTGATGATTTTGATCGTCTCCTGAGCCACCATGCCGCCAGTCACGGCGGAAACGTTGTGCAGCTCTCCACCGCCAGACCTGGCTACCTCTTGCGCCGCCTGCGCGAGCCGCTCATTGTCGCTCCAGTCTGGAAGCTGCGTCTTGATCTTGTCCAGAATCTCATCCGAAGATGCCGTGGGTGTGTGTGACGTGGACTGTAGGGCGAGATAGATTGGGAGGAGTGACAGTGGCACCACGCCCTCCTTGGCCATTTCGTCGTTGGCAAACTCCTGCGCTGTGAGGCGAAATGTGTGAGCACTGGCTGTGGTAATCCTCGTGGAGATTATTCCTTACCTGCTACGCTGCGCAGTTGTTCGGGCCCGCCACTTGCAGGGACGACCAGCTTGATAAAGGCCGCATTCTTGCAGAACAAGTCGACCTCGGCTGCGTCGACACCCTCGCCACCGGCCTTCTGACGGACCGATTTGAGCACCTCGGCTGCATCTTTGCGAGCCTTGGCCTTGTAGATGTTTTGAAGCTCAATGTACACGCTCGATTGGGCCTTCATGTCTGGGAGGCCGCCCGGTACCGGTAGACAGCCGTGCTTCTCATAAAAGTCGCGGATCGCTCCTGCGATGATCCAGAAGCTAGAGGTGGCTTCCTTCTGCAGAGTTGTCAGGTGGATTGGCTTTTCTCGGTAATGTGGCGGGCACTCACCTCGTCCGTATGCTTGTACTCAAAGACCTCCTTGACGGCAGAAGGGAGTGATGGTGGCGAAATGGTCTTCAACACCGCAGCCACAGCCTCCTCAAAGTTTTCCTCGCCTCCTTCCGGGTTGTCTGTTCTCGTAGCAGCGGCCACCATTTTGCGGAATTCCACCTTGTCCTTGTAGTTGCTCGGGGGCTTGGAGTCGTGGGATGACTTCCATACGTTCAGGTAGTGCAAGAGAACGACGACGAAGGGCAGGTGGCCGTGCTCATGATTTTCGAGATTGTCAATGTCTTTCGTCAAGCTCTTAGCAAAGTCCTCTAGCTCTTCCCATGGGGTGACAAGCCGCAAGTCCGTGATGGCTGTGACGTCCGGATGAGTGTCGACGATGGGGTAAATCCCTGGAAGACGAGTGCTGAAGTAGGAGTAGAAGCCAGCGGAGTGTATCGCAATTAATGGCGTCTTGTTTTCACGGCTGTAAGCCTCGAGTGTAGTGAGGTCTTCGGGTTTCATGGGAAGTGTGTACAGAATGATGGTGAAGGGGGCTGAGGTTTTCAGAAGCTGCTGGAGGCCCGCGTTTTCCTACCACTGCGTTAGTCCTAAAGCACAGAATACATGATTCAACTGCCTCACCGAGCTCTTAGGATACCAGTCACCCCGAACTTCAGGATTGAGCTCTAGCAGCAGCTCAGTACAGCTCTGGGCCCTCGACTTGCCGAGATGGGACTCGTCCAGGAAGAAGTTGACACCGAGATCGGCCTCGCTCACGACGGCATCATCAGCAATCGTGAAGTTCCCAATACCTAAGCATGTTAGTTTTTTGATGATGAATATGAGGATAGCAAAGCTGATTCAGGGCCACCATGCAAGCCCTCGGGGTTATACCTGGAAGTACGAGATTCTTCAGTGTCTCAACACCAACAGTGCCCGTGCCAGAATTCACAAGCAGGATATTGGCAGACTCCAGAGCAGCTTGGCCGCTCGCAGCCCAAAGTCTGAGTTGGCGGTCGTATTTCTTCTCCTTTTCCGATGGTACGGCGAGGGCTGGCGGCGCCTGGTCGGCTATTATGTCTGTCATGATAGAAGCGGTCGCGGAGGGCCGTGCCGGGAGAGGATCGGGACGGGAATGTGAAGTATTGACTGCACGACACTTTGCCTTCTTTCGGATGAGATCCAGAGGCAACCCAAGCTTCGAAATGACGAGGGTTCAATTAGTCTATGCGATGGGAAGTCGACCTTGACTGACGATAGTGACAGGACGTGGGCACTGTGGTGGGTTGGATGTGGGACTGTCGTTGTCAGCGCCTATTTGCCCGCTTGAAGGTGCCTGGACTGAGTGTTGTCAGCGAGAAAGTGGCACCAAAGCATAGTGCCGGAGTTCTTCGCACGGTGAGGGGTGAGGCCATGGATGAGGTAAGCATTTGCTGCCTTATGTAATGTGTCCCTGGTTACCTAAGAGAAGCGGGTCTCCGTCCGGACCGGCAAAGGCCCGAATTGGGATCCGTACGGCCGTGGAGTCTTACCTTCCGGCCAACGCCCCACAATTGCGTTCCAATTCCGGTTTCTTCTTCTCTCAGACATTGTGAAATTGCTTGGAACTCCGCTGCTCAGGTATGGATAAAATCCCCTGCCTTCGCCCTCCGCGTCTTCGCAGTCACCAGACACCAGCAGAGCCGTGAACGGTCAGTTGTGTGCGCACTCAAAGCCAAACATAAAAAACCAACAAGCCGAGGAAGAAGCAACGGAGATCCCGGTCAACCCAGACGGTATTCTTTGCCATCTCGATTCTCCCAGCTTAAACACCCGTTCCTACCGTGTGCACGCTGCGAGCAAACATTCCACGAGATGATGTTTGTGTCTCCCTCTTTCCAATCTCCTTACCTTGTTGTTTGCCTAGGGGTCATTGTTGCTATCTTTACAGTTCCCAAATGGCACTAGGGAGAGTGGGAGATAGCCCCGGATTTACACATCGCAGACAGCCAGTTGTGTTCGGTGCGTGGCGCAGTCGCTCACATCGGGCACGCGTCGACGATGGCTCCATCACCGAAGCAAGGACTTTGAGTGCTTGACTATGGTTTCTCTCATGTCTCCCTACCTGAGAGGATCGCCCGAGTGGGCATCGGGGATAGGCAGTGTTGAACCCGCATTCCTCAACGACGGATTCGCCTCTCTTCTCCATTCCCGCAATTACTGAGTCTGCGGCCTGCCTGCACACACGGCAACTAGAAACAGTGGAGGAGCGAGACTATGCTGGCTGTTCATCGGTTGTTGCGAGTTTCCTTCGGCGTCGGCAAACGTTGCTAGGCAAACTACGATGCTGGCCATCCTCGGACTTGAGAGCTTGAAGCTATCTACCCACGGAGCTGAAAATTGGAGCCTTCGCCGATGGGTTGCTATCGATTAGATCGGGCCTGGATGATGGATCTAGACCACGTTGCAGCTGATTCTTTAACGGCCTTGGTGCGTCGGGGGCGGGTTCCAGCATTCCTCATCGGACGACATGCTGTCACCGAAAGGGCCTTAAGAATAATCCAAGGGGACTCCGACCGAAAGAAATGCGGCGGCCTAGACAATCGCACTATCGTGCCCTCCCTTCTTCGTTCGCCTCACTGGTATTGGCCTGTCTCACTACCGAAATGTCTGACTATCTGGGGGGGGGGTTTGATGTGGCGCGCCGGGTCCACGCCGCATTCGCCTACGGGATCAGCTTACGGCCGGCAGCAGCGGCGGGCCAAAGACACAAACAACTGGGACCGTGAGCTCAGGAGGTCGTTTCCGAGCTAGCGAATGCGAATGCGTTGCTGAACGCCGAACGTTCGTTTTTTCCCTAATTCGTCGCCCCGAACGCCGATTCAACCTCTCTCGTATGTTCGGCCATGGCGCCTGTCTCTCTTTTAATCGCGTTCCCTTCGTGGCTTTCGCCCCGTCCTTCTTACTTGGACCTCGCATTCTCTTCCCAAAGCGCCTTTGGATCCTCCTGTCAGATGCGCTTCCCGGGCTTCTCGTGACATCCTTCACTATGAGTTGCCCCGGCTCTGCTTCTCAACCCCGTATCTGTACATCGTGAGTGGTCGTCAGCATAGCGTTGCTCCGACACCGACAACCTTCGAGTCAGATTTTCATCCTACCGACGGACAGGATTCAGCCGAGTGAACATCCTCTCAGAACCATCGGTTCCATCACCAACTATTTAACCAAGTGTACAAGACCCGGATCCAACGACAACCACGAGTTGAGACATCGACGACTACAACATCCTACCAACGATAATCTCATTGCGACTGCTGCTCGTTGGCATAATTCTGCACCGGTTAAATTCTACGAGGCGATCGTCATGGGTAATCTTAAGGAGGACATCGAGTCTACCAAGGCCGAGGGCCTTGTAGAGAACCATCATTACAGAGATGCTACTCTACCGCCATGGAGATTTTGGCTGCTCAGCATTGGGTAATTGCCCCCATGATGTGTCGAGGGCTGCTGTAGATCTCTATGCTGACTTGCCTGGAAGACTCTGTCTCGGACTATTTCTTTCCATGTTGGATGCTTCTATTGTGGCAACGAGTCTGTACACAATCGGCACAGAGTTTGACTCGGTCGATCTGATTAACTGGGTTGCACTCGCATACACGCTCACATACCTGAGCTGTGCCGTCTTGGTGGCTCGGGCATCCGACATTGTTGGCCGCCGCAATGCCTTTTTGGCAAGCTTCATCATCTTCTTTGCCTTTTCCCTGGGCTGCGGGTTTGCCCAGAACCTGGAGCAGTTGGTTGCATGCCGTGCTCTTCAAGGTTTGGGAGGGTCTGGTGAGTCGAGCGTATCCATCGCCGTCAAGTCCTTTGCTAAGTATTTCAGGCCTTTATTCGATCACCATGATTATATTCCCCGAGGTAGCTCCCAAGCACCTGCTTCAGTACATGTCCAGCCTCGTCGGTATGGTCATTGCTAGTGCCGGTGTGCTTGGGCCAGTCCTGGGAGGTATTCTCACCCATTACGCCTCTTGGCGATGGATCTTCTGGATCAAGTGAGTGACCCTGAGGAGGCAATCATCGTCCGAAGACATTTTCTAACAAGAGCGTAGTGGGCCTGTTGGTTTCGTTTCAATGCTCATCTTCTACTTCACGTGGCCCGATGCCAAACACCTCCCGACACTGCAACGTAGACGCTGGAAGGAGTTGGACGTTGTAGGCTCTTTTCTGCTTGTTGCAGCATCCGTTCTGGTTGTCTTCTCTTTCCAAAATGTTGGTGCAGATGGCAACAAGTGGCGTCAGGCCGTATTCATCGCCCCCGTTACAGTCGGCGGCGTGTGCTTCGTTTTGCTGCTGGGATGGGAGGCGTTCGTCGCCAAGTACTGGAGCAACCGCATCATGGCGGCTATTCCGATGCGGCTTCTTCGCAACCGTGTCTACGTCGCCACCATCCTCAACACGATGTTCCTCGGGTTCCCGTATCTTTTGGTCATCTACGCCTTCCCTGTCCACCTGCAGATCGTCAATGGGAAGACCTCTTTACTTGCCGGTATCCTGCTTCTGCCGATGCTAGGCTCTGTTGCGCTGGGGACCACTCTTGGCGGGATTATCAACAAGAAGCAGAACCGACTTTTCGAGACGATGGCCGCGGCAAGCTGCTTCGTGTGTATTGGCTGCGGCTTGATGACGACGCTCTCGTCGTCTGTCGAACTGGAACCCAAAGCACTCGGGTTTCTTACCTTTATCGGCTTTGGCTTTGGGCTATCGGCCACTTCGTCAACCGTTCTGGGAGCGACTGAGTCAGAGATTCCAGACCATGGTGAGCATTCCAATCCTGCTAGATATAGACAGATAGCTAACGTCACAAAGCCCCCGCGCAAGGAATCATTGCACAGGTGCGGATTCTCGGCGGCAGTCTGGGAATCGCCGCTTCCACGGCGATCTTGGGCAACTTCATGCGGGACGAGTTGACCGGTGTGCTAAGCCCGGGACAGCTTGCGTCGCTTCATGGAGCTGGAGCGAACTTGACGGAGGCGCAAGCTGCAGCCGTACGTCAGGTCTACACAGACTCTTTCTGCAAGGATATGCAAGTGGGAGCTATTCTTTCCGGCATAGCAATCCTATTGAGCCTTGGTGTCTATCGTCGAAATCGAGTCACTATCGAGGAGCAGCGGCAAATGCACACCAGAGCTGAAGTAGAGAGACGGCGGAGGGCATCGGCGGCGACTACGTTGGTTTCTTCGACGACAACGGACTAAGCGTGTGTACCATGGGCGGGCTGTACTTTTATTGTTGGATTTTTGTTGTAAGCATAGCACCTGGCCGGCGTTAGGGGGATCTCATTGTCAATATTTCTGGCATCAACGGATGAATATGATGGGAATGGGTTTATGAGCAATACCTCATGTCAGTATTAATTATTATTATCAATTAAATACCTTTCGAACCACTCCGCGGCCAACGACCGGAAAACCACGGCGACCGTTGTATGAACCGAGAGCCTAGTAAGCCGCAACCTTGGCCTATGTAACCCTGTCGGATTCGTAGCCGGGCAGAGCTCATCGGCGTTGGTGCCGCATGGTGCGGGGATAGAAAAGGCCGCCAAGTACAAACAAAGTCGGAGTTGCCAATCACCTCATCGGCGCAACAGCCTCTCACAGCAAAGATGGCTGTCAAATGAACCCCATTAGACCCTCTTGAAGACTCCTCCGTATCTTACTCTAGCCCTGCTACTTATACTTGAAATAAGTGAGGGGCCAAGAAGTTGTGTCAAGCGAAAGAAGCTTCAAGCAAAATGATGCAATCGCCTGTCCCCGCCGGTTATCGGTCGGTTGAGACCCCGCAGGGTGGGGCCCATCCATTCCGTGCGCCGTGCCGTGCACTTCTGCTCTCCCCTCGTCTTATCCGTCCCTCCATTTGCCTCTGTAGTCGGAAACGTGTCGAGACTTCTTTTTCTGTACCGGAACAGCTTCCCTCTAGTGATCCTCGCATTTTCATTGGTTAATAGCAACTGTACGAGCAAAGCAACCTTCTCCTGACTTGTGCAGAAATCCCAGATTTACAGTCAGGTATATAAGCAACTAATTCATCCCACCGTACCGGCACTCTGCTCTCCCGTTCCCTCTCTTCACACATGCCCCCTTACACCCGTATAGCCCGCTCCGTCTTCTCTTCGCTCTTGTCATCTCAACGCCACCAGCCTCAGCTACACTCATCCCTACGTAAAGCCCTCAACCAGACTCATCACAGAACCATCATGTCCGCCGCAGCGAAGCGCCTCGAAGGCAAGACGGTGCTCATCACCGGCGCCTCGAGCGGTATCGGCAAGAGCACGGCGTTCGAGTACGCCCGGACGGCGCCCAACAACCTCAAGCTCGTTCTCACGGCCCGCCGCATCGACACGCTCAAGGAGGTCGCCGCCGAGATCCAAAAGGAGGTCGGCAGCGGCGTCAAGGTCCACCCCGTCAAGCTGGACGTCAGCAACCCCGAAGAGGTCCGCCAGCTCGTGCCCAACCTGCCCGAGGAGTTTAAGGATATCCACATCCTCGTGAACAATGCGTATGTCACTACCCCATGACCTCACTCTCAAGTAGGCTGTTCACTTACACATCTAAAGCGGCCTCGTCAAGGGAGTTGCCAAGGCCCCCGAGATCGCCGAGGAGGACATCAACGTCATGTTTGCTACCAACGTCACCGGCCTCATCAACGTGACGCAGGCCATTCTCCCCATCTTCAAGGCGCGCCCCGATGGCGGCTCAGGAGACATCATCAACATTGGCTCCATTGCTGGTGAGTTGGCGCTTATCAACCTTGTGTTGCGTTGAGCATCAGTGACTAATAGTCGTGATGATAGGCCGTGAGCCGTACCCCGGTGGTTCAATCTACTGCGCAACCAAGGCCGCCGTGCGCAGTTTCACCGACAGCTTGAGAAAGGAGCTGATTGCGACTCGCATCCGCGTTATTGGCATTGACCCCGGTCAGGTCGAGACTGTAAGCCATCATCTCTCGGGAGCCTAGTGTTGGTGACGGGATCTAACGTGGCGCAGGAATTTTCAGTCGTTCGCTTCTACGGTGACAAGTCCAAGGCCGACGCCGTCTACGCGTAAGTCACTGCCTTGAAGAAGCTTCAAGCATGGACACTATGCTAACGATGCCACAGCGGATGCGAGCCTCTCACCCCCGAAGATATCGCAGAGGTTGTCGTCTTCACGTCCACCAGGAGAGAGAACGTTGTCGTTGCGGACACGCTCATTTTCCCTCAACATCAGGTGGGTTTGACCGTTGCATCGTGCACATTGAAACATGTCTGACTTTACACAGGGTGCCGCCGGTCTTCTCCACCGCAAGTCTTGAAGGGGGACGGCTTTGAGTCATAGGCCTAGAGACAGATGGGGCGTGGGTGGGAATGTGTAGAGTCGAGAACGCATCTCGAAAAAGCACTCGAATTGGCTGTCACGACGGCCACAGAGGTAGACCTGTAGATCAACCAGCGTTTTGTTTTAGAAGTATGAGAGCTTCGTCTACGCGAGACAATGTTTTTCTGCTTGCGAGAAGTCTAGGCTGTAGAGAAAGTGGAAGAATTGATATTCCATCTAGACGGTCCTATCTGTAAGACGGGCTCACTACTCTGTTAAACTCGGTAGGGTGGTGTGAACTAGTATCCTGATAGCATCGTATTCGCAGTAAGAGCTAGCGATCGCCAATTTCTGAGAATAACACCGTCCTGTGAAACCAGGCTTTGTCGAGACTGATACCGAGATACATAGCATCACCGTCAGTGAGGCCTCACTCAAGGTTTTAGTCTCCTGTACTTGGTTGTATTTAGGCAAGGTCCAGACCGAGCGAAGGATGGCTTTTGAGTGGCCACATGGTGTAGTAGAAGTTGATACCGCTATTTCGAGTGGTTGTATTCGTACTAGGCCTTCAACTGGAATACTAGACTGAGGTCCATACTCGTTTCCCATCACGACGTGGGCCATAATAATGTCATGACAGCCCGGCACACCCAGTGGCCGAGGCACCTCCAACTGTTGGGACATCCTTCCCTGCTCGCGCTGGTGATGACCACAGACTGTTAGTGTTTGCATGAAGATGGAATGCTGCAGCTAACATGCAGACTCCTTAGCACCGCCTTAGTACACGTCGGTGCTTCCACAGTGACCATCGCTAACCAACGCCTTGCCAGGTGGTGGTCATTCCCCTAAATTCCCCGCATGGTCTTCTCAGACACACCCACCTCAGGTACGGTACCGGACCACCTAAACAAGCCCAAGAGGTACATCGGTATCGTCCTTGGATGAGCATCACTCATCACTCGGCACTAAGGAACCTGGTCACATTCATTTCAACAACGACAACAGTCCCCCGATCTGCGCTTCCCTGTCCGCCATTTCCCAACGACAAGGGACCCGGCGACATCCTTGACCACTTCACACCACGCATCCTCGCGCCCACTCTTCAGCAAACATCGCGAATCCCTTTTTTTTCTTCTTTTTTTCTGCAAAAGTCGTCACGTAGCCCTGACTGTGCCTACATGTCGTGGTAGCCGCCTTGTCTCCCGCTGTACATCAGGCGCACGTATTGCTCTCCAGTCGGCCGTCACCGTCGGTTCCACGCCATGCGAGGCCTACGCCAGCCATGAACTGACAAGATGGGCCTCACAACTTTTCTCGGATCTTCCACCGACAAACTCGTCTCCAGCCGCTCCAAGACCTCCTCGTCCAACTCTCTCGACAAGGCGTCTGAGAATGCCTCGTCTCAAACGACAGACGCCGGCCCGGCCTCCACTTCCCACCATGGATACATTTACGATGAGGAGCAGCTCCCTGCGCTGTCCCCCGACTGCCCCGATCTTCGCGAGCTCAACAACAGCCTCGAAGCCCTTGCCGCCATCTTCCCCGACGTTCAGATTCAGGTCTTCCGCGAAATGTTGATCAACTTTGACGAGGAATCGAGGCTGGCTGTGGTGATCGACGCCCTGTTGAAGAACCGCGTCGCCTGGGTCAAGGGTCGCTGGAGGACTGTCGATAACCAACCTGCGAGACCCCCGGTTGCGAACGAAGAAGCAGGAGAGCAGGACGAACCTCTGATCCCTCGCGTCGAAGCCTTCCGAAGTGCCGAGTACAAACACGCCGTGCAAGCGCTGGCTTGGCACGAATTCAAGGGCCTTTCGAGGTCCACCATCAACGCCGTCCTCGCCGAGTCCAACTACTCCTACCTCGAAGCCCGCAACACTCTCGTATCCCTCTCTTCAAAATCATGGCGCTTTACCATATCATCCCTCTTCCTCCGCCGGAAACCGGTCGCTACGGGCGAAGCCGAAAATCACCCGCTGATAACATGGAAATCGACCGGCCAAGGCGCCATCGTGCCGTCTCTCAAGGCCACGGGTAACGCCGAGCTCGATTCTGAGCTTTACCGTGATTTGGTCCGGCCGCTGAAAGATCGGGCGCGGCAAACGCAAGAGGACAAGGATCGAGGTCTGGCATTCTTGATGAATAATGAAGAAGCCGAGGAAGCAGGCGCCATGCATGAGTGCGCATGCTGCTTTACCGAATCCACTTTTGAGGAATTTACAACCTGCAACACGGACGGACATATGCTCTGTTTCCGCTGTATCCAACACTCGATTACGGAGGCTGTGTTTGGCCAGGGATGGCACAGCAGCATCGACACAAACCACGGCACGCTGAAATGTCTCGCTGTCGAAGGGAACGGGTGCCCTGGTCATATTCCCTATGAACACATACACCGCGCTATGCTCGAGGAGAAGAAGGGCGCCGAGATCCTCCGGAAACTCGACCAGCGATTGGCAGAAAACAGTCTCCTCACCTCCAACATGCCCCTAATTCGTTGCCCCTTTTGCGACTATGCAGAAGTGGATGATATTTACCTCCCAGCACAAGAAACGCAACTTCGGATCAGACTCGATAGTCTACTCAGTCTTGCGCTTCTCCTCGTATGCATTGCGACCGTCCCCTTTCTCCTGCCTGTGGTCTTGTTGTCCTCCTTTTTCTGTCTTCTCGTCAGCACGAAGCAGACGGTTGGCGACCGCCTGGTCGCACAATGGCACCTGGCTCTTGGCCGCCATCGCCGACGGCGCCGTGGACTCAAGTTTGCATGTCAAAACCCCGATTGCGGGAAAAGCTCGTGTCTATCCTGCGCCAAGGCCTGGAAGGACATTCACGTGTGTAACGAGTCGTCCCTGGTTGCGCTACGTACACAGGTCGAGCAGGCGATGAGCATGGCCATCAAGCGCGTCTGCCCGCGATGTCATACATCATTCGTCAAGAACTCGGGCTGCAACAAGCTCACCTGTCCCTGCGGCTACAAGATGTGCTACGTCTGCCGCAAGGACATTGGCGGTACCAACGGAGACGGCGAAGGGTACAGGCACTTTTGCGACCACTTTAGACCGGACGGCGACCCGCGGCCCTGCACCGAGTGCTCGAGGTGCAACCTCTGGGAGAGCGAGGACACCGACTCGGTGCTGAGGGAGGCCAAGGAAGAGGCCGAGGCCAAGTGGCGCGAGACGGAGAAGCGGGAGCTGAATGGGGCCGAAAAGGCCTTTTTGGAGACGGGTTTTGCCAGGAACGGGGTCTCGCCGGTCGAGCATCGCCTCAAGAACGGTCAATTGCCGACCTTGCCCGAGTTGTGCGACTTTGTGGTTGAGACCATTTTCGTGTGAAGCCCACTTTGGTAGAGAAGTGCTTTGTAGAGGCGCCATGACGAGAAAGACAAGAGGATTCGAGTTTTACCGAGGTTATGATTATACTGGGATATGGGCATCTTTGGGGCGTTCTGGGTCTGCGGGATTAGGAATCGAGAAAGCGGGAGAACGGGAAACGAACCTCACATAACGAGGGTAGAGTGAAGTGAGGACTGTCGTCTCGGCGCTCATCTACACAACAAGTAACCTTTTGTAATTGATAAATAAAATTTCAACTTTAACTTTCATAAACCTGCCTATTTCCTAAACTTGATTTAAAAAAAAACCCCCCATGAATCATACAAAGAGACAGATAGCCATTTACTCATATAAACTCAAAGAATGCGCGCCCGTTACGCAGCTTAGAGCTTGCTCTTGTCGTCCACCAGCTCCGCCGCGGCGCCGCCAATCGCCAGCTTGCCCGTCTCCTTGACCTTGGTCTGGAAAATGACCTTGCCGCCGTCCTTCCACATCTCCGTCACGAGCGTCTGCCCGGGGATGACGGTGCCGGCGAAGCGCACCTTGATGTTCTTGACGGGGCCGAAGCGCTCGTACACGGCCTTGCCGGCGACACCGAAGAAGCAGAGGCCGTGGAGGATGGGGGCCTTGAAGCCGCCCATCTTGGCGAATGCAGGGTCGACGTGGAGGGGGCTGTCGAACGTTAGTCAAAAGTTGGTAAATGCATGAAGGCTTCAGTGACTTACTTGTAATCACCGCTCAGGCGGTACAGCGCCGCCTGCTCCTCGGTTGTCTTCTCCTCGACCACGACGTCGGGGTGGCGCGAAGGAGGCTTGTTCGCCGCCGTGCTGGCGCCGCGGTCCGCAGGCTTCTTCTGGCCGCCGAACCCGCCGCAGCCTCGCAAGAACACCGTCATCTCGTTGTAAAAGACGGGCTCCTTGGTCTCGGCGTGGATCGTGGTGATGCCGCTCTTGACAATGGCGGCGTTGCCCTTGTCGACGACCTCGAGGAGCTTGCCGGTGGACACGAGCTTGGCGGCGGTGGGGATGGGGTACTTTTTGATCTCGAGGTACTGCTCGCCATGCAGGAGCATCATGGGGGAGAAGTTGGGGACGATGTCGTCAAAGTTGTACGGCATCTCCGTGTTGAAGGGCGGGATGACGCCAAAAGTCGGCACGACCTGGAAGTCGTCGGCGCCCTCAAAGACGTACTTGAGCTGGTCGCGCTTGGCGCCGATGCCCAGGTTGTAGAGCATCACGTCGCGCTCCTCGTACTGGAACTCGGTTCCTTTGCCCTTGGCGTTCTGCGCGGCCTTGATGGCGTCGAGGTACTTGCTGTCACCCCCGGAGCTTGCCTCTGACTGTAAAGACACATGATCAATAATTGTTCTTATTTAAAAACTATTGCTATTTTACAGAATTGCGCCACTGGATGTGTAGGCTTCATACCTTGGACTTGTTGCTCTTGTTCTCCATGTTTGCCATGATGCTCTGGAGACCGTCCTGAGTCTTCTCAGGGTGGTCGGCGCGGCCATCCTCGAAGTTTCTGATGGAGTCCCAGTGCTTGAGAACCTCCTCGGGAGTCAAGGGGACGTCGACGGGGAAGCCGTGGCCGCCGGTTCTCTGCCAGCGGGTCTGGCCGACCCAACCGCTGCCGACCTCGTACAGGCCGCCGGTAGGGTTCTTGGGGACCTTGTCGCTGGAGAGAGCGAGGACAACGGGCGCAATGTAGTCGGGCTTGAAGGCCTGGACCATCTCCTCGGGCATGATGGTTCTTGTCATCGCAGTGCCGGCGTTGGGGGCGATGGTGTTGACGTAGATGTTGTACTTGTAACCCTCGAGGGCAAGCGCACGGGAGAAGCCGAGGATACCGCATTTCTGTACGTCTGTCAGTGATCATGTCTCGAGGCTCAGCGCGATGAGACTTACTGCCGCGGCGTAGTTGGCCTGGCCAAAGTTGCCGTAGATACCAGAGGTGGAGGTGGTGTTGATGACACGTCCGTACTTCTGCTTGAGGAAGTACGGCCAGGCGGCCTTGGTGACCTTGTAGGTACCACGGAGATGGACGTTCAGGACGGGGTCCCAGAGGCTGTCGTCCATGTTGTTGAAGGCCTTGTCGCGCAGGATGCCGGCGTTGTTGACAATGATGTCAATGCGTCCGAAAGCGTCAATCGCGGCCTTGACAACGGCATCGCCGTCCTCTGCTGAGGCCTTGATGCCGACAGCCTTGCCACCCATCTTCTTAATCTCGTTGACCACGTCGTCGGGGTTGGCCAAGTCGTTGACAACGACCGTGGCGCCGTGCTTGGCGAATGCCAAACTGTAAGCACGACCGATACTGGGAACCGTTAGCTGTGGATGATCGCATGCGAGGCTTCTAAGCTTACCCTGCACCACCACCGGTGACGAGAGCCACACGGCCGGTGAAGTCAACCTTTTCACCTTGCTCGTTGGGGCCCATCTTCATGGAGTCCTCCAGGAGAGTCAAGAAGTCATTCGGGCCAGAGGGATACTGAGGCTTGGAGAAGTCAATGGCCTGATCCCACTTCTTGATGACGGCGCTGGGTGTGTAGCTGTCGTCGGCCTTGAGGAGT
This sequence comes from Colletotrichum phormii, assembly GCF_030913505.1. NCBI lineage: Eukaryota > Fungi > Ascomycota > Sordariomycetes > Glomerellales > Glomerellaceae > Colletotrichum > Colletotrichum phormii. Next base: position 1,110,089 of record NW_026851455.1, read on the forward strand.
TGACCGCTGGACCGCTCCCAACGCAGCTTGGCAATGTGACCACCGCCAACCTCGAAGATAGATCCGTTCTCGTCCTTGTTGTCTTTGTGTACGAGGACGGAGACGAGGGGGACGACCCATTCGGGCTTCAAGATCTCCAGCACATCGGGCGGCATCACAGTCTGGGTCATTCTGCTGGCGGCTGTTTGTACCAGTTAGCGCACACGATTTCCCCTGCCCACGGCTCCGCTTGCCCAACACACGTTGCACTTACCGATTGGTGCAATGACATTGGCCAGAATGTTGTACTTGGCGCCCTCCTTTGCCAGCGTCTCGGTGAAGCCCACCATGGCCAACTTGGCAGCTGCATGAACCGGATTAGCATCTTGAGGCGGTTTATATCAATTGGGCGTCGGCTGCGACACGTACCAGAGTAGTTGCACTGGCCGAAGCTGCCAAAGAGACCGGCAGCCGAGGCCGTGTTGATGACACGGCCGTACTTTTGTTTCCTGAAATGGGGCCATGCCGCGCGGGCGCACTTGTACGATCCCTGGACGTGCACCTTCATAATCAGGTCCCAGTCCTCATCCTTCATGTTCTTGAAGCTGATATCGCGCAGGATGCCAGCATTGTTGATCAGCACGTCGATGCGGCCAAAATTCTGGATCGCCGTCTCGATGATCTTGTCGCCGTTCTCGACCGAATCGTAGTTGGCCACGGCCTTGCCGCCGGCAGCCTTGATCTCGTTGACGACAACGTCGGCAGCCTGGATAGCAGTACGTCAGCGGTGCGCACTCGGACACTTTTTGTCAAATGCCATACCTTGGTTGAGGTGCCCTCGCCCTTGAAGGAGCCTCCGAGGTCGTTGACGACGACGCTGGCGCCACGGGAGCCGAAGAAGGTGGCATAGGCCTTGCCGAGGCCACCGCCAGCGCCAGTGACGACGACGACCTGGTCGTCGAAGCGTAGCTGACCAGCCATTGTGTGTATGTGATGTGTTGATGAGAAAGAGAGAGAACAGTCGCTAAATGGGATTATAGATGGCACAGAGAAATCCAGACAAGTATTGAGCGTAAGGGAATAGGGTATGTAGGAAGAGTTCGCAACGTTGATCAATTCAATGATTCTTTGTTTCGTGGGAAAAAGGGACGGGACGTGGTGGTTTTCTTAACTTCTGCGCTTCCGGCAACTGTCTTCTGTGCAGCGTGACGGCAGCCGCTCAGAGAGCCGAGGCAGCTTCCTGTGTCCGAAGCCGACGAAATACGCTAGTCCGAGAGCGGCTAAGGCCTAACTTCACATGCTACGTTTGCCGTGGGTTAAAAAAGTCTCCAATGGACTCGAGCCTGTCGCGGACCTGTGGTACGTACATACCCCATGAGGTCATGTGGGGAAGGAACTCGACCCCGCCACCCCATGTCACATGTCCCCTGCTCGACCCCCAATCTGACCATTCACAGCGCTGTATTGGCCCAGCCTCCGGTCGGCAACGGGTACGTACCTACCCAGTGTCTCCCCAGTGTCTGGCGCCGTGGAACACTGGGGAACGGCCACTCCAGTGACTCGGCCACCAAGGTCCAAAGGTGAGAGGGCGGGATCCCGTGCCCACTCGATGCCGACGGATGCTGACTTGATGGTCTCCAGAGTCCAGGGACCACCTCATAGGTAGCTACCTGGAAGGCGCCGACGAAAGATCCGGTATGGGTACCCAGCCCCTTTTTCCTACTGGTCCACCCCAGCTGCCGACCAAAGTCTCCCGTGGGAGGTCCAGGGTCCCCTGTGAATCATGCAACTCTAAAAAACAACGAATGGTTCCCTACGAGGAAATTTAGCCTTGGTAAGATCTCGGGTGTGTTCGCCTACCGCACGTGTTGACATGCCGTGGGGTTCTGCCGATTCTTCCTAGGCTCCTAGCTTAGCTGATTATTCATCCATTAAAGACAAAGTCTTTCTGCGTCTGATTGAGACTTTGGCCCAGTGACAGCTGTTATCCCACCCCAACCATGTAAAACATCGCCAACTGCCGGTACCAGTACTCGTTAGCTAGGTACGGATACCCTCACCAAGATGCAACCCGCGGTGATCAGATTAGCCGAAAATGAGCCTTTGCTCGGCGCGCAAACCACACCCGGGGAAATCAATTAAGCGTCTCGGCGTCAACCCGCCGCGAAAATGCATACCGCCCCGCATCCCGCTGAACCCCGCCGGACACCTCTCGGCATCGGCGCCCAAACGGCCATGAACTCCCTCACTCTCGCCGGACCACCTCCGCATATTCACAAGCACCACCCGATCACCGGTTGATCCCCCGGCCCCCCCCTCCATCTCTACCGTAACCACCGGTCCCATCATCACCACCACAGCCATGGCCTCCGCAGCACCGCCCATCATCGACGACAAATCTCCCCTTTGCATCCCCTTCATAACCTCCCTCCTCAAAAAGCGCACCACCCCCCAAAATGAATCCCCACGCCCCTTCATAATCGGCCTCAACGGCGTCCAAGGCGTCGGCAAAACAACCCTCGTCGCCGCCCTAGCCTCCTCCCTCACCCAACTAGGCCACCCAACCCTCGTCTTCAGCATCGACGACCTCTACCTCACGCACGCAGACCAACTCGCCCTCGCCAGCTCACACCCAGACAACCTCCTTGTCCAACAGCGCGGCGAACCAGGAACCCACGACACGCAGCTCGCGTGCACATTCTTCGACTCCATCACAAGAGGTCACCCCACCAAAGTCCCCTCGTACGATAAAGCAGCCTTTTCCGGCCAGGGGGACCGCGTCCCCGAGAACCAATGGCCAGAAGTCAACGGGCCAGACCAGCCCAAGGTCCAAGTCGTCATCTTTGAGGGCTGGTGCGTCGGGTTCCGCACCCTGGCCGAGGCCGAGGTGGAAGCCAAGTGGAAGGCGCCCAGCAGGACGCTCCAGAAGCATAAGCTCGAGCACTTGCTGTTGGTGAATGAGAGACTGAAAGCGTACGACGCCATGACTGATCTCCTCGACGTCTTTATCCACATTGATGCCGAAGACACGCAGTACGTCTACGACTGGCGTCTGCAGCAAGAGGCTGCGCTCCGTCGGGAGAGGGGCACGGGCATGACGGACGAGCAGGTTGTCAAGTTCGTCGACGGCTACTACCCTGCTTATGAGCTGTTTTCGGATAATGTCAGGAAAGGGATCCTGCCAAACAGTCCGGGCCACCAGATGAGACTCGTCGTCCGTAAAGACAGATCGGTAAAGGAATCATTTGTTTTGTGAGGACAGTCTTATCAACGATGTAGAGAATACCTGTGCCAACGCCGGGAATATACTACAGACACAACCATCCCAATACGCCAGTCATGATAGCCATTAATCATTAGCCATAAAGTGTCGTCAAAATTCGCTACACATCCCAACGCCTTGTTTTCGTCAACACGATAAAATGATCCATGGCGCCTTGTGATGATACTCTGCAGAACGTGTTTCAAACCTCCTTGTCTGCCAACATGTCCTCGCCCTTGTGGCGGATTTTGCTCAGCTTCTTTGTAATGTTCTCAGTCCGGACGCGAACTGCCTCCTCCCGGTTGGCGATTTCGGTCTCGAAACGATCAACCATGTCTCGCTTCTCCCTACGGGCGTCTTTCAGCTTCTGCGCAACAAGGCCGAACTGCTCCAGAAACCAGTCGCCCGAGCGTTCCCAGTCGCCAACATTCATCTGACTAAAGAAGTTTCTCTGATCGGATTCGCGCTGACCCTTGAAATGATCGAGCTTGACCGAAAGACTATCACCGTTCAGAGGCGTAGCCGTTGGGAGGGATGTCTTGGCAGGGTCTTCGTCAAAGGGTTGCTCGCGCAATTGGGAGTATGTCATCCCTAGGAGCTCGTTATCTCCGTAGTCACACTGATCACGACGTCGCTTCCGTGACTTGTCTCGCTGGCCGAGGGCCGCAATTGGAAGCGAGTCTTCGAGGGGGCGCGCCTCCGATGGCATACTCTTCTTACGACTAGCCCGAGGAGTGCCGTGGTCGTCTTCTGTGGCAGGATAGTCACTAGCCAGGCTGCCGTCGACATCTTCTTCCTCTGGAAAGAGTTCGGCCCGCCGCGACTCCGGAGGCCTGTCTCTCCTGACAGCGCGCCTTAGATGTTGCTGAGGCTGGGGGACTTTACGGGTTGGGGCGTCCGAGAAGACTTCCTCGTCATCTTCAAATGCGGGGGGTCCGTACGGTCGCCTCACAGCAGTGGGGTGAATGGCAACTTTTGTCTGGCGCTGCGGAGAGTAGTTGTAGAGAGGTTCGCTCGAGTATGCATCTTGCTCATGCTGTTGCTCTCGCGAGTGAACTATGCCGCCTTGTGTGATGGGGAGGGCTTGTTGCATATTTGGCATAACTCTCATGGTGCCGTTTTTGCCAATAATGAAGGGCATCCCGTTTTTGCCTATTGGCTGCTGGGTATTCTCAAACTTGAGCATCGTAGGCACTTCGGCAGCGGGTTGCAGCGAGTGCGGCGCTGCACCAAGGCGGTCGTCGATATTTGCGTCGTACCGTTCGGTGCGTTGGGTGGTAGGCGAGCCGAACTGACTATCTATGTGAGACTCGGGCCAGAAACCGGGCCCATCACTGCTCTGCGAACTGGAACGCTTTCGTTGCTGTGGTATCGGGGAGCTATCGGGCAAAGGCTGGCGAGGATGCATGGGCGGCGCGGATTGAGGTTGGGCAAGGCCAGGCTCAGGCTGGCGGATGTGGGATGCCAAGGGTATAGCAGACGCGAGAGGCTTGGGGGCAGGGAGCCTCGCCGACTCGGTGATGGCCTGCCGTGTAGGGAAGCCAGTTGCCTCGGAGCGCTGTTGGTTCGGCTGGTTGTTGTTGCCGTTTGGAAGGCCCGAGTCCATGGACGCATTCCTGGCGTACTGGGCCATCCGGTTTGTGCCACTGCTCGGAGGCATGTTTGCGGTGGGAACGGTGAGCTTGTGTTCTTTGGGATTTCTTCGTCTAAATGCTTTGATCTCGTATCGGAGCTTCGGAAGAGAGCAGTCGGACGCAAGGAGTTGATGCCGTCGTGATTCGGGAGAGGGTGTTGATTATCAAAGGCAGCTGCCTCAAGCTGGGTGAAGACTGTCGGGGAGACTTTCACCTCCAAATCTTGAGTTGGCGCTGGGCCAGTGCTCATTCGACTGCTTGGAAGCAAACGGGAGGTACGACGTGGTAAACAGAGGCGGTTCGGGAGGTCGAGAAGCAATCATGACGAGACATCTCTCGCTCTTACTTTTTTTGGCCGTCGTCGCGTCGAGCAGGTCCAAGTCGCGGTACTTGCGTCGGGGGTCATTAAGCTGTGACCAATGGCATCTAGGGTATGAAAAGCCCGGACCACTTGCAGGGGTGACTGCCCAAGTTCGTGATCCGTCGCTCCCAACCAGGGTGTGTCTATAAGATCGTCCGTCGCAACTTACACAACGATTCTGTCCCTCTAGAACTTCGTAAACGGTCAGGTACAGGGATTATGGAACGGACTACTTTAACAAACACTCTGAAGATTCCATACGAGAGAGTCATCAACAAGGTTCGATTACAAACTAAGCTCTGGAAACCTCTGGTTACGGGCCGCAATCCTAGGACTGGGCCCAATCTATACGTACCACATTCAACTCGTGATCCAGTGTTCTTTGTTACCCAAAGAGCCCAAGAAACATTAAAGCCAACATTATCATATGTAGCAGAGGGCACCGTCACTAGTCAAAGACCGCATTGAAAACTTTTGAATTCTCGACCTGCTCTAACCAGGCAATGCGCCCCTATCAGTCGGTCTGTGAAAGGCCATCGCTCTTTGCCACCCCAAACATGTTCAGCCATATATGCTCACAAGTCTCGGTCTATCGTCTTTGTCTCTACTTTGCAGAGATCAAGGTGCGTCCCCAACTACTGCACCGCACTCGTGACCCGACTCCTCCCGCTTCCTCAGCTATTGCCTCTAATTAGGCTTCGAAATACCCTCCGCCTGTCATCCTCTACCTGCCTCGGCCGAAGGACACTGGAGCCCAAGTGTCATTCATCATAGTGCTGTCCGCCTCCAGTCAGGTCTAGCGGAAGCTCTCCATCTCCAACCTCTCCCATTTCCACCCTCTGATAATGAACCCTTGGCCAGTTCGATGGGCAGCACATTATCCCAACCCTCTAGCCTGCCCTGGACAGCACTCGGGGTAGTGGTGGCCTTTATAATACCGTCCTCCACCAGAATCCCACCCTTAACCTGTGAAGTGAAAACGAGCTGCCTCCAGCTGGCCAAGGCCCTCCCGCGGAGCCACGTAGCGCCGACGATATGTGTTGGTGAAGTCCTGCAACAGCGCTCTCACCTGTCTGATGGCGGTGGGATCGTTGCCACTGAGACGCTCTCTGATCTTGGCCATGAGTCGGTTGGCCTCAGCGGGCGTGATGGTGCCCGGAGGCAGGAGCTGGATAGTGTTCTCAACCCACGTCGTCGTCTGGGCGGGGAATAGCTCGAACATGGCCAGCAAGACACCACTACCGTCAGCGAAGCAATCCCGAGGGAAGGTAATCATCATTCCGGCCATGACCTGTTTGACGAGCTTCTCACCGTGAGTGGCAAGAAGCTTGCTGACCACCTCACGAATCTGAGCAGCCACATCCGGTGGCAGGACATCAGATGTCGCAGGGTTGTCACCTCCGTACGTGAGGAGATCACGCAGGAAGTGAAGCGTCGCCGAGAGCGGATCGCGCTGCTCCAAGGTCAGGGCGTAAATGGCAGCCTCAAAGATGGGCCCCAAGAGCTCAGATGGTACGATTCTGCCGGGGTAGTAGAGAAGTGCGTCAATCAGGAGTCTGAAGAAGTCCTCGATGACGTCGGGCAGCTCGCTCGGCTGCAGCTCGCTCATGACGCGCAAGAATGTCGTGGTCTGGGCCTCGAAGAAGGCATAGATGCTCTGGGTGATCTCTTGGTTGACGTGCTCCCGGTCTTCAGAGAACTCGCGCAGAATTGCAGCCGTGACCCAGAGGAACGCGCCTTGCCTCGAAGCAGCGAAGCCGCCGGCTAGCTTGTTGGCCATCTCCGGCAGAAGGGGTGTCATGGCGGTTCGGTAGGAGATGATCATGTTTCGCCAACAGCGGCAGATCCTCTCGCAAATCGGAACGAAGCCCATAAAGTTGTCCAGGATTGTTGCCAACACGGGGAAGACCTCCTGCCAGTACTTGACCGCCGGGTTCTCCTCGCCAGTACCGACGTACGGCACCACGATTTGAATGAAGATGGTAATGAGTTGGAGGTGGTCTAAAGTCGAGTTAGCCGCGTGTCCCCGAATGATGTATTTGGTCAAAACCTACCTGCAAGCGCCAGTTTGCCCTTGTCGTCCGTTGCAAGGTTGGCCTTGTTCATCAGCCGCTGCACCAACGGGTCGCAGTAGAGCTTGAGCAGCTTGTAGATCTCGGTGGGCGGCTGCACAGCAACAACGCTGGCAACGCCCTCCGTGATCTCTTCCTGGCTCTGATCGGGCAGCTTGTCGAGAATCTGGTCGTAGAACTCTTGCATCTGGATGACCTGGCCACTCAGGAGCTGCTTGCAGTCGGTGCAGAAGTACTTGATAGCCATGGCCGCGGCTCGAACAACTTCCTTCGAGTCCGTCTGGAACGATGTCACAATGTAGTTGAACTGAGGCTCCAGATATTCGGGGTGCGCCGAAGTCCACTCGGTGTAGCGACCCAGTACCATGATTGTGGCAAAGCGAAGCTTCTCGTGGCTGGGGATCTGGACAAGAAGAGGCATGAGCTGAGGCAGGACAATGTTTTCCTCCTTGTCAACCATCTGTCCCATGGCACGCATGGCGAAGAGAGGTGCCTCGAGCTCTTGCCAGTGAGGGACCGAAGTCGCCGAAGCCTGGCCAGCATAGCTGTGCATCCAGATCTTGATGGCCTCGAGAACCTTTGTGAGGCAGTCAGTAACACCCATAACCTCACAAGAGTCCTTGAGAGTATCGCCCATCTGGTGTCTGAATTCGCGGAACTTCTCCTCGGCCTCGCGGTCGCCGTCGAATAGATCCGTCTCGCTCGCAGACTCTGACTGCGGGTATTTCAGGTGTGAGAGCAAGATGTCGACCAACTTTGAGTAAATGTCCACAAGCTCCAGTCTAGCCTGGATGTAGCGTTCCAGGACGATGTACTGCTTCAGCTCGTACCAGAACTGGAATGTGTGCTCAATGACATCGCGGTCCTTGTCTCTGGCGGCGCATTCGAGGACGGCGTCCACAAGGGGTCTGAAGTGGCCAGGCTCACGGGCAATCGCCACAACCCAGGCCTCCGCGGCCAAGGCAAAGATCTTGGTAAGAGACTTGTAGACCTCGGTGTCCTCCTCTTCAACAACCACGGCGATTCTCTGACGGAGAGCAATAACGCGGGGGAGGAGAATCTGGATCGTCTCCAAGTTGTCATCCACATCCCGTGTTTCTCTAAAGACTGTGCACAAGCATTCCGCTGCCTCCTGGGAAGCCGAATCGTTGCCCACGCCGTTGAAGATGACGTCGAGGAGGGGTGAGTTGACGACGGTGCTGACGGGGACCTCGCGCAGCCACGATGTGATGCACTCCATCAGCTGTGGGTTTTGAGCGGCGGATGCTACATCAGAGAGTCAGCTTTGACCGCAAAAAGGGGCCGGCAAGAGAAGGATGGGCATTACCAGAAGATTGTGAGTAGTTGATGAGCAACTGCACGACCTGATCCGTATTGTCACCCAGCAATTCCTTGGTCCGCTCGGAAAGCTCTTCTTCCTATCATTGCCAATTAGACTCTGATCCTTGTTGAAATCGGCCCGGTAAAACCACGTCGCGGGAAGTGAGAAGCCGTTCGATGTTTCCGTGATCCACATACAGTTAAGGTGATTTTGCGGCCTTCGGTCACCTCCTCGGGCAGCACGCGCAGGAAGTCGAGGATGGCTGCGTGGCTCTCGACGCTGTCACTGAGAGCCGAAACCACCGTAGGAAGGACGTCCTTCCACGTCGTCATCTGCACCGCTAGTGTTGCCAGACAGACGCAAAGCTGGACTCGTATCGGTTTGGGGCCGGCGGCGAAGTCTTTGAGGAGAAGAAGGATTTGGTCCCGCAACGCAAGGTGCTCGGCTTCTGGGACTTGCGTCGAAAGGTCGTAGGTGATCTGGAAAAAACGCCATGGTGAGCTCGCTGTCGCATCAAGTACCGCCGCAACTATCTACCTTTCCGCGCAAAGTAATGGCCGCAAAGAGCTGGGCCTCGGGCTCTGCGCTGTTCTTGAGGATACCAAAGATGGTGCTCCACGCAGAGTCCTGCAAAAGTCCGTTAGCAAGGGTGTTGGTCTCCGTATCCGGGTGTCCTGACAGATTTCTGGAATCGTTCCAAGTAGGCGTGCGCCTTCTTCTTGTTCTCTTGCTCGCCACCACGCATCGTAACCATAGCCGATAGGACATCGTGGGGCGCAAAGGCCTCCGAGGCACCGTTCGTGGTCATGATTCCGGGCCTGTGAATATCGCAGGTGTCACTCGTTAGGAGGATGGATGGCACGGGCAGCCAAAGTGCGATTTCGGGGTGAGGTGGCAGTTGAGGAAAGTGGCGGTTGTGGTGCTATTTGACGTCGCGCTAGGGAACCGCAAGGGCGGTAGGAATATAAGGAAAGTCGAAAGTCTTGCGCAGCAGAGGGAGGACGTGAGCTCTTTGCGGGCTGTAAGGAGCGTCGAGCTGCTGGGGTGGCAGATTGAAAGGCTATCAAAGCAGTGCGCCGACAATGGTCCAAAAGTGGCAGATGGAGGGGGTGGTGGAGGGAGGTTCGCGAAAGGAAAATAAAACGTCAGTCAGGCTGGCGGGACAGCGGGCGGATCAGAGCACAAGGAACCTAAGGTAACCTAACTAGAGCCGGCTAAGACAGTTTTACCGCAGAGCACTCTCGTAGGGCACCTCAAAGACAGACGACAGGGCAAGGCCGGAGCCCGGGGTACCTTAACCTGGGGGGACTGTGGCTTTCATTTCGAGAAAAGGTACTTTAGGCTGCCACCCAATATCGCTTGGAGAGGTAAGTATCTTTAACAACGGAGGCCATCTTCCAAGGTTGACCACGGGCGAGCAAAGTGTTGCAGGGGGAGGCCTGTCACTAAGAGCAGCCTGCACATGACAGAGCCCACAATTATCCCCAACGTACCACTTCACATTGGTCTGTTCAACGTCGTGGGGGTCTGCCAGTAAGTGGAACATCGTTTCGCCAGCTCCGCCCAATTTCTCCCAGCGACTGACCGAACCTTGCGCATCGGACCTGGGCCAGGCAGAGAGTACCAAGCCAGCCTCTCTGCGATCTTGCTCAGCTTGCGACCAATTGCCCCACGACTCTTCATCGACACGATCCAAACGCGACCGACAAGCACCAACGCCTACTACCCGAGCCTGGCCACCTACACGCTTCAATCCCCAACCTACACACGCGAAAATGACCGGACGCGGAGGCGGTGGCGGTCGCAGAGTCCTGCTTCCTCCCATCAACTTCATCTTCAAGCTCCTCCAGTCAGTCCTGGCTTTGTGTTCTTGTATTATCTTGTATTGACCCTTCGATAGACAACACAGCACGGTGCAAATCTGGCTGTATGAGCAGCTGTCGATCCGAATTGAGGGCAAGATTAGGGTGCGCGCGTCTACTCTCCCACCTGTACACCTCGACATGGCGGCTAACACAAAAGGGTTGGATAGGGTTTCGACGAGTTCATGAACCTCGTCATTGACGACGCGGTCGAAGTGAAGCAGGTGACCAAGACGAACCCCGAAGAGAAGAGGAAGTCGCTGGGTATGTCACTCCACCGCCAGAGACGTCGAAGCGCGGATTCGCTAACCCGCACGCAGGACAAATATTGTTGAAGGGCGACAACGTGTCGCTGATCCAAAGTTTATCGAGCTAGAGAAAACGACTCGAGTTGAAAGAGGATGACACCACGACGGCGAAGCACGCTCTGGGGCGATTGCACAAAAAAGTTGATACCACGGATCTGTCACCACGAAAAAGGCTAGGCGGCATGAAGAAAAAAAGCTATTTATTGTGGGATCTGTCTGCCGGCCTCTTGACCTCCCCGTTCCCCAAAACGAGACCATGGAGTGGTTGGTCATGCTGAGCCACGGGTATGGGTCCGTCGGAGGGTCGAGAGATGAACTGCTCCGCGAGAGCCAGGCCGTAGAGCAATACAGGACGCTTGGGGGACGACAGCTCCCCATCATACTTTGCCGTGTACCTGCGGATAAAAAGATCATAAAAGCCCTTTCCGTGCCCAAGGCGCCGCAGTGAGCCCGACTTGTCATCAACATCGAATGCAACACCAGGGAGTAACATCAGGTCCAAGAAGGAGGAATCCGGGGACTCGGCACCAGGCTCGCCCAGGACCCGGTCTCTCTGGTGTACCGTCTCAGGATCAATGCTGGGAATGCCCCATTTGTCGGGTTGCAGTGATTCGTAGTCGTGGATGTCGCGCAGACGGACCATGTCCATGACCCTGGGAGGCGTCTCCCCAGGCAGGAAAGGCGACTTGTGTAAGTAGGGAACGTAGACGTGCTTGCCTGTTGACAGAGCATGGCGCACAATTTGGTCTGTCTGGACTTCGCCAAAGGGCATTGAGAGGAAGACGCTGACCCTCTGTGCTTCCACGTATGGTCTGAACGTCTTGAGCGTCTCGAATACCGTTCGGCCTAGGGTGAGAAGTTAAGATGGCGTCGGGACGCAGCTTTGGCAATGTCTTACTCTGGTTATTGATGGATTCGTGGGCAATGAGGGCGAGCCTGTCCTTCATGACGGAACGCAGCTGATTCTTTGCAGCTACTAGAGAAGCCATGGCTGTTTTGAGTGAGTCAGAAATCTCAATAGCTAGAGAGTGATGAGTGGTAGGCGAACCGACTTTCAAGGCTCGGTGTAAGTGAAGCTTTGCAGTACTTTGGAGATGCAGGGGAGCTCTAAGTGAGGTAAGGTACCTGAGATTGCTGAACGACTTTAGTTCCGATCACCGGTGGGCCTAAGTCCGCTTATACTTGTTATAGAGATATCCTGTGTGTACGCCTATGCATCAAAGGGGACGCACCAGCCACTCGGACGGTGGGCACTCGCCTCACTGTGGCACAGCAACGTCCACCCTCCGTGTAAGAATGACGTTGGTACACTGTTGGCTCTTCGGGTTATCATCAGCGAAGCCGATGGGATTTACCGAGGTTTTGGTCGATACTCTCTTCGAGAATAATCACTGCCACGCATAAACAGGGTGACGAAACCTTCGCCTTGCTGCCAGCTGGTGCTTCCCAACAGGAGGCAGCCAATCGAGCGCATAATCCCACAGCAACATGGTCAGACCTCGGGAGACAGGCCGTCAGTGGGCTAGAAACCAACCGCTTGGGTAGCCACTAATACCTAAGTAAGTCGAGTACGGGAGAGGTATAGGTACGGATAGGGTCAACTTGCTTTCGATAGCGAACCCGACAGCACAAAGACTCCTGCAACGGTGGCTGTGACCATCATTGGATGATTGAGGGAGCTGAAGAGGGGGCTTGCTTGGGGTGCTTGGCTGCAACTTGTATCAAAGTTCTCACCTCCACCGCGTGCCCGATTTTACCTGGGGATATTGTTGATAGCTATGCACGGCCGTGGTCTAGCATTGGATGGCAACGAAGGGGTGCGAAACACAACCGGCTGACCTCGGGGGCGCGGCGCTGATGGACGGTCCAGTGGGATGAAATAGAGGGCAAGGCGCCAACCAATTTGCCAAGAGCGGCGGGTAACTCACCAGCCTGCTTCGTGACTCTTGTGACGGCTTCATCGGGTTTGGTGTCGTGCTTGGTATTTGGCGAGAATGCCTAGTTGGTACAGCCTGTATTCCGTACAGGTGTATCTCGTGGTGCTGCATGAGTATGTAAAGGGGGGGGACAACGCAAGACAAGCCGTGACCTGGAGAGGTTCAATATAGGCGTCTGGTGTCCCCCCCGTTTGACTTTCCCCGGAAATGCAGCTGGGCATCTTGGGGCCGGCTTGGGACGGGATGGCCATGTAAGTCTGGGCTGGGCGCCTCGGTGGAATCGCCCAAGATAGGGGGCGAAGGAAGACGTCATGGTAGGATGGCGGTTCTCACTCGGGCGAGGTACATGGACCTTTAGTTCATATCACGAGCCATGATGGTACGGAGGGTCGGAGGGAATGTTGAAGAGGATTGAAACAGTCAACGGAACAAGAAACAGACACGAGGCGAGTGTGGTCTACGGATACCTAGGCATGGAGAACACAACAGAAACCAGCACTCCCCAATTGGAGAGGCGGGGAAAAGAACAGACGACGGGGATCGTCGCGCTGAGCGAGCCTAGGTGCCTAGGTAAGGGAAGGAAGGTATCCTGCGGCCGTTCGCCAATGCTGCTAGATGGGGCGGATGGGTGACGGTCCTCTAGAGGTGCAGCTGTCTTTGCGCCTCGAATCTTTTCGTCTGTGAGGTCGGCCGAAGGACACACAGGCAGTGGAGAGCAGTGACGCTGAGAGGTACTTGGTTGCCAACGCAAGGTACCGGCACCGTTCCAATTGACCCCAACGAAGCACCTCACGCCAAGGTACCTTACCTTTAGGGACTTGGGGACCCGACCTCCACCGTCCAACTTGCAGTCGGTACCAATGGGAACCTGGAAGGCGTCCCTTCTTACTGGACGATGGTGCACGAGGGCGGCCGCGGATGCTGGAGCTTGAGCCACCCATCTACCTACCCACGCGGTTGTCAGAAAAAGTGGCACACCTACAAGCAGCTCCAAGTTAAGCACTCGATTCTAAACAATGAAATCAGAAATTAGTTTTTTTTAAATATACAATTTTTAAACTAAATTCAAAAAAGTTTTAGTAAAAATAGTTTAAAGATCTTTAATTTGAGATGGAATTTAATAAGAATTAAATAATATCAGTAGAAAGGTAGTGTCTACCTCAAGTGTGCCATTTATTCTGACAACCGCGTGCTACCTTAGTGCCTATGTACCTAGGTATGGCTCCGTGGAGTGCAGACTTCGGTGACTTCAGCGACAACGAGAGTGGGTACGTACCTTTTGAGCATCATGGAGCATTGGAGATCCACTCGCCCTGCAAAGGCAACCTTGCAACCTTGCATACTTGCAGTGGCAGCCAAGATTTCCCCCAAGCTCCCCGTCTCTGCAGTCCACCTCTGCCTCTGCCACTCTCGCCGCTGCGTGCCGTGCTACATACGTCGTCTATCCGTCAGGTCCTTCCTTGCCCTCTCCTCAAGTTCAAATACCTTGGGTTGCCCTTCCCCTACCCTTCCGTCTTATTTCCTCAACTATTTTCTCAATAACTCCTCCAACTTAACCGTATTTCTCACCCTCTACCCAATAAACTCATCTAGACGGGCAGAATCCTTCAGCTGTCGCAAAGCTAAACGCCGTCTTCGCGACCCGTCGCTTCCGTGCTTCACGACTTTTCTAGAGCCTCCCCGATCCTCCATCTCTCCCACACAGCCAAAGTAGCCGCGTCGTGACCCGCCAACTTTGCCCACCATGGCTCAGGTTCCGCCTCCCAAGTCGAAGCTCGACATCCTGCCCAGGATGCAGGCAAAGGGGCCCTTCTCCGTCCCTTCTCCCGGCGCCGAGGCCAAGGACGGCGAGACTCTGCCCCGCCGACTTCCCCAGGCCGTCCCCGATCTCATTACCGTTCCCGGCGGCGGCAAGATTACAACCACCTTTGAGCTCGTCAAGCAGAGCGCCGAGAAATACGGCAACGCCAGGTGCTTGGGCTCGCGCAAGCTGGTCAACACCCACCGAGAGACAAAGAAGGTGAAGAAGATGGTCGACGGCGAGGAGCGCGAGGTCGACAAGCAATGGACGTACTTCGAGTTGAGTCCTTACGAATACATTACCTTCCACGAGTACGAGCGCCTTACTCTCCAGCTCGGCTCCGGTTTGCGCAAGATTGGCCTGACCAAGGCTGATCGTCTGCACCTCTACGCCGCCACGAGCCAACACTGGCTGGCAATGTCCCACGGCGCTGCCTCCCAGTCCATGCCCGTGGTTACGGCCTACGACACCCTCGGCGAGGAGGGACTCAAGTACTCCATGGTTGCCACCTCCGCCAAGGCCATCTTCCTCGACCCCCACCTGCTGCCTACGCTGGGCAACGTTCTCAACGAGGCAAAGGACATTCGCTACGTCATCTGGAACAACCAGCACCAGATTCAGCAGACACACCTCGAGCAGCTCAAGTCTGCCCACCCTGAGATCCAGGTCATGAGTTTCGAGGAGTTGCGAAAGCTCGGCGAGGAGAACATGGTCGACCCCGTCCCTCCCACCACCGAGGATCTGTGCTGCATCATGTACACCTCTGGTTCAACCGGCACCCCCAAGGGTGTTCCCCTGAAGCACAAGGCTGTCGTGGCTGCTGGTAAGTGCAATTCCTGAATGTAAGCGACATCGTACTGACGAGACAAAGTTGCTGGTGTTAGTGCCGTTGTGCAGCCCTTCATTGGCCCCGGCGATGGCCTTCTGACCTACCTCCCGCTCGCTCACATCCTCGAGTTCGTTTTCGAGAACGCCTGCATTTACTGGGGCACAACCATGGGCTACGGCAACCCCAAGACCCTGTCCGACAACTCTGTCCGCAACTGCGCCGGTGACATTAGGGAGTTCAAGCCCTCCGTCATGGTCGGTGTCCCCGCGGTGTGGGAGACTGTCAAGAAGGGCATCATCGCCAAGGTCAACGCCGGTAGCGCCCTCGTCAAGACACTGTTCTGGAACGCTCTTACTGCCAAGCAGCACATGATGAGCCTCGGTGTTCCCGGCACTGGCGTGCTCGATTCCGTGGTCTTCAAGAAGCTCAAGGAGGCCACCGGCGGTCGTCTCAAGCTTTGCATGAACGGAGGCGGTCCCATTGCAAAGGAAACCCAGCAGTTCATTTCAATGGCCATTGCCCCGATGATTATCGGCTACGGTCTCACCGAGACGACGGCCATGGGCTGCCTGACGAACCCCTTGGAGTTCAGCGTCAACAACATGGGCGCCATGCCCGCGTCCATTGAGATCAAGCTGGTTGACTTTGCCGAGGCCGGCTACTACGCCACCAACAAGCCCAACCCTCAGGGCGAGGTTTGGATTCGTGGACCCTCCGTTCTGGAGGAGTACTACCAGAACCCCAAGGAGACTAAGGAGGCCATCACCGAGGATGGTTGGTTCAAGACGGGCGACATTGGCGAGTTTGACAGCCAGGGTCACCTGAAGCTGATTGACCGCAAGAAGAACTTGGTCAAGACTCTCAACGGCGAGTACATTGCGCTCGAGAAGCTCGAGTCCATCTACCGCGCTGCTGCGGTGGTTGCCAACATTTGCATCTACGCCGACGCCAACAAGGCTAAGCCCATCGCCATCATTGTGCCTGCTGAGCCGGCTCTGATCAAGCTCGCAGAGAGCATTGGCGTCCAGGGCAGCAACCTCGAGGGGCTGGTGCACGACAAGAAGTTGCAGAGCGCCGTCCTCAAGGAGTTGCAGAACGCCGGCCGCTCAGGTGGCCTTTCTGGTATCGAGATTATCGAGGGCGTCGTCATGTCGGACGAGGAGTGGACACCACAAAATGTGAGTATTATTTCGATTCGAGACTGCCAAACTCAAGTTGCTGACGTATCATATAGGACCTGGTCACGGCCGCACAGAAGCTTCAGCGTAAGAAGATCCTCGAAAAGTACAAGGACGAGGTGAACAAGGCCTACGGTTCGTCTTGAAAGGGCCGGACTGTTTCCGTCACGTTTGATCATGTGGTTTGATCTTGTAATTCTCCCCTAATTTTGCGGCAACGGGTTGGGTTGGCTACGGGACGCTTGATATCCAGGAGTATAGTGTGTGTGTGCGCGCGCGTCCAACCTTGTAACAACGATTACCTCTACCTCTACCTTATCCATCAGTATCTCGGCGGGTCTTATGGGTCGAGTCAAGGATGTGTTTTCTTTTAATCTAGCTCAGTTTTATTCGACGGCGTCTGTCTACCTCGTTCCTCATCACTCAGTGTGTGATTCGTTGCGTTGTGTGAATGTGGCGGAGAATTGGATGGTGCCGATGGCTTGTCATCCACCTGAAGCCGGCCGGGCCGAGTCGGGGTCCCGGTCTCTGGGCCCGAGGATGCCGTGCCGGCGGGAGTTTCGGGGGTACTTATCACCATGACCCGACAGCAGGCTGTATATCCTTACAACCGTCCTCTCTCTTTCTTTCCCTTTCTGCACAGTCACTGTCCACGAAACGACGGCTCACGATAGGAACGTGAAGGCAAATAAAATAGGTCGCAGTAAATCATTGGAATACCATTCCTGCTAGCCCTGGATAATAAAAGTCGCACTTTGATCACTGCGCGCAGCTCGCCTTGCCCAAAAACACATATAATCATGAAAACAGACCCGAGGGCGTGGCGGTGGCATGGGAGTTCCCTTTTTGCCCTCTTCAGTGTTCCTCCGCGCCACACTACACCAGGCCGTCGTAGAGAGACAGTGCCGATACAATGGTCTCGTCACGTTTGCTTCCCTCCTTGAACTCCTCCATGTCCAGGCTGCCGTTCTCGTCCTTGTCCATCATGCGGAAGATTTTCCGTACGCGCTTCTCGGGGGTGTCTTCGTCTTCAGGGAGCTTAACCATGGAGCCGACCTGCGAGTCATCTTTGTCAGCATTCTGCATCTCGTCTGGGAGGCAGGCGGGTGCCGCAGATCGCGAACTCAATCAGAGCACCATGCGACCGCCTCGGTCCGCACAGAAAAGACTCACCATCTTGTAGATTGCCTCGACGATCTTGAGCATCTCGTCGTAGCTAATCTTGCCGTCCCCATCAATGTCGTACAGCTGGAAGGCCCAGTCGAGTTTGTCCTCCATCTTGCCTCGGCTGGTAACACTGAGGGCGCAGATAAACTCCTTGAAGTCGATACTACCGGACTTGTCGCTGTCAAAGACATTGAAGACATAATCTGCAAATGAACTTGGATCACCGAAGGGGAAGAATTGCCTATATATCTTCTGGAACTCTTCTTTGGTGAGCATGCCCGAGGGACAATCCTTGAGGAAGCCTGCCACGGATTGTCAGTATTTGAAAGACTCGGATACAAAGAAAACAGGCCTTGGCCGCCGTGCGCGAAAACGCAAGAATCGAATCAAGCATGAAAATCGTGGCTGACATACCCTTGTACCATTGCTGCAACTCCTTCTTATCGAAATGGGTGGACTTCTGCAGTTCAGCTAGCTGCTCCTGGGAGAGCTTGGACTGACTAGACAGAGAAATGGTATCAGCTGGTGAGTCTGACGATCGAGCGCGGGTGCTCCATGCTTCCGAAGAGGCGGATCGCCTCAACATGACGTCTCCTCGGCGGACCATTTCATGATGGGACCCCAAGAAAAGGCATGTTTGGTGGGCGGGGCAGACTCACGATTTGCCCATGGCTATCTACGAGCCTCGACGACTACTTCAGATGCGAGAGTCGGGGGGGCAGGTTTGGCTCAGAATCGGCGGAAGGGCGGGATTGCGTAGTGGTGGGTGGCCTGCGTTTGTCGCGATGTGAGTCGTGGGACGGCGTCGGCGTCGGCGGCAAGAACACAGTGTCGTCGCTCGGAACGGGTGGGCCGATGCCGGCGCAGGCGAAAAGGCACTACTGGTCGCCGAGGGAAAGGAAAAGTGTTGAGTCGAACGGATCGTGGATTTTAGGCGACGGCGGGAGGGAGCGGCGCGTGGTCGACGACTTCAAAGGATGAGCAAGGCTGGCGACAGATGCAGAGTTGCGCTTGAAGAGCGGGGGAGGGGAAAGAAATAAAGGGCCCAGGATGCTGTCGCCTGTCGGTGGTGGTGGCCAGGCACTTTGCTGGTGCAAGGGGCTTGCTTCTGACGCTGGCGGGACGGGACCCGATGATTGCTCGGAAAGTTGGCGGCGGGGGATGGGCGGCTCCCTGTACGAAAGTAAAGGCGACGGTACCGGGCGTCCACAGAGAACGAGGTGGCCAAGACGTAAATAAACGGGGAACCGCTAGGAGGACGGAGTACGAAGTACTGACTCTTGACCTGGTTGTCGGGCTAGACCGGCAGGTTTATGGATTCCTTTACGTGCGCTTTTTGGGTTGCCAGTTGTAGGTAGACGCGCAAGCAGAGGCAGTTTGTGACGAGGTTGCGAATCTTGAAATCATAAGAGGATAAACAATGAAGAGAAAGAAGATGCTTCGTAATAGTTGTAGAGTTGGATGAAGAATACGCGGGAGTTGTGTTGTACAGAGGAAATGGAAAGTCGTCGGTGGAAAGCGTTGTAGCCGGGTGCGAATCTGACAGATAAGGTAAGCAAAGTTTTGAAGCTATGGGCGGGCGCCACGCACACAGGTCCAGGCACACGTAGCAGGTGGCAGGCACGCAAGCACGGGACGGCAGCACTGGCAGGTAACAGCGGCGGGAGGCGAAGGACTCGGAAGGAGACGCAGCAATGATCAACGGGGCCCTCTGCAAAGCATCCAAGCATCGTGCCATGTGTGAAAACAGCGCAGGTAATTGCATGTACGGATACCAAAGTCCAAAGGCAAGGAATGACAGTGACGGACATTGCATCTGTCCAGTGGCAGAGTGGTTACAACTTACAGGAGCTCGTCTGTGTGCGCTATCCAGTCATGTCGCGGCGAATACAATACTTTGGTAGAGAATTGACCGGGGTGCCTGTAGCGTGAGGTAGTGCTTTATTAACACCCGCCACCTGCCACATCTGTAGGGTGACGACTGACGACACTACACAGTAATTGACTTTGCGTCGTGGGATCCCTCCAACGTGCCATTCGTCCTCGACTTCGGACCTCTCTGAATGAGACCATACCTTTGCGAGCAACATTTGAGATGAAGTTATTCTATGAGTTCAGAATCTGGCTTGATTTGCCGAGGTTGTTCTTCATGGTCAAGTACCGTTGAGCACGGTTCATTCAGGGTGTCAGGAAACATGAAGAAACACCCGACACCAACGAGGAATGCGCCGCGAAGGCCATGTATCGTGTACCTCCCACAAATAGCCCTCGGACGATGAGTGGTCGTCAACGTCGACCTTGAGAAGCAGGGGCTTGGCGCTTCGCCCACTAAGACGTCGGCTCATGGACTCAGCCCCCAAGCCAGAACCCCAATGGGCGGGAGGTCGCGATTACCACAGGGTTCACAGTCTCTCCTTCCCTCGGGTTATTCGTACATGGTGTCGATGTCGACTGGGATATGTGCCCGCATGACGTTACCAAGTGTCAATCCTAAGGATTAGGTGCCTTCCGTGCTTCCTACCTGGACCTTTCTAACCGGCGCCTAACTACGTATTCAACACTCCTCGCTCTCTCTAAGCCTCCAAAGGCTCCCTCACGGCCTTTGCCCACATCACGATCTCAATCTCAACCACACCTCCAAGACGGCCTCCAGCTGCCCTCACTTCGAGACCACTCAGCCACACTTTGTCAGCTAGCCTGCCACGCACATACATCTTCAGACTCGAAGCAAACTCTGGACCAGACAGACCAAAGCCAGCCTCACCATCCCAACTACCGGTCCCTTGCACCCTGGACAACACCACGGGGACCCTCCTCGTCCGATCAATGAGGCTCGGCCACTCAACCACCGAGAAACTCCACCGACCGCCGGTCCCAATACACTACTTTGTCCACTTCGGAGCCCATCACGCAAAAGGAAGCTCCCTTGGCACGCCCCGGTTGTCGCACGAAGAAAACCGCCACCAGTTCTTGTGGGGAGGTATGTAAAACCAGCGCATCATCAGAAACGCGAACCACGGCACCGGAGGCCACCACGCATAAACACCTTCCTCGAACGTCTTGTCTCGGTTTGTCAAAAGAAGTGGAAGTATCGTCGTCTTGTCCCAGCATACGTTAGTCATCTCCAAGTCTCCAGAGACCCCATCAAAGAGGTCAAGTCATGTACGGATACTCACCTTGATCTTGGGATCACCCATCTTGGCGAGCAGCTTCTTCATGAGCCTCTCATACCACTCTTCCCAGTCGCGATCGTACTCGGCCAGCTTCAGCAGCGTGTCAATCTCATCGCTGAGGTGCTGTCGCAGGACGGGCATGAACGAGTCGATGATGCCCTTGAGCTTGACCCCGCTGTACGCCTCTTCGCCCTTTTGAATCTTGTCCAAGTAGCCCATGTACGCGTGCAGGCCGTCGTGGAAAGCTTCGTGCTGCGCGACGTTGGCCTGCATTAACCCCGGCACGCCCGCCAACTGCTCAATCTCGGGGAAGACCTCCGTCTCTTCGATTCCGTGGTGCTCCTCCACCATCTTGCTCCATTCTATCGCGTAAGACACAAAGTCCTGGACGACGTCGGGCGACTTCTCCACGTTGATGCACTGCAAGTAGACAGTGTTGATAATCCGGAGGATGAGGTTGTGGATAATGGTCATTTCTTCAGCCATGCGGTTCGCCCCTGCCGTCTTGACTCCTTTCTGTTTGTAGAATGAGCATTCATCGAGCCTTGATGACTTCACAGGGACCTACTTTGGTTGCGCGGGTGCTGCTAATGAGCTCAAACGGCCCGTCGGCCCAAGGCTTTTTTCCAGACATGATTTGATATTGAGTGAGCCGAGCTTGCGAGAGAAATGAGTGTCGTCCAGATGAGGGCGGACGGTGAGAACCTCATTTTATACCAACCTCGTCCACGCACAACAACGCTCTTGCTATCCAAATCCATGGCAAAAGCGCGTACACGTAGCGCCAGCCAAGTAATCCCTCTGGCAGACGTGTTCTCGCAAAAAGGTAAGATGAAGGATTCAAAGTGCTGACGAGAGCACCCAACGCTGCAACACGTCGTCTTGTCAATCCAAACAAGAGCCCTCGGCCCCCCAGTGCTTACACCTCAGCTCGTTCTCTGGTCCTATCAGCGCGCCCTCATTATCACGTCGTCCCGTCTGGTTGGTTGCTGGCTTTAATCCTTTTTCCCTGGTGCCTTGATCAAAATCCATTCTACGCCGCGGCACGGCGGCGCCGAGGACACATGACTGGATTCCATCCTGATTGGCATCGAGCAAAAGGACAAGGCATTCAATAGTGTGTGTATGTATGTGTATATGCGTCACGCTCACAAGAGCAGAAGACGAAACGGGGTGATTCGTAAAGGGTCTGCCCATATAAAACGCCGTGGCCGAAAAACAACCTAATAGTATGTAGACTTGCTTCCCGCCCAAACCCCCCTAAATGCAACAAAGCGAAAGGAAGTGATTAGCGACGAAAGAAAGAAAAAGCACACAATGATTCAAATGCCCATGTCTCATGAAGCTTGTTTATCCTCCCAGAGCCCGAGTTCCCTTCGATGCCGTGCCCCCCTCCATCATCGCCAAATGACAAGAAACAGAATTGACACCGCCATGCGTTGAAAGCACCCCAAGCACGACACCCAAACCCCCCTTAAACCCAACCCATCGATTTGCTTTTTGTGTGTATCAACCCACCCCACCGAATCAATTACCCGACAACAGCCTTCATGCTCAGACTCTCCAGGAAACCTCCCAGATCCTCCTTCTTGACCTCCACCACGCAGTGCTCAAAGCTGTCTATCCGCACCCGGGCATTCGTCTCCGCCACGACCTCCTGGAACGCCGATCCGAAGCGGTTGAGGCCGTAGCCCTTCTCCTTGGCATCCTCCTCCTCTTCTTCTTCCTCGTCCGAGTCCGAGGCATCAGACGCCTCCGACTCGGTATCGAGCTCGTCGTAGTCTCCGTCGTCATCCCCCGCCGCCCTCCGCGCCGCACGCTTCTCCTCGCGGATCTTTTGCTTATTGCGCCGTGACTCGTCCCGCTGCTTCGCCTTCTCCTCCTTGGCCGCCTGCCGCTTCTTGGCGGCCAAGCGGTCGAGGAACGTGGTATCCGGCCCTCCGCCGCCGCCGCCGCCGGTGCCGACGACCAAGTACACGCCGCGCTTGTCGTTGAGGCTGGCGACAACGAGGGGCGTGCCGCGTCCGCCGTGGGAGAGTCGGCCCGTGGTGTCCTTTTCCTGCTCGACGAGGGCCTCGCCGACCCAGAGGGCGAGCTTGGTCAGCGCGGCCGGGTGGCCAAAGACGGGCACGTCGGGGCCTTCCTTGACCACGCACATGCGGAATGCCCTGAGGTGCTTGATCTGTTTCTTGTTGATGAGTGACGTGCCGGTGCGGTAGATTGCGCGGTGGAGGAATTGGGCGGTTGGCAATCCTGCCTTGAGAGCATCGATGCTGGTTGGTGTTAGTAGGTGCTTCTCTTAAGGTGTCCAGGACATCACTCACTCTTCCAAAGCGTCGTATGCTTCCCAGAAACGCGCAACCCACTTCTCTCCCTGCGCAGCGACGACCTCCTCGTCGTCCACATCCTCAAACTGGTCTTTTGGTGCTTGGGCGAGCTCGGCGACGTCGTTGTGCTTGCCCACCTCCAGAAGAGCACCAATGACGACGCCCACATCTTGCGCGCTCAGAGTCGCACGCCAGCCCCAGCTGCGTACAAAGCCCCAGCCGTCCTTTGCACCGGCGCGATCTCTTCCGTCCGTGTCGACCGAAGGAACCATGTCGTCCAAGTTGTACAGAGACGCGTACTTGAGCAGCTTTGTGCGGAGCTCCCTCTTCAGCATCATGTCCATGTGCGTGTAGCTCTGCTTGCACTGAACCAGACTGACGCCCATCTTGGCCAAGAGCTTGTGGAGCCTCTTCAGACCAGTGTCGCTCCACGTCTTGAGCCGGGCAAAGAGGTACGGCGAGTGCAGCATGCTGTCGTACAGACTCCAGTGCCTGATGAGGAGGAACTTGGGCTCTGGCGACAGCCTGATGCTTGTGTCTTCGGGGCTGCGAGCCGTGGTGGGAATGATGCCAGAGTTTTCAGCAGCAGCAGGGCGGCCGCGGATGACTTCGGGCGGATTCAGACGTCGGACTTCGTCTCTCAGCAGCTGGCGGATACGTGCGCCGCGGACACCCATCCAGCCGTTCCCTTGTCCCCGGTCCGAGTTGCGAACAGGCACCGCGATACCTGCAGATGACCTTCCGTACAACTCCATGGAAGTGACACCAACAATTGCGAGCCACAAGAGGTCGTTGTCGTCCCGGCCGAGCTCCGACGCGAGGGAGTACATCATGGAGGATATCGGCTCGGAAAAGGAAGCACCAATCTTGTAGTATTTGCGGAGGATGGTCTCTTTTTCTCTCCGCAGACGCAACAAGCGGCGTCGCAGGACCCTGGCAGACGGCGCGGGCGGCGGTTGAGCAGCCGATGGAGGTTCCAGGGGATCGCTAGAGAGAACCACGCCGGCGTCTCGGAGTGATACGAGCCCTCTGTGAGCTGGCCGTCTTGGCGATGAGGGAATCGAGGAAGACTGCTATGTGTTAGTGGCATCGAAACAGAACGGCACTTTGAAACTCACAGAATTGCTTCTTCTCCGCTGATGTGGCCTGTCGTCTGTATCGCTGGACTCGTCCTCCTCGTCGCGGTCCGACCAGCTTTTCCGCTTCTGGCCAGCATGTGCTGCTTCTTCGAAAAGATCCTCGTCCTCGGCATCGTCTTCGTCGTCGTCCAAGTCCAAGTCCTCGCCGTCTTCATCGATTTCGGGCATATCAAGCAAGGCAAGGTAAGCTTCCTTTTCCGCGGCGAGGTCATCCTCAATGTCGCCGTCGTCAAACACGACAATACCTCCCTTGCCAGGTTTGTAGGCGCGATCAATCCGACCAGCCACCACGCCTGGCGGACACCTGGACTGGAGCGAGGCACCTTCTTCGACGGCGGGTTCCAATGGGAAGCCACCAAATACGTTGCCCAAGTTCCACGGACGGTGCGAGTCCATGACCCAGACCTCAACACCGCCAAAGGTCACCTCCTCTCCCTCGGGTTCCAGTCCGAGCAGGCTTCCAAGATCAACCATGCCGCCGAGGCCGAGGCACACAACAACGCCTCCGCTCCCTCCTTGCGTTTCCATCATGGGCTGGACCAAGTCCCGGCCGGCGCGTTCGAGGTCGGCATATCCGGAGACAGGTTGGATCTTGTGGGGGATATAGTCGTGCTTCAACAGGCGGGTCAGGATTCGACATGCGCAGAGGGCATCGGGTTCGAGGGCGACGAGAACGAGGACGGGAGGGGATAGCGGGTGTCGCGTGTTCTGGAGGTGGGTGTATAGCTTGGATATCAAAGACCGTGGAAGATACATGGCTAAGAGGATTTTGACGCGTTTCCACGGTGTGTATCGAGCGGCTTCATGGGTTGCAAAATGGTTGTTTTCTCTCTTGTGTAGACGCGGTTGGGAGGGGCTCTACGGCGGGTGCAATGGGGCCGACGCCGGGCACGAGAGTTGGGGATCAGTCGCGGTGAGTAATCGAGAGCAAGCGAGAAAGGTGGAAGAAGACTGCAAGCCGTGAGATGCGTAGGTTTGAGGCTCAGAGGCTGAATGGGAAGGCTCTCTAGCGTGGGGTATATCAAAGTGCAGAAGAATCGACGGTGGGTAACAAACAGTAAGTATTCTGCCTCATGGGAGCGTAAGGTAAGTAAAGTGGTAAGGTATTAATTTGGTGTGGTGTGGTGGCCCAGGCTCGAATCGAGTGATTGAGTGCAAAAGTCAGAGTGACGCGCTGGACGCGGTCTGCCAGACTTTAGCGACGCGTTTCGGTACGCTACTTCGGTACCCCCAGCTGTTTGCGACGTGCTGGCGGCTGTCCTGGGAACCTGTTAAAACCACGGTCAGAAGTGGATCGTGCTGTCGGCCGAGTGCACAGACCAGCCGATTGCGGGGCACCGGGACAACGCCCGCCCCACTTTATGTTGTCCGTCTTAACGCCGACGAGGACATGAAGGTTCTCACTTGACGTCCATACCTCTCTCTGTGTCATTGTAACCAGTATGATGGTTTATTTGTCAAATACACAACCTTTATGTCATCTTCCTTACTTTACTCCTCAATCAAACAGGTAGGTATTCGACAACCCAAGCACGCGAGGAGTCCAACGGTGCGCCCCATACCTTCTCCACTTGGTCGGCTAGTCTATCTAGTTTTCCAGCCGACATTGGTTGATCAGCGTCCTTCTCTCATTGCCTTTTACTAGGGACGAAGTACTGCGTACGGACAGGTACTCCGCATTACATATCCGTGAGCCTTGGCTGGCCCTTCACCACGGGGGTAAACGGAGTTGTCGTCCGAAGTAGCTTTCAATGGCGCCCTCCAGTGCTACATGATAGCATCGTGGGCTATCTATCCTACCCATGGGAACCGCGATTGGCGTGGGCCGGCCTTTGTCTGCTCCAAGCATGATACCTTTTGTACTAAACAAAACGCACGATTCAACCCCAGCAACTCTGTAGGCTGCTTATGCGCGACCTCCTCGAAACGGAAAAGCTCCGATTCCCTGCTTCTGCTTCTGCTTTTGCGAGCCCCCGTCACAGTGGACTTGAGAGAATCGCCCTCGCAGAACAAACGCCGCTTCGCCCCGAGGCCTCAACCGGGGCCTTAATGACGCTGCTCGGCCGATGATGGTATAGACACCGCTCAACATCATACATAGCCACAGCCTTGCCTCGCTCGCCTCCTTGCTTGCCCACACAAACGTCTGTAAGCTCACTGTTGGATCGGCCCAGTCTCCAACGGCCCTTCTATCCTGTACCGCCGCACCGCTGCCGGCACCGCATGCGGCGCTGTCTCTAGCTCGCCGTGGCCTTGGAACCGGACGGACATTCACACCGCCCCAGCCTGTTGGCACCGATTCAACCGCTGTGCCACCCCTCTGGGCACACTTGAAGCACCAACAGGGGGGAGGAGTTGCTTGGTGTTTGGTTTACCATTCAGTTGGTACGAAATCCGATCCCCAGTACCAGGTACCGTTCATTCCTCAACTCTGGTTTTCTCCCAACCCTTTTCCCGCCGCCCATTACTCTCTTCTATTCTCCAACTCACAACGCACGGCTTGTTCGTGTCTCTCTCTGTTACGTGCAGCCAGCTGGGCTTGCCGAACGAGTCATCTGCAAGACTGGCAATGCTGTGGTCCATTCTCACGCTTGTCTTGTTCAACCATTGTACGTTCATTTGGTAGTTGCGCTCAGAATTGCGCCACAGAACCTAGCTAGCTTTCTTCAGACCGTCGTGCCGGCTCATACCGAATACTCACCGATACTTTAGAACTCACACTTGGCCATTTACCCTATTCACTACCAAAGGAGCCACTTCAGCCGTAGTGAACCGTCTCACGCGAGCGGTGTCGCCATAACCACACCCCCTGGTCTGACGGCTCCCTCGAGAGTCGTGTCTAAACCTGCCCATCATGAACATGTCCAGCAGCGAACCCATAGAGCCTGCTCCACCAAACACGTTGGACGAGGAAGAAGACTTTGAGGGGTCAGACTATGGAGGATCAGACTATGGAGGATCAGACTATGGAGAATCGCTCGCGTCTTCGGGCTTCACCTCACTCGCTTCCCGTGTGATGAAGCACTCGCACGAGGGTGGAAGGTGCGTAGCCTCATGATGTCTTCCTGGACTAGAACGCAGAAGCTAAGCCTTGCGTACCCTTAGACGCTACCAGTCCTTTCTGCAAGGCATCTACCCTCTTCCGAATGACGAGACGGAGCAGTTCCGTGAAGAGATGAAGCACCAGCTGGTAAAACGCCTCCTCGATGAGAACGACTACCTAGCACCAATCGGTGACCATCCGCAAAAGATCATGGACGTCGGCACCGGCACCGGTCTCTGGGCCGTTGACAGTAAGTCTTGAGTATTCATGCCGGTTAGGAGTCCCAAAATCTGACTTCACCAAAAGTCGCGGACAAGTTCCCAAGCGCACACGTTATAGGCGTAGACATATCGCCCATCCAAAACTGTTACGCGCCGCAAAACGTTGACTGGAGAATCGACGACATTGAAGAGACATGGTCGCCGCTGTACGCCAACTTGGACTTTGTTCATATGCGCTCAGTCTGTGTGACTCTTCGACAGCCAGTCAAGGTCATCCATTCGGCGTACCAGTAAGACCTCCCTCGTCATCTCTCGCTGAGCCAACTTTCTAACGCCCCGGTACCCAGAAACCTCAGGCCAGGCGGCTGGATCGAGTTCCAAGACGCCGGCGTCAGAATCGGGTGCGATGACAACACCCTGCCCCCCGACTACGCGCCCGCCAAATTCATGGACAGGTTCATCAGCACCTTCAAGACGCACTACGGCTGGGACCTCGAGTTCCCAAACATCCTGCCCGACACCTTACGCGAGGCCGGCTTCGTCAACATCCGCTACCGCTTCTTCAAGCTGCCCATCGGGCCCTGGGCAAAGGACCCCCAGCAGCGCGAGATCGGCCTGTTCCTCAGCAAGGACGTACTGTGGCAGCTCGTCCGCGCCGTGCTCGTCAAGTGGGCGCAGCTGGGCCTCACCAAGCAGGAAGCCGATACCATGGAACAGGACATCCGGAGGGCGTTCCACGACACGCGCATACATGGATATCTTCCGTGGATCTCCGTCTGGGCCCAAAAGCCGCCCACCTGAGGCAAGAATGCTGCAGTCTTTGCACCCTCTGATGAATGTGTGTTTGACGGCAGCCAGTCAGCCAGACAACACCACCCAAAAGGTCCACCCGCGCAGGCAATGCAGCCGCGGCAAGTGACGGCGAAGCTGTGGCGTCCCGGTACGCTTGTTCGTACCCTTGGGCCGGTGGGTTGACGTTGGTGACACAACATACATTATACGGCGTACTTCGACCTGTTGGGAGTGCGGGCACGCGCACGTCTGACAGCATTCGTGTCGGCACGCTTCCAGGTCAAGCCAGGGCCACCACCCGCCTGGCGATAGCAAAGGCCCATCATCAATCGATAGGCAGTCGACGGCAAACACGACGTTGCAACGCCTCTTTCTTTCATTCGAGCGAGAAACACTCCGGCCCCGGATCCGTTTACGTTTTGCCCCAGGTCGTTTACGGTTTTCTTCCATAAGTTACATACACGTCAAAATACCCATGCCTACGTACATCACGCCACTCCGCAATGACATTCGCGCTAAAGTCCCAGACCTCCTCTTTCCTCCAGCCCATGAAGCGGGTGAAGAGGGCCAACGTCATGGACTCCAGCCCGACGCTGAAGTTGGCCTCTGTCCAGACGCCCAGGGTCTTGTGCTTGACGTCGCGCGGCCACTGGTTGATTGGCCACTTGAACTGGATCCGCACGATATCGACGAATCCGACGTTGGTCATCATCTCGGCCGCCCTGCCGCAGGTATCCAGGAGGAAGCCCGACCTTTGACCGGCTTCCATCATGAGCTCGTTCCACCTACCGAGGTCGCAGTCTGGCGGGATCGTTCCATCGTCGCACCTCATGGGGAAGTCGATATCCTGGATCTCGAACCATCCTCCGGAATTTAGGTTGCTCGAGACTACGTCAGCTGTGGGTGTCTACGGGGTCTGAGAATCACATACTCAAAGGCTTGTTGGTGGAAGTTTTGCCAATCCCTAAAAGCGCCCGTCATCATCATGCAGTGGACATAATCAAACTTTCTAGAAAAGCTCCACTCCTCCTCGAGGTCGTCGATTTCGTAGTGCACGTTTGGCGGTGTGCTAGAACGGTCAGATACGATCAGGGTTTTGATGTCGTTTGCAACTCACAAACCAGGTTGGACGGGCGAGAGGTCTACGCCGACAACTTCGGCTTCGGGGTGTGCCTCGCCTATTACGGGTCAGTATGTTGGGCGCCTTTTTGAAGATAGGCTACTCGCCAAAGTCTATCGCCCACAGCCCTATGCCGCACCCAACATCTAGAACTCTGTGGGGGTGGTGGACGGGGGCAAAGTTGAGCCTGTTTTCAAAGGTCAACTGGCAGAGCTGATATTGAAAAGCTGTTGCGGGCAGTCAGATGTCTGTCAAGCCATGTCCGAGGAGAGGCGTACCTTGTCGATCGAGTTCTTCCTGCAACGGGACCGAGTTAAATCAGAGCGGCTCACCTGGCTTGTACATACATACCTGATCAGTGGGCAAGACATATTTCCCGTCCTTGTATCCGTGATAGATTCGCCCGTTTTCCTCGCGTGCCCGTACGATGCTCGATCGGAGTGATGCGGTCGAAGATGGCCATGCCTCTGACTACCGTTTGTTTAAGCGTTGTTTTTGTCTGTACGCGCTCCTGAGTGGCATACTTCTCCCAGTGCGGAGTCAACATCACTCCCTCCGAGGCTCTGCATCTCGGCGTCGTCGATATCCTGGGATAATCCTTAGTTAGATGCCCTCGAAATCCCAGCACTCACAGACCCCTTTTCCGAGTGCTGACCTCATCTGGTTCCAGGTCAACGTTTGTCCCGTGCGGGAAAACAATGTCTATTTGATGCATCGCATCAGGCGCTGTTTCGGTCATAGCGATGGTTTGTCGAGTTGTGTTTGGCAGTTCTGGAAAACAGAGAGAAAACTCTAGAAACAGGAATCATCACATCAGAGATGGAAAACTGGCAAGGCGCATCAGCTTGATATCCCCTTGCCTCTGCCAAACGCCTTTTGAAAAGGGTAACAGAGGACACCCGCGCCAGCGAGGGGAATTGTTCGGATGGGGTAATTCTGACGAGGCAACACAAACAAGCGGCTTCCTTGTCATTCGAGCCTTCGGCTCCGTGTCACCAAAGGCGGCGTGTTGTCGACAAGTCCTAGTCGGCTCAACGAAGCACGCAGCACGTCACGGTCAGCGGGAAACGATGCGTAAGGCTGGTCGACTTCCCTCTCGGGAGCCTCGCCAGTCTGGAAAGCAAGCTGCTGCTGCTGCACTTGGTTCCAACAGAAAAGCTTGATCCAACACCTTTTCAAGTGCTTGGCGCCATCCGCAAGTGGCTTTGGTCATCATGGGCACCAACATACAGTAGCGGCAGTAACAGCACTGTGTGTGTTGGCGTGAACGGTGCCTTACACAAACCATATGCACGCGTCAGCCACAGCCGGAGTTTGTCTTGATCCTGCTTGGAGCGTCCACGGAGCAAGCTGTCAGTGCCCAGTCAGGGCATGATACCTTCCACAGGAGGAAGCAGACGTGGTCGTGGCCGACGTTGCGGCGTTTTGAGAGCCGGGAAGCGTGGCATCGTGTCATCGGCCGTCTCGCCGAGGGCCGGATGCCTGCATACAATCATGCAGAACATCGGGTGGACAGGCAAATACGGCCGGGTTTGTTGCCGCCGTCAGCGGTCGAAGTTGCTAGCTCAATGCTGGAGATGTGCCTCCTGTAGGTCGTGGAGGTATAATAGACTGAATGCATCGATCACCACCACGACGAGGATGTCCCCGGGACTGATTGCTGTCTTCGAGCACCGGTGTGACCAAACTAGAGTGGCTGCAATCCGGCTCGGGAGGGGCACCACGGGTGGCAGTCAGGAAAACGGCCCACGGGGAATCTCACATCGACTGTGACCACCCGTATCCATGGCTGTCGGACAAGAACTGCAGGATGGAGTTTAGCATGGAGTTTAGCTCAAGGGCTGCTGCTCCTCTACCGTAGACTTGGGTGGCATAGTGTTTGATTACAATTTGATGCCAATCTGGATGCAAGAGTCGATAAAGTTGAAGAAATAGGTTTCTGACAGATATGTCATCTCTGTGTCCTTGGACGAGGTGCCGAGATGCCATCGATCTGCTTCACCGAGATGCCTGTCATATAATCGCCTCTGGCCGGAACCCGATGTCATGCGGGTGGAACGGGACGCTGCATATGACGGCTCACATTTCTATTTCTTTGCTAGAATTCTTGAAGAAGAGGAAGATCACCGACGGACGGAGCGAGTGGAAAGAAGGGAGTCAAAAAGACTAGGGTGGAGGATTGGGTTGGGCCACGAGACGTGGTGGTTTTGGTGAATGAGGGAAGCCATGGTCTGCTCTTTGCCGTCTTTCCCTCTTTCTCTTCGCGTCGTCTCATTTGACACCTTGGTCCATCTTGCCCGAAGGAGGTGCCCGGGATACCTTACATTAGCCTCCCTTCCATAATCAATGGGTGGTATCATCGGAAGAAAGGACGGAGGTACGGTGTCTTTCTTCACCCCGGCTGCCAAATTCACAGCTTCCCTTTCCGTGCTGCTTGCTGCTTGCTCTTTCCATCCCATTGCTACGAACCTGGAAAGCTCTTTCCCCTGTGGTCTGTGGGTGGTGTACACTGAATCAGACAAAGGAAGAAGGCGCTCTCGTCGCCCGTCGCCCGTCGCCTACGCATACTTCAACGCTGTTGCCCTCCGTAGAGGTCGCCTCCACTTGGCTGCCAGGTCGAACTTTCCTTCCCTTCCTCATTCCTCAGACTCACTCATCACCATCATTTCTCTCACTTCACTCTCATCTTACAAACTCACTCACCTACCCATCTCAACCAACCGTACATCACCTTCAACAACCCGAGACACCATGACGGCCATCAACGAGTTCTCGGGCCACATCTGGAACCCGCTTCTGCTGTTCCTTACGGCCCTTTTCATATATCTGGGATCCTTGAGCTACCGTTCATGGAACCGTCTCAGACACATCCCCGGACCACCAGGTGCCGCCTTGAGCAAGTGGTGGATGCTACGTAACACACTGGGTGGGCAGATGCATCTCGCTCTCAAGCGAGCCTGTGATGACTATGGTGAGTGAGCTCTTGTCAATCCTCTCATCCCAGAAACACCATTAGGTCGCCCAGCTGAGTGGTTTGTTCCGGCGCCCCAAAAGGGTCTCAGACACACATGCCGCTCAGCCAGGGAACATCAAGGACGAACGGCGTGTTTGTTTCGACAGGCTGCTGACAGGGACCTTTGCTTTAGGCCCGGTCGTCCGCATCGGACCCAACGACTTGGTAACCAATGACTCGGAAATCCTTCGTCGCATGTGGGCGGTTCGCTCGCCATACCGCAAGGGCGCTTTCTACGAGGCTGTCAGGTTCGACCCCACGAGGGACAACCTCATCTCCATGAGAGATGACCACGAGCACAACGAGCTGCGCGCCAAGATGGCCATCGGCGTAAGTCCACATCCTCTGTACGTCTCCTCATACTCACATTGGTCCCAGTACTCGGGTAAGGAGAATGAAGGTCTCGAATCCGCCATCGACGGTCAGATACAGGCCTTTATCAGACTCATCGAGGAGCGGTATGTCTCGACCACCGGTGCCTTTCGCCCGATGGACCTTTGCCAAAAGGTTCAATATCTCACGCTGGACATCATCACCTCGCTTGCATTTGGCTACCATTTCGGATACGTCGAGCAAGATGCCGACGTTCATCAGTACATCCAGATGACGGAGCAGAGCATGCCTGCCATGATGACGCTCTCGGTATTCCCGCAACTGGCCAAGCTGCTGCAGTCGCCTCTATTCCGCCAAGCCATGCCATCGGAGCATGACCGCGTGGGGTTCGGCAAGTTCATCGCGTGGGTAGCCCTCTTTTCCCTTTCTGGTCGTAAGCAACTGACATAAAGTTAGTGTTGCCAAAAAGGTCGTGGCGGAGAGGCTGATGTCGGACAAGACGGCCAAGCGGCGAGACATGCTTGGCTCGTTCCTCGCACACGGCTTAACTCGAGAGGAGGCCGAAGGCGAGACATTGGTCCAGATCATTGCCGGGTCCGACACCACGGCGACCGCCATTCGAACGACCATGCTCTACCTGATGACGTCCCCCTCCTGCTACTCGAAGCTCGCCAAGGAGGTGCGGGAGGCGGCCAACGCGGGCGTGATCTCATCTCCCGTGACTAATCGCGAGGCGGGCGGCCTTCAGTACCTGCAGGCGGTCATCAAAGAAGGTTTGCGGGTATTCCCTCCCGTCACCGGTCTCATGTCGACGACGGTGCCCGCGGGCGGCGACTTTATGCACGGCATGAGCATCCCCGAAGGCACCGACATTGGCTGGACGGCATTTGGCGTCCTTCGCTCCAAGGCGGTG
Source organism: Colletotrichum phormii (assembly GCF_030913505.1). Classification (NCBI taxonomy): domain Eukaryota; kingdom Fungi; phylum Ascomycota; class Sordariomycetes; order Glomerellales; family Glomerellaceae; genus Colletotrichum; species Colletotrichum phormii. The sequence goes on from NW_026851455.1 coordinate 1,143,874, forward strand.
TACGGCCCGGACGCCGACGTGTTTCGGCCGGAGCGGTGGCTTGAGGCCGGCGAGGACGAGCTCAAGGCGATGACGGCGCAGTGGGAACTCGTCTTCAAGTATGGAAAGTGGCAGTGCCTTGGCAAGACGGTCGCCCTCATGGAGTTGAACAAGGTGTTTGTGGAGGTAAGTCGCGGCGAGAACTTCCCAAATTTGGCAGCAAAGGTCTAACTCCGCGTATAGCTTCTTCGGCGATTTGACTTCGCCCTGGTTGACCCTGCCAAGTCGTGGAGCTCATTCTCGGCTGGCATATTCATCCAGTCGGACCTCTGGGTGAGAGTTCAGAAGCTTGGCTAGTCAGTCGTGTCAGTGTGGGATGGACTTAGGACTTAAGTCTCAGGAACGCGTCGATGGGGTTGCAGGGACCGGAAACTCTGCGCAGAGTGGTGAGCCAGCTAATTGGCCTATAGATTGGCATATATGGCAGAGGCAGATTGACAATACAGAATTTCTCGTTGACTTCCGACTTGATCTGGCCAAGCCGCACAGGAGATGAAGCCTGAGCGATTGGAGGGTGTTCATCGTATGTGAAGGGAAACCCCGTAAGCGAGTGGCCGCGAACTCCGGCCATCCGAGTCATGCAGAGTGAGTTCAGGAGGGCTGAGGAATTACAGTGTGGTCCCAACATCCACGCACAGAATTCTGTGTTCAGTCGAACCGGTCACCTGGAGGCCGTCTCAGAAGTACCGGTGATGAAGTCGCGAATGTGACCAAGTTACAGAAACGACACCAATGGTTAGAGATCGTTGAGGTTGGTCGCTCCCCGCACTATTGTCATCCTGTGGCATCCCAACTCAGCTAGACCTGGGGAGCGGACTTATTTCCCCATGGTCGACCAGTCTAACCGAGCCTGAGAGTCCGCGTGCTGCACGACAATCGGCCCGCAACGCTGTTCTCCTCTTCACATCCGTACTTCACACTTCACAACTCACTTCATAGCAACATCAAGGCACTGAGTATACTGCTCGCTAGTCTGCTAGCTAGTCTGCTAGCTGGATGTTTTGTCCTAACCGAATAGACCGAATTGACTTTTGCTCGCATCTGTCCGAATGACGGATCCACGACGATCCCCTATCCCCAATGCTACCCAAGAGACCCCATCCCTGTCCGCGTTCGATTTGGGACGAACACGCAGGGATCTGCAGCACGATGATGCCAGTAATAAGCTTCGAGAGCTACTATTGTTGTTCCGTGCCCAGCTAGGCCCGCACTTTGCTATACGAATATGTCTCGGGGTATACGTTTGGGATATAAGAGTTTCCCATCCCATCGTCGACCCGGAAATGTTGTAGTCTGGCACTTCAAGGACTGAGCAAGTAACAGGTTCGTCATACTCGACAAACATGACTTTGACAAAGACGCTGCTCTGTGCCGTCGGCCTCGCTGCCAGCGTTGCCGCCGCAGACCTCGTCGACGACTTCATTTCCAGTCAAAGAACCATTGCGCTTAATGGCGTCCTGAGCAACATTGGACCTGATGGTGCTTCGGTTGCAGGCGCCAGTGCCGGCACCGTCGTCGCCAGCCCGTCCAAGGCCGACCCCGACTGTAAGTTCGTTCACCAAACAATGTTGCTCTCTCCCTGACTTTGCCATACTTTTTCACGTGGACTCGCGATGCCGCCCTGACCATGAAGATGATTGTCGACGAGTTCATCCTCGGACACGACGAGCTCCAGGTCCACATCGAGGACTACTACAAGTCCCAGGCCGTTCTGCAGACCGTCGGCAACCCTTCCGGATCGTTCCTCCCGTCCGGCCGCGGCCTCGGCGAGGCAAAGTACCTGGTCGACGGCTCGCGCTTCAACGGCGAATGGGGTCGCCCGCAAAGAGATGGCCCGGCGTTGAGAGCCATCACCCTCATTACATACTCCCGCTGGCTCGTCGACAACGGACAACAGGCCAAGGCCAAGGATATCATTTGGCCCATCATCTCGAATGATCTATCCTACACCGGCCAGTACTGGTAAGCAGGGCAGTACCCCGGTGGCTTGACAGATAACTCACGCAAACAGGAACTCAACCGGCTTCGACCTGTGGGAGGAAGTCAGCGGCTCCAGCTTCTTCGCCACCCAGAACCAGTACCGCGCCCTCGTCGAAGGAGCTGCCCTGGCCGAGACCCTCGGCGCGACCTGCACGGGATGTGAGCTGGCCCCGGACGTCCTGTGCTTTCTCCAGACGTACTGGGACGCCGCGGACGGGTACTACGTCGCCAACGTCAACACGCAGACGCAGCGCTCCGGCAAGGACGCCAACGTCATGCTCGGCTCGATTGCCGTCTTTGACGTGGCGGCGAGCTGCGAGGACCCGTCCATCCAGCCGTGCCACAGCAAGGCTCTGAGCAACTTCAAGGTCTGGGTCGATTCCTTCCGCAACGGCACACTTTACCCCGTCAACGAGGGGATCGCGGAAGGCACAGGTGTTGCTCTCGGTCGATACATCGAGGACACCTACTATAACGGCAACCCTTGGTGAGTATTTGCGCTTCGATCATCAAGACATAGCTAATTAGTCGCAGGTACCTCATCACCCTCGGTGCCGCCGAGTTCCTCTACGACGCAGTAGCGCAATGGAACGCCCACGGCCAGATCAAGGTCGACGCGACCTCCCTCCCCTTCTTCAAGGAACTCTACCCGACCGCCAGGGAGACGACCTACCAAAAGAACAGCAACTCCACCATGGACTACGCCGGCATCATCAAGGCCGTCAACGCCTACGCCGACTCCTTTGTCGAGGTCGCGCAAAAATACACCCCCGCCGACGGCGCCCTCGCCGAGCAATTCAGCAAGACCACCGGCGTCCCGACCTCGGCCCGCGACCTCACCTGGTCCTACGCCGCCTTCATCACCATGGCCGAGCGCCGCGCCGGCCAGTACCCGCCCAGCTGGGTGCCCGCCGCTTCGTCCGAGATCCCATCCACCTGCGCCGCCTCGACGACGACCGGCGTCTACGTCCCCGCCATCGCCGCGGGCGCGCCCAACGTGACGAGCTCCTGCACCGTGCCCGTCTCCTTCCTCGTCAACGCGACGACGTACTACGGCGAAGGCGTCTCTCTCCTCGGCAACATTGCCGAGCTCGGCGCGTGGAACGTCGACAACGGACAGCCCATGTCGGCGTCCGGGTATACCGCTGAGCGCCCGCTCTGGAGCGTCGACGTCGAGCTTCCTGGAGGGTCGAATGTCAGCTACGTCTACGTGCGGCGCCAGAGTTGCGGCTTCCTCTACGAGGAGAGGAACCGCACGCTCACGGTGCCGGCGTGCAACTCTACGCAAAAGGTGGTCGCGGACGATGCGTGGGTTGGGAAGACGAATGGTTGCTAAAGAGTATAGTGCTATTCGCTGGCACGGTTGAATTCATTACATCGTAATAAAGATAGTTAAAAGGCCCAGATAGATATACCCGGCCTTCTTTTAATTTCCAAACAAGTTGTTACCGTCCGGGTTGCCCATCATGCCGGGTCCTGCGCCCATACCATTCCCCCCCATGGGAAACCCCCCGAAGCCTCCTCCAAAACCTCCGTACGTGTCCATATCGTACCCTTGCATCAGGTAACTCCAGTCCATATCGATGACGTCGGCCTCGGAGGGAGGTGGGTTCATCACCGGCGTGCCCGCCGTCACGGATGGCGGCGTCATCATCATGTTCTGCGGGATCTGCTGCATAGGAAGCTGCGACGCGCTATTGTTCACCGGCGCCGCCCTCCCCACACCACCGGCCTGCTGCGAAACGCCGCCGGCACCCACTCCGACACCGGGACCGCCACCCATGCCCATCTCCGGCCCGGGCCGACGACCACCGCTGCCACCTCGGTGCTGCTTCTTCCCCATCTTCTCCGCCCGCTGCCTCAGCCTCGTGATCCACATGGGCTCCTGCACCGGTTTTCTCCCAATCTGCTCCTGCCCAGCCTCGTGCGCGTCCCACGCCTTGATGAACAGATTCCCAAACGCAATGTGCATGGGACTGTGCAGCGTGCTCATCAACCCCCTTCGCTCATGGTTCTCGGCAATAGCATCCCACGCCCTCTCGACCATCGGCCCCGTCAACCTATGCCGCAGCTCCGTGACCAGAAACATGTACGCGGGGAACGGGAAGTGGAGGTACGTGTACCACTTGTACCCCTGCAAGCTATCAGCGGCCTGGACGACGTTGTCGTACTCAATCATTTGAATGGCCTCGAGGAAGAGCGTATCGCGCTCGTGGTCCGCCAGCGTCGTCGCCTCGCCGTTGCCCATGCGCACGAGGAAGGAGATGACGCGCATCTTGCAGAGCGATTGCCGCGTCATGGTGAGGGTGAAGAAGTGTAGTGGGATTTTCGGGTCGCACCACTTTAGGTACGTCCCTTCAATGTGTGCGAAGAAGCCGTCGAGGGTGTAGACTTGGTCCTGGCCGGCCATGCGCACCGTCGAGATGGGACGCGGCGGGGCCTGGGGCCCATTGCCGGTGCCGGCGGCGGCGGCGTCCTTGTCCTTATCGCCATGGCGTTGGCCGTCGCGCAAGCTGTCGCTGCTGATGGCCATGGCCAGCTCTGTGCGGATGAGGACGAAGAGCATCTCCGTCACGCCCTGGTGCGGCGTCGGCGCGTCCTTGCCGTTGACGTGAAGGTCTGTGTCGTTGATGTTGAGGGGCAGCTTGCAGTCGGCGGCGGTGGACAGGGCCGTCACGGTCGACCCCGTCATCTCTCCTATCCGGCGGTCGTAGCCTACAATGGTCCACCACAGTCGCCGGCGTTGCTCGACTTCGTACGGGGATAGGCCGAAGGCGGCGGCGTCGCGGTGGAGGCCCATCCGTTGGGCTATCCTCACGGCGATACCGACGAGGCAGAATATTTGGCGCGGGTCGACGAACATGCGAACGGCGATCTAGGTTGTTAGCGTACTTCTCGAAAATGATGTGTGCTGACTTACCAAGTAGAGCATGTAGGCCTGAAGGACCATCGTGTCGCTCGTCCGCATAAAGCCTGCGTTGACCAAGGCCTGCTGGAGCGCGGTATGAAACCTTGACAGGACGGTGGGCTTTGGCTCGTTGAACATCTTTGCCACCTCGACGTCTTCTAGAGAGGTGATTGCCATGAGGTATATGGCAAACATGAGTGTCTCGACACTCTTTGGGATCTTTTCGAGGTTGGCGCTGGCCTCGATGATGAGGCCCTGTACCGTTGGCACATGTGTTATTTTGAGGAGGGGGTTGACGTTGTTAATGTAGATTTGCCAAAGTTGAAAGATCTGGATAGGTGATGGGTGGAGATGCGTCACGGAGGCGTTTCGACTTCCCACGATGAATGGAAAGCCGTCCTGGTTGTCGTACATCTTGTCAAAGGCGTGGTGGATGGTTGAGCCGTCGACTTCGTCTTCTGACGAGTCTCTGAGCAGCTCCTCGCTGGCTCGGAACTGTGATTCAAGTCAGCGGTGCGCATATCAAAGCAAGTCAAGGGAGCGAACCTCTTTGTGAAAGGGAAACCATTTGCTAAATGGTCTAGTTGGGATCGAGTTAGCTGACGATCAAGTGTAATGTAGGGGGGTCTTCGCACTTGTCGGACTGCGATCTCCGGCTCCCTGCCACGGAAGGGGATGTGCTCCCCTCGGGAGACGTCTTTAGCCCCTCGAAGTCGTTTGCGAGGTCGGCATCCTCGTCGAGCATGTGGTCGTCGTCAAGGTGTGTCGAGTTCCTATCGCCGGCCTTGAGCTCGGCGGCGATGGGGTCGAACTTGACGCCATTCTCCGCCAAGAGCGACTCGTACTTTTTGAGGCGGTCGACGAGATCGCGTTCTTGGAGACGCTTCTTGCGCCTTCTGGGTGGTTGTGGTGGTATTACTCGACACTCTACCCGGGCCTTTACGCAGTTGGCACAAGGCTTGTTCTTGTCGCAGCGGACTTTTCGTTGCTGGCACAGCACACACGAGGTCCCCCTGGTAAGCTTCATCGCTGCCATGGGGTCGGGTTCGGGTGCGGGTGGAGGAACTGCCCTCGGCGGGGGTGGGAGCTGGGCTTCTCCCGACGACATGGTTCAGTATTATGTGGATGCCTCTCGCCTTTGGGGGTCTTAGGATGCAACAACGACGCGACAGTCAGCCACCTTGCAGACGTGGTTCGTCGGCGGGCTTGTTCCCAACTCGGATCCGAGGGGTGACGTTTGCAGGCGAAACGTTGACGGGATGCAGCATATGAGTCTAAAGAGTAAGAGATCCAATGAAGAAGCAAGATGGGGGCCCCTCCAGATGCTGCCGCCAAGTTCTTGCCAGGGTTCGTCTTCTCTTTCGGAGGAAGCTGTATTATTGACCGAGACGCTATTGAGGTGATGGTGTACAAGATGCTTCCGGGATAGGTGGGAACCGCCGGATGAAGGGCCAAATCCTGTATGCGGGCCGTGTAGATAGCCAGAAACGAGCAAGCAAGAGCTTAGAGACGGGCGATGCGGATCACAATTCGTACAAGGCAATCGGGGGTGATGTGACAGAGAGTATAGTCTGCAGAGGTCACATACGGGGACGACCAGCCTATGAGACGAACAACATGACTGTCTAACTTGGTCAGTCCGGTGCTAAGAATTGAGGCTCTTTGCTTAACTTGGGCCTTCTCGTGTTGAGGTCAAAAGAAACCGAATGATTGTAAGATGAATATCTGAGGGAGCGGGGACTGCGGTCAGCTACGTTACCCGCCCGGGACCGAAGGGGGTCACATCGGCGATGCTCTCCCCGTGGCCCGCGTCTGCAAAGGGTCGAAGGTGGCCCAAGCTTTTCAGCTGGATTGCCTGATGGAGAGAGCCTTAGGTAAGCCAGAGATTGCTGCGAGATACCCGAGCACCCGGCGCTAATCCGGAAGAGGGTAAGTCCCACACTTGCCCGGACACAACATCGACCTCCGGTGCCCGAGCAACTGCAACGCCATGTCCGTACACCACCAAAAGACAAGGGCGAGAGCTGGGCAAAGCGATCCTCCTCTGGACATCCCCATCGGCCTTGACAAGTCAGCTTCTGGATCTCGTCATGACTTTTCTTCTTGTGAGACATTCCTATGCGGGCTATGATGGCGTTGCGTGGCTTCGCGTCGCGCCCTTTTGTCACTATGCTGCCGGTCACCGCGTTCTGCCTGTGGATAAAGGTAGGATGGCCAGACTCGCCATATATAGCGATCCTCGCCTCTTAGTTCCATGACCCCGTCCTAGTGTCTCTCCCGCCAGACGAGCTCATGGTCCGAACGTGATCTGTAACTTGAGATCTGACCGTGCGCTTGCGAGTCCGGACGAACCTCTAGCTCCCTCGCCCGTTCCATTAATCGACGTTTTCCCGCTGCCAAGCGAAAAAGATTTGTGTGCCGCTGCATTCTTTTGTTTACCCTTCGAGTTTCCAATACATCTCAAGCCCGCTGTTGTCGTCAAACCCCCCACGATAACTTCAGCATGGCGGACGTAGCGAGGCCCGTCGAGGGTGATACCGCCTCAGAGAAGACTCGTGAGGTGCAGACGTCCAACAGCTCCACGCGGACATTGACCCCGCGAGAGAGCGACGAGCGGCAGGAAAAGAAGTCATCCGAGGAGAAGCCCATCGAGCCCGAGATTGAGAGCGAGAGACCGACAGAAAAGGCAACAGTCCAGTCCTCGGCGATATCAGCAAACGAAAGCCATCCTGATGTATCGAAGCAGCCAGATATCGACGAAGATGTCGATGAGAAGGCCGATATTGAGGGTGGACCACCCACGGGGCCCCCGCCCGTTTTTGATGAAGCCGAGGAAAACTTCAAGCCAAAAACCATCACCTTCTGGCTCGTCATTTTGTCCAATTTTGTAGCAATGTTTCTCGTTGCTCTGGATCGTACAATCATTGCCACGGCCATTCCTCGCATCACTGATGAGTTCCAAAGTCTGGGCGACATTGGCTGGTACGGTTCGGCGTACATGCTCACGACTGCGGCCTCACAATTGGTGTTTGGTAGAATCTACAAGTTTTACAGTCTGAGGGGGTGAGTCTTGATGGTCTCTGACTTGAAACAATTCTAACACTACGGTAGAGCTTTCCTTGGAAGCATCCTCATCTTCGAAATCGGCTCGCTCATCTGCGGTGTTGCGCCGAGCTCACCGGTACTCATTGCTGGCAGAGCCATTGCCGGCGTCGGTTCGGCTGGCATCTTTACGGGAGCGATGATGGTCATGATTCCCATGATTCCTCTGCATAAGAGGCCCATGTTCCAAGGCATCTTTGGTATGGTGTTCGGCCTGGCATCCGTCATTGGACCCTTGGTTGGCGGTGGCTTCACGAGCAACGTCACATGGAGGTATGTGCTTCGGGAACATAGACTTTGACACAACTAACGATGAACAGATGGTGCTTCTACATTAACCTCCCCATTGGAGGCGTTGCGTTCGTCTTCTTATTCTTCATGCTCAAGGCCCCCAGGCGGCAACCTCAGGAGTCGGCCACTCTGTTCCAGCACTTTAAGCGGCTCGACCCCTTGGGAACATTCTTTTTCGTCCCGTCCGTGGTGTCTCTCCTCCTGGCGCTCGAGTGGGGTGGATCAGAGTATGCGTGGAACGACGGCCGCATCATCGCGCTGTTTGTCGTGTTCGGCGTCGCGTTCATGGCGTTCGCTGCCGTGCAGGTCTTCATGCCCCAGACCGCCACTGTGCCTGTCAGGATTATCAAGCAAAGGACGATGCTGGCGGGCGCGTTCTTTATGCTGTTCTTGGCCGGCTCCATGATGCTGGCAGTATACTACCTGCCCATCTGGTGTAAGTAATGTGATCTAACTTGATTATGAGCGCGCTGACACCTTCCAGTCCAAGCCGTGCAGGGAGCCAACCCCGTCAACTCGGGAATCTACACCATCCCTCTCGTCCTCAGCATCGTGGTATCCTCCATCATCTCGGGCGGCGCGACACAAAAGATCGGATACTACGTGCCGTCCATGATTCTCTGCCCGTGTATCATGTCCGTCGGTCTGGGCCTGATGAGCACTTTCTATCCAGGCATCAGCTCTGGGCACTGGATCGGCTACCAATTCCTGACCGGATTCGGCCTGGGCTTCGGCATGCAGACCGTCGGGCTCGCGGTGCAGGCGGTTCTCCCCAAGGAGGACGTGTCGACCGGTGTCTCCATCAGCTTCTTTGCCCAGCAATTGGGAGCCGCCATCTTCGTCTCCGTCGGGCAGTCCATCCTCACCAACCTGCTCGTGTCGGAGCTCTCTGGCATCCCTGGCCTGTCTGCGCAGGCTATCGTCAACACTGGTGCCACAAACCTGCATAACGTTGTGCCGGCGCAGTTCTTGGACGTGGTTGTTCGGGCGTACAACTACGCCTGCACACGCATCTTTCTGGCTGGTATGGGACTGTCTCTCGCCACGCTGGTTTGCGCCTTGTTTATGGAGTGGAAGAACATCAAGAAGAATAAGAAGCAGCAGCGGGCCAAACAACGTGCCAGTCAGCTAAGGCCGGGAGACATGGGTGCGTAGACGAGGGTGAAGTAATGATAATGATTAGAGAGAGTATGGATACGGATTCAGTACATAGAGAGAACAGGGTACGTAATAATCGTAAATTGGTATCCCATCGCGGCCTCTTCCTATGCTTAGTGACCCCATTGCTTACGATCGCTGCAATTCGACATTTTGATTATTTACTAGAACCAACAAGAGTTCACCCTCCCCGGTGGCGAATGGGGGCTACATCTCTGGGTGCACATGCTGGGACTCGAACACGGGACCTCTTAGCCTTCACCGATTAGGCTGTTCGTGGACTTCAACCACTCCACCACCCAGCCAGTTTTGACCTGACCCCCAAAGGGGCGCCCGCTGGCTGGTGACAGGAATGAACCTGGAGGGGTATATGAGGGCTTTCTCTCGTGGTGTATTCTGTATACTGGATGAATATACATTGGATGATTCACCGAGGCTCGATGTTGAACAGTGATGAGTGTCAATTGCGGGGGTGGGCAACTAAGGAATCTTCTAGGCCATAACGGGAATAGCTCTGCAAGGCATTTTATGTAATATAGATTCTCGTCCTCGTCCCAAATACCCGGATTAGAACACAAACACACCTCCTAATCTGGTCGCAACTCTTCAGCTTCAATTATCGAGTCCGTTGCCTAGGCGTCCAATACCGGCCTTCGACGGAGGGTCGGAGAGGCTGGTGGGGCGAAGAAATAAAGACGAAAGAAACTCCACGCCAGTAACGACTACGGATAATAACCGAGTCGCGTCAACTTTGAGTTGGATTCGCCCCATTCATCAAATATAATTTGCTGCCCGTTGTGGTTGATTGCGCGCAGTCTCCTCTGCCCGAAACTCAATCGTCTAGTCCACGAGGTTTTGTCTCTGGTTTCTTGTCAACTTCAACTTCAACCTTCCGAAAACACGCTCCGCGGCTTGGACCGGACGTCACCTTGCCTTGGCATCGAGGACGCTGCCAATGCTGCTTAATTGGGCATGGACAAGGAGGAGCTTCTCGTCAGATTACTTCATGATTGACATGACTGGTCGGCCAATCCCGTCGTCGATCCGCAATCCATCGCAGCCCTAGAGACAAAGCCCGGGATTACTAGATCTACCGGCTGCTTCGTTGCGAATGGCATCTACATCACATCAAAGCGGCAATGCCACACCTACCCTTGAGAAGGCAACGATCACTGCGAAACGCAAAAGAGCAAGTAAACCCAAAGTGCGAACCGGGTGTCTGACTTGGTAAGTCTCTTGGACCCGTTGTATTTGACCCAAAACTGACTCGTTGGCAGCAAGTAAGACCTCAACTTGAGACTAATCTTTCGCCAATGCTAACCCATCCAATAGAATCAGACGCATTAAATGCGGAGAGGAGCGGCCTGCTTGTTCGCGTTGCACGTCAACAGGGCGAGCTTGCGACGGCTACGACAAAGCCCTGCCGATTCGGTCCGGAGACAGTGTTGCCCTCGTTCCCCAGAATCTACTCATTCGAGTCTTGTCTGAAAGCCAAAACCCTCGATTACTGCGTCCCCTCGTTGCCGACATTGACGGTACGCACACAGAGCGCGTCTACTTCCACCGTTTCCGCCGCATGGCAGAGGCCGGCCTCTGCAACCATGTCACGAATCTCACCAGTTTCTGGAGTCGCATCGCAACCCAGCTAAGCCACTCGGACGAGGCCGTGAAGCATGTTATTGTCGCCCTTGGCTCCGCGTATCACATTTATCAGACGGCTGCCCCCCGAGGCGGAGAGGCGCTTCCCCGCGAGCTCGAAATCTTCACCATCCAGCAGTATGGCATGGCCATGTCCAAGCTCTCCAGCTATGCCCACGTTCCGATGAAGGACAGAATCACCGTCACTCTCCTCTGCTGCGTGTCGTTTGTCTGCATCGAGTCCTTGCGGAATAACTGGCGACCGGCACTGACACATCTGTCTAACGGCCTGCGTATCATTGAGAGTCTGCCCATGAGCACGCTCAACGAGCTGCGAGACGCCGTGCCCGCTCATGCGAGTGCAGACCCTTCGGAAGACGTCTTGGCAATGGACTACATCCTGAGGCTCTCCGCCACGTGGGAAACCTCCTGCGCGCTCTTTGCCGAGAACTTCAAGCCCGTTATCGCCATCAAGCTGTACGAGGGGCGAGAGCTCGACGGCACACTGCTGGACGAATTCGAGACCATTACGGATGCGCACCGGGCCATTGTGCAATACACGCGTGACGTGTTCGCCCTGGTCTGGCTGACAAAGGAGCAACAAGGCGATGACGAGTTCTGGGCTCGTCCCGTACCGCATCGCCAGCACGAGATCCTCATGGAAAGAGGCGACCACCTGACGGGTCTCTTCCAACGGTTCATGGAGACGCCCCAAGCGCCAGCGAGCGGTACAGAAGAGCACTACTCCATCTGCCTCGACATGCTTCACTACAAGTGCGCGCGTCTGATATGTCAGACACTACATCAGAAGCCGCACCAGAGGCAGCAGTCGCCTGACGTCGTCGCTCAGCACGGGGAGCTCGTGGCGTTGGCTACCCTGCTGCATCAAGGGTTGGTTACCAAGCAGCGAGAAACTGGGCCACTGCCTCGGTCGTTCACGCTCGATATTGGGATTATACCGCCCCTCTACTTTATACTCGTTACCTGTCAAGATCCCGTTATCCAGGGGAAAGCCCTGGGAGTGCTGCGAAACTACCCGCAGCGAGAAAACCTGTGGGACGGCAACTTTGTGCGCAACTTGTTGGTCACTGTTGAGAATGTCAGCTACGGGCCGGTTCATCCCCTAGAGGATGTTCCCCATTCACTTGCATTTGGGAAAGGCATACCGGCTCTCTATGAAAAGTTACAGGAGCTACGTATTGAAGTTGAGGAGGACTGATTGAGTAAGCCGTGTTGCAGACCTGTGAGACCGAGGGCTCTCTGATTTAGAATGGAATGACACAGCCTGATTTGAATTTGAACTATTCCCCAAAACCCTCAAATGATTGCTGGAGACCCCGAAATGTCTATTTTGTGTCGTGATGCGTTAATCCATCGAAGTGACTGTTTGGATTGTCGTGAGGACAATTGGCAGCGATTTTGGGCTTCTGTCAACTTGAACATCCGTTAGAGACATATTACCAAGTCCCCTAGATGTAATTGTAACTGCAAGTTGGTCTTTGAAACCTCTGTTGTCATTACATGTTTGACTGAAGTTGAGGTTGTCACCGTCGGGACTCTGAATCGGTACGTACCGCAGCTAAATGCGCGGGGCAGAAAGCTCCCTCGCCCGACCTTCAACTCGGTCACCTACAACACCACGACCTCGCTGTACGAGTATTGTGACCAGCTCCCCATCAACCAATTCGGCGCAAGATGGCGACATACCCTCACGAAGTACCCGCAATCGCCGAAGAAAAGACCGGTTTCGACCTCAACGTCCAGCATGGACACCAGGACCTCGTCCAGGCCGTCGCCTTCAACGCCTACGGCGACCGGTGCGCGACAGGGTCCGTAGACGGCAAGATCAAGGTCTTTAACCGGCACAAGGACGGCGTCTGGCACCACTGCGACACCTGGGGAGCCCACGGCGGCGAGATCCTCGAGGTATGAAGCATCCAATTGCGCTGCGAGTGAAACCGCCGCTAGCGAAACCTCGCTGACCTTTGCCTCGCCGCCCCCCAGCTCCAATGGCTTCCCCCGACAGTCTACCCGAACCTCATCGCCTCTCTTGGCATAGAAGGCCGCTTCAAACTGTGGGCGGAAGACCCCTCAGCAGCTCCGGGCCGCCGATTCAGCGCCAGCAGCCGCGCGACGACGAGCAAAGCCGCCTACGAGATGCGCTCTCCCAAATACCCCTACCGCTCCTTTTCCATGAAACACAACGAGGAGACGCGGCACACGTATCTCGCTCTGCTCTCCACCGAGGGCCGCCTGGTGGTGTACGAGAACGAACAGCCCGAAAACATGTCGGAATACACACAAATCGACGAGCTGAGCATATGCCCCAAGCCGAGCCGCGGCGAGGAGATCAGCTTCAAGGTCCGCTTCGATCCGAACCTGGACCCGTGCTACAATGCCCTGAGGGCGGGCGTGGCGAGCGACTCGCTGGGGCTGGTCGTGGCGGGCATGTCGTCGGTCAAGATTTACCGCTCGAGGGACGTCATTGCGACTTCGTACGGCGTAGCGCAGACACAACGAGAGTTTTACCTTGCCGTCGAGGTGGGCGTCCACCGCGGCCTCGTACGCGACGTGGCGTGGGCGACGGGGAACATTCGAGGATACGACACCATCGCGACGGCGTGCCAGGACGGTTCCGTGCGCGTGTTCCGCATCGACACGCCGCACTTGGCCCACGACGGCAAGACGTGGGCCACGACGGAGCTCACCAGGCACGAGAATCACTATGCGCAGGCATCGTCCAAGGCGGGGCAGCCGAACGACAAGCAGCAGCAGCAGCAGCAGCATCAATCGGGGCTCAGCGCGAGCTTGGCAAAGTCTGGCTCGCATGTGGAACGGCATTTCTCGGGGCAGCCGGGGCAGGTGAAGCACGTCTTCAAGGAGGTTGCCAAGCTCGACAGCCACCGCACGCCCGTCTGGCGCGTCGGGTTTGACGATGACGGGCAGATTTTGGCCAGTACTGGGGACGATGGCAAGCTTGTATGCTACCGGCAGACGCCGAGCGGCACGTGGGCGAAGAGCTCCGAGTTAGCCATGATCAAGACGAAAATGGCGACGGTTTGAGTCGTCACGTATGATGTTAATGGCTGGCAGGTAGATGGTTCTGGCCGAATCACCCAGGCGTATCCGGCACAGCCTGAGAGCTGATTGAAGCCATCGACGCTCTTCTGTGAGTATCGTGTCGCAGCAAGTCATCGACCTCTTAATCATTGCAAAGCGAAGTCCTCCTGAAAACCATCAGAGGCTTGGAGTATGCAACTGGAGAGGCGCAACTAGACACAAACGACGGGCATGTATCAAGGAAATGATTTTGATGTTAGATACCCTACTGAGAGGCTTCACAGCCTGCGCCGTCTAATGCAAGTGACAGCCAAGCGCCCTTGATTACATATACTCTCTCTGTCTCTCTGACTTGCTTTTTAGTCCCCGTTTTCCGTGTTCCGAATATTTACTTTCTGCTACGCTTCTGACCACCACCACCGTCGTCAGTCGCCTGGCGCTTCCGCCCGTTCTTGCGCCAAAATTCCTTACTCTCCTTCTTCTCCCGCTCCTCCTTCTTCTCGTCCGAGGCAGCCACCTTCTTGCGGTACTCGGCGCGCTTCTCCTCCTTCTTGGCGGCGCGCTTGGCCACTTTATCGTTGCGGATCGTCGACAGCTGCTGCAGCAGGTTCCGCGCCGTCTTCTCCTCTTTGTTGAGCACCACGGCGCGCTTCTGCATGTACGTCTCCTTCTTCTGCTTGCGCTGCTGGACGATTTGCGACTTGAAGGGTAAGTCGGCGGCCAGGGCGCGCGGGACGCGCAGGGGGTTAAAGTGTCGCGTCTCGCGCTCGATTTTGCGGTACTGGCTGTTCTTCTCGAGGGGCGTGTCGATGCCCTCGTCGCGGCGGACTTGGCCGGTGAGGCGCATCGCCTGCCACCCGACGAGGTTGGTGACTGGGTTGTAGAAGCGGTGGGGCTTGATCGGGTACCAGGCGCGGAGGAAGACGATGTCGCTGTAGAGGATCTTGTCCTCAAAGGTGGCGCGGAAGTGGCCTTCGGGTTTCGAGAGGGCGCGCTTGATTTGACCGCGGACGCCCGAGACAGTCTTGATGGCGGCGCCTTCGAATTTGGCGATTTCGAGCGCCGTGGTGAACATGCCCTTGATGAAGGCCGTGTTCTTGTGGATCTTGTCGGCGGTACCCGTGAGCTTGAGCTTCTTGACAATCTCGGTCGACTCGTCGACGCTGAGGACGGTGCCGGTGGCCGCGACGCGGAAGCCGGGGTTCTCGGGGGAGAAGGAGTTGAAGCAGACGAAGCCCGTGCTGGGCGCGATGAGCGGACCGTAGACGGTCGCGAAGCAGTGCGTGTGTTCGGGCGTGTACTTCAGCATGCGGTTCCTCGTCCGCGAGTCCGAGGTGCTGTAGATGGGCATCGTCTGGAAGCGGCGCCAGCCGAGGGAGAAGATGAGGGGATCGTTAGATTTCAGAATCTTCTTGTGCCAGCGGTGCTTCTTGATGCGCACCTGGACGAAGCCGAAGCGGTCCTCGGTCGGGGAGAGGCCACCGATGATGATGGGGTTGCGGGGATTGAACTTTTCGACAAACTCGGCGGGAACGCCCTCGAGCACAATCTTGGCATATTTGCCGGCGCGGTAGCCCTCGACGGCCGCCCGCTGCCGCTCGTCCAGCGTCTCGAACTCGGCCTTGTTGATATCGAGCTGCTTCTGGATGACGGCCTTTTGCGCCTCGTACCAGTCGTCCTCGCCGAATTCCTGGTCGCCTGCTGCGCCTTCCCGCCGGGCGTTGGCTTTATCGTTCATGAAACCCTCGCGGTCTTCCTCTTCGAACCGCAGCTTGAGCTCCTCCTTGCGCTTCGCGTTCTTTTCACGCTCCGTGTCGAAGGCTTCTTCCTCTGTGGGCTCCTCGGCGTCTCCTCCGTGCTGCTCGCCCGTCTCGAGGTCCTCAAAGACACCGTCACCTTCGTCGTCCTCGCCGTCCTCGTCATCGTCGATGCCGTCAAACTCGTCGTCGTCATCCCCATCCTCGTCGTCACGCACGCCCGCCGTGGTGAAGCGCTTCCGCAGAGCCTCGACGGCCGCCGCCTGTGACCACTTCGCCGCCAGGTCTTGGTAGTCGTACACGGGTATCGATCTGTCCTCGACCTTGTCTTCCTTGTCCTGCTTGGACTTTTGGAAAAAGTCGTCGTCCTCTTCCGCTTCAATGTCTTCCTCCTGCAGGTCCTCACCGCGCCACTTTTGCAGCGCTTCGTCGGGCGATAGCTTCTCGTCGTACATGAACCTGGCCAGGTCTGGTGTGTGGTAGGAGCGTCGCTTGCCGTGGAGCTTCTTTGCGCGCTCTGCCATGTTCTCCTTCCACTTCATGGCCGCCGCCTCCTCGTCCGAATCAAAGTCTTCGTCGTCCATGTCTTCGTCAGACTCCCCATCCTCGTCTTCGAGCCCCGATATTGAGCCGAGATCCGAGTCACTGTCGGCAAAGGCAATGTCGTCCTCTTGGGCGTCCTTGTCGGCGGTTTTCCGGAACATCTTGCCCAGCTTGCCTTCGTTGAACTCCTCCTCGACATCAGACTCGCCCTCGTCTTCGCCGCTGACGAATCCCTCGTCGTCAATATCGGCGTCAGAGTCCTCGTCGCGGTTCGCGAAACGTGCGTGGCGCTGCGTCTTTCTGCCCGTGTCCTCCTCCTCGGCCACTTGCTTCAGCTGCTCGCCTCCCTTGAAGAGCTGCACGCCCTCCTCGGTCTGGCCCAGCAGCTTTCGCTCGCCCTGGAGTCCCATGATGAGCTCCTCGCCCTCGCCGCGCTCGCCGCCGTCCTCCGCGTCTCTGTCAAACGTGAAACCCTTTTCCCTCGTGATCCAAATGGCGTCGCCGTCAATCTTGAGACCGCTGCGGTCGGCGAAAGGCGCGTAGAGCTTCTTCTCCTTCTCGTCGAGGCGTCTTCGTGTTGTCTTGCCGGTCACCTTGGCGAGGGCTTGCTCCATGGCTGGGGTCGGGCACGGGTCGGGCATGACTTCGAGGTTCGCCACGGTAAAATCGCCCAGTCCCGGAACGTGAACCCTCTGCCCCTGCTGCGTCATGTTGGTGCCGCGCAGGTATCCCGACAGCACGATCGACCGGTCGCACATGGGGTCTTCCTCAATCTTTGTGGGGTGGGTGATGTCTCGGTAGCTGTCGATGATGGTGTACGGGTGGGAGTTTCTCCAGATCAGGGGGCGGGGGTTCTTCATGACGGACAGGAAGCGCGAGAGGTTGTGGATTTCGCGGTCGGGATAGCGTCCGTTCATGACACCGGAGAGGTAAAAGAGGTGCGCGCCCTGGTACAGCTCGCTCCAGAGCCTCTTCTTGAGTCGCTTCTTGGCGTCCCTGAGCGCCTGGGGTTTGCGGAACAGGTCGAGATGCGTGAGGATGCCAAAGACATTGCCGGGCATACCGGTGGCGGCGAGAATGTTGAGGAACTCCATTGTCTCCATCTCGAATCCGTAGTTGCCGTCAATCATGAGGAGGACAATGTCGGCGATCTTGGCCATGTCGACCATGGCTTCGAGCTCATTGGGGCATTCGACAAAGGTCAATCGCTGCTTCTTGGAGGTGACGACGGTGATGGGGCCCTGGGGGTCGGACAGAGTCTCCTTTGCGTATCGTCGGATCAGGGACTTGAGGAGGGTCGTCTTGCCGACACCGGGCGGTCCCACGATGGTGACCAGCCTCGGTGGCGGCTCGTCGGGGAGGCGATCGACTTGGGGGACATGGAAGCGTCGTTCTTTGATCTGTTTGAGACAAATTAGTTGATGGTATGCTATGTGATTAGGAGTAAGGCCGCACATCTGAAGATCTCGCGGCCGACCTGGCAAGCTTTCCGGGGTTAGAAAAGGCAAAGGCCTTTGGGTTCTTCTCTGCGCACTCGTCAGTATTCGGATTGGCGGGTGTTTGTAAAGACAGAAGGCTCACCCCCGGTGTGCTCCTTGCCCTTCTTGTCCTTCGACTTGCGGTGAGGCTTGTGTACTTGGTCCTCCATGACGGCGTTGCCCAAAGATGTTGGGAGGTCCTGCAACTACAACTACACGACGAAAGACGGGCCTTGGGTTTTTTTTTCGTCGCAGCGGTTCGCGACTTGCTATCGAGCCATCAAAAATTTGTTGCGGGTCTGGCTTATCTAATCCGTCTATCGATAAGATAGCGGGTGCCCCCGCTTCCTCGTGTTACCCCCTCTGTGCCCCTCCCTCGGGGATCGTCGTTGAGCCGACAGCCCCATGGTGATGGTGCTGAGTTTACTGTTAGGTAGATACACCTCGTAATCTTGACCTTTACACCAGTTATCTCTACAATTATTGAAATGCAATGTTTGGAGTATTGAGATACTTTTCAGGGAATCCCAGAGACCACATTGGATGCAGACGTGGTGGTACTGAGCGCAAACTCGACAAACAGACCCAAGGATGATTTGATAGAGGCAGAGGTTGGAGGCAGAGGGAGTTAGGTCAGCAATGACGGCATGGCCGATGACGACCCGGTGGTGGTGGGAGATGATGAGAGATGGCCGGCGACGCATTGATTGGTTTCTGGGCCAAGTCACAAGACAATCCATGGCTCCGCAATCCTCTGCGCGCATCGGCAGGATGATGCGTGAAGAAACAAGATGCATGAGACGCCAGATCTGGTCTGTCTTTTCGCGTCTTATCTCGGCTGTGCATGTCGGACGTGTTGTGGATGTGCTCCATGCGCCAAATATGCCTTTAACGGCCAACTTGTTGGTGTCTTGCAGTAGATGGAGGGGACCATCTCGGTTCAAGACGCGCTTGGGATGACGTACTGCGTGTACATACGGGTAAGCAATACCTTAACAATGAGATAGGAGCAAGCAGATGCTGGTGCCATCCAATGCCTTACGTACCACACAGGCGTCCACACAGGCGTCCACACCCACGCAGTCGTGGACATTAGTTGCTGTGGTTGCATGGACCTTCCCCTCCACTCGCTGGGCCACCCACGAACCTTTCCGCGTCACTGCTAGTTCCCGGCCTGTAGACTGTAGTTCCCACACCCATCCCGTCACTGTCACTGGTCTCTCGCTGGTGTGTACCGTCTGGAAGGTAGCACATCCCTCAGCAAACCGGACAGGCATGAGTCCTCCCGGCTTGGTTATAAAGAGACTCTGCCAGCCTCTGTCCAACCTGGGAGCTCTGCAACTTCAACCTCGCTCTTACACAACCACAAACCACAACTCCCAACGTACAAACCCAACCACATCCATCAGAATGCCTACCTACATTGTGAGTTAACCTTCTCTACACTGAGTACCATCATTGTTCAGCAAGCTGACCTTGCCCAGGTCACCTGCAAGGAGGATGCCTCCGCCGACCAGGTCGCGGCGTAAGTCATGTTTGTCTCCTCACAGAGATCAAGAGCTTCTATTCTAACAGCAGTCCAGCGCCAAGAAGCACGCCACCGACCAGGGAGGAAAGATTGGCCACGAATACAGCCTGATCAAGGGTTTCTCGTATGTCCCCCCCCTCAACCTCACCACCACAGTCAACTGACTTGTCGCAGCGTCACGTTCCCCGAGGACCAGATTTCAACCCTCGAGAACCATGAACACGTCAAGCACGTCGAGAAGGACCAGGAGGTCAAGACACAATAGAGGGCTCTATACCGGGCGAGGGGCTGGCAAGCTGTACTTGATCCACTACATACCTTAGACTCACGAGATTCTTAATGATTTACGCTTTACTTCCATTTGCCGTTTCGTGTTGTTTGTGACACTTGGCTCCTATATCAACCTGCTTCTATCAGGCAAACATGCTGTACAAACATGAGGCCTCCAAGGTCCTCACCCGCACCTGCCATCAACTACCTTACTGTAGGCCGGAGGGAGGCGCTTGGAGTCGGCCCCCGCCGCCAGAGGTCCAAGTGTCTCACCCCCCCCCCCCGGCGCGGGGCTACAGGAGAGCCCGGACCACCCCTCCCAGGGGCCGTCGGTAACCACCTGGAAACCCCACAAAAAGGACAGTGCACAAACCACGCGCTAAGAGCCCAAAGCGTATGATCTCATGCTCTTTCCGTCACTGCCACTGCTGCAGCGTGTTGTACCAGAAACCTCCCCAACGGAATTCCCCTTGACCGCAACACTTCTCTTTGCAACCTCGACAATGCCGCCATGATACCCATCGCGAGACCATTGAGGCCCAAGACGCCCCAGAGGATACTCGCACATCTCTACAGTCCTTCAAACACCCGTCTGCTCTCTTCTTCTCGACACGGCCACAGTCATAGTCACCGCCATGGCTCCCACCACCTGTCCCGTGTCGACGACCACGAGATTGTCCAACTCGCCAACAAGACGCAGCATCCCTTGAGCCTCACAGACCTGGTCAAGTACGGACCCCAATCCACGTTCTTCGAGTACTCACTAACACTACAAAGACACGGCCGCCCTCCTCTGAGCGAAAAGTCCCTCCTGTCCTCGGCCAACTTCACCCTCTCCCTCCTCCCGATCCGCCTCGCCCACCGCATCCAGGCCCTCCGCAATCTGCCCTATATCGTCGTCTCCAACCCCAACATCAGCCGCATCTACAACAACTACGTCCACTCCCTTTCCACCCTCCTCCCCTGGTGGACAAAGGGCGGCGACAGCGCCGTGCGCACCCTCGACGACGAGATCCGCTTCACAGAGGTCCTCGCCGAGCTCGTGGCAACCCACACCGACACTATCCCCATCCTCGCCCGCGGCTTCCTCGAGTGCCGCCGCTACATCTCCCCTCAAGAAGTCACCCGCTTTCTCGACGAGCATCTCCGCGCCCGCATCGGCACCCGCCTCGTCGCCGAGCAGCACATTGCCCTGCACTACAGCTCCCAGCCGCACTTTGACCCGCAGGCCAGCCCGACCCCGTGCACGGAGCAGCCCAGCTACATTGGCGTCATCGACACGGCCCTCAAGCCGGCCCACATCATTGAGTCCTGCGCCGGCTTCGTCGCCGACATTTGCGAGCTGCGGTACGGCGTGCGGCCGCAGCTTGTCATTGATGGCGAGCCCGATACCACCTTTGCGTTTATACCGATGCACCTGGAGTACATTGTTACCGAACTCCTTAAGAATGCCTTCCGAGCCACCGTGGAAGCCAGGGACAACAAGGAGCCCATCGTCGTCACCATCGCCCCGGAGCCGCCCCGGCCGAACCAGCACCTCAAGATCGAGGTGCCCAAGGAGACGCGGGGTGAGTTCAGAAGCGACGCCATCAAGCCTCTCGAGGATAACGTCCCCGGCGTGACGATTCGGATCCGCGACCGTGGCGGCGGCATCTCCCCCGAGGTGCTGCCCAATATTTGGTCCTACTCCTTTACCACCTTTTCCGACGACGATGAGTTTCCCGGCTCCGATGATGGTGGTCTTAACGTGATTTCCAGCGCGAGTGCCGGTGGGAGCTCGATTGCGGGCCTCGGGTACGGTCTGCCGCTGAGTCGGGCGTATGCCGAATACTTTGGCGGTGGGATTGCCGTGCAGAGTCTGTACGGCTGGGGAACCGATGTCTATCTGCGGCTCAACGGCGTTGGCAAGATTCAGGAGCGCACTGTTTGATTAACTTTGCAGCCTTCGTATTCGTAGACGAATTAGCAGAATTGGCAGAATTAAAAACAAATTCACACGATCCATGACAAGATTTGGTATCTCATACAGATTAATTTGAACTACTAGGAGATGTATTATCCGGTGGAAGCCATCCGCAATGTGTTGCCGAAAAACTAAGATATGCCCCCAAACAGTAAAAAGAAGCATGATAAACAAGATTTGTATCCAAGACATGTCCGTATCACAACGCCCCGAGTTTTTTTAGATGCCCTCATTATACGACAGAGATGAAAGCTGGCCGTGTTATGTACGATTGCTGTCAGGTGCATGCATTCCTTACATGTTGGCCAGCTCGTTGTCAATCTGTCTGTCCATAAACGTCCTCCTCTCGCCGACGAGTCCCGTCTGCAGCCTCTGCTCGACGAGAGCGCGCACCTGCTTCTTGGTCACCGTGTCGAGGTCGACCTCGCGCAGGACGCCCTGGATGGCATCAATAATCATGCCATCGTCGGGGCCTTGCATGTTGCCGCGCTGGAAGTCGAATGACGACGTCGACTGCGCGGCGCCGGCCTGCTGGCGGTTGATGCCGAGGGCCGACTGGGAGCGGTTATTACCGACGCCCAAGCCGGGGGAGACGCTGGCCTGGCCGCGGAGGTTGGAGACACTCGGGCGGCTGCTGGGGAAGTCCTGGAAGGGCGTCTGGCCGCGGCCAATGTCATGGGCGCCGAGCGAGACCATGGACCGGCGGTTGCCCATGTGCTGGTCGTGGTGGTAGGGGCTCGTGGCGCCCGAGGCGCGCGCCATGCCGCCAAAGGGCGCGGGGGACTGGGGCGGGACGTAGTGGTTGTTGCGGTTCATGCCGGTGAGGACGGAGCCCTGGCGGACGGACGAGTAGACGGAGCGGATCTCGTCCATTTCGTACTGGTCGTCGTAGCCCATGTCGGCCTTCTCCATGTAGCCGCCGCGGCGGCCGGGGAGGTTGTTCATCATGGCGTAGTCGTCCCAGCGCTGGAGGGGGATGCTGCGGGGGTCGAAGCCTTCGTCGTCGACGGCGATGAGCTTCTTCATGCCCTTTTCTCCAATGACGATGCGCGTGTTACCCCACGAGAAGTTGTCCTGGTTCCAGAAGGAGTAGATGGGGAGGGCAAAGTTGTAGATGGGGAAGGCGAGAATGTAGATGATCATCCATCCGATGTGTTGCCACTGCCGTTTCAGGATAAAGATGAGGGCTTGGAGACCGTACACGGCGGCGAGCATAATGATGGAAATCATGGGGAATTGTCCGGTCCCACTGGCCACGAGGTAGATGAGGTAGCCGAGGTAGAAGGTCGTCGCCGGGAGAATAATGGTACCAAAGAGGTCGACAAAGACGATGAAGCGCATACTGAAGCAGCAGAAACCGCACATATCCTTGAGCTTCATCAGCTCAAACAGGTTGTGGATAGTGGAGTTGATCCAACGACGACGTTGGGACAGCAGAACGCTCCAGGACTCGGGGGCGGCAGTCTGGCAGTACGCGTCGGGGATGAACTTGAACTTCATGGACGGGTAGTACTTGGTCATCAGCGTCGTGAGATAACGATCCTCACCAAGGGACAGCAGGTTCTTCTTGTGGAGGGTGTCGACATCACACACGGCGTAGTCGCGGATGATGTTGTCGGCGATGATGAGCGGCTTGCCCTTGTCGACGGTGCGCAGACGGTACATTGTGAAACTGACTGGTTAGCTTGATTCTGATGAAGGATTCAGGGTACATACCATCCGGGCAAACAGGTGACGGATCCGAAGAGAGACTCGAAAGCCTTGGCCAGGTTGTGGGAGATGAAGTACTCGTAGACTTGAATCATGGTCCACCAGGTCTTGTCGTCATTTTGCAGACCAGTCTCGCCACAGATACCGGCAATCTTGGCGTCGTTGGCACAGGCGGAAACCAGTCTGTTGAGCGAGTCTTCCCGGACACAGGTATCGGCGTCAATCATCATCAGGTATTCGTACAACTCGGGGTCCACGCCGATGATGTTGTTGATCTGGTGGAACATTTCCAGCTCGAGCGGGGACATGGGGGAACGGTGGTGGACGCGGTTGAGGAAGCTCATCAGCAGGATCTGGGAGTCACGCTTGCCTCTGTTACCGGGCTTGGCCTTGCTCTGCTCCGATTCCTTGCCGCACTTGACGATGACGAGGTAGGGGACGACGTTGCCCTCAAATTCGTACAGACCAGAGTAAACCTTGCCGTAGTTGAGTTGCTCGCTGCCCGTGCCGACAGACTTGAAGGGCAACGCGGGCGGGTCAACCTTGGGGTCAACGCCGAGGATATCCAGGACAATCTTGGGAGTAGGACGATCGTTGCCTTCACCGACAATGACACCATCGCAAATGACGCAGATGAGCTTGCGCTTATTGTCGTACTGGAGGGCCGTCAAAGAGTCGAGCGCTTTCCGCAGCGAGTCTTCGCCTTCGGTATAGGCCGGCACCTGGCAAATGACAAACTTGTCTTGCGGAGCGGGACGACGCTTGGAACCAAACTGCAGGGCAGCCAAGAACTTGATGAGAATGACGGCGCAAAGGATAATGGTCATTGCCAACATGATGTAGTTGTTGGTCTGGCACCTGGCGGAGTAACGGAAGTCTGGAATGCCCACGTAGAACAGATTCTTGGCGCAGTTGAGACTGTTCTGGACGCTGGTGTTCTCGGTCGTGTTGCTGGCGGCGGCCTTGATGATGGAGTTCCAGTTGTCGGTGATGTCTTCGCCGGGGTTGTTCTCGACAGCGCTCATCATCTTGGTGTTGAGGAACTTGTACGTGTCGACCTGCTTGAAGACGTCCTGGGTGTGGTAGTAGTTGGTGAAGTCGTAGACGCCGCCGTTGTAAATCACCCACATGTGGCTGTTGTCTTGGCCGTCCGACTTGACGTCGCTCTTGTCCCAGACGAGGTCGCCCTTGTAGAACTCCTTCATGCGGGGCAACAGCTTCTTGCTGTACCAATCGGTGTCACCAAGCGCGCTCGTGCGGTCGTCGGCCAAAGAGCCAGACTTGTGGACACCAATGGTGTACTCGGGGGTGTTGTTGGCCTGGAGGGTGGTGGATGAGGCGATTCCGAGACCGGGGCACACCAGAGTGAGAGGGGGCGGGAAGTAGTCGTCCATGTTCAATCCGGCGAATTGGATCATGTTGGCCTTGGTCGTCTCAATGTTGGTGTCAGAGTGTTGCGTCTTCCAGAACTTGGAGACATCGTACACACCACCGCGGAAGCTGACGTAGTAATCAGTCTCGCCCTGGTGGGTGCCGACTTCGGTGCTATCCCAGGCCTTGTCAAAGTTGGGACACAGGAGCTTGCCGAAACCAATAATCCAGAAAACAATGGCAGCGTTGATGAGCACGATGAACCAGACGAGGGTGAACTTTTCGCGCCAGGCCATGCGCACATCGGGACGCTTCATGCGGCCAATGACGCGCAGCGCAGGCGAAGGGATCCAAAAGGTCCAGAACCAGACAATGACAACCCAGAGGCGGCGGTCCTTGTCCATGGACTTCTCCTCGACGTGCTTGCCATCAGCAATCTCGGGATCCATCTGACCGACAAACTCGCCCTCGTTGTTGTAAAAGACTTGGCCCTTGTAGCTATCACCCTTGGTGCCGAGACCGTAGTCTCCGTTCTGGACGGTGCGCATGCCCGAGGGAGCGACAGAGGGCGCACGCATCGCGGCATTGTGGGCGAGGGTGTGTTGGGAGAGGTTGCCCTGGCTGGCGTTGCGCTGGTGGGCAATGAGGTGATCACGGCTACCGTTGGGCGTCGTGTCCAGCATGGGCGTCGGAAAGTAGCCGCTGCCGTTTGCCGAGTAGCCAGACTCCAAGTTGTTCACCCCCAGCACGTTGCCCATGCCGGGGAGGTTGTTGTCGAGGGGCTTCATGTCGAGCATGCTCTCCGCCTCCCACCAAGCGCTCTCACGTGTCCACACACGCTCCTTGCCAACGACGACCTCGCCGTTGGTCCATCCGCGCTCGAGAATCCACGTCTCGATGCCCTCGCGGCCGTCCTGGCAGCCCAGGGCAGCGTATCGCTGGACAAACTCGTCGATATCGAAATCGGCGGTGAAGTCCAGGTTCTTGTTCCGCCTGTTGGCCCACTCGGGCAGCCTCCAGGAACGAAGTTGGCGAGAAACCGTGCCGGCTGACCAGGCCGAGTTCACTGAAGGCAGAGCAGCCAAGCTGGCGGGAGAGTCGTCGGTTGGGTGGATCGAGAGGTGGTACCACACACGGCTGGAGCTGAGGAGCGACGAGAGCTCAAGACGTCCAGCAAGCCCCAGGTTGATACCTTGGCCGGAAACCGGGAAGAGCAGCTTCTTGAGGAATGCGTCATCGTCGGCGGAGTGTCCAATCTTTTCGAGGACCTCTTCACGCTTTTCGAGGGCGTGCTGGCGGTCTTTGCCAGCGGCGCCCGACATGATGCCAAGCTCGTGGCCGACTTCCGCAATGGCCGTCTGCATCTCACGCACGACGGTGCTGCCGGCAGGAGAAGCCTCAATGCCGTCGGCAATCATCTCAGAGTTGATGCCCACGGTGTCGTCAAAGATACCACGCATGGCCAACGCCTTGCCCAGGGTTGGGTCAGGGACGTCCACGATGGTGATGCAGACGGTGTCGCCGTCACCGTGGGACGTGGGCGTGCGGGCACCACCTGCAATGGACTCGGTACCGTCTCTGATACGTGCCGATTGCGCAGAAATCGCCTCGTTGGCCTTGGAGATGACCCAGTCGACCAATGCCTCGTACAGACCGCCAACCAACGTTGACCGGTCCTGCGTTGTGCACTGCGTGGCGAGGGTCTCGGGGTCCATACCCAGCAAGCCGCTCACATCCTCGCAGATTTCGTCAAAGACGTCCTCGTCCAGGTTGTAGTCGAGGGTGTCGCCGAGCTTGAGCAGGCCGGCAAGGGTAGAGATGAGGTTACGGTAAGCAGAGCCCTTGATACCAATGTCCTTGAGGGCGGTTCTAAAGTCATCGGCGGCAGCGGCATCATCAGCGGTGGGGAGGTAGGATGGCGGGTCGTAGGTGCCGGATCTCGCGAGCAAGGCATAGCTGGAGGCAGGCTTGAGACCCAAAAACTCTCTCTCGGCGGGCGTCGAGACCGAAGTCAACAGGTAGTAGAAGACGTCAAAGGCGCGGTAACCCGGTTCGGATGGGATGTTGAGCAAGCCCTTGGCGGTATCGATACCACCCTGGGACAGGGCGATGGCGGCTCCCTGGAAGTTACCGGCCAGGTTGAGCGTCAAAGTGACGCCGAGGGCAGACTGTCTGGAAGTGGAGGGGTTGTAGGGGGTGGAACATCTCAGGAAAGGTTGGATGGCCTCGAGTGACCTGTAGACGGATGACGGGATGTTGAGCGGGAGAGATGAGAGGAACGGCGTGAGGACGGAGGGGCTCGATGTGTGGAGGGAACTGTGCAGCGTTAGCAATTGTTGCCAGTCGATTGTGTGAACTCAAGGCCTACCCAAGAATGATGCAGCCATCCTCAGCACGGCGGCGAGCATGTTCCCATGCTCTGGCACCGAGGGTAGGGTCTATGGTGCCTCCTGTCCTTCCATCCGGTCCGGTCTGTGCCGCGGTAAGCCATGTGTTGACGACAAGGCTGGTGCCGGCGTCCAGCTTGAAGGGCTGGTTCGACAGGTAGATGTTGTGAATGGCGTTGAGAAGGGTCGTGGTGGAAAACTGCGAGGGTTGTTGGCCGGCACGAGGACCTCCCATGCCCTCGGAGGCCACCGAGTACATGGACATTCGACCGCTCGCCATGGTGATGGGATTGGGTTCGTGATGTCCGGCGCGGACAAACACGTCGAGGGACGAGACGCTATTCGGAGTCGGTGGTATTGTCCAAGGTAAACAAGACGATGAGGTCTAACGAACGGGACTCAATGGGTACGAAGCTGGGGCGAGGAAGTCGTTGAACGAAGCGAGTGTCTAGAAGGGTGTGATGATTAAGGTAGTAGGTAGAAAAAAGAGGCGTAATATTTCCTGCACGATTTGTCGACTGAGCAACGCGGCTTTGGTGGTGTCTGATGAAGCTGCAGCCGGATTCTCTCCCTTTCTTTCTCCTCTCTTGCAAAACGCAAACACGGCGATCAACAAGCAAAGGCAAAAAATTAAAAGGAAGAGGATGTAACGAATTAGCGATAGAGTAGGCAGACCACCAAAACGAGTGAGGCGTCTGTATAGGAAAGGAGGTTTGAGAGGAATAAGGGCTGAATAGTCTCTTGGACACTTTCAAAGTTGAGTGTCGAGTTAGAAGAAAGTGGCGAGCGAAAGGGGGGGAGACACCCAGAGACAGAGAATGACCTATTTTCTCTACTCCGTACACAGTCCCGGAGTGTCTGGCAAACGAGCGTCCGCTAATAGGTAAGGTAGCTAAAAGGCACAGGCGGCAGACAAGGCGAAGACCTGGAGCGTGGGTCTCGTAATGATGGATAAGAAGATGCTTCTTTTCGTGCTGTCCGAGGTACCGCTCTCACGAACACAGTAGGAATAGATACCTAAGTCGAGGGATCATCAACACACCACCAGTTTCTGTAGCCTTCAGAGCATGTCCAAAAATACAGTACGGATTCGAGCGCTTGTGTGTGTGCATTGTTCCTCTCCCTCCCTTCTCTTCTCTGGGCTTCCTTGTCTTGACCCCTGAACTGGGGCTAGTGAGACGGACCAAAGACGCATAGTCTCAGTCCAGAGGCCCCCGGCCAAATTTTTGCCATCAGAAGGGGAACCCTGGCGACGTTGCCGTCAAGCTCGGGTCCCTAAACTTAGCCCGACCGCATGTGCCTTGCACCATGGTGGACTACCTGGAGCTGACTGAATCGAGGATCGGCCGACTGCTTCACGACGGACGCTGACTTTGAGGCTGGAGCTGACCTGATGCTCAGAGCTGTAAGCTGTAGGCTGTAGCAACCTCGTCAGTATGGAACACCAGGACGAGGCTTGGCTCCATCGATACTTGAACAGAGACAGAGGTGCAACACGGCCAAAACCAAACTCGAACCCAAAGGAAAACGACGTGGATCCAAGTGCCAACCACCCCCGGTGATCAGGACCCAGCTAGCAAGGCCCCCAAGAGCCCGTCTCCACGAGTCCACAGTCGTCAGTCGCGCATCCTGTGGTGGCCAACGAGAGCCCCGGCTAGCCTGGCAATGACTGTAGATCTGGCCGCGGGCAGTCCTTTTCTTGGAACAAATACGAGCCATGGGGATGAGAGTCGGCCCACCCATCCGATCGCACCGCAATGCTTTGGTACATCAAATGCCACTGTTGCTCACTGCTGAGAGAGGAAGTGCATGCCGATGCGAGAGCGGGTGTCTTCCAAGCGTGTGAAAGGCCAAGCAGGATTTCGCGTTCATGCTGGCAATGGCATCACGGCGTGCTGCAGCGCAAAGGCTGTTGTGTAGTATTATTGTGCTCCCCTGGATGTTGTCTAGCAGTGCCGGTATATCGGATCCACGCAGGTGCAGCTATTGACTCGGTCATGGCGACCGTGATGGATGTGTATTGTTATCATGCATAAGCTTTTAAGCACAACGTCGTAAGCGTCCGAGTTGACTGCAATGTGGGATGTTTGGTGGCGGGTGCAGCAACCCTCGCGGCAGACTAATGGAGCTGTGCAGCTGTTCTCTATTTCGTACACATGGACAGGTGGTGGGCCGTGCATCTTGGTGTTGTTCGTATCGAAGCACTGAGAGCGTCGCTGTTGTTGTCGTCAAGTGCCGCTGACAGGGCCACCTTAAGCGGAGCCGCGACGGCGGGTGCGAGACGAGTGTGGCCGACCTGGAGACTTTGTGTGTTCGTGTCTGATGCTGACAGCATGATCATGGAACCTGAGCCATTGGTCAGCGGAGAGGAGAGGGTCGGATTTGGCTTGGCCGAATGAAGAGCGCGTCCAAGTTGAGTGGTTGGTCTTGGGGACTGTGGTAATGGTGTGGTTGGTGGTTGGTTTGAATGACTGGCATGATGGAGTCTCGGCGTGAGGCTGTGCTCTTGAGCGCCGCATTGTTGTTTTTTCCTACATGGAGTATGTGAGTGTGCAATTTTTATGTTCCCGCCAAACACAGGGTTTTCTGCTTTACCTTGATTTATGGACACACGCTATGCCCACAAGGAACCATGAGCCCCATTATCATGTGCTGCAGGTCTTTTTTTGGACCTTTTAGCGGCCGATGGGAACTCGCCGGCTGCTTCCAGATCCAATGGATTGATCCCCATGCTTCTCGGTTTTGCTTCTGCAATCTGCATCGGTGCCCCCTTTTTCTCCGTTCCTTGCTGAATTTTCTCTGGTGGTTCACTGGTTCTTCATCGAATGTCGCCCTGCATTGTCCAGCCTCCGGGAGTGAAATCAAGACTGCAATTGTCAAGAACAAGATGGATGATTGAGTGTCGTTGATGACCAAGGTACGTTCCCTCGGATCCGCCAGCACCGACACCCCGGGGAACGCGGCTGCACAATTAATCCGCACTGTTCGCACTGTACGTACATGTACCTCTCGGAAGTACCTCCCGTCCCATCCACAACGTCCACAATTCTCTTCTCTAATTGAGACGACGACAATTCGAGGTAATCAGCCCGCCTCCTCCACGTCTGCCGCCCCGGACCACCAGGGACATCCGCGGCTTGGACCGTCTGCCGCCTGCCATCCTAACATCATGGATGAACCGCAGAACAATCCTGCCCGCCCGTCCTCATCAATCATGCATCATGCTCGATATCCAAACTCTAACGCTTGCCTTACCGGGCACCGCTGTAAAGTGCTGTCGACAGTGTCCCAGGAACACTCAGCCACAGCCGTATAAACAAAGAATTCTGCGAGACCCGAACCACATTGTCCCGGAATAGGGATGAGACGCAATTACATTCAGCATTCCTCGAGACGCCGGGTCAACAGCATCATTGATGACAACATTTCTCTCCACGCACCGGACCGATCAGCCAATCTCGCCCGGGCGGAGTCGACCCGTCTACTCTCCCTTGGGCCATCACAGGATCTGAGAAAAGGGAAGCCGATCTTCAGGCACTGGCCGCTGCCCGCTGGAACGCAACGGCCTCAGCGTCTGTGGTCACTGGTCGCTTGTTTCCTTCTTTCATGGCATTATATCAGCGCTCCCATCGGCTGGCATGGATGCATGGCACCCAATCCCCGCCGTCCGTTTGCTGCGCCCATCGGGACGAGAGTCTAGCGGCGCGCTGGAAACCGTCGGCCAGCGCCAACACGGCGCCGTCGAGTGTGAGATGATCCATCATGGCGCCCCGATGCCAGCAGGTCACCGCCAAGAGACACCCGTAGCACAGCAGCTGTGTGCTGAAGTTCAAGCTGGGCCGCAATCTCTGTCCAAGGTACCGGTATTCGCGGAGAAGCACAATGTTGGGGCGCCACCGCACCAATCCGTCCGCTAACAGCCACCACAAGGTTTAGGGATTGTTGAACAGACTTCCGGCGGAGCGGACCTTGAACTGTTGTTTCGACCACTTTTTCGCCTCTGATTCTGCGATTCGATGCCGGGCAAATACCTGTTGAGCAAAAAGGCAGTTGTTGTTCTCTTGGCATCAACTCGGGATTGGGAGAGAAGCGAAATGCGCATCGTGGTGCGAGACGCGTGCATTCTTCATGCTGGACGTGCCAACTCAGCATTCTCAGCACCACTGGCACTCGCCCCTGGTACCGAAGCCCGCTCAATGTTGTCACAGCCAGGCTGCCAAGTCGCGTCTTCAAGGTTTATGGGAATATGCGGAGACCACTTCCAGCCTTTGGATCAACCCTTGGAGCGCGGTTATTACCCTGATGATGATCGGTTCTCCTGAATGCACAACTCATCTATCCTTCACAATGATCTGACTGGTATTTATCCAGGCTTCGCTGTTGGCGTCATCCTGAAGATTGTCGACCTTTGCAGAACACCAACAAGCATCATTACACTGAACGTGCTCCATGTCGAACAAGCTCAAAAGACCCCGCACAGAACCGCTGGAAATAGAGGGGAACGCAAGGAATATAGGAGTCCCGCGGAGGAAATGACGGGTACAGGGGAATACAGTGTAATGTGGCTTACGCGATGAGAACCGAGATCAGGGAAAAAAGGAAGGGGAGAAAAATCGAGAAGAAATTCGAGCAGGGGGGGAGGGGTCTGTCAATTTCGTCTTCGCCGGCGACACCCCTCGAGGCCAGTGGCCACTGTCTGCAGCACAAACGGATGGGAGCGAGAGGCAATGCTTCAGGCAGCTGATGTCGACTCCTCGGGCTTCTCAGCAGCCCACAGTGTGTGGGTGATGCTGTGGCACATAGTTCGTATGGACGAGTCGTGCGTCTCGTGTTCGTGTCGCCCGCCGGACCGCTACTCGCGTGAGAGCAGTACTTTCGTACCCAAAGAAAACAATCCCCTTTCCTGGTGCCCGTTGCCGTTGCCCACGCCCCCCCTCCCCCCGGTTACGCCCTCTGGCATCCCTTACCATAGAGAAGAGAGAGTGAGGGAGACAGTCGACGGCGAGAGAGAGAGAGAGCACGAAAAATCGGGACGCACTTGACCTTTGCCAGCACTTTACCAGCGATTACTTCGTTCGTTTTGTGCCTCGAGCTTTTCCCACCTTCAGCCTCGCCATCCCAAATCGCTGCTGTTTCCGACTCCTCGATTCCTCTTCCTCACTTCTCCCTGCACACTCGTTTCCTAGTCTGGCAATTTGTACATCTCCTTTCGTTTGGGTTTCGGCCAATCTCCCTGTTTACCTGCCTACTACTATCACGACTAATCTGAGCTCTTTGACGTTAATCAACATCTCAAGACTCTTCTACACGACCAACATCGACCCCTTTTGACCAAAGCCTCTCGTTCGAACCACCCCGCCATTGACTACACCACGCGTATCTTAAGTCCATCGACGTTGGCGTCGTCGTGCCCAACATGGCGATGAACCTGCCTCCCATCGGTGGGAGCGGCGGAGGCGCTCACACTCAACCTTCTCTACCCTCGCTACCCGCACATTCACAATCAGACACGCAGTTGACGGCACACTTGGCCAGTCGTTTCCATGTGTCGCTGCCGACCGCTCGCCTCTCGTCCCACGCCCTCATCTCTCTCAACACCTACACGTCTTCCTCAAAGGGTCCCGATGGCGGCAAGGAGGGAAGCGCCATGGGCGGTGCCGAGGATATTGCAGACCGGGCCTGGATCAGATTAGGACACAGATCGGAGAACCAATCCGTCGTCTTCCTGTATGTCGATGTTCTGATGATGCTGAAGGCCATAGCTAACCGTGAATAGGGGTGAATCCGGCTCCGGAAAGTCAACCATTCGATCCCACTTCCTGACCGCGTTCCTCGGCAAGTCTTCCACGCCCCTTTCGACCAAGGTCTCTCTGGCCGCCTACGTCTTTGATACCTTGACGACGACCAAGACCGCCACTACACCCACAGCTTCCAAGGCCGGTTTGTTCTACGAGCTGCAGTATGACACGGCCACCACGACCAACCCCGTCCTGATTGGTGCCAAGCTCCTCGACCACAGACTCGAGCGTAGCCGTATCACGGATATCCCGACGGGAGAGCGCAACTTTCATGTTTTGTACTACCTGATGTCCGGCACCAGCGCGGCCGAGAAGGCCCATCTCGGTTTCGAGACGCCATCCGGCGGTCCTCAGAAGAGGTGGAAGTACCTGGGTCACCCCACCCAGCTCAAGGTCGGCATCAACGACACGGAGGGTTTCCAGGTTTTCAAGAATGCCCTCAAGAAGCTCGAGTTCCCTCGCAGCGAGATTGCCGAGATCTGCCAGGTCCTGGCCACGATTCTGCACATTGGCCAGCTCGAGTTCGAGACGACATCGGACACGCAAGCCCAAGGTGACGACAGCGGCGGCTTCTCCCACGAGGGTGCCCAGACTGTCACGGCCGTCAAGAACAAGGATGTGCTCACCATTGTGGCCGCCTTCTTGGGCGTCAGCTCCCAGGATCTGCAGACCACCCTCTCGTACAAGACCAAGATGATTCACAAGGAGAGAGTCACCGTCATGCTGGACCCCGTCGGCGCCCGCTCGCACGCCAACGAGCTAGCCCGCACTCTGTACTCGCTCTTGGTTGCCTACATTGTCGAGTCCATCAACCAGAGAATTTGCGCGCCCGATGACAGTGTGGCCAACACCATTTCCATTATCGATTTCCCCGGCTTCGCCCAGCAAGCGTCCACCCACTCGGCGCTCGACCAGCTGCTCAACAACGCCGCCTGCGAGGCCCTCTACAACCTCACCCTGCAAAACTTCTTCGACCGTAAGGCAGACATGCTGGAGAACGAAGAGGTCAGCGTGGCGGCCACGAGCTACTTTGACAACTCGGACGCCGTCAGGGGTCTGCTCAAGCCTGGAAACGGCTTGCTCAGCATCCTGGACGACCAGACGCGCAGAAACCGCACCGACGTGCAATTCCTCGAGAGTCTGCGCAAGCGCTTCGAGGGCAAGAACCCGGCCATCACCCCCGGCTCCGCCAACACTAGACTGCCCGGAAGCAACTTCTACACCGAGAACACCAACGCCCTCTTCACCGTCAAGCACTTTGCCGGCGAGGTCGACTACCCCGTCAAGGACATCATCGAGGAGAACGGCGAGGTCATTTCCGGCGACTTGCTCAACATGATCAACTCGACCAAGAGCGAGTTCGTCGCCCGGCTCTTTGGCCAGGAGGCCCTCAAGACCGTCACCCACCCCAAGGAGCGGTCGACGGTCATGCAGGCCACCATCAGCTCCAAGCCTACGAGAGCGCCCAGTGTCATGTCCCGCAAGACCACCAGGACCGCTCGCAACCAGCGCAGGATCCAGCAGTATGAGCAGCAGCAGGAGGAGGCTGCACAGGACGAGCTGGACAGACTCAGCGAGGGCAACTCGCAGTCTGGAGGCAACAAGCTGCAGGCTTCCGAGCAGGGCGCCTCTGGTCAATTCCTCGCGTCTCTCGACAACGTCACCAAGTCTGTTGCCGACCCCAGCAGCAACTCCTACTTTGTCTTCTGCCTGAAGCCCAATGACAGACGCATTGCCAACCAGTTTGACAGCAAGTGCGTCCGCACTCAAGTGCAGACGTTTGGTATTGCCGAAATCAGCCAGCGCCTGCGTTCGGCGGATTTCAGTCTGTTCCTCCCCTTTGGCGAGTTCCTCGGTCTCGCCGACTCCGATACCATCCTCGTCGGCACCGAGAGGGAGCGCGTCGAGCTCGTGGTCGAAGACAGGCACTGGCCAGCCAACGAGGTCAGGATCGGATCGACCGGTGTCTTCCTCAGCGAGAGATGCTGGATGGAGGTTGCCCAGCTGTCGGATGGCGCCTCTGCCACTGGCCGCTACGCCCTGCCGTCCGACAACGGCGACGGCATGACTCCCCAGGACACCCCCTTTGCCGCCTCCAAGGAGCGTCTGCTCTCCGCCGGAGGCACTCCCCTCCTGTACGGCGAGAAGGGCAAGAATGGCTACTTTGGCGGCCAGGACGGATCCGATGCCCGATCGGAAGCCGGCGTGTCCGCGTTTGGCGGTGGTGACATGTTCAAGAACCTCGACACCCGAGAGCAGATGGCTGAGCGCGGCAACGAGAAGAACCTCGAGGAGGTTGAGGAGTTCAAGGACAGCCCCAGCCGTAAGCGATGGGTGTTCATGGTCTACCTTATGACCTGGTTCGTCCCGGACATTGCCATCCGCAAGATGGGCCGCATGCCCCGCAAGGACATTCGCGTGGCATGGAGAGAAAAGTTCGCCATCAACATGCTCATCTGGCTCTTCTGTCTCTTTGCCGCCTTCTTCATCATGCTATTCCCTAAGGTCATTTGCCCTACCCAACACGTCTACAGCGCCGAGGAACTGTCCTCCAACGACGGCGTGGACGATGCCTCGGCCTACGTCGCCATTCGCGGCGTGGTCGTTGACCTGGGCGCCTACGCTCCTCGCCACTACCCGCCGTACGTTACCAACAAGCAGCTCAAGGCCTACGCCGGCAAGGACATCAGCACTCTGTTCCCCGTCCAGGTCAACGCCCTGTGCCAGGGCAAGGACGGCTCCGTCGATCCCCACGTCACGCTGGACTACCGCAACACCAACCTGACGGGCTCCGCGCAGCTCACGACGACCGACCTCAACTTCAAGTACCACGACTTCCGCTACTTTACCAACGACAGCCGTCCCGATTGGTACTACGAGCAAATGATTATGCTCAAGTCCAACTACAAGAAGGGAACCGTCGGATACTCGCCCCAGTACGTCAAGACGCTCGCCAACAAACAGCAAAACATTGCCTACATGGGCGGCCGCGTGTACGACCTGACTCAGTACATGAATGGTGGTCTCAAGATGCAAGCCAAGGCGGGCGAGTCGGTTCCCGACGACTCCTCCCTCACCAGCTTCATGGACGACGCCGTCGTGCAGCTGTTCCAGGGCAAGTCGGGTACCGATCTCACGGACCTTTGGGAGAAGCTGTCCCTCGACACCGCCGCCAAGAAGCGCATGAAGACGTGCCTCGACAACTTGTTTTACGTAGGTGACGTTGACACGCGTAACTCGGTCCGCTGCCAGTTTGCCGAGTATCTCGTCCTTGTCATCTCCATTATCCTCTGCGCCATTATCGGTTTCAAGTTCCTGGCCGCGCTGCAATTCAGCGGCAAGAACGTGCCGGAGAACCTCGACAAGTTTGTCATGTGCCAGATTCCCGCCTACACGGAAGACGAGGATGCTCTTCGCCGTGCCATTGATTCCGTGGCGAGAATGCACTACGACGATAAGCGCAAGCTCCTCGTTGTCATCTGCGACGGTATGATTATCGGTCAGGGTAACGACAAGCCGACGCCGCGCATCGTGCTCGACATTTTGGGCGTATCTGATACCGTCGATCCTGAGCCCCTCAGCTTCGAGTCTCTCGGCGAAGGTCAGAAGCAGCACAACATGGGCAAGATCTACTCGGGTCTGTACGAAGTCCAGGGCCACATTGTTCCATTCATGGTTGTCGTCAAGATTGGCAAGCCGTCCGAGGTGTCCCGCCCCGGTAACCGTGGCAAGCGTGATTCTCAAATGGTCCTTATGCGTTTCCTCAACCGCGTCCACTACAACCTGGCAATGAGCCCTCTCGAGCTCGAAATGTACCACCAAATCCGCAACATTATCGGTGTCAACCCGACATTCTACGAGTTCATGTTCCAGATCGATGCCGATACCGTCGTCGCACCCGATTCCGCCACCCGCATGGTCGCCGCCTTTTTGAACGACACCCGTCTCATTGCCGTGTGCGGTGAGACGGCGCTGACCAACGCAAAGGCCTCGTTCGTCACCATGATTCAGGTCTACGAGTACTGGATTTCTCACAACTTGACAAAGGCCTTTGAGAGTCTGTTTGGCAGCGTCACCTGTCTGCCCGGTTGTTTCTCCATGTACCGCATCCGCGCTTCCGAGAGTGGAAAGCCCCTGTTTGTCAGCCGCGAAGTCGTCGAAGCCTACTCAACCATCCGTGTCGACACGCTGCACATGAAGAACCTGCTCCACCTCGGTGAGGATCGATACCTGACGACGCTGCTGCTCAAGTTCCACAACTCGTACAAGACAAAGTACACCAACAGAGCCCACGCCTACACCATTGCGCCCGACTCCTGGTCCGTCTTCCTCTCGCAGAGACGTCGCTGGATCAACTCGACCGTCCACAACCTCATGGAGCTCATTCCCATGTCCCAGCTCTGCGGTTTCTGCTGTTTCTCCATGCGTTTCATCGTGTTTGTCGACTTGCTGTCCACCGTCGTCCAGCCCGTCGTCGTCGCCTACATCATCTACCTGGTTGTTACGGTCGCCATGAACCCCAGCACGGTACCCGTCACGGCTTTCGTCATGCTTGGTGCCATTTACGGTCTGCAGGCCATCATCTTCATCGTTCGCCGCAAGTGGGAGATGATTGGTTGGATGATTCTGTATATCCTCGCCATTCCCGTCTTCAGTTTCGCCCTGCCTCTGTACGCCTTCTGGCACATGGACGACTTCAACTGGGGTAACACCCGTGTCATTGCCGGCGAGGCTGGCAAGAAGATTGTCATCTCCGACGAGGGCAAGTTCGATCCCTCCGTCATCCCCAAGAAGAAGTGGGAGGAGTATCAGGCCGAGCTCTGGGACGCCCAGACGGTCAAGGAGGACGCCCGCTCCGAGGTGTCTGGCTACAGCTACGCCACCAAGGGCCAGGTCCCCGTCTCCGAGTACGGCTACCACAGCCGCCCTGGCTCCATTGCCGGCGGCTACGCACCCCCGAGAGCCCCCGGCATGGGCTACGAGCAGCGCAACCACTCGCGCATGTCTCTCGCCGCCTCGGATGCTGGCGGCAACCGCAACAGCCAGTTTGGCGGTTCGCAGTTCTTCTCCCCCGAGGACATGGTTGGCCTGCCTAGCGACGACGCCCTCCTGGCCGAGATCCGCGAGATATTGCGCACGGCCGACCTGATGACCGTCACGAAGAAGGGTATCAAGCAGGAGCTGGAGCGCCGCTTCGGCGTTCCCCTCGATGCCAAGCGCCAGTACATCAACAGTGGTATGTTTTGCTTTCGTCATTGTTTTAACATTTGCTAACTTGTCACAGCAACCGAGGCACTCTTGTCTGGCCAATTGTGATCAATCTATACCTAATTTAATGCATCATTTCGTGGATATGGGGACACCAAAAGACGGATCTCATTTTTGTTTGACTGGGGGCCCGGGAGGAGCATGTTATTTTGATATATAAAATGGAATTTAGCATAATACTGGATCAAGTCGCCCGGGCAGCCAGACGTTGTATCTTTGGTTTGGGACACCGCATGGCGGATGACTGGAGTTTTAGCATTCAGAGTATATACAGCATTATTACTGAAGACAATTTGCATTATGTGACTAATCTACTTGCTAGCGGCCGGCACCTCCTCATACAGGGGCAGAATGTGCGGCAGAGGGCCGACGGGGCTGATGGAGAAGGGGTTGATCTGGGTGTGGCTCTTTGTGTAGTGCCACTTAATGTGCTCAAACTGCGTCGTGTCCTTGAAGGCCGGCACGTTCCAGTACAGGTTGCGCATCCATTTGTGGATGTGGGGGTACCCGGAACGGATGTCGCGGATATTGCACTTGAAGTGCTGCACGTAGACGGGCTGTTTTGTGTTAGGTGTGCATTGAATACGTGGGATCATGTGGATCACTTACATCAAACCGAATAATCGTCACGTAACTACACCATCTATTAGCGAAACACTTCCAACGAGGAGAGACGAATGCACTCACAGCCTGATATCGGCCTCGGTAATCTCCTTGCCAAAGTAATACGGCCCCTCGGCCGCCGTGGTCTCGAGGTGCGCCTCCGTCTTGTCGAGCGCCTCAAAGAGGGCCGTGACGTTGCGCTCGTAGGCTTCCTGCGTGGTGGCGAAGCCGGACTTGTAGACGCCGTTGTTGATCTCGTCATACGTCCACTGGTTTGCCTCGTCGATTTGGGCGCGGAGGGGTTCCGGGTAGGGGTTGATGGTGCGGTATTTCTCGTCGATGAGGTCGTCGAACTGGGGTGTGTTAGTGGTGTTGCCTCACGGTTCACCACGGATGGATCATGGACCAGAAAGACAAACCTCCGTGTAGAGCATGCGGATAATCTCGCTGCTCTCGTTGCTCACAATCGTCTTGAGCTTGGTGTCGTAGAGGACGGGCACGGTGAAGCGGCCGGCGTACTCGGGCTCCGACTCGAAGTAGAGGTCGCGGACGTGGGTGTAGGACTCGTGGCCCAGGACGGGGTCGGGGACGACGTGGGCTCCGGGGATGTCCTTTTCGTCCTTTGTGACAAAACGCCAGCCTGTGTGTGTTGTTAGTCTTCTTGCTCGCTTTGATTACTTTTACGCCAACGGGAAGCGCGGATGTGTTTCCGGTCTCAGGGACGAGGAGGAGAGGGACACAAAGAGTTGACCACATACCCTTCTCGCCAAGGTGCCAATGAACGACAGAATAGCTAATAAAGTCCTCAAGACCCTTAAGTTGGCGCGTAATCAACGTTCGGCAAGCCTATATACACGTCAGATTTTACTCGTCTTTTTTTGTTCTCATATTCTCGTCGGTGGAGTGGGCGAGAAAAATAACGGAAGGGGACGAAGCACAGAAAAAACCTCACCCAAGGACACGCATAGCTGACGTAGAGATGATACCGCCCCTTTTCAGGCGCAAATTTGGCCCCCTCCTCGCGCGAGATGAAGTTGCGGAACGAGCTCTGCTGGCGCTTGAATTCGCCCGACTTGTCGTTGGGTTTCACCCAGTCTGTGACTTTGCCGGCCTTTTACATCTCCATCGTCAGTGTCTTCATTTTTCATCCATTCTCCATTCTCTAATTCCAGACTCGGGTGGTCAAAGGGAACAAGACGTATACACACCATTTTGGTTGATGCTTTCTGCGTAGCGCTCGTGTGGTACTTTACAGGCACGTTTCTACCTGCCCCAAAACTCGGGATGGATGAGAACACGCGGGTGGGTTGATGTATCTGCAAGTAAGGTATCCTTCGTGTCGTCGACGTGAGAGACCTCGCGAGACGAGTGAGTGCAGGGGTACCGGTGTTCATGAATAACTTTGTCGTCGGAGTTGAAGTTGAAGTTGAAGTTGAAGTTGAAGAAGCGGGGTGTGGGCGGATGGGCTTATTATACGCAAACAATCTAGATAAGGTAGACAAGGGGAACACCACGAGACTCAATTAACCGCGCGGGCAATCCACTTCCCAGAGATCACCCCCAAAGCAGTGGATCCATCTAGCTAATTTCTTGTGCAATTCTCCCATAGACTCTTCCAATCTGCAAATGCAGCTTACAATGTTGACTCGCAGACCCCGCGGCTAAGGTAAGCTAAGGCAGCTTGACGATTCTAAGCAATTGCTAATGGTGACGTAAACCCAGCGCTTCCCCACGCTGAGCCGCCAGCTGCAGGGGTGCTTACAAATGTCTGCGTTAACGGCTGCGGGCTTAGTAAC
Organism: Colletotrichum phormii; assembly: GCF_030913505.1. Classification (NCBI taxonomy): domain Eukaryota; kingdom Fungi; phylum Ascomycota; class Sordariomycetes; order Glomerellales; family Glomerellaceae; genus Colletotrichum; species Colletotrichum phormii. The sequence continues at coordinate 1,184,522 of NW_026851455.1, forward strand.
GCAGGCACATACACCGTCGAACCTGACCTCAGTGCAACGCGATCAACACAGGTAACAAATGAAGAGCTCTATTCCATGATCCTATTGCCTATTTGGCTGACCACAATTGCTGGCCATTCTAAAACCCTGCAGCGCTCTAGCCTTAATCCCGGCAAATACCGTCAAGTTCAACCACGGCCCCGCTTACGCCATCTTCATCTTGATGTAGGGAACCTCCACGTCCTCTCCGTCCATGTCCTCAGCCACCATCTCGAAAATAACCTCCTTCTGGTGAGCCGGGACGGGCTTTTTGGACACCGTCTCGACGAGCTGGCTCAGCTTGAGGTTCTGGCGGTCCTTGAGCTTGGCCGGAGGGAAGAAGCTGGCGTACAGCAAGCTGACGCCGGAGCTAAGCATCGAGATGGTCAGGCCCTGCTTCTCAAAGTGCTCCAACAGCTCCTTGAGTGTGATGTCGTTGACCTCGAAACGGTCCCAGATCTTGTCCAGCTTGACGATGCCGTTGGGGCCCTTGAACTCCACCTTGGGGCTGGCAATGGGCTCGCTGAAGCCGAAGAAGGGCAGCGCCAGGTTGATGAAACCGTTCTTGTACTGCTCAATGTCATCCTTGCCATCAATGACCTTGTACAACTCCAAAATCACCAAGCCCGTGACGAGCGCCGTTGTCGTCGCAATCGCCGGGATAATCTTGCCGGCAATGAACTTGGTCTTGTGGCGGTCCGCCTGCTCAATCTTGTAGTTGGCGGCGCGCAGGTTACTGCAGGCCGTGATGAAGTCAATGTGGTGGTTCGAGTCGTCGTCCTTTTCAAAGTCCACAGGCTGCAGTTGGAAGCCGGCAAGCTCGTTAGGCGAAGGGAGGCTGTTGATGAGCTTCTGCAGCTCGTCGTTGTCGTCAAAGGAGCTGCCCGCATCGGCGTTGGGGTCCTAGTCAGGTTAGCATCTTCCGTTTACTTCATAGACCACGCAACTCACAGGATCGCTGTCGTTGGCCTGGATCTTGATACCCTCGGCGGGTGAGAACTCGGGCACGATGATGTTCTCGAGCTCGCGCAGGTAAATGTCCTTGGAGGTGCCGGGCGACTTGATGTTGTAGTTGAAGGCGTGCAGGTTCGCCGCCGCCACGACAAAGGCAAAGTGTGTAGAGTCGTTGGGGTCGAACTTGAGCGGCTCAGGGGCGCGCTTGGGACCAGACCAGAAGGGGGTGCCGGTTGACGTCGTCGAGTCCTTGGGGAAGTTGTGCAGAAGCTGCTGGATCTTGTTGTTGAACTCCTTCTCGAAGAGAATGCGCGCCCAGGCGATACAGTCCTCAAAGGTCCGCGGGCGGTCGGTGGTGAGGTAGTCGCGGAGCGTCTCGAGCGTCAGCTTGGCGCTTCCACCCTGCTTCAACGTGCCCTCAATGTAGTTGGGCTGCGTCAAGTACAGGTTGACCGTGGAAGGGGACGTGACGAAGAGGTTCTCAAACATGTGGTCCTTGGACCACGCAATGGTGTGCTCAATCTTGTTGGGGAAACTCTTCACAGTGCACATGGGGAACTCCTTTTCAGGGGGATCCTGCGACGACGAGTACGACTCGGTAAGATGGGGGAGGACGACCTGGGTGTTGCCCTTGGTTCCGAGCGTACCACTCTCGAGGAGGGGCTTGCGGAAGAAGACACAGCGGCGATCGACGTACGTTCTGGCCTCGACGTTGTCCAGCGCGTTGGTGACGCCGTCGAGGTTTCCCCAGAACGCCTCGTTGAATGTCTCCTCGGTCTCGGGACTAACGCGATCCTTGAGGCACACAATATGGCCGTTCAGATCGGGGTTCATCGCTTGCACGGCCTCGGCAGCGCAGTCGCTCTTCATCTTACCAACATCCTTGGGGCGGAACAGGAATTGACGGTTCAGGTTGCTCTTCTCGATAGAGTCCATGTCAGTGACGGTGATTTGACCCTTGGGGCCGGTTCCGAGACCAATCATGGCCCAGTTCTTGAGCATCTCACAACCAATGGCACCGGCACCCACGAGGAACTGCCGCAGGTTGGCAATCTTCTCCTGGTACTCGCGGCCAAAGACGACAATCTGGCCGTCGTAGCGTGTGCCGAGGGGCTTGCAGAGTTCGGCAGTGCGAGCGGTGCTGGTCGGCAGAGACTCGAGCGAGTCAAAGTACATCCACTGCTGGATAGGCTGGAACTTGCCCGAGACGGCCTTGAGGATTTCCTGCGCCGTGATTCCACCAAACAGGGCGGCCATGGCGTTCAGGTCACCAAGGGACTGGTAACTCAGCTCCTTGAGGAGCTTCTCGTCGAATTCAACCTCGACACCCTCGGCCTTGGCAAACGCCTCGGCGGAGCGCAGAATCACTGTTGCGTCCGTGTCGTCCAGGGGGTTCGGGAAACGGCCCTGGCTCTCCACAAAGGCGTGCAGGGCCTGGAAACCAAGGTGAAGCTGCTGCGGGCGGTCAAACTTTGCAAAGTCTGAAATCATAAACTCGGGCTCCTTGAGGGCGGCAGAGAAGCTCTTGAAGTTGATCTTCTTGGGCATCTTGACCTGCTGGTACAGACCTCCGCGGACGTACTGGCCGAGGCCGGAAACGTCGCCGATTGAAAAGGTATACGGGCCCTTGACTGTAATCTTGCGCGGCTCGCCTCCGTTGAGCTTCTCCATGCCCTCGATTTCTGAAAACGTGACATAGTCGCCGTCCTCGAGGCCGTGGCGGGTCTCGTCGAGAGCCGAAACCAGGCCCTCCTCGTCGATACCCGCGAGGATGCCGGTCAAGGGGGCCTCGCCGGTGGGGTCGATGACGGTGAAGTCGGCGCCGAAATCGCAGAAAATCGAACCGAAAAGACCAAAGGTATCGGCGGCAACAACGTAGATGCCCTTGTGGTGGCAGTAGTCGCCAATCAGCGCCTGCAGCTTCAGCGGGAGACTGGTCAGGACGACGACCTGGTACTTGTCAAACTGGGAGAGGTTCTCGCCCAGGCTGTATCTGTTAGCGTTGCCTCGTGGGAGGGCTTCTAAACTCACCTTGACGACTGGTGGACCTTGACGGGGGTGTATGCGTTCAACTCGGCGACTCTCGGGGCGGTGACCTCGTCTCTCGGCTTGCCCACGTCCTCGGGGTGCAGGAAGAACTGTGAGGACAGGTCGGCGAGGGCGACCAGGCCGGGATCGTAGAGGGTGAGGCTCTTGACGCCGGCAAGGGCAATGTTCTTGGCGATCTCGACACCCAGGCCCTTGAGACCGACAATGAGGACGTTGGAAGCGCCCATGCGCTTCATGGCCTCGTGGCCCAGCACATAGAGCTGGCGACTGTAGAGCGACTCATCGATCTCGGTGGTTCCGACGACGGAGTCGTCGACCTGCATGCGGGTCACCAGGTCGACCTCTGGTAGCTTCTTATCCTGGAGACGTCAAAGGTCAGCGTCGCGATGCGGGGTATGTAGACTGAAAGATACGCGAACAACGTACAGCCATGGTTTTCTTGTTGGGATCAGGTGTCTCCCCGTTGGAGAGTTTGCGCTTCCCCAGCTTGACGATGCCGGACCGGAACGTCGTTTGCTATGACGTGGAGGGAAACACGTGCGGGCGGGACGATGAAGCTTCCAACCCCACCAAACAAAGGCGTGTGTTCGTGTAGTGTGTTCGTATCGTGGAACCAGCGGTCTGGTCGTCTCGTCGTTCGTCAAGGAGAGACTGTCGCTGCGTTTCGTAGAGAGGTAGGAAAAATGCACCAAGCAGAAAAAGTGTCGTAGTTGCAGTTGATGGTGATTGTGCAGGAAGAAGAGCAGCCTCGTTTCCGGTGATGTAAAGGTGGTCGTGGAGCCCGGATGTGGAGGTGTTGACGAGGGGCAGGGGTGCGCCTGGGTTACCTCACGTAAGGCGGGCGATGCAGGTTGGCAGTGGCAGTCACGCCGTAAGGTAAAGGAAAGCTCCACTGGGCGATTTCTAAACATTGCCCCTCAATGCATTCAGTGAGGACTGAGGTACCCAAGACAGCCTCAGCTCTGGCGAAGCCATGTGTCATGTATGCACTGTGTGTACATCAAGATCGCCTGGCTTCAGGGCTGTGGAGATGTACCAGAGCTTGGGGCCTGGCTCGCACTGCCTTGGGGCACTGTGTCTCGTCTTCTCCGAGAATCTACCGAGTTCCATCAGGAGTTGGCCTGGCGATGTTTCCCAAGCTTGGCTGTATGGTTCGAGGGGGGAATCTCAAAATGTAAAGGCTCTTTCTAGTGTTTTTAGGACTATGACTATATGTACAGCGTTGACGTTAATTTGTCCAAGAAAGTCCATCATGGAATGGGAAGGGTTGGAAACTGGACGAAGAATGGAAACAAAACAACGATTAAAGTAGTGTATAAAATCAATCACATCGCCCACCAAGTCAAACAGACTCAACAAGCCCTTAAATCGTAAGCCAGAGCATTGATGATTATCAATCTGACTTTTTCGATGCCAAAAAGTTCACTCTACGTGGGGAATGACCAATATCATGTCGAGACCTCTATTCACCCAGGCAGCGGACATCAGCAAGATTCCTCAATGCGCAGACCCTGACATAAGGTAGTCTCCAGAGAACGTTTTTGCGACATCTCTGCGTAGTATCCGAATGAGTACTCAAACACGATTACGGTGGGATGTTCGCTGGGAAGACTCGATCATGGTACAGGAGAAAATAGGTCACATGAGTAAGCGTATCACCAGCACCGCATGTCGTGTGACGTGGGCTCCTTCTAGACCCAGACATCGTGCATGCGATCCGGCAGCTATACGACACCATAGCATAGTACATCACACTGGGAGCATTGTTATGTGGCAGTTGAAGAGAGTATATTTGGGCCCGAGTATGTTTCCAGTCCTTACGGGACTTGTACTATCCACCCATCCTGCAAAACAGGCCGGGTGTGCCTACTTCATATCATCTCTCCAGCTAACCACTTGCGCGAAACGAAGCAAAGCTTTGATACTTTACTGGACCTTCTTCAGCTCAACGTCGCTGTGGGATGTGGTCAGCAATGTGCTTGCTGATGCAGAGTGCTGCGTTGGCAAGGTCTCCTGCAGGGTCGAAACTTACAAGATGAGGTCGGCGTTGGGGGGAATGTGGCCGGTGAAGCCGCTATTAGATAACAGGATTAGTATCAATTAGTCGTCAAAGAACAGCAGATGCCTAGCATGGCACCGTTGCTGGTGATTATTGCTTACCGCTCGCCGTAGGCGAAGTCACTTTAAAACACACGTTAGCCAGGTTCGTTGTCATGTCGGATCCAGCTGTATAAAGCCAGCCCATTGCCCCGAAACAGAGACTGTAGGGCAGGGAAGGTTCCTTACCTGGTGATGTCGAGAGTGGCCTTCTCACCGACGTTCATCTGGGTGACACCCTCATCCCAGCCTGCGGTCGTGTGTCAGTAAACATCCAGTCCCGCATTGCCAGCTGGTATATCTATTGGAGGAAGCTCGAGGGGAGGGAGAGAGAGAAGGACGGAGAGTAGGGTTCCGCGGGATGTCTCGGTGCAGACGTACCCTTGATGACCTGGCCGACACCAATTCTGGTGACGAAGTCGCCGCGGCCGACGGAGGAGTCGAACCTGGCAATTGAGGAACTCGTTAGCAATTATAGTCCGAATTTACAAAGGCAGAGATGGGTGGTGTAGGGAAAATGTTGCTCACTTGCTGCCCTTGTTGTCGGGCTTGGAGGTATCCTTGAGGAAGCCAGTGTACTCAATGGTGACAGTCTGGCCGGGCTTTGGGATGGCGCCCGATCCGGCCTGGTGAGTCGTCTTGGTAACACCCATTTTATGTGATTTGTGATGTGGTTGGTGTTTGTGTGTTTGGTGATGTTGGTGGGAAAGAATTGCAGAGAAGGAAGCTGAGGGAAGCTACTGCTTTAAAGACAAGGGCAGCAAAAGCAGGTAAAGGGAATCCAAGTGGGGTTCACGGGAGGATGGAGGGGTAAAACCGCAGAGGGCAGTCAGTGGAGGGGGGAAAGGCACGGGGGGGATTGGATGCAGCCTGGCGCTTTAAATAGTTTCGTCACCTTGCGAACCTCAATTCCAAGTGGACGTGGGAAGGGGCAGGCGTGAGGCAAGGGCCAATGTATCTATTACATGTATCTATCTTCTGGGTTATTTGACTGTATGTACTCATAATCAAGGGGATGCCGAACCGAACGAAGCATTGCGACAAGCTGTGAGAACCGGGGGGAAGGTCGACTTGCGCGCATCGCCTCGAATTGCGGTTGCGTGCCCTGGGTGAGGTGCTCAAACCACCTAAAGGAAAGGAAAAAAAAGGTACTTGCCGCCCCAGCCAAGGGAGCCGATGACGAACCCGGGCCCTTGGTCGCGGAGACTTTCAAACGTTGTATCCTTTTGCCTGCTTCGTGCAGAAAAGTCTACCCCTCGCCTGGGTAGCGTTACCAGAAACAAAGTCCGTCGTGATGGGCGATCCCGAAGCCATAGGTCCCCCGCCCCAGGCGAGCAGAGGTACCTTGCCGACCCCGCCAAACAACCGGCTGTGCCTTACGTCAGGGCCACCTGTCAGAGCAGCAGGCGCAGGGAGCAGTTCCTCAACACCCTCAACGACCTGATTCAACCTCGAGAAGTCGAACAACTCCCGGTCGTCCTCGCTTCACCTTGCGCGTAACCTTTCCGAGCTTCCTGACCTAGCGGCCTAGATACCTGACCCGGGCAAGGTCTGGTTGGACCGCGTGTACCTGGAAGAAGCTTGGTCGGTTTGCATCAGCTCGACACAATGCTGAGGATACATCCGTTCCGTCCCGCCTGTCACCAAGGTACGCCGTACAAGTGCGAATAATATGATAAGAAAATCACACAAAAAGTTGGCAACTCTCCCATACCCCCGGCTGGGATGGCGGCAAGCACACCGAAGGTCAACGATTCGACCATGCTGTGGCTTGCATACCTCGATACTTCAACCTTATTCGCGTTGCTCACCTTCAAGCAAGGTACCTGAGATGCGAGTCACATCATCTCACCGCCCAAGCACATCCCGTCAATCCGGCTCTCCCACGTCTGGGAGAGCCCCAAACGTAGTTAGCCGTCGAGATTCGGCCGCTCGCGCTGATCCCGCCGCTGCAATCCTTGGTTCCGCCGGGTTTCCATTGCTTCTGACTGGTCATCGTCACCACCGTCGCCGTCCTCGCCGCCGTCCAGTGCTGTGTCATCTCTGCCCTTTCCCACCTCCCGTCGTCCCCTCTATCAAAAGGCTGCATCGCGACGTGCGGGAATTGCCCCTCGGGCAGACTAGCGTCCAAGCGCTAATACGTCGTCCTGCAGCAAGCCTGCGAACGAGGGGTTGCGGCTTTGCGGCTTGCCCCAGTTCTCACCTCCCGGCCCTACGCTGCCCCGCCATCCCACTGCGCTATTCGCAGATCAACGCTCGTCCAACCAACCTGTTGTCGCTCGCTGCCGCCGCCACTCGTCAACGTCCAACGCCAACCTGGGATTTCGTCGTCGGCATCCAAGCCCCAGAACAACAACGTTCGTGACAAATGCCGCCCAGTATGTTTCTCGGCCACTCGGCCAGTCTGTATTCGGTCGTTGGCGTCCCCACGGCGCCATCCAGCCCTGCCACAGAATGACGGGGGACGTTTGGCCCGACAGAGAAAATGACAGGAAACGCATACCCACTGCGTCTGCCAACCACCTCCATTCCGTCCCGGGACACGAACGGAAGAAAAAGAAAAGAAAACATGGATTTCGGCCGGCTGGGGCTTTCTCGTGGAGGCGTCAAACTCGACGCAAATGCTGCTTGGTCCTTGGTCTTTGGGGCGGCGGGCATACAATGTGACTGCTCATATCCGTCCTCCATCTGCATATGCATCTTCGCGGCTTTCGCAATACCGTTCTGGTTATGCTTGCGAAGAGCCCGCCATTCATCGTCGTCAATCTAGGGTTAGACTGACAGGATCCCGAGCTGCTCCACGGGCTCGCGCCGGAATACATCCTGCAGACCCGGCCCCGACCAGTCGTCAAGGAAAGAAGACCAAAAGTGGCCATGCATTGCAGAAAGCAAGCCGGGTGAACTTTCCAGCGCAGCGGACTCTCGCCAATGAGTGGTTTCGCAAGCCGTGTAATGGATGCTGGACACGGCGGCTGCAGCTTCGACAAGGTATATATCTTCATGCTTCCCAATACCGTCCGATCTGCATATTTTTTGCTCTTCGCATCAAGCTGGTGCACTATGATCGAGCGTAGCGCATTCTGTCACGATCGAGAGACGAATGATGTGTAGTTTTGTCGAGGGTCACATGATCATGATGAACTGCTCAACATCAACAACCATCGTCTTTGCCCACAAACCTGAAATGCCACAAAAAGATTGAGCCTTGGAGGCAGTTGTCTGTTCTCATCGTCACAGGTGGTGCACGGCAGTGGCTCAGCCACAGTCGGCAGGAATTCCTGCCGAGATGAAGGCAATGAGACTCCGGTAGTCTAAATGACACCCGGCCGGGCAGATACCGGGGCTACGGCCCTGAGCCGACCGGCCCTCCGTACTGTCAATCTCCACATGCACCGGGAGCTCCGGCGAGCCACCGTCTTCTCGATCCCGAGTCTCCAACAAGCCGGCAAGGCTATCCGTAGGCGCCTCCAATTCAAATGCATACCATACCTGATACGAGCGTCGCAAGATGTAGAGTGCCTGACGAACACGCTGTGGTGATGAGATCCCTGCCCCTGAAGTCTTCGATGCCACAGGCTGAACAGAGCGTCGCAGAAGAAATCCGTGGTATGGCCGAGTACGACAAGTTCGCACGTAGACGAGAACAGGGAAACACGTGGCTGAAGCGTCCGGTGCCACGGCAGCCTTCTGGACGAGCCTGCGACGGAATCCCTCATTCCCATCACATTCCAGCATCATACTCTGGTGTCATGTTGAAACACACAGGTAGAGCCCGACTCGGTCTTTGCGAGTGTCGAGGGCCGCAGAGTTCATCCCGACATCTCAAACATGACACCTGTGCAGCATCACCCGCGAATCGGCTCAGCAGTGCTCGGCGGGCGGGAGTACGTGCGAAGGAAGGCAAGAGACGAAGACTCGATGCGTGAGAATGCCTGGGTCGTCATGTCAGTCCTGATCTCATGTCGAATCAATCTTACCTGGGGCCGCAGATTCCCGTGAATCCTGCGAACGGCTGCGGCTCACATCCTAGAGACACGGCCAAACACCGCGAGGATCATAACATGGCAAATACAGCGAGGATTTGTCTTCTTGGAACGGAAGAAATTGGTCGGTAATATGATGCGGCGGGCAATAGAATGATCGGCAGGTAAACAAGCCCCCGTTCACTTTCAGAGGGAGACTGACAAGCACTCCCCAGCACATCTTGAAACACGTTGGAAAAATGCTGCGATGGGTCCCAAATTCGATTTTCCAGCTGTCCAGCATGTTACCAGGGTTTCAGGGTGTGTAGCCCACATTCTCAGGTGCGGCAAAGCCTCGGGAACCTATCCGTAGAGGGAGGGAGGGCAGGTCGCACTAAACAAAGGAGAAGTGCGATTTCGAAGCAAGACACAGCGTTGCGTGGGTGGCCGAGACGTTGGTGGTGACGAACAGGTCTCGAACTCTTGATGCCGTGGTCATAGCGTTTCCCTGGACGCCGCCAGGAACTGAAATTCGTCACTCTTGGACTTGGAGCTTTCCTTGGAGATTGGGAATGAGAGCACGAAGCTCTTCGAGCTAGCCCGCGAGCCACGCCCACGCCGTACATCGAGTACCTGACGCACCAGCAATAGCGCATGTCTTGGTGCTATTTTGACTCAGCCCGGTCCGCTCGCTAGTGATGGTGGCACGCGCGGAGTAGAGGGACGATACAGTCTATGCCGTTGGAGCGGGAACCGCCACCGGGACTCGGCGCCGGAGCGGCAGCTTTAGAGGGGTACCGCGTACGGATACCGTGCCGTCAGCGATTGATATGACTTCTCGATGCTTGCCTCCAGCCCAAGGCTTCTAGAGTGACGGATGCCGATGGAACAGACACTCTGGCACGTTGATGACACCGCCGCTTCAAGCTCGACGATGTGACGCGACACAACACGAGACGGGCCGGACGGCAACTTGCGGATAGGCGAGGAATGGGGACGGACATGGCTGTGGCAGAAGGGCAGAGAGACAAGGCGTGCGATTGCTGCACAGCCTCAATCTGTCGTGTATTCAGGAGCGCTGTTCCACCGACCCTCATTCCCTCCTCTCTCAGGGCATCGCTTCAGGATCCGACGAGACAAGACTTGGAAGTTGGGGGCCACCAACACTGTCCTGCATCTGTGACGACACCGGGGGAGGACGAGAACCGGACATGGGCCTTGGCCATTGATTCCGAGCCCTGGGCTTGAGTTCCACAGAGTCGGATAGAGGATTCGTGTCACGGTCATCGAAGCCCTTCGAAAGCCAGTACTCCGTCCCGAACAGATGATGGGGCTCTTTTGTGCCGATTAAGTTGTCCCAAGGCTGACGTCTGAGTGTTCCTGTGGCCTTGAGCAAGGAGTCGCGTGTGCAACTCGCGTGTAACTGTAAACAATCCAACTGGCCCGGCATGTATCCCGGTGCGCGAACCCGCAGAGACTGAGCGATGGACATGCCCAAAGAGAGGGATAAAACAGAAAAAAAGCTTCGATTTTTTTGCTCTTTACCCACGTGGAAAAACGCACCATCAACGGACGTTGCAGGGTGATCCTCGACGGCTGATCAGAAAGGGCGAGACCATTCGCTGGGCCTCTGTGCCCCCCCCGGTGCGTTCTGATCAGAGCTTTGGGTGACTGGCTGATCGGCGGAGACCAACCCCACTTGACGAGTCGCAGAGATATTGACGGCGGCCGGTTTGCCGGTACTGGGACAATAACAGCACTGGCAGGTTTCCGCCAGCCCTGCGCGGCTGCGCCATCATACCATCGAAGGCATCAAGAAGGCTTTCGAATTGTGCACGAAATCGGTACTGACTACTTAATGTTGATGGTATCGATATCCCCAGAGCCTGGGCCGTTGTGCATCGTCGTCTCGCTAGAGCTCCAAATCTCGTCTGTGGCGTGCGTTGGTGCGGTTATGATTAAAGGCTCAAGCCCACGTCCATCAACGGGACATTCGAGACAAGCTAACGACACCGGCGTCGGCTCCCATTGGGCGCGTGTCCTCAGCCATCCACGCCATCGCATGGGGAAGGTGGAAAACGAGCAGGGATAGCGCCGACGGGAAAGGGACGAGATCAGGTCGCTCCAACGGTAGTCCTGTTGGCAAGCGGTACGAGCGCCTCCCACGAACGGTACCTCGAGCAAGCGGGTTTTGGGCCTGTGGTCGAGTATCCGCTTTGTACCGCATCGTCCTGTGGTCCGATCGAGGGACCAACAACCGCCGCTTGTTGGAAGCGAGCGTGCTGAGCACAACGCGCGTGTCGCCGACCCGCCGTTGAGATGCCAATCGAGAGGCACTGGCATGGCGGGTGGTCCAAAGGCAGTATCGTTGGCATTCGACTGTGATGAGACATCGAAAGAGTCTGACGAGAGACTCAAGTATCCTCTGGGAGGATACTGTAGTGGTCCAGATTTTCGAAATGGTGCAATGCGAATTGGAGTATTGGACGCTACGCGAGTGGTGAGGGCTACTCCGTACCGGACCGTACAGCATTATTGATTCTTGACTGCAGGTGGCGGGCGGCCTGAGCACATCAACTCCCGAGCACGACAGGCGTAATGTAATCTATTATGCTCATAAACATCAATTTTGGCGTGATGCCGGGTTGCAACGGCAGCAACGCAACGTACCTCTACGCCCCGCAAGAGCGTCGAGGTTGACAACTCTTGACTCTATTCGTACAGTCACGGCCAAGGAGACTGGTCGAAAAGTGTCGCTTGTAAAGTTGTCTGTGTGTCCAATGTTGCCATGGTGGGGGGTGACCATCTGCAACCCTGGAGCAGTCACAAGACGTGGGCTGCTAGCGTTGGACTGTTGCAGGGCGGAGGTTGACGAGGGATTTCCACAAGAGGACGTTGAAAATGCAGATTGCCTCCGATTATCATTTCGTCCGGGTTGGGATTCTTCCAGGACACATCTGTACGTAGTACTCCGTATGGGTATGGATACCAAGTGCCGTCAATCATACTCGGGTCTCTCGAGGGCAACGATCAACGGCAGGACTCGGTCTGGACTGTCCATCTCGTCAGCTAGCCCCACGGATCCATGTTTGTGCAAAGAATTGGAGGGGGATGATGGATCTGCGCCGTTGGTGGTTCTGAGTTCTGACTCTTGTCCAGTCAATGTGTGTGGTGTGTTTGTGTGCTCGTTGGACAGTGAGAGGGCCGATGTGTGCATGCATCGGTGCAAGTTTGTGTACCCTTTTTTGCGTATGTATCCGTACCTACAGCAGCGAGGTGCAAGGCCACGGAAGGGAAGGCGCCTTGAAAGTTGAGGCAAGGGAGGGAATAGCCCACTTGCCCAGTTCTTGCCAGTGCCCACTGCGTGACTGCCCACCTGGAAAAGCCTGGAGAAGGAATCTGGGAAGGAGGAGCCCCCCCCCCCCCCCCCCCCCCCCCCCCCCCCTGGTCTTGCCCAGCGACCTCCCCCGGCAAGGGTCTGTAGGGGTTGAACGGCGCAAAATTGCCCGTAGCGTCGCATCACCGAGATTCGGCCAATGATCTGCGCTCGCTTGTCAGATTTCCCCTGTTCTCCGGTCCACCTGGCACGGCCTTGAAGGAGCAACAAGCCCCGGCAGAGGACGAACAGGGCCAAAGTTGACAGGACGGCCGATGGGAGGACCTTGGAAAGAGACTTGCTTCTTTGCAGGAAAGACCACCTAAAAAGCAAGTATTCGATATTGGCGAGGGTGGGCAAGGGCCTGGAGTGCGTGAGTTGCCTGGGTCATCCCTACTCCACCATTTGCCCCACCTCACATCATCTAAACTGCGCGCGGTACGTATCCGGCGGCAATAATTTCTGCCCATCTTTAGCCCGTGCCCCGAAAGAGCTAAGCCCCTCTGCACCATTTCCTGCGGGCAGCGGCTGCTCAGGATCTTCCACCTCGTCTGCACCTCAACTTGACCACCAGTGCCGCTCACAGCCAGCAGTCAGCTACAAGCTCCAAGCAATGCAACGCCGGCAACAAACCACCGTCTGACGAGTTTGCTTGCCAGCAACGGCAATGGTGTATTTCCTACCGTACAGCACAGCACAGCACAGCACAGGAACGGTGAATCGACGTTTTCTCCACACCACCTTTCCTTCCCGCCATCCCACGGAAGAGTACACACTACAGAGTACTGTGCGTGCTGCAATAAGGCGGACCATCAGTGCCCGGGCTGCTGCTTACAAGCTTGGTGCTGGACGGATACCTTGTACTTCGTACGTACGGACTACCTTACGGAGTATGGGTGCGGCGTTGGCCAGTGATCAGGTATGGTGTACGAAGTACGGATACCGATCTTGGACTGGCTAGTGACTCGTTCCCCTAGCCGTCGACCTGAGAGCTGATCGTTCCGACCAACAACCACCAGAGTCTAGAACAGGCACACGGACGAGCACGCCATGGCAGAGGGACCTCGACGGTAGACCATGACCAGAACAGCAATGTCATTTCGCGACTTTTTCCACCCGTCCCACCGTGAACGTCCGGCAGTGATAGCGGACAGGGGCAACACATGGTCAACACTCATCAAAGAGCCAAACCATGCCATGCCATGCACCGTCGTCAATGTTAGCGTTTTTCCGGTGAGAGTCGAGAGTTTGGCTCGACTATTCTGGACGACATCGAGTTCAGGGTGCTCTCGAAAAGCGAAACAGATGCGCACGATGTGACACTGTCCAACAGACTACAGTCCAAGAAGCCAACGGCCCGTCTGCTTGCCAAAAATAATACAACACGTCCACGTCTGCAAGATTCGGGGGGAGGGAGATCCCGGGCCTACGCGCTTTGCTCACAATGGGGATCCTCGCCCCGACTAAACAACCCCGTTGGCCAGTACGCCGCAATGCTGCAGAAGAGGCCGATGCCAACTCCTGGGTGTGCTGTGTTCCAACCGTATGGCGGACAAGTCACTTCGTGGCGCATGGGCGGTGGTTGTGTACTTCGTACAGGGACGAGAGTTCAGCCGTGACGGTCGAGTCGCATTGTCTTTCATCTCGTCTCTGGGCAATCGTCCATTCTACACAAACCCAATCCAGCGATTTCGTCCCAGCTCTGGTCAGGATTGGGCTGAGTTGTACTTCGTACACAGCGGAGAAGAGATGTCTCTCGGACGACAACCCACAGTCCCTGTGCGTTGTCTGTTTAGGTGAGGCTTTTCCGAGACTCTTCGGTCTGCAATCTCAAAATGGCATCCGTTTGGCTACAAGACCCAGTCCAGTCAGAGTCGGACAGTCAGACTGGCTTTTTGCTGTGCCCAGTGGAGTTGCGTAATGGTCGGGCGACGTTGGCTGTCCCTCTCGGCCGTGGATGAGTGGATGGATGCTGACGGGGGATGCAATACTTCGTACGCATAACTCGTACCGGTCGTGGCTAGCTGGCATAGGAAAGGTACTTGACGGCGGTCTTCAGGTGTGGTGGGAGTAATAAGATGACGGCCCGGAGGAGCACCACAGTCGTCGTACCACACACGTTGAGCCATGCCGCCTGCGTGTGCACAAAATGAAGTTCACTGGTCCAGTACGAATAGTACGCACTTGTGCCAGCTGGGCCTTGACTCACCTGCAGGGCCTCGTGAATTGTCGTCCGTTGGTGCCTTGGTTTGGTGGTGAAGAGGTAAAAAGGGGTTGACGCTTGGGACGACGGGAAGAGAAAAAAATAAAATAAAATCCAACCCAAGTGTAGGTAGGTAGGTACCTCGTTCCGTACCTGCACTACTTGTGGAAGTCTTAGGAAAGACAAGTATCTCACCACCTTGGTTACTACAAAAGAGTACCGCACGCCCCCCTGCACACCCTCGAGTTTGTGCCTGGACGTGGTAATTGCCTTACAGCAGTACAGCCCAGCAGTGCCCGGCTTGGTTCCTGCCATTCCAGTAAGCCAGCAGTCAGCTCCCGTCCCTTCCCCCCATTCAGCACCGCGATCAACCTGGACCAAGGTACCCGTGTACGGAGTACGAGAGTCAGTGTACTTATGCGTAAGTACCTCTGCTGCCAAAATCGCCAAAGGGGATACCTCAAACCTCCAGCAGAGCCCGTACCCGCCATCCCATCACCACCCACCCGGTCCATGCTGGCCCATCCCATCTCGTCCCCTCCCTCCCTGACGGTTGACCTGAGCCCTCCTCCTCCTGCACTACTCCTCCCTCTCCTCTCTCTCTTGGTTCGCTTGGTTCTCTTGGTCTTTCTGCTGCCACCCCCGTCCGTCCTGATCAACCCCCCCGGTCTCTCGTCCCTCGTCCCTTGTCGTGTGTTTCCATCAATCAATCAATCTCCCATCCTTCGCTGCCTCGTCCATCCACATTCCTTCTTGCGTCCCCTTCCATTCCTTTACACCACCCTCGCTTTTTTCTCTCTCCTTCCCTTCCCTTTTACTC